>NC_023169.2:0-641666 GCF_000231095.2 Oryza brachyantha | reverse complement strand
ACTCCCAGTCTCAGATGTGATTGTCTATGTGAAATAAAACTTTCATTATCTTATAATTTTTTCTTTCAGGGCTGGTCATAAAGGGCCTGTTTGGGGAGCTTATCCGAGCTGCAGCTTTTCCCATAAGCTGCCCCAAACGGTTTACAGCTTCTGAGAAATTCTGAAAAATGAACTAAGAATCCAGAATCTAGAGAAGCTGGGTTTATGAGTTTTTTCAGATTCTCAGAAGCTGGCTACCAAGCAGCTGCTTCTCAGAATCTAAAACTCCCCCAAACAGGCCCAAAGCCTTTCATCAAAGTTCATACGAAAATGCTAGCAAACATTAAAAACTGAAAAAAAAAAGTTGGTTACACATCCAGTGAATTGGATTTCTTCGGTAATGGCTCCAAGCCAAGTTAAATTGTTAATGATAACCTAAAGAAACTGTGTGTCACTTGCAACTCCTATCTACATATACAAAGTTGTTGTTGGCTTAGAAATTATAAGGTAGCACCATACAAAGAGTCATTTCTCACCTACATATTCCCATAAATTCCTTTTATTTCCTTTACACCCGCCATTGAGTTGGCCTGCACCTTACCATCTCGGTGCCCATCCTCTCCACGCAGAGGTAGGCGACGCCATGGCTGGACCTCCAGAACACCTCATGTGCCGACGACCCATCATCCGTTGCTTCATGGCACAAGCGATCGACGGCATTTGGCATCAGAAACTCCTCCACCTCGAGCACCCCAACGTTCGTGCGGATCACTTCCTCTTCTTCCTTCCCATCGATCGCCACAGTCGCGACGTTGTGGGCTCCTGGCGGCAGCTCCTCCGCCGAGGCATGTGGTGCGAAGACGGCTGTAAGCTGTAGCAAGGGTGGCCTCAAATCTCCAAAAGAACAGCTCATTTCGCCATGATGCTTCTGTCGTGCTGAGACATGGCACTGCACGAACAGTTTGATCACCGGCTCTGGGAATGCTGTTGGCAGTTCACTATTTCTGCTCCGATCATGGTGCTCGCAACATGCCGTGCTTGGGCGAGCATGATGAGTCTCGGTGTGGTGGATCCTCCAATACTCTGGATGAGTAGAATCAACAAACGGGAAGCAGTAGAGGCCTCGCTGATGCACCTAACTGAGCTCCCGTCTTGCAGATTCAGCAACAAGCTTGAAATTAGGGGGAAGTGACTCCAAGCACCTGGCCACAATCCCAATCACGTTCATGCTTTCTGTGACACGTAGAAGAACTCCAAGAACAAAGCTCTCCTCTGGCCTCTCATGGTTGTTGTAGCGAAGCAGTACCCCGGCTTCTTGTCCTCGCTCTGCAAGACGCATGGGTCGTGCTGCTAGGTAGCACTGATTTCCAACAGGTCTTTCGTACTGCAAAGCTTTGCCTGCAAGAAGGTACCCGATGAGAGGATCAACGAGCATGTAGTTGATACTGCCTATGCTGCCAAACTCCATGAATCTCAGGAACTCGCCAGCGCCATCAGCAAACCTCTCAAATCTCTGAATGGTTGAAGCTATGACCAGGCTACCAACATTCTTGTGGCCAATGAAAGATGACAAGAATGATGTCGTGGCATGGGCAATCCGTTTAGGGAAGGAACATCGCCTGACCTCCTGCTCCGTCTCATCGTCTTCCATGGCGCGGCGCTTGCATCGGTCCATGACAAGGCTGCACTCATCGGAGGCACGCTTCAGCTTCTTCCTCCAACGGAGGAGCGAGGCATCGGTGACTAGAGGCCACCTGCTGGACACCTCCAGTGAGGCCTCCATTCTGATGTGTGCCATCTCCAGCCTTTCCATGCCATCTTCCTCGCTTGATTCATGGTTATTCTTCTTGCCTATGAGGAAGGTGGAGATCCTGCTCACTGCCTCACCAATGACCGCAGAAGCAACTACTTCAGACATAAGGATGTTCTTGCAGATCACCCCTGCCTGCTTGTAAAAGGAAAGGTCAGGTTACAATTGTTCAATCTACAGATGCAAAGGTGTACAAGACTTTAGCACATGATGTTCTCACCTCACCAAGCTTGTTAGAACTAGTGCTTTAGACACACCGCAGTTTCAACATTTGAAGAGCATAAATCTGTGGTGGAGAAGGGAGTTCAGTTGCTTCATAATGTCACTTGGACAACAAAAAGCCCAGAAGTTACATCTATACCATAATGTCATGAAATAGACATTTGGTAAATTAATTAATGTAACCGTGATAACAAGATGACAAGTCTTCACTCCACCTCTCCTGTATTTCTCAAATATTGTGTAACTGAACCAACTTTCGAATAATTTATATGTTTCAGGCCCACCAAATCCCTTGCTGTAGTTGTTTCAAGAAAAGATGACAGGTCTTCGTCACAACTAATCACACAGAAGAAACAAGGCACACCACATGACTGCACCAACCAGTCTAAGTAGAAGTATTGGAACTATTTTGAACAACTGCAAGGAAGAATACCAGTCTGCTTATTGGACTAGACTCAGAATTTTCCTCCTTGGAGTTTTGTGTTGGCTTGGCATGCCCAATCAGCTTGTTCTCCTTCTTCCTGCTTTGTTGTGTTCCCCTCTGCGCTTCAGTACACGATGAAGTTTAGAATAAATATTTCCATCCCCACATAATAATAATAATAATATTATTATTTCCAGCAAAAAGAAAAAAAATACTGAATGCAACTAGCCATTAAATATGAGATAGCAGGCAATTGAGTGCGAAATGATAATTTTCTTATTGCCTTGAATCGTGACCAATAATCAAGGGTGCACACTAGACTTCCAGACTAAAAGCATCATGTTGTCACCATTTGCCAACATATAGTGATGAGGTAGACAAACAACAGCATATGGAGCACACATTTCGGATCAATATGCTCCTTAGGGACTTAGAAATTTCTCTGATAGAAATATCCATGTTTCTCTGGGAGCAGCCCCAATTGCGGCCCGGTCGATAGTGAAATATGGGCCGGGCCCATTTCGGCCCAAATAAACCCCACACTGGCTCACCTGGTGGATACGCGTTGGGCTATTTTGTTATCTGGCCCATGCTATGCAGCTCTCTACCGGATGAAAGCTGTAAAAAACACACTTTAACGATCTCTTTTTATTTTTCTCGAAAACGGAAAAAAAGTATAGCCATAAAAAACACCCCCTTTTCGAAAAATTATTTCGAAACCAGATCATGTTAAAAATACCCGTGCTAAGCCGCTGATGACCATTCCTAGCCATGTTAAAACTTTTATATACGTATCTATAGTGATCTAAAAATCAATGTTGAAAAATAAACTATGATGAAAAAAATCTTAAAATCAACTCTAGATTTAAGATAAAAATTCAAACTTTAGCTTATAGGCATAATCAAAAGCTAAAAGATGTACAAATTGGTCCGTTTATTCTCGATCAACAACAGCATTATATGTAGCACACATTTCATATCAACAAACTCTGAACAACTTAGAAATAAATTCCCTACAAGTCACTTTTCTCAGCTAAAATAATACACTTCCATTCGTTTAATCATCCCCGTTTCCCTACCAGTCCCTTTTATATGATCTAAAATTTCAGACGCAGCATAGGAGCTGCTAACTGCACTTCCTTCTCTTTCTGAATCCAATTGAGGATCGAGCCCTGAAGCTGGACAGGTGCATGCGCGGCCCAAAGGCTGAGGAATTCAGAGATTCCATCTGTGCGATGACGCCTCTTGCCATCCTGGCGTCGCAACGGCTTTGATTTCCTAGCTCCTTCAATGGCTTTCCGTGTGCTCACCATGTTCATGTTCGTCTTCACAGCATGAAGGTACGCAACGCCATGCTTAGGTTTCCAAAGCATCTGATACACTGTCGCTTTTGTGTTCTGACGAAAACAGTCTACAGCCCTGGGCAACATGATTTCTTCCAATTGTTGCAAGCCAATATTTGTATGCAGGCAATGTTGGTCATTAGCATTAATCACTTCTATCACAGAATTCTCGACTGCTGGGAATAGGTCTTCTGAAGAGCCATGGGGTGTGTAGGTAAGGAGAACATTCAGAAGTGGATATTCTTTAAGAGAAGATTTACACTCGACACCTGTTCCCCGTTCTCTGAACCCAGGAAGTGAAATATGGCACTGCAAATTCACTTCAATAACTGGTGCTAGAGAAAAGTCTGATAATTCTATTCTGTCCATGCTGTCACTGCCACATACGTTGCAGCAATGTGGGTTTGGGCGGAACCATTCAGTAGCTAGGTTGTGAAGGTTGTCCCAATGGTATAGACGAGAATGTGGTACCCAGGAGAAGTCTTGTGTAGGCAGCAAAGTAAGTTCTTTCCTAACAGTTTCAGTTATAGACTCGAAATGAGGAGCAAACAGCTGCAAGCACTTGACTATGGTGCCAACTATGTTTGTACTCTCTGAAAGTTGCAGTATCATACCAAAGAAAAAGTTGTCCTCAGGTGCAGCACCATCATTGTAAACAAAGAACACCATAGCTTCTACTCCTCTCTCTGCAATGTTATTGGGCCGTATCCAAAACAAGTGCTGCGTTTTTCCCTGAACCAATTTGTACTCTAGCATTTCACCTGCAAGAAGGTGCCCAATGAGAGGGTCGAAGAACAAGTAACAACGTGGCGTCCCTCCAGACTCCACTGATCTCAGAAAGTCACTAGCTCCATCTGCAAACCACTCAAATCTTCGAACAGAAGATCTAGTCGTCTCGTCGATATTGCCATGAAACATGGATGCTATCAGTGACTTGGTGGCACGGGCAATTCTCCTGGGAAAGAAGGAATCCACTGCTACTTGTTCAGCCTCCTGTTCTTCAGCCACACGCTGTCTGAACTTGCCTAGTGTGTCGTCACACTCTTCAGCTACACGCTTCAGCTTCTTCTGCCAACGTAGCAACGGTCCACTAGTGATCTGCCACTTTTTGGAGGTCTCAAGTGCAATCTCCAACTTGATTTGCGCCATCTCCAGCCTCTCCATTTGCTCCTCTGCACTTGATTTCCGCTCATACTTGTCAATCATACCAGCTACGATTTTGTTCACGACTATCTCTCCCATCTTAAGTAATATGTAGGATTCCTACCCTGAGCAGGACAGAGTGACCTATATATCAATCACTACATCATCATGCCTGATAGAATCGAAGTACTAACAAAGTGCAATATTGTGGTATATGTAAAGACTGACCTTCTGAGTTCTGAGTTGAATCAATAAGAAGCAATTTCGGGCTCACACAGGTGCACCAGAGAGTACAGCAGAAGCTAATTGGATTACTATTTGACAGAATGGCAATCCTGTAATGTAAGAAATATTTATGAAGAGGGAAGTGACATGCATTCTGCGGAAAAAGTAAGTCAAAAGTTAGGCGCTAAGCGAGTGTTGTTTGATGAATTATGGTGAGAGCACATCGCTCTAGTCTAGTCTCCAGTTGAATTGATCCAACTTAAAACACTACTCTTTTTTCTTTTTTTTTTTAGTTTTGACCGTGCAACTGTGCAAGTGGATTTGATGATTGACCACACTCTTTAGACCGGGGATTTGATGGTTTGCAATCTTGGCCTAGCTAAAGATAAATCGTCAGTGCAACATTTCCTCGTCCTTTGGTTAAAAAATGCATAGTGTTCGTCATTCCACGGCGCAATCAGTTGAGGCCACCGGCCTTGACTCTAGGTTCAAAGATCAAACGGGGCATTTTTCTCGCTTTTTTAGAGAAAAACCAAATGTCATATTTGTAAATAATAAATAATTTACAAATAAAATTTTATATATGTGTTTTTAGTGATATAAAAATAAAACTGTAAACCACGATAAAAAACCATAAAGTAAAATAAATAATTGCCTTCAATCATGGCACATGATGCAAGTTCAAATAAAATACTCCCTCCCATAAAAAAATACTTGTCGTTTTGAATAAGATTTGGTCAAATTTCTAAAATTGTGACCATTCATAATTTCTTAAATGCTTAGTTTAAATACAAAACAAATGGAACACATAGATTCTACTCGAAAAGTACTATCATGATATCGTAAACTTATTATATTTATAAATTTATTTTAATAAAAATTGTCTTTCAGAATTTTAGATGTTTGACCAAAATCTTGTCCTAAACGATAAATGTTTTTGACCGAAGGGAGTATGGCACATCCGAATATCCAATGGTGAAACTGTACATTCGATTTCCATGAAATGATCATGCTATCACAATTTACCATATAAGTGCTGAACTGGACAAACAGCAGCAGCAAATTAAGCACAGATTCGGACCAATACACTTGTGATAACTTAAAGTTAATCTTCTTCCAACTCAACAAAAAAAAACTTAGAATTAACTCCCTAGAAATCACTTTTCTCTGCTAGAACACGTATAATGAGTTTGCACAATAGAATGAAATCAACCTGAAACGTTGCATTGGGACTTCGGGAGAGTATTAGACTATTAGTGCAGTGTGTCGCTGGGCTTTCTCTATACAAATATAATGATGGGCCGAGCCCATTAGTGAGCAGCACCTCGTGCCCCATGGGCCCAATAAGCTCAGCAACCTCTCGAATGAATTTCCGTAAATTTCAGACAAAAAATTCAAAGCTCTTCGCCGAATTTGAAATCTAAATTCGAATCCGCCGCGGGGGGGGGGGGGGGGGGGGGGGGGAGAGAGAGAGAGAGAGGAGAGGCGTCAGCGGCAACGCGAATGGAGCGGCGGCGGCGGCGGCAGCTGGCTCGCCTCTGCGACCTCGTCGCCGGCTCCCTCCTCCATCACCTCGTAAGTGCTGGCCTCTGTTGATTCTGGTCTCCTCGTAGCCCCTCACTCCACGCGCCCCGCTCGCAGGAACCCAAGCCGCCGCCGCAGCTCACGCGGGAGGACGAGCGGCGCATCCTCCTCGCGCTCTCCCGGGTAATCCTCTTACGTGGGTTCCCGATTGTGACTGCTGCGTTCTATTTCCCTCCCCTTTCCTCCCGTGATTTTTTGGGGATTTTTGAAGGTAAGTAAGGCGATTCGAGGATGGGAGGAGGAGGAGGAGGACGACGACGACGACGACAAGGAAGGGCAAGGGTGCGAATTAGGTCAGGTAATTACCTCTGTTGTAGCTTTAGTTGAAATTATGCGACCGGCTAAGCATTTGCTCTTTTGTTGGGTTGAGGAATTAGGAAATACTGATAAAAAAAATCTGCTATTACCACTACATCAGCAGCATATGGCTTTAATCTGTAGTGTAACGACTAGCGTACTACTATCATGGAGCAGCTAGGGAGTGATTTGCATTGTGATGATGATAATGTAGAATGGTTTCCCAAATTACTGTGTAGGATGAATTACTTGGTCCATGTAGTAACTGATTCCGGTTTTATGAGGAAATTTGTCTGATTTCTGTCACATAGGTGCCAATTATGCAACCAATATTACATTCATTTGTTTCTCACCGTTTTATTGTTTCCTTTAGGAACTTATTTCATGTTCTGGAGAAGATCACAGTTGTTGCTTGCCAGTTAACCAGCATTTTGACGATGGATTGAGCTGCCTGGCCAATATTATCTCCACATTGGTAAGGATATTTCATATACACTTCTCATTGCGTGATGTTTCCGATCACAGTCAGTGGATCTTTATATTGTCCCAGTCTCTCGTGACCCCTTACATATGAAGCACATAACTATTACACTGTTCTTGAGAAATGGCTGTTTTTACTAAATACATACATTGGTTTTCCATATTAATATAAGCCAATAGATATTTTTTTTTGGGGAATCAAGGGGGAAACCATCCTGGGTGAACCTGCCAAGTGCCCACCATTGCATAATGAATAGCACTGCATCGATTTCATTTTCCTATTCTTTTACATCTGTTGAGGTGTACTCGCACAAGGATATAAGTAGGGCGTAGGCTTTATCCAAATCATCTTTGTTTCACTATCCAATATTGTCCTTTGATCCATAATAATGTTAATGTGTCAAAGCCACTCTTATCAATAGAAAAGGAAGACATGAAAAAACAACAGCGTAGTACCAACTACTAAGAATTAACCAGAGGAAGCTGTAGAACTTGTTGATTACGAAAAGTTTAAATTATATGTACTGTTTCAGAATTAGATATTAACAATTGTTGTGACATCAGACTATTTTATTAAATTCTATACCTTGATCTTTGTTTTCTACTGCTTAATTTGTTAGCATATTGTGTCCTTTTCAGGTTGGCTACTTTGGTTTCTGTAGCAGCTATGTTAAACACTCAGCTGGAACTATCCTGATTGCCATCTCTACCTCTCTAATGAAGTTTGTATGATTCTCATGCTTTCTCATTTTCATTTCCGTGCATGCACTTATCTCTTGATCATTTATTATTCCACGTTTGTTGATCTATTCTTAGGAGATTGTTTGGATTCAGTTTCTTGAGCTGGTTTGGATAGCTGTCCATACAGTATTAACATATGCCTATGGTGCCTTACCTTCTTCAGTCGACTCCATCAGCTGTTTCAGACAAGGCTCAATTTGTTATTCCTCTGTTATGAAAAGCCTAAGTGACGACAATACTATTTCAACCACCAATATCGGAAGTTTCATGGAAGTACTTCAGCTACGCTGTCTTGATATCAATGGGCATGTGGTGGCCAGCCTCTTTCGAGTATTACACACTATTTTAAAGTTCCTTAAACACAGTGATAGTGAATTGAAAAGTGACTTCATTTGCTTATCCATCAATCATATTCTTATGGTTCACTGGGGTTCATATTATCAACTCAATGTTAGAGAATTTGTAAACCTTGGCAAGGATGGTGCATCTGGCTTGAACAATGATTCAGCGCAGTTAGGATATCTTTCAAGCAGTCTCCTCCAACTATTGTGCTCTTTGGTTGAGCAAAGTGATCTGGAGGACATCAATGGGCAAGATATGTATGCAAAGCTTGTCGATGTGGTTCGTAAGTTAGCAACCATATTACAAGAGCAACAGGATGCCCCTGAAAGTCTCTCTCAGTATTTAAAGCACAAAATTCTGGTACTTTCAGACATTCAGAGATCTTGTATTGAATGCACTGAAATATTTTATTACTTCTGAACATTTTTGATTAATATTTGTTTGAAAACAGAAAAAGATTATCTATTATTTACTTTTCAATGCAGATGATAATGGTGCGTCTAAGGCCTTACATCCAGAAGGATTGCTCATATGTTGTTTGTTGGCTGAAATTACTTCGACAACACTTTCAGGATCTTCTTCATGGACCTATCTTGCAACATATTGCCAGACCAGAGAATTGTTTAGAAGGATCCCCATTTTTTTTGAGCACCGTAGGGATGGGTGAGACTCATTATAAATCGACCCAGCACTTACAAAGACAGGCTATCTATTTGTTTCTTAGTTGTTGCATAGGTTTGGCTTACACTGGAAATAACGTTGCACTGCAATGTTCATGTAAGAGAGATGATCGAATTCTTGGTCACAGAGTTCAAGACTGCAGTGATCATTGTGACTGTTTTGGCTTATCAGAAATATCAAGGTGGTTTCAGAGATGTTTCATAGATACGATTTTTGGCTCGGAATCATCAACAGACATTGTTCTGTGCTTTCTGCAGTTATATATGGAGGAGGTATGCATCTGTTACAAAAGCATGGTAGCTTATTGACCTTGATTAGTATTCAAAGTAGAAAACAAATTGAGCGGCTGGTTGGTTTTATTTATGCTCTTTTAGATAACTTGAACTTCTGAAATAGTTTCATATTTGTTCTTCAAATTGTCCTCAGAAGTGGGTTGTTTTGGCCATAGTTGGCAGCGTGTTTTCATAATAAGATATCACATATTTCTCACACTCACATTAATATAGGGTTGCCATTTATGTTTGGCATATTTTATGCCCCAGTGCAATGGCATGCCTGTTACAGTAGAGAGATGCTAATGCTTTGCTTTCAGACTTTCAGTTGCATAATTCAGCTAAATGTTAATAATCTAATTTGTTCATTTGCTTAGTGTTGACATCATTCTAATATGTTCCTTCTTACTTTAGGATGACATGCTATTCAGTATTCTCTTACAACTTCTGGATGCTCCACTCATTTCCTTGAAAATGTAAGCAAAGATTATAGTAATTCACCATAGAAAGTTATCCAGACCATAGGTGCTTTAATAAGCTATGCCCTTATTTTTCCGAACTAGCAGAGATAGCCTGGAAATTAAATGTTCTGAACTCATTGGTGGCAAACTGTTCTCAAGCATTTTTGACCCAGTTCATATTTTCCATCTCTTGCTATTATTGGTGAGTCCAAATTCTTTTACTTCATGTCACTAGGTTTGTAAGAAGTTTTCCCTGCATGTGGCATCTTAAAATTCAATTATTGTTGCGGGCATCTTTATACTACTGTATGTAGTAAAAATATAGTACCATGCTTTAGTAATTAGTAGTGTTCAACAGTTCATTTGGATTTGGTTGTGGATTCCTACCATTGCTTGTACCAAAGAAAAAAAACAAGAAATTCTTATTTCCGTTCCACATTCTTTTCCAGTTCAGACAAGCATATGGAGTGTGGAGTGTTATACAATGTGTAATAGGACATACTTAATAAAATCTCATGTGCAACCACTTATTTTCTATAGGTTGTCCCATTTCATCTTCTCATTCCACTCTACAGTATTGAGTCATGCAGATAACATTATTTGTTTATTTTAATATCATTCTGCAGCTGCACTATGATCACTTGGTGTTTGTTGATTATCTCATATCGAAAGATGTTGGCGTGCACTGTGCACAATATCTGTTAAGGTCAGTTTGTACCTTACAAATTCTTGCTGCATGACAGAAGTGCATTCTCCACGTTATGATATTGGTTACTCTATTGGTCAGGTGCCTCCGCCTGGTAAACCAATGTTGGCATTCTTTCATTGATGATTCAATTTACAAGGCAAAAATAGAGAAACTCAACTTTAAAAGGCAGAAGACGTTTAATGAGGCAAACAATATTAGTGGTAGCTCAATTGAAAGCCCTAAGTTAGATTCTGCTTGTGATAAGAAAAGCAAGAACAAACACCAGCTTTTCCTAAATGCTAAAGCCTGCCTCCTTTCATTGAAGAGAACAATTGAAGATCTTCATAAGAAGGGTCTGTTCCCTTACAATCCAAAGCCTCTCCTCAAAAGGTTTGTGGTGATGTTTTTTTTTCTCGGCTGGGTTGGGTGAAGACAAGACCAACCAATTTTTATTAAGATTTGTGGGAGTATGGTCATATTTTTGGGGGACTTTTCAGTGAAATTGTGGTTATGCTACTGCACTTTTTCGCTTATTTAAGTTTAATTTATATGAACATAATCAATGATTATTTTCTGGGTGTTGTAGCTTGGCCAGGTTTGAAGAACTTTGTGAGCAGGATTGAAATTTGAGTTGCATTTTTTTATATGTTACTCGTGGAATGACCTTTCCGGTAAGCAGTTATCCTTTGCCCTGCTCTTTAAATTGTATAGTCCGATTCATGCAGTAAAAGAAAGTTCCTGAATTATCTTCTGTTCTCCAAAAAGCCCATCCATCACTTGCATCCTCGTCACGGTGACCACTTTGTACTAAGCATGATTTATCTAGGCTTTGATTTACTAGTATATCTCAGGCTCTACTTTTCTGTGCTTTATTTCATGGTGCTCATGAGTTAAATGAACTATTAGCAGTGAATTACCATGCCCTGTCGTGCCTAATACTGATTGATCATTTCATACATGAAAACTAAGCCTGATTCTTGAAAGCCGAAATGAATGAGAATCCTGGCTGAACTCTCCTGCTATATCAATACGTAAGTCATTTCTTGTCTACATTTTAAAAAAAAAGAATGAAAGAATTGAGAAAGTGCATGTATTTATTGCTTTGATGGACTCGGTTTCACAGAAACAATCGATTCGATAGTGTTCTATGTACTGCAGCTTGTGAGCCTAACGTATTGGACCTGAACCGACCAGCTAGCTGCTACGTAGGTTTCGTTTTATATTGGTCAAGTTTTAAGTCTTCTCTGGCTAACTAACTAGTACGTTGGTTTCGCCGTGGTGTGCGGCTAATTGTTCCTACTATATGTGCCGTGACAAGTGACTCAAATATGTTTCTTTTATTCCATTTGCAGGCCCGGATTGACTTGGTCAGTCAGGTACTTTGTGCGATAGACAACGTATGGTCAGAGAAGGAGAGTGAGCAAAGTCATTGCTCCAAGACTTTGTTATTTGCCAGTCTGAAATCAAGCTCCTGTCTTGTTCAGAATGAACGGCGCATAGGCTGGCCTCTCCGGGGCATCTATTTAAACTGGCCCTGATCAATCTCATCTTCATCACAGCAAGCTCAAACACATTGAGCAACTGTTCTTGAAGCTACTCTTCAGTCGAGATTGCATATCGATCGAGCTAGAGAGATCAGAGATTCACAGCTAAGCCAATGGCATCACAGGTTGAGAGCCACCGTGCCGGTGCGGAGATCGTCACCGGAGACGGCGTCTGCCGGAAGAAGTCCATCGAGCTGCTGGAGGAGCTCGGCCTCCCCAAGGGCCTCCTGCCATTGGAGGACATCGAGGAGTTCGGCTACAACAGGGACACTGGCTTCCTGTGGCTGGTGCAGAAGAAGAAGAAGATCGAGCACACCTTCAAGAAGATCAAGCAGACCGTGTCCTACGCCGGCGAGGTCACGGCGTTCGCCGAGAAGGGGAAGCTGAAGAAGATCACCGGAGTGAAGACCAAGGAGCTGCTGCTCTGGCTCAGCGTCGTCGAGGTCTACGTCACCGAGGCCTCGCCGGAGAAGGTCACCTTCAAGACGGGAACTGGGCTCTCTGACACCTTTGATGCTGCTGCTTTCGCGCTTGGAGAGTAATGCTTAAGGAGTCGATCATCTCAGAAATGATGCAAATCGATAATCTTACTACGTAAAAGGCTTAAAGCCGCTATCTTACATCACCACTGTTATATCTTTTGTATTGCAAACACTTATAAGTATATTCATGTATTTTTTCCGGTATAAAGAAACCACAGTTTAACACTGTGCAGGGCAATTAAAACACTGAAAGATCAGTAAAGCATCTCTAGGGGATGTCTAAAATTGATCCCAAAAACCATAATTTAGAAAATAGACTTAAAAAACACATGTCCAACAGATTCGTAAAATATGTTCCTAATATTTTCACGTTCCTAATCCGAACCCACTCGTACCCAACATTTGGGGCGAACGTCAGTCAGCGTTCATAAGAGGTTTTTTTTAAGTTAATTAGATTCATACCATTATAAATTTGCTAGTTTTAAAATATACCATTACAACTCGATTAATTGCAATGATGCCATTATAATTTTAGAACTATTAGAAATATGTCACTCCATACACTTTCAGTGTATTTTTTGGACCATATTGCCCATTTACTGTTTACGGTGACTTTGGTATGTGCAAAGGGTAATTTGGTCTAAAAATGGTATATCTAAAATAGTTCTAAAATTATAAGGCATATTCACAATTAGTCGAATTATAATGACATATTTTAAAACTGGCAAAATTATAATGGTATGTATCTAATTAACCTTTTTTTATCATTCTTGAAAAAGTATCTTAAAATATTATATATTTTATAAAAAATATGGTATCTTAAGGTATTAGAAATTTATAGTAAAATTCTATCTTGAAATACTTTTCAAGGATCATAAAGCCCGCGTTCTCAAACTCCACAAGCACGGGGAAAATTGGTCGATCGCGCTTTTTTAAAGAACTTAACAAGCCAAAACCTCTAGGTTGCTATCAAGTGCAAAATAAATTCTCTATGTGACGATATGATGATTTTAATTTTGTGACACGTGTGGACATTTTACTAGTCTAAGATTAAAATATATATCACTTTCAAAATCTCGGCTATAATATTTTGATCTAACTTATGACTGTAAAATTCACAAAAACTGTGTGTGGCCATGGCTTGCTGCGGGACAGCCACTCCTGGGAGGACGGCGGATAAAAGATCACCGAGGTTGAAGAAGGTGGGTGAGAGCGGGAAACTTTTCGGTGCATATCCACACGTATACTTACATGTCATCTAGATAGTTATAAAAATATAAAAAAATAGCAAGATATATTAATATGAGTTATATCTCTCTCCAAACATGCAACTCCAAACATGCAAGTTTAAATTCAATTTCTACAAGTTGTTAGTTGTAGCAAAATAAACAAAGTAAACTAAAACTAGTTTACGCACATTCATAATTATTTTGTTATAACATGCAGAAGTCGAATTTGAAGAAATGATATAACTCATGTTGGTTTATCTTATAATTTTTTTCATATTTTTATAATCATTTATATGACATGCAAGTAACGGGTAGACACCCGTGTGAAAAAACTGCGTCCTTTTACACATTACACATGCAGGTGCTAGCCTAGATCATACTGTACAGCTTGCCTTACTTTTAATTTCAAAAAAATTCAGACTAGGCATCATTTCAGTTAGTGGCGTTAAAGTATAAAATTACGTCATCATGGATATTGTACTCACGGTGCACTTATATCTCGAGAGCTTGAGTATTACTCACTCCTGCTCTAAATATTTGATGTCGTTGATTTTTTTATATAAGTTTGACTATTCGTCTTATTTAAAAAAATTACACAATTATTAATTATTTTATATCATTTCATTTATTGTTAAATATACTTTTATGCATATATATAACTTTACATATTTGACAAAAAGTTTTGAATAAGATTAATAGTGAAACGTTTATAAAAAAAGTCAATGGCGTCAAACATTTAGAGACGGAGGTAGTACTATTCTACTATCAGTATTACCATTGATAGAATAATTTCGACTATTGATTTAAAATTTTACTACTGGTACAAAAAAATATTCTACTCCCAGTAGTTGTTATGACAATATAAATAGATCCGATCCATTGAATTAGAAAAAATAAACTGTTTAGATTAGTTCAACTACCAGTACCAGTAGAGAGTATCGTACAACACATACTTTCTCTAATATGTGTTCACTCTAATACTAGTATTTAATTAACATCATCATAATCTTTTCGCTTATGCTTGCTTATGGGCAAATTTTTGAATTTTCGACTTTAAATTTGGATTTGATTCTGAAGTTTTTTCATTATACTTTATTTTTCAGCTTTGGTTTTTATCATTAAAAACATGTATATAAAAATTTCATTCATAAATTATTTTCTGTTTACAAATTTTATATACATGTTTCACCCCCTAGGTCCTCTCGTTCGCTTTTGCGTTCATATTTAGGTTCACTGTTTTTTTTATTATTGTTGAAAATATGGCATTGTTCGCTCTCTAGTTGAGATTAGATATATGTATATGTCGTCAATCCGCACATGTGACTTGGATGAGTTATAGGTTTATGAAATTAGGTATTCTATAATATTCTGTATCGACAGTAGAACTAATCTAAATCGTCTATTTTTCCTAGTCTATCAGATCAGATCTATTTATACTACTGCGATCAACTACTAGCGGTAGATTATTTCTAAAATCTAAATCAACGGTTTAAACTCTTGTACCGACTGCAATACTAGTAGAATACCGTAGAGAGCAGTGTAATCAAGCTGTCGTGAAATTTCTCTATTGAAATTGTATAAATTCGTTCAAAATACGATTTCGTAAGTACATATACATGGACTTGATTTCGGAGAACTCGAAGAGCAGTATTCAAGCTAGTACTGGGCGGGCATGAGCCCAGCGAGTTGGACCGGACCGGTGCTAATTGGTCAGATAAGTCGTCCCTGAGGGCTCCTCCCAAAATGTTTTTCGTAATAAAAAAACACAACAAAGGTCATCCCTGGCTGGCTGGCCAGCATATATACATCTATAGCCTAGCCGTATTGTAACATTGCATGTTGAGATGATGTGCTGAACAAGTGTATGCTTCAATGGACTTGGTCATGGAATTTGTGCTCCACAGAGTTAATTAATATGCATATTTGTGCATATGCATAACACGGTCAGAAAAGGCTGGTATACATTCTTGACGAGTTGGAAAACCGGAGTCCAAAACCTTTTGCCTCTGCAAATCTGCAATGAACAAGAAGATAGCTAGACAAGTGATCAGAACTCTATATAAAGAGAGCCCAACATCTCATCTTCAACCACAGCAATCTCGATCTCAGCCCATTAGTTCTGCAGATAAGCTCATTTCCAAACCAAAACTAAGTTTCTTTTGCCTGAAAATTACATATATATCCAATGGCATCACAGATCGAGAGCCACCGCTCAGGCGCTGAGATCGCCAATGGCGATGCCATCTGCAGGAAGAAGTCCATCGAGCTGCTGGAGGAGCTCGGCCTCCCCACGGGCCTCCTGCCATTGGAGGACCTCGAGGAGTTCGGCTACAACAGGGAGACCGGCTTCCTGTGGCTGGTGGTGCAGAGGAAGAAGAAGATCGAGCACACCTTCAAGAAGATCAAGCAGACCGTCTCCTACGCCGGCGAGGTCACGGCGTTCGCCGAGAAAGGGAAGCTGAAGAAGATCGCCGGAGTGAAGACCAAGGAGCTGCTGCTTTGGCTCAGCGTCGTCGAGGTCTACGTCGCCGAGGCCTCGGCGGAGAAGGTCACCTTCAAGAGCGGCGCCGGAATCTCCAAAACCTTTGACGCCGCTGCATTTGCACTTGGGGAGTAAGGATCGACCTGCTAATTTGCTTGCATTTGTTTACCAAAAATATATATATTTTAATTGTTAATAAGTAATTACGCCAGACTCCAGTGTAATACCCGCGAATTTTAGTTACTTCCCATGTATGGACTGTGGACGGACACCCAAGTGCTGAATTTTACTTTCGATTTGCAAACACCAGAGCGACCTGTCCAACCCAACACAACGTACTTATGTTTCAAGTAAAAATGTGACTGAATCGTCACAAAGCATTGACACGGCTAAAAAATCGGTACATGCAAAGTCAGTCTCAAGTTCTGGCCTCGTACCAAAATTCCCTTCTCAAATTATGAACACGATTGCCTGTCAAAATTAACTGCCAGCAATCTGCAGGCAGCAGACAAGGTTTTTTCGAGAGCTTTTTTACCGAGATTTGCTCTGGTCCAACAAACAAAAGTACCTCGATGTATCGGTATCTCGAGGTACCAAATCATTTCTCACCATTGGATCTAGCTGAGTAGGACGTGCGTTGTTAGATCCAACGATCAGAAACGATTAGATACCACGAGGTACCGGTACCTCGAGGTATTTTTTTGTTACTTTTTGTTGGACTATAAAATTGTTCTTTTTTACCATCTTTGAAAAAGTATGTAGTGTAAAAAATATGGTATCTTGAGGGAGCTTTTTTACCCCCATTAAAAAAGTACCTCAAGGTAGCACCTTTTTAGTGTAAAAAGTGTGGTATCTTAAGGTATCAAAAATTTATACTAAAGATGATAAAAAAAACTCATATTGAGGTGTTTTGTATCCTGATGTATCAAAAATTTATACTAAATTTTTTTGTTCTTATTTAAGGACGGTAAAAAAACCCCCTTTTTTCAAACAAGTAAACTCTCAAACAAGTAAACTCGTGATCATCAATTATTCAGTCAACATTGCTGCAGCTTACAATTCGCAGTTTAGTCCGGCAGCAGTATAATTGGAAGCAACAGCTCAAACTGGAGATGCAAATTAATATCAGGACTGCATTCAGATCGCACAGAGCGCATCTGAACGATCTCGTGATCATCAGTTCATCACCACAAACACAAACTAATCTTCAGGATACCTTTGATGATACACACTAATAGTTGAATGATACTCAATGAAGCTCGTTTATACTTATAACTTTTTTATACACAACGTGCGACAACACTCAATTCAGGATAATGCCTGAGTTTGATGATGGCATTAAAGTATTATTATAAAGATAACGAATTTCTCCAACGTCATGATACATTGGGATACATAAAAATCTCGGTATCATGGGAGATCTGCAACCTGGACAGGTCACAATAAACAAGCAATTAACAAGATTTGATAACTTATATACTCGCTCCATCCCTAAATATTTGAGGCCACTGATTTTTTTATACACGTTTGACTATTCGTTTTATTAAAAAAATTACAAAATTAGTAATTATTTTTATATAATTTTATTTATTATTAAATATACTTTTATGCATATATATAGCTTTATATATTAAAAAATAATTAAATAAGATGAGTAGTCAAATATATATGAAAAAGTCAGCGACGTAAAACATTTAGTAACGATAGACTCATCTTCCATCACAGCAATCTCTCAGCCCATTTGCGCACAACACATTTCGAAAACAAAAGCTTCTCTTTTGGTTTTGTCTGAAACTTCCCATCCAATTAATGGCGTCACAGCTGATTGAGAGCCATCGTGCCGGCGCGGAGATCGTCACCGGCGACGACATCTGCCGGAAGAAGTCCATCGAGCTGCTGGAAGAGCTCGGCCTCCCCGTGGGCCTCCTGCCATTGGAGGACATCGAGGAGTTCGGCTACAACCAGCAGACTGGGTTCCTGTGGATGGTCCAGAGGAAGAAGAAGAAGATCGAGCACACCTTCAAGAAGATCAAGCAGACCGTGTCCTACGCCGGCGAGGTCACGGCGTTCGCCGAGAAGGGGAAGCTGAAGAAGATCACCGGCGTGAAGACCAAGGAGCTGATGCTCTGGATCAGCATCGTCGAGGTGTGCGCCACCGAGGCCTCGCCGGAGAAGGTCACCTTCAAGAGTGGCGCCGGAATCTCCAAAACCTTTGAACGCCGCTGCATTTGCACTTGGGGAGTAAGGATCGAGTTGCTAATTTGCTTGCATTTGTTTGAAATGGCGCCAAAAGTTTGTAGCAAGTCCGTGTGTCAAAGCAACATCAAACAACCTTTTCTTGTTGTTTCATATGCGTTTAAATTTACAATGCGTTGTGGTCGAATCAATTATATTATGTAATAAAATTATTGAAACTCTGTACATTTGTCAAGCAATTGTACTTGTTTGGCCATCACGGCCAGCATTGAGGAAACTAGGTATTGAAGATGAAAGCACATTTGAAACATCTGAGATTAACTGATTGGAGTGTTATTTGATTCTTTATAGCTATACGAGGATATAAGCAAATGATTTAAGTAATGCAAAAATAATATTTTTCTCTAAAAAATCAGATGAAAAACTGTTAGAGTACATTATAGAAGACTACAGTTATTATGGGTTTCACAAAAGAATAGTGTTTTGGTAGACATATAACTATATATTTATTAAAGAGAATAACTTATAAATTTTACAGTGTTTTGGTAGACATATGACACTAGAGTTTTATACAAAACACTATTAACCAATTATTCTTTGATCCATTATGATAGTTCCGAGTTATAATTACACGTAAAGTTATGTCAAATTTATCACAAATCATATATAAGTTATACAATTATAACATTAAGTAATTTTATTTTACTACAATCCCCATTTAGGTCCAAAAAGCCTTTTGGTCCTCGTCTTCTCTCTTCTTGGATCTGCCGCAGCGGGCGCTCGCCGGCGGAGTTGCTAATGCTGAGTGATCACCTCCCGCCGGACGAGCCGGCGTGCCTCTTCCTCTCCTTCCTCCGCCGGCCACCTCCTCGATATAAACACGCAAAAAACTCAAACTTGCTAGGTATAAACACGCAACTTTTCTTCAGCCCAGAATTACCTGAACCTGTGCTAAGCCAACGTGAGCGCCAGGCTGAGCAGCTGCCCTCGTAAACGGAGGCCTGAATCAAGCCGGACAGGTTGCAATTTAACTCTAAATTAAAGTTTTTCTTTATCATAGTTTATTTTTCAGCTTCTACTTTTAGATCACCAAAAATATTTATAAAATTTTTAATATTACAAATATATCGTTTAGCTTTTGCAATTTGCTGCTGCTGCACAAGCTTAACTGATCCCAGGGATGCATGTGAACGTCTACCTGCCTATGATGTAATGTCTCAATTCATATAAAAGTGACAATAAAACATATCTGTCTTCACTTAACACATGGCAACAGAGAGAGTAGAAATAGAAAAACATAGGGATGGTAGGTTAAACAACTTTTTCATCAGCAAACTGCAGCAAACCTAACCAGGATTCTTTCTGGCACACCCTGGAACCCTAGTATCATACGCCCAATTAGTTTCTACTCCCCGAGGGCAAATGCGGCGGCGTCGAAGGTGTCAGAGAGCCCGGTCCCAGTCTTGAAGGTGACCTTCTCCGGCGAGGCATCGGCGACGTAGACCTCGACGACGCTGAGCCAGAGCAGCAGCTCCTTGGTCTTCACGCCGGCGATCTTCTTCAGCCTCCCCTTCTCGGCGAACGCCGTGACCTCGCCGGCGTAGGAGACGGTCTGCTTGATCTTCTTGAAGGTGTGCTCGACCTTCTTCTTCTTCCTCTGGACCAGCCACATGAAGCCGGTGTCCCGGTTGTAGCCGAACTCCTCGAGGTCCTCCAATGGCAGGAGGCCCCTGGGGAGGCCGAGCTCCTCCAGCAGCTCGATGCACTTGTTCCTGCAGGTGGCGTCTCCGGTGGCGACCTCGGCGCCGGCGCGGTGGCTCTCGATGGCCTGAGACGCCGCCATTTGGTATCCGATGCACGATCGAGTTGCTGTGTGGAGATGATTGATGGCTTTGATGCTTTGCTGTGTCGTCTTGTTCGTGATCAGCGGGTTGCTGTTTATATAGCAGTTAGCGGTGAGTGCGATGGATTTGATTAGTGTGGATTCTTTGAATGGAACAGTTGGTTGTTGCTACAGAATATAGTATATATATACGCCAATGTTGACTCCATGGTGAGAGGGAGGAGAGGTATTTTAAGCAAAGCACACAGCAATGGTTCATGTCAATCAAGGATGCTTACTTCAGCGACAAAGTCAAAAGAGGCTATAGCTGAAAAATGTTGACTGTCACTCTGTCAGATTGTAGTACTAGTACCCTATCTGTCTCCTCTCGATAGATGGTCATATGGCTCGAAGGCCCGACGGCTTGGCCGTGACTGTTGGGCCGATGCCTTAGCACGTGGTCTAACTCGGTAGATGTAGATGAAAAAGAAATTGAAAGAACCTAAAATAGATTTAATTTAGTTATATAAGACTTAGCCTGAAAAGATACAGTCTAAATAGAGGGAGGAAAAATAGACTTACTCGTGTAGCCAAAGAGATAAGCGAGCAAATGTAGACTTATTTACGCTTCAGCCCACTGTGTGATATATGGATCCACACATATGCAGATCCAAAATTCAACCTTTGTAATTTGTAACGGAAACGATACAGTAAACTTTGATTATATTATAATATGTATGTTCACGACCATATTTGTTTGTTTTTATATATATATAATGGGTAGAAATCAAAATCAATCTTCTAGGTTTCTGCAGTGGTATATCATATTTTATTGCAACTTGCAATGCAATCCAGTCCGTCGCAAGAGATCATCTGGGCCGCACATGCATAATCAAGCTAACGGCAAGTGTTAAATGGGGCACTCTCCCTTCCACATCGGCCCCATCTCTTGTTGGGCCAGGACGGGATTGAATTGGGCCTAAAAGGCGTGACGGGCTCCGTGCGGCCATATTTGTTTCCGGCCCATGGGTGTTTCCGATCAGAACTCTGTCCAGTTTACCAAGCGTAGGCCAGGTTAAGGCCCATATCGAAAGGCCCAGTATGTGCGAGGCCGAGAGCTTATCTGGGCCGAAAAGGCCTGATCCATACAACGCAGCCAGCCATGCCAAGCCTCAAAAACCCTCGTCCGCCGCGATCATGGCGTGGCCGGGATTGTGTGGGAGGAGTTCGTGGTCGCCGTCGCCGTCGTGGAGGAATGGCGTCCGGTGGAAGACGGAGGAGGAGGACGCGATCGGTGACGAGGCGGCGCCAGGGCTTGCAGACTCCGTCTGAGGTGGATCTCGGCGGCGACGGTGTCGTCGCTCGATCAACGAGCTCGCAGCGGCGCCATGATCCTCTTTATTGTGAACGGTCAGCGGTCACCGAAGTAGCTCTGCTTAATCTAGCCACTTATTGATCTGTCTACATATTTATCTTGAGCTATATATCATGGTTGTTCTTCAATTTAAGTTTTTACTCGGTAGCTCGTCTCAGTTGATGCCGTTAAGGTGTTTAACAAAACGGTTTAGATTGTGTCATGTTTAATTCTTCGTCATCTTTTACTGCAATTATGTTCAGTTCATGCTTAACGCAACATGTATGGAATTTTAATTATGCTGAATCTCAGTCTTTTTTTTTTGTTCTCTGCTATGTGAACCATGAGTGTTATATTAAAGTTACATGTTTACCTTGTCGGGGAAAGTGTTTTTAACACATAAATGGATGTTGCATTTCACCTAAAAAGTCATTAAAATATTTTAAAAAATTGACAAAGATAAACTAATATGAGATACGTTACTTAAAAAAATACAAGTTTAAATTCAACTTCTACAGATTATAACTCCTTTTGCTGCTCCGTTAGTTCTATACCAAGATCATTAGTGAGTAGTAATTTACCTGTGGATAATCATTCATTTATGAACTGACTGTTGAACATGGTTCTCTACACTACCATTGGAGAAGGGGTTGACAGAACAAGCCAAGAAGAACCATCACGTCAGTTGAGACTTCAGAATTCAGAAGCTAGCAGCTTCCCTCTTCATATCGTTTCAACCAGAAATCTGGATGAGTTTTGCTCAAGCTCTTGCTTGATTCATGCGATTGAGACTTCCAAAGTTCTGATGAATTGACAAATACATTACTGATTCTACAAAGTTTTCTTTTCCAGTCTATGCACGGCACAATGGTTGCTATTGATATTGTTGTAAAACTGAGTGGTACATCACTGAATAACACAACAGATTGATAATGCTGCATCAGAAACAGAGCACTCTGCACCTAAGCCTGAAGCCTTGTCCACAGGCTATAACACACGAGAAAAACACCTGACATGATCAGAAGAATAGTAGTTTTAGCTACAACACATATATCCGAAATCGTAATCCTGAATTCTCATCTTCACTTTCACCTATAGTAGTAGTGTGGCTTATTCTATAGTAGTTTTGCAATGCTGAATCGTCGTCTTCTTCCTCGTCTTCCTCAGTGTCCAAGGCCCGCTGCTCTACCGCAGAGTATGGCGTTCGTCGGGATGCTGTACTCGTTGGAGAAGCTCTGCTGCGGCGTCCACACTCTCATGTACAGCTGCTGGCCGAGGTATTGCCGGTCCCAGTTCGCCGACCTCAGGTTCCACATCCCCTGGTTGTCCAATGACACCAAGATCGCTGACCATCCATTCGGGTACACCTGATGAAACCAACATTGGCAATGTTCAGAATTCAGACTTCACTGTTCTTCAAATGCATCAGGAATGTTCAGAATTCAGAGCTAACTGTTCTCAAATGCATTAGCAAATGTTCAGAATTCAGACTTCAGGGTTAACTGTTCTTCCAATGCATCAGGAATGTTCAGAAATAAGAGCTAATTGTTCTTCAAATTAATCATGAATGTTCAGAATCCAGAGCGAATTGTTCTAAAGAGTTAATTGCTCTTTAAATGCATCAGGAATGTTGAGACTTCAGAAATAATATTTCTTCAAAATCATTGACCTGAACTGTATGTCTCGCTTGGGCGTCAACCAAGTTGTAGGTTGTTCGCTGACTCTCAGTCCACTGACCATTGCCATACCTGAATCGAAAGGAATCAGCATAGGTGAATGAATAGATTTTTATTTTTGTCACGCTGATGTTCATCCGAGAATTGAAGAAACTGGAAATCTGAAACTTTCTGTCACTGATGGAAATGCAGCTTACCCAACAACCCAGAAGTCGTATCCATCAAGATGCCAAGACTGCAACTCATTCTCCGTGTTCTGGAACACCACCTCGATGAACTCGTGCAGGTTGAGCCTCACCACCGGCGTGCCTGACCGCGGCGCCGACCCGTCGGGCCTCGCCGGGACGCTGTCCCAGCCGATGACGTTGGCGATGTTGTAGTTGTCGACGAGCTTGAGCGGCGTGTCGGGGACGACGAACGACACGCCGTTGACGGCGTAGCGGCGCTGCCCGGCGAGCAGTGGCGCGGAGTTGGCGAGCACCAGCGTCCTCGACGTCGGGATGGTGCCGTAGTGGAACGACCCCTGCGGGTTGGGCCGCGCCGCGCTCGCCGTCAGGTTCCACCGGAACGACCTCGCCTGGTTCATGGACCACTCCGCCCCCTCCGGCGGCGGCGCCGGGAGCGGGCCGGGCGCCCTGGACACGGCGCTGCTGTAGTGCAGCGTCCCCATCGCCGTCAGCGGCGCCGCCACCATGGCCGGGATGAAGCGCGCGGACGCCACCACGGCGTAGTCCTGCGCCGGCTTGTCGAGCGTGACGAGGAACGCCACCGACTGGCCGACGTGCACGTCGAGCGAGTCGTACACGTTCTGCACCGGGTGCGTCCCCTCCACCTCCACCAGCCTCAGCGAGTGCCCCTGGATCCTGACATTGACGGACGTCTTCACGCCGACGTTGGACACCCGGAACAGGTACGTCTTCCCCTGGTCGCCGACGAACGTCGCCGCCGACGGCATGCCATTGATGAGCAGCGCGTCGGGCGGCGGGAGCGCGCCGCCGGCGTCGAGCGTCTGCCTCAGCTGCTTGTGTCCGGCCCTGTACCAGTCCCCGACGAGGAGCGTGAAGTCGCCGGCGGGCGGCGCGTACGGGACGGGGATGGCCGGGCGCTGGTAGACGTTGAAGGCGCCGAAGCCGCCGGCGGCGCGGTGCAGCGCGACGGAGGGGAAGTAGGTGAAGGTGCCGATCTGGTCCTTGGCCTGGAACTTGTAGGTGTAGTTGGCGCCGGCGGGGATGGGGCAGTTGGTGCCCAGCACGCCGTCCTGCCATGAGTTCTTGCGCTGCTTGATGCCGTTCCACGTGAGGAGGAACGGCTCGTCGAGGTTGTTGATCACGTTGACGATGATGTTGTCGTTCGTCACGCAGTCGATCCGCGGCCCCGGGAACTGGCCATTGATCAGGATCCCCTGCTTCAACCAACAAACCAAATCCATTACCGCATTTGCATTTGCATTCGCAAGAAACGACATCGAGTGAGTGTGAGTGTCACTGTCACCATTACCAACCTGCTGCTGGGTGGAGCCGAGGGGGTTGATGGGGCCGTAGGTGACGCTCCAGGTGAAGAAGCGGTAGGGGTCGTCGGCGGCGGCGAGGGTGGCCGCGACGGCGAGCAGGCAGCACACCAGCGCCACCAGAGGAGGCGGCGCCATTGCCGGTTCTTGGATCTCTGGATCTGGGAGCAGTACGTGAGCGAAGAAATGAGAAGCTTTTAAAGCTGAAGCTGCTATTGGCGGCAGCTGAGCTGGGCTGGCCTCTGCTCTCTCACTCCGTGTGCTCCTCTTGTATACAAATTACAACTGGAAAGCAAGCAAAGCGAGCTACGCGTTTATGGATGGATATATTGGATGGAGAAGAAAGAATGCTAGTGGTGGAGATGGAAAGATGGGCACTTTAAATGGAAGAGGCGCGAGCGAGCAATGGCGATGGCAAATTGGCAATGGCAGCAATGGGTGGAGTAAATTAAGGTGGCGAGGCGAGGAACATGGCGGCCCAGCCTGTCTCCCTCTCGCCTTCTCTCTGTCCTCTTCCTTCTCAGCTCGGCTCGTGTCTGTCCATGTCCATCTCTCTCTTCAGCTTCAACCTCCATACAGTGATGGCGCTACAGCTGAGTGCTGACTTGCTTGTTGCATCCGGCATTACGCTGTCGCGCATCTCTATTGTTCAAGAATTAATAAGAAATGATTTTCTTTAGTTTTTAATCGTTAAGAATATGTATATAAAATTTCTATTCTCAAATTATTTTTCGTTTGGAAATATGTTATTTGTTATCTGCCAAAATTGTTCTTCAACATGTTAGCCATGTTTCTCTGTACAGCATTTACAGTTTCCAGAGCGCATTGTGGCGCACGGCCGTATCATCATCATCCACCATACTAGAAGATAGAAATCGACGAGAAGAAATCTGAAGATGAATTAAGATCTGCATCATACCAGCACTTTACCACGTGTGTACGTCCAAGTACAGAGCTGAATTTTTCCGTCGAGGAGAACCCTCGATTCAGCTTCTTTGGCCTCGTATAAACTAACTCCTCCCTCCGTATTCCGTAGCTGTAATTAACCACAAGCAATTGTAATGGCGATTTGGTTCGTCGTCTCTTCCTTGGTGCAATCATGCGTGGATGAATGGTACAGCTTCATCTTTTCAAAATCGTTTTAATTCATAGTAAATAGGGCTAGTGTAACTGCCTGGAATTTCATCACATTTTGCCTCTATCTCTCTCCTTTTGCTTTTCTTTTTGGTTGTGCTTTTGATTCTACAGGTTGTAAGTGGTCGCGTTTGGCTGCACTGTTAAGTTAACTTATCTCATTCGTTTTCCGTGCGCACGTTTTCTGGACTGCTAAACGGTGTATATTTTGCAAAAATTTTCTATAGAAATATTGTTTTAAAAAATCATATTAATCTATTTTATATTTTTTAATAATTAATTAATTATGTACTAATCTATTGCTACGTTTTTCGTACCGGATAAGTTAACTTACCACCCCTAGATCATCCTATGCAGGCTCTTGTGTACTGGTATAATTAAATTCTTTCACAGGACTCTTAGCTTGGAAGACAACCAAATGGGAAAGTGCACACATGTATGCATATCAGTCAAAAGAAGGAAAACTTAAAGGCATGAAGAAAAGGAAAAGAATGGGGGCGATTAGCATGCATATGTGTAACCCTTTTGATGGACATCCTCAACACTAGAAAATAACACGTAATGATCGACCAGTACATTGTGTGATTGTGTCTAGGCTAGTGGAAATTGTGTGTGTGTGACTCACACTAACTACATGTTCATAGAGTTTTAATTTCATTGGTTCTTACACTAGCCTTTCTCTCATGACGGCTCACTTAGAATGCAAGAGTTTTTTTTTATTTTTTTACTTTCACCTTTTTTTTTCTGTTTTTGCTTATACTTACAAGCCAAAAATTAAATTTTTAACCTTAAATTTGGAGTTAATTTTAGGGATTTTTTTCACCTAAGTTTATTTTATAACATTGACTTTTATCGCTAAGAATACATATATAAAACTTTTATTCATAAATTATTTTTCATTTCTAAATATATCATTTGGCTAAATAATCACCCCTTTCTTGATTTGTGCAGAACAGAAATACCATTCATGTAAAATTCATGTGAAGCTAATGTGAAATTCAAAGTAGTTAATATATTTGAGGTTTCTCCATTACAAATCTTGGCTCGTTTGATTTAGATTATCAAACGGATTATTGCTATGGATTATTTACTTGATTATAGTTATAAATGAAATGAAAATAAACATAATAAATAGTTTAAAACAAGTTATATAAGCATTATGGTAGAGATAGTATTTTTACAGATATTTTTTAGAAACGTGGAGCAATTAATATATTTCAATATTGGTGAATAAGTTGAAAAAAGTAGAGTGTCACATGTCTGCCAAAGCTCAAAACCCACTTGTTTATATGAAAAATGACAAGAATATTCCGGTCCTAAAGACCCCTCCCGAGCTTTATCCAAATTCCAACAACCATACCCTGATACACGTAAAGGGAATGCGTGTTGCTTATATAATGGAAGTATGATATTTTTTCCAGTTAAGTTGCCAATCAGTCTCAAATATCAAGTATGTTGTATGCATTTAGTAACTAATTTTCTAGTTAGTTATCTACAAAACATACCCTGATACAGCTTTTTTTTTCCTAAAAGAAAGAATGTGCCATGTGCTCATGTGTGCTGCTATATAAACAGGAGTAGGATACATTATTTTACAGGTAACCTGTGCAAGCATGTAGTATTGCAGTAACTAATTGTCCAGTTGACAAGAAGAAAATAGGCTGCACATGGCCACAGGCAAAGCATGCATGGCTACTAGTAATGTACTTTGGCATGGCCAAGGAGGCAGGCAGCGGGAATGGACAATTAGCATTGTCCCATGGCTTTTCATTACTATCATAATAGCGTACACAATGATAAAGGTCATGTTTAGATCTTTTAAAATGGTAAAAGTTTTGCCACTTTGAAGCACTTTTTGGTAAAATGGATCTAAACACTAAGGTAAGAAAATAACAACTTTGCATTTGATATTTGGGAGTCCAGAGTAGCAAATTTCATCAAAAAATACATAGAAACGCGGACCACATCTCACTTTTGCAAAAAAAATGGCAATTTTTGCATGCCTCTAAACAGTAACTTGCAAAAATACAATACCAAAACTTTTGTTATTTACCATTTATTATTTCAAATATCTCTAAACAGGGCCAAAGTATATGCATGTATGGTGATTAGTGGAGCAGGATAAAGAAGCTAATAATAAGTGGCATCCTAATCCTTTGACCATGCTGTCATGCTGGCATGTGGCCGCTGAACCGTGTCGAGGTAGCAGCAGGATCACGCAGCTAGTAGTAGTAGCCGACCATGAATTGATGAGCTTAAAATTCTGTTATTTCTGTCTCAAAATAATTTTATGTTTTCTATGTTTAACTATTTACTTATTTAAAAAACTTATTAAAAAATAAAAAACTTATGAGTAAAGTATTATCCATATTTTATCATATAATAATAATAGAAAATATTAATTATAATTTGTTTTAAATAAGATGAAGAGTCAACATTGTATCTATAAACTAGAAAATAAATTTATTTTACGAAAGAGGGAGTACAACCTCAATTTCTTAGAATCTAAAAAGAATGGGTTTTCTAGCTTTTATTTTTTAAAAAAAAATTAAGCTACAAATTCTTACAATCTAGATATCTATATTTACAAATTCTTAAAATTTAAATAAGATTCTAAATTATTTAGGTGAGCTGGAGATTTTAGGAGAAGTTAGAGCTGGCATGACTTCTCCAAACGGACCCTGGTAGTACTGCATTAGTAGCAGCAGGCAGCTTTGCTTTGCTTTTTTTCTTATAGTAAGGCTAATAATATAGTCAATAAGCTAGGTATAAGATTTTTTTTAAGTTCTCTCTTAGTCCACTCATATAGTAGTTAACTCTTTATTATTAAGCTTACGGTCTCTCACATACCTTCTTGGTTCTTGGTTCTTGTGCCTAAACTGGCTATAAGCTTACAATCTGCTTCTACTCTCACTTCCACATCAGTATTTAGCCGGCTTATAGCCTCTCATTATACTTGCTCTAAGATGCCCTGGAACAATGGATGACCCCACCATGATCCATAGCATTGTCAATTAATTAACCTGGTTTGGATCTGATGATGGTGACGGTTAAAAATTAGTTTTGGCTTTAAATTTGATTTGCCGTAATTTGTGCACAAAGACGTACGCCGTATTTTGTGCCGCTTAAAAGATGGAGGACCTGGAGGGACAATACAGTTAATGAATGCTTACAAAAACTGGGTTTTTTCGGTGAAGGACTGTACCGTCATTTGTTTACAAATTAAAGCACGATGCGATCTTTCTAGTATCTTATTATCTCATGTTACCTAGTACGCCTCCTCTCTCTGTCACTCCCATCCCATGTCAGTTTTGTGATTTTATTTGCTTTTGTAATTCATGCACTAGTGGCCAGATTTTGTCTAGCAACGATCAAAGTTAGGAAGAGGATTTCATTTCAATCATTTAATGGTCAAATTTTGGGTTGTTTGGGTCCAGTTTCTAAACATATGACAATGGATAGTTCTCCATGCATAAAAATCTGTCTTGCAAATATTTATGTTGTATACAAAATTTAAATCATATACATATTTATATTTGCAATGGATATTTTATGGTCTTTTATACGAGCAACATCAATAGTATACCTAACTACTATTACTAAAACTGATACATATATAGTTGATGTAATGTAATAGTTAACTCTTATAGTAATAGTTAGTTATATACATAATATAACATTAATGCATATTTCACATATTTCTCACACGGTTTTATTGGAGTATGTGACGCAGATAGGCTTGTTCAACCTTATCTAGCACAGTGGCCCGACCCGACCATACATAGGGATGGGGGAGGCTCGGACCTAGATGTTGAAACTCCAAAATCTGAAAAAGCCTGACCCGACTTGAGAAAGCCCAGGGTCTGGGATAGATTCGCGCTATGTTTTTGCGGGAAATGTCGAGCTCGGGTCGGGCTCAGGTCTGGGTTTCCTAGACTGGCTTTTTTCGGCCTGACCCAACCCGAGTTTTGAACATGCCTAGCTGAAGATGGCTACAAATTTATAGCGTACCTTTTCTATCCTTTTCTTCTCTTATCAACTACCATAAATCTAATATATCAATTCTTATATATAGACCGTCTACATGATCTTATTCAATTCGAGATCACCTACGGTTGCCGGTCCAGCTGAAACTTTAGCAGTCCTAGTCATGGCACATATGACACAAAGTTGTGTTCGGTGAATCATCATTGTAGAAGAGCACTGTAGCATATCATGAGATGAATTGTCACAGACTGTATCATCTGTAAATCTTGGCCGTTGAAATATTTAATCTGGTTAAAGACTCTACGATAAGCCTCGTATTTGTGCTAAACTTGTGTCCTCTATTCAAAGTGTATGGGATCTCAATCTCGTTCTATTATACTCGCTCTAAGTAAGTCTTGTAGGGCTCGTCCGTTATCCCCTCTAGATAACCATTTCATCGTTTTTCACGTGCACATTTCCCGAACTGCTAAATGATGTTTCTTTCAAAAAAATTCTATAGAAAAGTTGTTTTAAAAATTCAAATTAATATTTTTTAATATATTATAGTTAATAATTAATTAAATATGTGTTAATCTATTACCGTGTTTTCTATACCAGTTAAGAACCGGCCAGCCCAACGCAGCCGTAGTTAGGCTAGGAATAAAAGTATTTGTTAGATGACGGAGTAATTATTTTCTTTTCATGTTTTTATATCCCAAAAGGGTTCCAGAAAGTGAGGCAAACAATGGCGCATGGAGGCAGCATTGGAGCGTGTTCCTCAGAAACCGCGGGAGAAATCAGGGGCACGATTTGCGTTCGTTTGCGTGTGGACTGGACAGGAGGGCATGACAAACAGCTCTACACGAATTACGAGGCATCTGCCCTGGTGCTCATTTTTTGTTTTTTTGGAAAATATGAAACGATCTATTCGTAAACGAAAATAATTTGTAAATAAAACGTGTGTATGTATATTCTTACTGATTTGCTTCAGTTCAATAAAAAATTTCTTGAGGTATCAGTACCTCACGATACTAAATCATTTCTGATCGTTGAATCTAATCATGTCCATCTAGTTCAGCTAATCCAATGATGAAAAATAATTTAGTATCGTAACCATTACCTCAAGGTATGTTTTGGACCGAAAGTCCGAAACAAATACATATTCTTAGCAATATAACAGTAAAGACCCAAATAAAATAAAATACTATAAATAACCTTAAATCAGCTCTAAATTTAAATTTATAGATTTAATTTTTGACTGACAAACTTAAAAGGAGAGGAGTAAAGACGATTGCTACATCTTTGTTGAGTCACACGCTGCCTTGGTAGTAGTTTACATGTATCTCACAAGCATCCATTTCTGCCTCGTGATCCATAACCATCACCATCCGTGATCCATCCTTCCCTCGTAAAACCCCCCTACGGAGTATGTTACAAGAGAAACCTCAAATCCACCAAAAACGCGTCTACTTTACTGCAACTTACTCCCAGTCCCAGTAGTGATAGATTATTCAGCTTGAGGATGATTAGTGTTGGAGCAAGCACGCATCTGCATCATTTTGCGTTGCAGAGATCCGTTGGTAGCCTGTGGTGTCTGCGTGCTTAGCTTTTCATGATTCCTATGACTGTATTAGCTGCCACTGCAACGCAGAGACTGACTGACAGAAACACGCAGTGGCTGGCAAACTAGCAGCATTTCAAACTTCTTCAAAATTCACATTTCAAACACCTCACAATGGAGTATAGTATACTTCATACTATAAAATGTTTCAGTCTGAACTTGCTGAGATTTCAAGGTTTCAGGCCTGAAACTTTCTGGGAGTTTTTCTCTCTGTTCTGAATTTCTAGCCCAAAATAGCTCATTTGGGCTCTGCAGTCCTTCCTGGCCTTGCAGGTTCGGCCTTTGTTTTGGCCTGGCCCAATAACTCTACAAAGCAGTTTTGCTTGCTTGTAACAATATGGACATAGGAATCTGGCCCATGGAACACATTTGCATCAAAATTTATGTTTTACTTTTTGTAAAACCTCTGTGTTGATCTCCTACTGCAACTTCAGTTTGTTTCAGGATTTCAGTTCTCAAAATGAACGCAAAGACTTTTACTACGAGATACTAGTACTCTACAACTCTGCTGATTGACCAATTCTACCTTGTATTGCCCCAACAAAGCCAAAACTTTTTAATTTATTTCTAATAGTACATGTAAAGTCACTCCGAAGATTTGAACACGAGAGACAAATTGAGACAAAAGTATATTCATCTGGTACAACTGCACCATCATCAAGATAAGGAACAAAATGGTCGAGGGTGTTGAAAAGTTCAGCTAATGAAGGTGGTCTACATCAAGCAGGCAAAAATAAAATTTAATTCTGAAGAAGAACATCCCCCTTGTTGAGTCAGCACCAACAAGAATATCCCGACTGATGAACAAGTTTATGGTTGTTGAACATCAAGCTGTCTCCACCCTGCAGAGAGTGACAGACAGAAAGATCCACGAATATTCATCAGCACATCCCAGGAACAATTCCATTTTCAATCATAGGATACACCAGCAATAAGTACTGATTCATGTGCTCCAGTTCATCTCCGTAGTCTGCACATTTGCATACATTTTTTTCCCCTCCCTCTGCATCAATCGAATTCAGGAAGACGATGAACAGTTAACTGAAAACTGACGGTAATTTCAGCTCCTTGGAAGCCTGCAGCACCGATGAAAACTGTCGCTGTCAGCAAAGATCGACCACTGATCCTCTTAATAATTTTAGGTTACACAAGACCAGCAACCAAACTAAGGATGCTAATAATAAACAAATGCAAGTGAAGGTAATGCCTGAACAAATCAAAGCTGTGACAGGTTCAAAGCCAAGCATCAGGAATGCTAATAATGTCTCAGAATACAATAGATTCCGGATAAGCATGGTGATCCTCCTCAGCGCCTTTGTTTGACTCGACGATAAGGACGAAGAAATTTATATTATTAGCAGCAGCAAACTTTGGTTTGATTTGATTGATTGCATGCATGCAGGCATGCAGAAACGAGAGGTGAAGGCGAGGCGAAATGTCTCATGTGTGACGTGACTTCTCGGCATCGATCGATCTCGCAAGAATGTAGCTGGAGAAACCCTGCAGACTTGCATGCCAAGAATGCTCACAGTTTCGTCGAGAAATAATCGGAGTCAGAAAAAGATGCAGTGTTGCCGGTTTACAGCTCATGAGATTCTTGGTGTGTGATCCTCTCCGTCGCCTCCTCTTCCGGCGCCGTATCAGATTCTTTGTGTCTGCTAATCTGTTCTTTCTTTTCTTTTTTCTTTTTTCTTTTTGTTAACTCTGCTTGAATTATTCTTTTTCTGACCATATGTATATTTGAGATATATGATGGTGAAGAACACTGGGATATACTGTATGTGGAAGACACAGCTGTTCTTGGTGTCATGGTTTGGCTGGTCAGTTAAGACGAAACGATACCGCTGCTGGGTTCTGGAGGAATGAAGGACCACCTCAAGTCCCAAGAAAAAGGATGAGGATCCAAAGTTTTTCTCTTTTCAATTCAGGAATCCAAAGATTTTTATTATTTATTCTCCTTGTTTTGGCTCTTGATGCCACTGGAATGTTGATGGCCATCTGCAACCAGAAACATGCCCCCTTGCTGAAAAAAACATGCAGGCCTAAAATTAAAACAACTGGCCTTCAGTTCACAGTCCAACCAACAAGAACAGCAATAATAAGCTTATGAAAACTGCAATATGCTTGATTGAAATGGAAGTCATCAGAAGAAGATGGGAATGGGCATGGGTAAATTCTCAGGGCGAAAACTGTAGCACTGCCCGAATCCTTTACCGGCAAAACAAGCCGCAAAATTGTAACTAGGTACCACATCTCTTTCGATGTACATGACAAACTCACGATCAGTTTCATCTCAAGCACTCAAGGCTCGATCTCCCTGTATACAACCATCTATACTACAGTTTCTCCTCCTCTCAAAGGCTCACTGAAAAAAAAGATATGATGTTATTGTTCATCGCCGCCGCGCCGCAATCTACCACCAAAGCTCTGAATTTCTGATGCAGCAACACCTTGATCATTTCCAGCCATAGCTCTCAGACCTGCCATCTTCCTCCTCGCCGCTGACGGTCGCCACCGATGAGCCGCCGCCGCCACCGGCTGTGCCTGAGCCTGAGAAATGGAGAGGCCCCTCAGGAGATCCAGACTGGGAGCTGCTTTGCTCTTGGGGAATGTAGCAGAGCCCTCCCATGAGCACAATCGGTTGGTTCACAATTGTTGAGCTTGGTACTCTCCGGTTGTGCAGACGGTACTTCTGCGCAATCAGAATCGACATCAGCATCATCATCATCACAATCGATTGCCAGTGAAAACATTTGATGAGTTGAACTGAAGATTAATGGAAGATTGTGTGAATTGCTCACCTGAAGATGGCTTTTCACTTCGTCATTTGTCAGGCCATCCACCTTCATCAGCTCCCGGATTTGCTTTGGAGTGGCAACTGCAGCCAAATTAATTCAGGAGACGATCACATGAGCACTCTTTAATTCCAAATTTGCAGTTCTACCACAAGTAATTAATTGATCACCACATGCAGATGCTCTTAGCTCTAGACATGGCAAACTAATTGTGCAATTTTTCTAAACAAGAAAAGGTCTCACCTTGAGGGCCACCGAGTTGCTGCAAGGCAGAGACGAACTTGCGGTGGAGCTCCGGCGACCAGCACCGCCTCGCCTTCCTCGCCTGCTGCTGCTGCTGTGCCGCCGAATGTGACTGTGCCTGGAGGCTCAGCGCGGGGCTGGATGCCGCCATGGCGGCGGCCCTCGCCGCTGCCTGGGCGAACCCGACGACCTGACGGCGGCTTTCGTCGGCGGGCGCGGCAGGCGGCGAGAGCAGCGACAGATCCGGCATCCTCACGTCGTAGGCCATGTCCTCCTTCCTGATCAAGCTCGGCTTCGGCCGCGTGAAAGCCGGCGCGCCGGAGCCCACGGCCTTGAAGGGCACGAAAGCGCCGCCGCCGTCGGACCTCGCCTCCGACGAGATCCTCCCCTTGTCTTGCTTCTGCGACGATCGTACAAGGTGCTATTTTTAGCCACCAAAATCCACAATTTCGAGACGCGACAAACAAACAGACAAGCATTCGAGCAAGCAAAATCGAAGGACGCTCACCTCTGGATCCGCGGCGTCCCGGCCGGAATTCCCTGACCAGAGCTGCGCGGTGCTCATCCAGTTGCTCTTGTCGCCGGCGTCCTCCTCCTCCTCCTCGCGATCACCACCCTTCTTCCCCACCTCCTCCTTCATCACATCAATCACTGCGCACACATGACACCATCAACAACTCGCCCCCGAAAAAGAAAAATGGAAACAAACAAAAGCCAGCCAAAAGAGAGACTCTTTTTTTGGGTGTTCGTTTGTTCTTACCGTCGGCGAGGAGGCGGACGCAGAGCGGGAGCTCGCGGCGGAAGACCTCAATCTTGCCCATCTCCTCCTCGAGCCTCTTGATACAGTCGCCCATGGCCGACGCCGGCGAGTCCCTCGCGCGGCCGACGCTCTTGGCCGCGAACATCTTGAGATCCAGGCTCAAATCCGCGCCGACGCCGATCTCCCCAACTTCGAGCCCCATCGCGCATACACCGCCGCCGCCGCTCAAGGTGCTGCTGCTTCTCCTCCTCCTCCGCCGCCGCCTCAATCTATGCGAGAAGATGCTTCCTGTGTTCGTTCTTGTGTGCGTCTGAGAAGAGGAAGTGCTTGTTGTTGATGGATGGATTGATGGGAAGGGAAGGAGGGCAGGGAAGGAGGCGGGTATATATAGAGGGAGCAGGAAATGGAAGAAGAAGATGAGGAGGAAGAAGAGAAGAGAAGCGAAGAGGAGATGAGAAGAGAATCTGGTGCTAATCAGGCGAGGACGAGTTTTCACGTCACCTCTTCATTGTAGGGAGGACACAACACTTGTTCAAACAACCCTCTCTCTTTGTCTTTATTTCGCTTTAGTCCATTCCATTTGTGTTATGCACTTATGCTCCTTCCTTCCTTAGAAGGAAAAAATCGATTGAAATTCTAAGTATTGAATTTCTTTAAGAGTTATTTGGTTTGTACAAATGAAGCATAGGAAATTAAAAAAAATGTTTCTAGAGAGAAAATATAGAAAAATTTCTATCCACTCAAACCTCTTGGAAAATTTTATTGGATTGATGTTGTCCTATATTCATATTCATTCGCTTTTTCTCGGTTAAAATTTCTTCAAACTGAATAGGCAAGTGATTGTTTTGATTAGATTTTTTTTAAAAAAATAAATGGCTACTTGTATACTAGGAAGAAAAGAAATTTAGAGAAAATACAGGCATGCATAATTATTATATATAGTGGGAGTAATGTTAGCATATCTTTTTAGCACAACGGTAAGTAAATTGGGACATGGCTATCATTTTACTTGAGTATATATTTATGTAAAATTAACCAAAATAGTCATTTATTTTTGGACATAGGGAGTACTTTGTATATCTGGTTTAGTGAAGAAATACGATGCTTCTCTCTCCGTTTTGCAATGTAATAATTTTTACTTTTATCTAGTATATAAGTGTTAATGAATCTGTATAAATATACCAACTATATATTAATTTATTAATAAATTTTAATAAGATAAGAAAGTCTTGCAATATGTAGAGAAGGGAATAGTTTATGAAACAAAATGTGTCATTTAGATGTTGGAGTTTAATTTGTGATGGTTAATATGGGCTTCTCGTGTGGATCTGCTGGCGTAATTTGTGGATGCAAAGTTTAATTTCTCGAAGGTTCCTAGATTTGGGACGAATTAATTGCTAGCGCTAAAGATACCGTGTAGGATGGAACGGATGGCTATTATTAATTCCACTAGAAACGGATATCTCGGTTTTCAATTCTTGAGCTTTGGGTTGCTTGCTTCTCTTTGAAGCAATTAGCAGCTCGATCATATATGCGTACAAAATAACACAAATTTCTTTTCAGCATTCTTCGAATGATTCTGTAAAAGCGTACACCTTTTAATTCATTTTTTGTCCTTGAACATCTAGAGTGAAATTCATACGCTTCTCTTTTGATTTGTCGCTAGTTTTGCTTTAATTTTGTCGCATTTGCTCGATCACTTTGTGCTTTCTGAAGCAAACAGCTAGCTGTGTGCTGCGTACGTTGGTTCAGTTGTGAATATTTGTTGCTATATTCTACGTCCGTCTTTTAATGTTGCCGCCGTTGATTTTTTTATACGCGTTTGACTATTTCTCTTATTAAAAAAAATTGTCAGTATGTAAAGCTATATATATGCATAAAAATATATTTAACAATACACAAAATAATATAAAAATAATTAATAATTAAGTAATTTTTTGAATAAGATGGACGGTCAAACATATATAAAAAAGTCAATTACGTCAAACATTAGGATGGTGGAAATGTGTGTATATATATATATATATATATATATATATATATATATATATATATATATATATTGTTTACAGCTTATATATAGCACCAGATCTGGATATCCATCATCTTCAGCATACAAGAAATGTGATACAAAGAGGTAGTATTTTATTGTGCTCAATGCGATATAATCTAAAGCATTAAAGTTTCAACGAGTATTGCTATAACAGCACGTATTAAAAGTACATAATTAATTATGTGCGTGGTCATAAATGTTTTTTCATGAACTGTCACACACTTCGTCGTAGAAAGTGTATTCTTGGAACATCCAGTAGAATATACCAGTTGTACATCGTTTGCAAAGAGGATACCATGGCACCTTGATGATTAAACAAATTTGAGTCAGGAACAACAAACGTACCATGGCTGAGATTTTTGGGTTGCCCCTTTGAAGATAAGAACTGGCCATTTGATATTTGTCTTATTGGCATGGTGGCATCATTTCAACATCGCATATACATGGGTTTTCCGAATATCCATCTACCTAGAAGATATGTTTTCTTTTGAAAACTAAGCACTTGCAAGTTGTGTCCATATGTAGAATAGCTATGTGATATGGTGTTGTCATCCCCACTACTGAGGCCGCGTTCGGTTGTGTCTTAGTTACTTATCTGTCACAGAAAACATAACTATAGATTAGTACATGATTAATTAATTTTTAATTATAAAAATAAAAATAGATTAATATGATATTTTAAAGCAACTTTCCTATAGAAAATTTACGTAAAAACACACCGGTTCGAGAAACGTGCGCGTAAAAATGAGTGAATCGGGATGATTAAGGGAGACAACCGAACACGACCTTATTTGTGTTACTACTTACAAAAAGTTAAAATGACCATTTGTATTACATTCTACAAAGTTAAATACCACCAAATAACTAAGATGCAATATCAAAAATGTACAAAAAATAACCTTTATGAATTTTATTTTGGAAAAGGTAGGGACAGAAATTAAGGGAGGGGAAGAGAAACCCAGCAGTCCCAATCCATGGTGTTCATTCCAAACAAAGCCCATGAGGAAGCAACAGGGCAAATTAAAATAAATTGGATTCTTGGAGGATATGCCATGTGATTTTGGACGGCTGGTGATTCAGATTCGGATGCCTTTTTTTTTTCCTTTTCTTGAATCCAATACTTCACCAAGATTTTTTTTCTCTCTCTATCTGTATTTTAATATGGTGAAAGAGAGAGAGAAAGGGCAAGAGAAAATATTCCCTAGGAACCATGCCATTATTTTACAAGATGCTTTCTTGGACATATTCGATGGGCAGGAGAAGAGATTAGTGGCAAAGATTCTATTCCGTGGCTGTTTTCTTGTGAATTTTGTGCAAATTCAAGGGCGTTTTGGTCTCGAATTCAGTGGACACCTTACGCGCACTCGCCTCGCCACGTTTCTGTCTAGTGTTTTTCATAGGAAAGCAACTTAACAACCACATTTCATATCCAACGTCGTGTAGCAGCTTAATTATTGGCCTCTTTGCTTTTTTTTATTTGACATAGTTGATTTAGATCTATATTTGTCATTCGTCTTATTTAAAAATATTATATAACTATTAATTATTCTATTATGATTTAATTTATTACTATATAAACTTTAAGCCTAATTTATAAATTTATAGGTTTGATAAAAAGTTTAAATAAGACCAATAATTTAATCTAGATAAAAGTTAATGGTATCAAACAGAAAACGAGAATAATATTAGCTTATATAGGGTTCGTCACCCTAGCTACAAGATAGAAGTCACAGAACATTGTTATCAAAATTTGAGAAGAAATCGTACCTATCGAATTATTTTCTGTTTTAGTTCTCTCTACTTGACCGTAGGCCGTACTATATTGTTGTTGAAAAGGTTGGCACATGGTTTAATGTTTTTAGCCTTTTGAATCCTGCAAAAAATATATTTTTTCGAAGTACATCAAGGGAATGTTTTTATATGTAGTGGGATCATTTTGATATGAATTTAATTATTATTGCAAAAAAAAAACTATACCTAGTGGGACAAAGTGATATATAAGCATGGTTCAAAGTGATAATGTTATAGAGTGTTCACCTTTTCGTCTCTGTTTATATTTATAAGCTCAAATTTAAATATTTAATCTTAAATTAGAGTGTATTTTAAGAGTTTTTATTATAGTTTATTTTTCAGCATTTGTTTTTATATCACTAAGAGCACCGAACATGTATATAAAAAATATCTCTAAATTATTTTTAATAACAAGAAAAAGATGACCGTCTACAATCTGTTAGATATTTTCGGTGGAAAATAAGTTTCATAGAACGTGTTTGATATGTCTATTGTCGGTTTATATCAAACTCAATGATGCAATGCAAGGGGTAAAATATATAGCACTTGAAACAAAAAAGATTGAGGGACGATATTGGAGCATTGTGGTACTCTGGCCGCATTCGGCACCACCCTCTATTTACCTAGATTTCATTTTTTTATGCGCACGTTTTCCGAACCGCTAAACATTATGTTTTTTTAAAACAAGTTGTTTTAAAAAATCATATTAATTTATTTTTTTAATTTTTTATTACTAATAATTAATTAACCATTTACTAATCTATTAGTACGTTTTTCACGTCGGATACTGCACCTCAAACGAACACAGCCTCTGTGCATGTAGTACTGTTGTGCCCTTTCTGTGTAACACTACTTGAATCCTTTTATCTATTATTCAAATATCATATAGCCATAAATAAAATGGAATAATCAAGAGTGACCACACCAATCTTTTAGATAGATTCTAGATATGCCATACTCAAGTGAGAGAGCACCATGCCAACTAGCTACTAGTAGTTTGTTGCGAATAAATGATATCCCCTGTACGATGAGATAAGATATCTTGGCTTTATTATCTCTGGTCATAGTACACATTGTACAAAGAAAAGTACAGGTCCATTTTTCTTGTATTTCAAGAACCTATGACATACATACTTGCATCCAAGTCGTATGAGCTATAGAAAAGTTAATTATTAGTGTAGAGTGGGGTTAATTGAGCTTTATATAGCCAATGTGTGGAAAATTCTTTTGGGTGCAAGCACCACATCTTTTCACTTCTGTTTATATTGTAATCTAAATTTAAATTTTTAATCTTAAATTTTGAGTTAATTTTGAGGTTTTTTAAGCATAGTTTATTTTTTATATTGGTTTTTAGCTCACTAAGAACACATATATAAAATTTTTATTTATAAACTATGTTTGTTATGTAAATATATGTCGTCACCCCAAGCGAAATCTCACCTGATCCTGAGGCATTTAACTTTTTGCCATTCTTACGAATGTTCGTAACAGATTTGTCACTGGACTCATATGTCATAGACTCGTGAGGGTCCATTTATGACAGCTAGTAACAAATCTGATTTGATGACTTGTAAAAGTGGTAATAAGTTAAATTTCTCCTTATTCCTTGCTCCTATATGATCAGCAATACAGAGACATACTTTTTAACCATTGGATGGGCAAACTAGTCCCTATCCTCATTTGGATGGGTGGCTATCCAGGTTCAACATCGAGCACGGTATGGTCTATAGTCAAAAACCATCTTAGGGTTGATATGCGTCGTAGAGGTATTATGCATGATTATGTTTAATACGGCCTAAATCTTCTTTTGGCAATTTTTGTAGGCTCATAGTTATTTTCATGATCTATTTTAACTTGCATTAAACGGGTGCACATGTGGATGTGCGCCTTCCATGTAATTTAAAAGATTGTGTCGTATTGAAGGACTAGTGCCCCCCCCCCCCCGCGCACATGACTTGTTGATTTTTATATAACAAATACTAAAGTGTATAGGATTACACTTATTTGTACTAAATTGGTATAGAGATATTAAGTTTAAAATGGATACTGAAAGGATAATATAAAAACTAGAGGACATTCAGGGAGAAAAATTCAGTTACCTATAAAACTAATGTAATAAACCTAGAATATATAATTAAAAGATGCCCAATAGAAATTACCCAAACAATATCGGTCCTCAATGTGTAATATTCACCAATATTACATATATACGTGTATGTGTATTTATCCTGTATATGCCAAACCAGAATGCAAAGTTTCCACCATCATAGAAAAAGAATCTTAGGGATGAAATAAAAACATATATAGTTATTAATTTCTAAATTGTACTACTATTGAGGTAAGGAATAACTCTTTCTTTAAATTGAATGGATCATTTACCTTAAAAAAAGATGAAGATAAATATTTGAGTGGATCAGGATATATACGATCCATATAGTACACACATACGTCAAGACTAATGACTAATGCTGTGGTGATGAACCAAATGATAAGGAAGACTTAATTTGGCACCGTACGTGTGTGTTTGGGTGAAGATATATACAAAACTTTGACACCACAAAGTCAATGTCACGATGCTCACTCTGTTAATTACACGCGTTTAATGAGGTAAGATCAAATGACTTTTTAAAAAAAAATAAATTAAAAAGGGGTTAATTGACATGGCTGCTGATCTCTCGAATCTACGAGATTGGGAATATATTAATTTGTTAATATATGCATACGTTTACCGCTGTTCTTGGACTAGCTGGTAAATTGGCACCAGCATGCAAGCAACATGAAGTACGTACATCGGTGATTTTTTTTATTAACGGTTAAAATTAATTTACGAGTAAAACTTTTGTATGTGTGTTTTTAGTGGTCTAAAAACAACGGTTGAAAAATAAACTACGATGAAAACATAAATCAACTCCTACTTTAAAATTTAAATTTCCGTTTGTAATCAAACATGGTAATTACAAACGATAGACCTACCAATTTTCTTAAAACATAGGTTTTCCACGGTTAAGAGGTTCCTTTTGAAGGCAGGATTATAGAAACACGAGAATATAAAAACTTAGGATTGAGATGTTATGTATAAAAAAAACCCCACATCAATGCAAACACAAGGATTTACAAGATAATGTGTTTGAAATAACATAGAAATTTGGTTTGCTTGGAAAGATAGAGAAGAGAGGTATAGGGGAAGAATCATTTGAATTATGAAAGTAAGTAATGCAACAGAAAGAAATTTTCTGTGCAAGAGAGAACGTGTTTTCGAGGATATGCTGCAGCAACAGGGATCATGCTACAGCAATCTTGTTCAAGATAAATTAAACAAACCCTACTGTTACATGGTCATAGAAATTACGTTGTGTGCTTCTGGAGAGAGATAGAGATTATTAGAGCAGATATAATAATATATTATAAGTTAACTTTAAATATATTTTAAAAGATATAAGAGAAAAGAGAAGATCAGTGAGCTACATATTTATAGCCAATTACAGCATCAACTTTAAGATATAATATATGTATAACAAGATAATATATATTTTTATATAAACTAGATTCATCGTAAATAAAATTTAGAGATAATAATTGAATTGGATGGATACGTAGGTAGGTAGAGAGAGGAGAAGTCGATGCTCCTCTAGTACAGATTCCTCCGTTGGTGTGGGGCCCACATCCCACGTGGCCGCGGTCGGGAGGTGGAAGCGTGACGCGGCAAACACTCATCACCACACCACACCAATCGGTTCGCCGCATCGCGTCGCAATAATTCTCCCATTTGTCTCTCTTTTTTTTTTATTTCCTTCTCCCTTCTCTTCCTTATTTTTTTCCTAAACAGAATTTAAAATACTTACACTCATATGTTTACAAACGCATGCACCTAAATTTATTCTCTTCAGCTCCTCTGAATCTCTTTCCTTTGTGCTGTAACTTCTACAGTATAGTACTGGCTAGTTCGCACTAGAGTTTAGGCATGTTTAGTTTGTTCAAAAAAAATGATCTTTTCAAATTTTAATTTTTCACCAAAATTTTCAAATCCATGTAGGAAAATTTTATCATGGTAATAATGATGTAAGGTGTTATCTTTTTAGAAATGTGTGTATGTGGTACTGTAAGAGTGTCGGCAGACGGTTACATGTGTCTTTTTAATGTATCGGAAGCACTCATCTTTTAGCTTTTGATTACGTTTATAAGCTAAAATTAGAATTTTTAACCATAAATTTGTATGTAATTTTAGTGTTTTTCATCATAATTTACTTTTCAGCTTACATATATAGAAGTTTTATTCATAAATTATTTTCGTTTGTAAATATTTATTTTGACTGTTTTGATAAAAAAACCAAACAATCACCTCTAAAGAAAATAATGATTTCTCTCGTAAAAAAAATTGGCATGAACAATAAACCAAAATTAATATATATTTAAGCCGTCACACCATTCCAAAAATTGGCAAAACCACATTTTACAGGGGGTTAATTTCATTAACAAATCAAACAGATCCATTATTTGTTGGGGTTGATGAGGGAATGCATGGAATCTCTTGTCCCTTTCCTTCTCTCTGTATATCGTGTGGCTGCCATTTGCTTCGGTTAAAACACTTTCCGTCCCATTTTTTTATTTTCTTATACTTATAAGTCAAAATTAATTTTCAACCTTAAACTTAGATTTTTTCTCAGTATAGTTTATTTTTCAACATTTGCTTTTACATAACTAAAACACATATATATAAATTTTATTCATAAATTATTTTTCGTTGTAAATATGTCATTTGACTTTTTATCTGAAAAGACCAAACAATAACCCCTTTCTTTCCATTGGAATATTAATGGCAAGGATTTAGGAGTATATAATTAAGTGAGACAATTTTCCAACATCCCTTTTTCATGTTAGGCCATTGAATTATCAAGAAAAGAGCATCACTATGTAGGAATCATGTACAGCTTGCAAGGTATATGCCGAAGATGAAACTTTTTCCTGGTCCATAATGAATTGGCCCGATACATGAAAATATCTCGTAAATTGCATACATATAGTTTAATGCCCTCTTTGAATTGAAGGGAAAAAAGAGGAATTTTTACTATTCCCAACCATACAGAAAAAGTAGCCATTTGATTACACCACAAGAAACTTGGAGCAAACAAAAATTTTCAAGAGGTCGTTATTTTCCTATGGAATTGTCCATAGGAATACAATCGTATGAGAAAAGTCCTTTACCAGTACTCTAATCTAATTTAAAGAGAATAAATAACTTTTTGCCACTTATATTTAATCATAACAAATTTATTAGTGGACTCACGTCATACACATATAAGAGTTCACCTGTCATGGACTATCGGTTATCAATCAATTTCAAAAGTGACGGAAAGTTAAATACCGGCTTTAAAGAACTAAGTGATAAAAAAGGATTGAAATTAATCGGGTGAGAAGAGCAGTTTATTGTCTCCACCGTTGGTTTTGTGGATCGATGAAGGTGACTGCGCAACATCTATCTTGTCATGTTGACATTGTTCGCCATGATATAGCTCGTTCAGTACGGATTAAATATTCGGTACAGAAAACATAATAATATATTAGTATCCGATTAATTAATTATTAGTTATAAAAATTAAAAATAGATTAAATGATTTTTAAAATAATTTTTCTATAAAATTTTTTTAGAAAAAACATACTTTATAGTAGTTTAGAAATCGTACGTGCGAAAAATAGGAGAATAGAGGGTCGAAGGACTATGCCTTATTCGTTTTTGCCACTGGTGAGAGGCACCACATTGTTATTAAGCCTGCAAGAATGGAAAACCTCAACCGTACTGTAATTTTTAACAAATATTTTATTTACTAGATAAGCATGCATGTATGAGGATTGGACAACTAGATCCCATCTCATCTCACAACCTAATCTCTACCTCATTTCTAGAGAGAGAGAGAGAGTAGTATGCCTTGCCTGCCTACATGGCCACTCTTATCCAAACCATAGGGTGTGGACAAATTCAGACATGAGAGCATGCCTGCACTGTGGGGCCTTGTGGCCTAATCCATTATTTGTTTTATATGTTGTCTGCAAGTGATAAAGAAAAAGCTGTAGTATATAATGGTGTACCTTAGGTAAAGGAAATGACCTGAAACTATGGGCTTAATTAAGACGTGTAAGAAATGGTAATTATTTATGATGTGTCCCATTTATATCCCTATTTTTACCTTACTTTGTGGAGCTAATTATATTACTCTGTTGGTGTGCTTAGCAGCTAGAAATTTTTGCTTGCACCTGACATACAGGGGGTTAACATGCAAAATTCCCAGTTCTCATGTCAAGGGTAATTGCTTGTTTTAAACTGCTGTAATACTGTAAGCAGCAAGTGGCACACAATTAACAATAATTCCTTGGTCAGATGAATGAAGGCATGCATGTTTGAACAGGGTCCATGGTTGAAAGATTCGTTCAAGAATCACATGTTATTCTTCATGGTTGTCAAGAACAAGATGCTTTCAGATTAGAATACCAGACTGGCCTGATGAGTCATTACTTTAATCTGGACCCAGTAATTAAAACTCCAGACACGCCAGAGACTTGCATTGCTGATGGGGGAGAATTTAAAGAAAACTACTGCAGAGAGAGCACTAGAAAGCACAAAAAGAGACCAAACAAATATTGACCAAAAGAGAGAGAGAGAGGGAATCCAGAGGCAGCAACATGATGGGATCTTTTGGCACCTTTCAAAGTGGTGGATTCAAAGGCAAGCAAAGAAGGAGATAGCTAGGAAGAGCACTTCGGATGTGTGCACTGGCTGAGGAATCTCTTCCATCCCACCATCTGAAAAGGGGGGCAAGAAGGAGAAGATAGCTTTGCAATGTGTACCATCAGAGGACACATGAAAGGGCAAGGCACTAGCTAGCAAGCATTTCATTAGTGCTGAATTAGAATTGGATTCCATCAGTAGAAAGCTTCTTCCTTTCTTTCCCTCTGCTGCCAATTTGCATGCATGGATGAGCCAATGGTTGTGATGCCTCCCTCTCCTTTGTGGCGATGGCAACCTCTAGTAGTGGCATAACCAGAATTTTTGTTTGGATAGTCCTACATCATAAGTAATATCATGTATCAAAATTTTTAAACATCTTAAATCATAATTATGAGTGATATTTTAATTAAAAGATAATATAAAAATAAAAATAATATAGAGAGGTCTCTGTGTACTAAAATATGGATAGTCATGAGCCCACCTCTAAGCTCTAAGCTGCATTTGCATTGCATTGGTTGGTCCCTTTGTTGATAGCACAAATGATTCTCCACTCTCTTCTCATCTTCTTTGCCCCCTCAATTACATGATGAAATGAGGGTAGAGAAACAAAGTTATGTGCATATATAGCAATAATTGACACCATATCGATCAATCTTCGAGTGCACGCATGTCTCCATTGAATCGTGTTCCACTCTTGACATAGACAATGAACTAATCGATGCCAATGCCTATAATTTGGGAGGATTCCTCCTTTTCTTTTCAAATCTTATAGGGATGGCGATACTTGTGCTAAAGTGATGTGGGCAAGTGCACTTTGGATATTTTTTTAGCAAGTTATAGCTGTATAACTTCTTACATTTAAACTCAACTAGACATATACTCGTAATAGATCTTGCACTCAGATATTATTTGTCATATGTCTCTTGAATGAAATAAACATTTACCTAACGAACATCAAGTTTCTTCATTGATGATTCTTGACAGAGACAATGGACTAATCAATACCAGTACCTATATATATTATGGAATATTCCTTTTTTATGAGAATTGTGATGCTTGTGTTGAAGTGATGTGGGCAAGTGCTCTGATTTTTAGCGAGTTATATATAGTTGTTCACCTCGTTACATTTAGATTATGCTAGATGTATTATTCTAGATACACCTTCAGCTATTGTTTGACATATGACCATTCTCAAATGCCCCCATTCAGTCATAAATACCTTATGTATGCAGGACAAGATTTGACCAAACTTAAAAATTTTGGACAATCAATTTTATATACGAATAAATTTATGATAGTACTTTTAGGTAAATCTTGTATACCATTCTTTTTAAATAGTCTTTGAGAAACCAGATGGTCAGAATTTAATTTTTAACATGAACTAACCCTAAACATCAAATATTTATGATTAGATAGAGGGAGTAAACAGGTAACTAATTAACGAATATCGAGCCCCATTGATCACACCACCAGTTGAGTACCTGAACCCAAGAGGGAATCAATAGGTAAACTAAAAAGTGATAGAGAGTGTCAATCAATGAAAAGTATTTCTTTACAATTACATATACTCTTCTCAAACTATCGTAAAACTACATATTTAAGTCTTTGTATCACAAGGCTACAGATTTAGCACCAACTTTATTATAAAACTATAGATTCCATATGAAATACCACTAATATACAAATTTAGCAGCAAAATTATCACAGAAGGTTTAGTTTTAATTCTATCACAAAACTACAACGTTTATAGCTTCAACCCAATGGTAAGGATGATTAAGACTCCAAAAATATGTTGTGTTGTGGTAATTTCAATACTAGATATGTAGTCTCTGATATTTGGCTTTAAACCTGTATTATTAGATCTATAGTTTTGGGATGATTTTGATTAAAGTATACGTAGTTTTGTGAAATTTACTTGTTAATGAAATAATGAGCGAACAATTTTTCCTTGTTATGACAGCGATTGCGAGGGTTAGTGTTTCTGATAGGCGAAAAGGCAGGGCTCACTACTGCTAACACAATAATTAATTGACCACCTGCAGTACGGTCAGCATATAATTCAGACCGTACCTAACGCATGCAGGCCCAGGAATATTCATCAGCATGGATATGGAATTATGGATGCACACAAAAGGGATCCAAAAAGGAAAAATAATCCAATCACCAGAAGAGGTTTTTTAATTAGCTGAATGAATATATGCAAATATCAATTTAAAGCAAGCATCGCATGCACCGCCTGATGATTGGTGATTAATTACCTCCAGCTTAATTTGCTAGCTAGAGACGTTTAATCCATCCTTTCCCGTGGGTTCACATGATCAGTCGCTGGCTCCTCGTCGCCTCCAGGAGGCATGCATCGCCATGGAAGAATCCATCCATGGCTGGCTGGCCCTAGCTTGCTCTCCCTTTCGTCTTCTCTCTCCTCGCATGCCTGCCCAATCTGTCGTGTTCGAGGAAAGAACCATTCTTCCAATGAAATCGACTGATCGATGGAAGAGAAGAGAAGCTTCTCATTGACAGCTACGTACTGCTCCAGCTTTGATTAATCTATCTTACTGTACTATATATACTTGATACTGGCATCTTTCGTTGATTCTTACCCATTTTCTAAGACTATTGTTAATCTATATGTGTGGTAGCTCATCATAAACAAAAATTCCATGTGTACATAAACTAAGCCTGAAGATTAGCACTCTAGGGAGCTGCTTAGCTGAAAGTCACTGGTAGCTTGCCAGTGGTTTCTGATTGGCAGGTGCCAGTTGCAGACAGAATTGGTACCTAATTAACCTTGGACATGTGCAATCAACGGAGGATCTAAAGAAACAAAATGCCTCTTCCACACTAATTTAATCACTCTCCAGTTTAGGGCTTACTCTTAGTTGGCCCTTACAATCCATTGGAGTCGTTCTCTCATTTCTTGGGTTTGTGTTGACCCTGATGGATGGATGGATGGATGCATTATTGTTAACAGATGATCTCGATGCGAGATTCTCTACAGCGACAAGATGATAATGTATTCTACCACATTGTGGTCTGGAAACCTAGAATCTTGAGAATATCGCTGGCATGATTCGATCTCCAGAGACTAATTAACTCTTTGGAAGATCGATGAGAAGCAGTATAGTATTAGCTGGAGTAGCTCTTCGTCATATGCACAAAGTCTGAGCCTTTGACCGATTAACAACATCCACATTGCCACATTTTTCTTCTCTGATATTACAAATATACGCATGCTTTCAGATTCAACATTTGTTAAGTAAACGTCAACTTCAGAAAAATATAGTATTAGCCAGTTAAGGTTCTCTTGTTGATTGCCCTGCTTCTTCCACGTGTGAGTTCTATGTTGTATTAACATTTTTTGTGTTTCTATTTTTTTTGTCTTTGATTGTTTGTCCTGAACAGATCTATGGTAAAGGTTTAAATAGCTGAAGAGCTGAACTAATGACAGTAATATCAAGGCTTAAATAGTGCCAAGACCAAGTGAATCATCGCCAGGTACATCCTACAATGTTATTTGCTGCCTAACTTTTTAAAATTGGTTTTTTTACAATTGTACTGTTTAATTACTTTCGTAATTTTTAAATAGTTCTTTCTTACTAATATGGGAAAATAGTGAATTATATTCAGTGTTAGGTGCAATTCTGCAATTAGGCTGGATTCATCGTGTATGTAACCATTATGACATCCATGTACATAGACCAGTTAAGTGGATGATGCGATTCTCCATCTTCTTGTTCAGATTCAACCACTGTCTATATACGCACGTCCATCTCAACGTTTAGTTGTATAAGCTATGCCAAAGCTAATTGCATTAGAATAAAAATTAAGTCTGAAGACATAAACATAGCAGTTGAGAAATCCACATAGGCACATTCCTGATGCATTTAGACCTCATCACATCCATGTACATTACACAGCTCATACAAGATCCTCCCGTTATCATACGTAAAACTAAAAAAAAGTTTGACCTAAATAACTGCTTTATAAATCAGTGCATCAACAACACTAATCTAATCTAATGGTGGAATTGAACAGGCCCAAGTGCCCAACCCAACACAAAAGAAAGTATCAATTCCATTGACTTTGCACAATGTCACCATGAACAGATGAAAGTACAGGGGTGCTACTGCCTCTGCCCCTGACCCCAAGATAATAAAAAGATCCAGTCTTTCTCTTCTTGCTTGCTTGCTTTCTTCAATTCTTTCTTGCATGCAAAGAGGCAACTACAAGTGGGCAGAAAGGGTTTACTGTTTGAGACTTCTTTTTTTCTCTCTTTTGACAAAAGATGATTGACCTTTTTTTTTTGTGCAGACCGGCAAACGCCATCAGATCTCCACGGCACACACCAACACAAGCACAATGAATGACCCTGCACTTTATTCAGTTTATCCTCCTCTTATCTGTCTGCAAAAATTCAGATATTTACCTACTTTGACCTTCTCCATCCCTTGAATGCTTTCTGAATTCTGATCTGTTTGGTCCCCAGTGTTTCTGTTCTGCACTGTACTGGCACAAACTTTGTCATCTTTGTAGCTAACTAGCTACTGCAACTTATTAGAGTTGAAAATGACATCTGCAATGTGTCAATATGTCATAGAGAAATGAACCCATGGATGTAGTTGCAGTGGGTAGCATCCATGTTTCTTTCAAGAAAAAGAAAAAAAAACAAGGAGGCAGAATTTCAGAAAGGTTACTAGTAGTCAGGACTGCATATGGATGAAGTGATTTATTAGAGTGAAAGAGTGGCAGACAAAGTCATGGCTTGTGCTGTTCATGGTAAAGGTTGTTGCTGATAAGTCAGAAGGAAAAAAAATATCTTCTTTTTGTGATCATGACAAACAGAGTAGATTGTTGAGCATTTGCATTGAGTGGAATCAATAATAGTGTTACTGAACTCTGAAACTGAAATGCCAACTTAACAGTTGGGATAGCTCTAGAACAGTCTCAGATACAGCTATTGTCCTTCATGGAAAGTAACCCTGCTACAGTGCTAGTTGTAGTTAACCTGATGATGCTTTTATTCCTTGCTGAAATATGGTTGGTTTGGTCGTCCGGCATCATCTTTATATACTCATCCAGAACAACTTGATAGATTGAACTTATTCCACGAATCATCCCATTTTCAGCAGAAAAAAGGTAAGGGACAGCTGAAAGAAAATTCTTTGCTGCTAAGAACAGAAGAAACCACAAATTGATCCAGCAATATCAGAGACAAGTTATGCAACTCTCACCATGAACACATCCGAGCAAACAGTACCCTAGCTGAAAAGCCATCAGCGGCTACAGTAGCAGGACACCTGTACGGCAGGAGAAGTTGCAGACAGCTGCAACCAATAACTGGGAGTGATCTGTGATTGGTTCAATCTCTTTTCTTCATATATATATATATATATATATATATATATATATATATATATATGTATGTATATATATGTATATATATATGTATGTATGTATAAATAAAATATTTTTTTTCTACTGCTTGTGATGATAGAGCCAGCAGATGGGGAATCTCGCGAACGATCTTTGGCGACATGGACTCCAACTAGAATCCACCCACTGACTGATCACAGCGACCTGAAGGCGACACCACTGACGTTTACAGATGCATCCTCATCTCATCGCCTCAAAACCTCATGAGCTCTCGACCCTCTCTCTCTCCCGAGTAAAAAGGAAAGGATTGTCGCATTGCGTTGGCGACTGTACCTGCGATGCGAACACGAGCTTTCGTCTTCGTCTCGTCGACAGTGTTATTCTTCAGAAGCGAGATGGAATATATCTGAAATGCAGGAGGGAGGGAGGGAGTGTGTACCTGCTGCCCCACCACTTCACATGGAAGACAGCACCGTTTTCTTGAGCTCTCACTGTCCAGCAATGGCCCGGAACACGCCACTGCAAGTTGCATTCTCTTGAGAAGATGATGGTCATTTGGCAGCATCAAATTTGGGGGAAACAAAAAAGAGCCTGCCTGCAATTTGATCATGAGGAACAGATGGATGCAATTTGCTTCGACAGGGACTCTGATCATGCTTAGTGACACTGCTCATTGATTCTTTCCTGCAACTGTGCACAAATACTGACCAAGATTTCCAACAAAGTTCTTTTTTTGAATAATCACCCGGGGGGGGGGGGGGAGATTTCCAACAAAGTTACTCGACTGCATAGCTGCATACATGATGCAGGCATGGATAGTTTATAAATTCAAATATGAAATTGATTTCAAATAAAATCGAGCTCATATTCTCGGCGTATCTGAGAATGTAAACGAGAGAGTACTACCAAATTTAGCCCATTATCACTTTACTGTCTTTCTATTATGGAAAAGTTTACTTGAGGTCCCTCAATTTAGCGTCGAGTTTGTTTAAGATCCCTTAACCTCAAAACCAGAAATATGTACCCCTAAACTTGCATAAACCGTTTACAAAAAGTCTCTCGGCAGTATTAACTTACTTTTTGATTGGTTTGTGCTGACGTGGCATCGGTAGGTCCCACATGCCAGCTTTTTTCTTTTTTCTTTAATCTTTTTTTCTCTCCCTTCCTCTCCTTTCTCTTTGGTTCCTCTTTTCTTCCATTCTTTTCTCCCATGCATCTCCCACCGCCGGCGTCAGCACCATGGGCTACCTCGGCAACAAGGGTCGGTGTCGGTGAGAGCATGTCCATCTACCAGACCATCATGTTCTGCTTCGTGTGCACCCAACTCGCCGCCGACGAGAAGGCCGACGACCTCCACAACCGGAATGCCGACGTGCAGGAGATCTACCGACGTACGCATTTCACTGGACCCGACGATTACATCGCCATGCCAAAAGACATCTACGACCATGAGTAAATCAAGCTCACTAAATCCTGTCGCTTATCAAATGATGCAAACACATCTACTCCTATCTGACATTGATCTGCTGAATTCTGCAGGAGAATTTTCTGGCTCGGTGATTTGAACTACCGCATCGACATCGCCTATGAGAGAGCACACGAGCTTATCACGACGATGGATTGGCATCAGCTGGCAGAGAAAAATCAGGTGATGCCAGCGCCTCCGCCCGCCTTCCCCACGGACCCCGCCCCATCTCGCCGGCCGATGCCACCCGCCCCTAGCCCGCCGGCGAGCCGTCGAGCTGCCATTCCCGTTGCCCGCTATCCTCACCCCGTCGCTTAGCGCAGCCCCATCTCGCCGGCCGATGCCGCCCGCCCCTAGCTCGCCGGCGAGGCGTCGAGCTGCCACCGCCGCCGCCCGCTATTTGCGCCCCGTCACCGCTAGCGCTGCCAACCCATCTCGCCGGCCTGTGCCGCCCGTCCCTAGCCCGCAAGCGAGCCATCGAGCTACCACCACCGTCGCGCGCTATCCGCGCCCCGTCACCCGCCGCCGCCAGCGTCGTCGCCCTCCATCCCCGCCCCATATCGTCGACCGATGCCGCCCGCCCCTAGCCCGCCGGCGCCCACTATCCGTGCGCCCAACGCCCGGCGCCGCCCGCACCACGGGAGAGAAGCAGAGAAGAGATGAATAAGAGAGAGAGGAGAGGAAGGGGCAGAGAGAAAGAAAAGAAGGGACTAGAAAAAAAAAGAAAAAAAACTGATATATGGAATCACCGACGCCACGTGAGAAAAAACCAATCAAAAGTGAGGCAATACTAGATCTTTTGTAAATGGTTTAATGCGAGTTTAAGATACATATTTCTGGTTTTAAGGTTAAGGGATCTCAAACAAACTCCTAAATTGAAAGACCTCAAGTGAACTTTTCTCTTCCATTATTGCACGAGGCCCATTATGTTGAGCGTCCGGCACAAAGTTCGCCTCAAATTGGCCCATCTGAAGCCCATTGTGTTGAGCCTGCGGGGTTGGAGTGGTCCTAAATGGCCCATGAGCGGTCCGTAGAAATGAGCTGAAATGTACTACACATGTTGTTTCCTAATGCCCATTTCATCATGAGTACCAGAATCCAATTAAGGCAAAAAAAACCAATTTTTTTTTCAGGTCGAGCATTTGACCATCCGTCTTATTTGAAATTTTTTTAAAAATTTAAAAAAATTAGTCACACTTAAAATACTATTCATGATTTATCATCTAATAAAAACAAAAATATTAATCATAATTTTTTTAAATAAGACGAAGAGTCAAACATTGTAGGTAAAAAGTAAAATTGGTTTATTTTGGAACGGAGGGAGTAATGAGTATCAGAGTCTAATTATGAATATGACCTGTTTATGGAGCCAAAGATTCTGGGAAATCCTGATGCTTCTGCCAAAAAGTTCCCGAACATAACCAACCGTGATGTGATCGCCTGATCGGAGAAGAACGGAAACCCTGACCCTGAATCAATTATTAATGCACTAATAGTGCAGCATTAGCAATTAATCATCTTGCAGCAGTTTTATTAACCCCTTTCTCTCTCCCAGTGTCCTTCGTATGAGATAAATCCATTAATGGTTAGAGATACTAGTACTAACTATTTGTATCTTGGTTTTAAAATTAGTATATGATGCTATTGAATATTATGTGTAGTCAAATCCAAAACTTCAAATCCTTCAAATCATGAAGACATATCAAAATATTAGGATTTAAAATGCGAAAGTTATATTAGTAGATTTTGTCATTAAAAACCTCCGCAGATAATTTATATTTTAAATATAGATAGTTAAGAAATTAGTCATAAAATATGTGTTAAAGATTGTGCAGACGTCATAAACGTTGTCTTTTTTAAAATGGTTTATGAATGAATGGGAATTCATGCACATTTCCAATTCACTTGTATTGGTTCTTGACTTTCTTGCATTGCATGCATGAGCGTGGCCTAGATCAGCAAACTATCAGTCTATCTAACACGAAGTAATTATTAAACAAAGTCAATAAGTGCAGTGTCCTTTGATTGTTTCTTCATAGAAATAATAATATAACAGTCAGTTTGCATCTGAATGAATGAGATGCAATTAACATGACACATAATTAGAAACAACTTGATAGACTTGGTTACTCCTATCTAAACAACGTAAGACTAGGGTCCGGCTCGAAAACAAAGATCACCTTTAGACCTGGTATTCAGTACTATTACTAGTAGAAGAAAATTAGCTTTGACAATTGACATGAGCTGCACTCGTTGAATTCAAACTCAATTTAATTTGCTGATACGACATTCAACTTTTGGTCCAACATGACTATATCTTGACTTGCAGCAAAAAACAAATCTCCACTGGTGTGTTTGAAAGAGACCATATAGTGAACCAATTATGCAATCAAAATTAATTGCTATGTTTTTCTTTCACCATTCTTTTTTTGTCTAATGGTCTGATCATATGGTCCTAATAATGCATTTTTTTAAAAAAACATTCTTTTCCACTTTAAAAAAATAAAATTTTCGAATAAAAAAGCAAAAGAAAAGTGCCACGTCAGCATCATAAAGGCGAACCGCGAAGCCAACCACCTCTCCTTCCTCCTCTAAAAAAAATGATAGAGAAAAAAAGACTTGATTTTTGAAAAGAGGCGCCCCCAAAATGGAGGTGGTCGCCGTCGCCGCCGTCTCCGTCTCCGTCCACCAACTCCGCCTCCAATGCCATTAACCCTACGCGCACGGCCGCCTCCCGGTCGCCGACCTCGCAGCCGCAGGCCTCCGTGATGCCGTCGTGGTGGAAGCGCTCCAAGTCGGCGTTCCAGCGCTCCGCCGAGACTTCCTCCACCTCCACCCCGGCCTCCCCGGCGAGGGCGTCCACCTCGTTGTGCGCGCAGCCCAGCCGCCGCAGCGCCGTGGGGGGATGCGCCGCCGATGACGCCGGGGACGGGGACCTCCTCGCGCCGCGCCGGCAGCTCAGGCGGCAGCGGAAGCTGCGCCACGTCGACGACATCGACGTGGGGCTCGAGAGCCTCGGCCTCGTCGTCGCGTCCTCGTCGCCTCCGCCGAACGGCCGCGCGTCCGCCTCCGAGGCCGTTCGGGTCCCCATCTCGATCCCGATCTCGAGGTCCGCGAGCTCCGCGGAGGGGAGAGCCCTCCAGCCGCCGAGGGCGGCGTCGTCGCCCGTGCTGCTCCCGCTCCCGCTGCCGTCTCCCAGACCCGCGGCATTGGACGCGGCGGAGCCGCCGGGGATTGCCGATGGTGGGGGCGATAGGATGAGGTAATGCGATCATATTTGTTTCTTCCCCCTCTGAATTTGGTCGGCTGCAAAATCGTGTGATTCAATGTGTTCATCAAGAGAATCCATTCAATTGATCGTAATTAATGCAAGGGAGATGCGATTTTTTTTATCAAATATAGATCGTGCCAATTTTTATGCTGTGGAGCGGATTAACAAATTTACGATGACATTGAGCATAGCAAATCTGTAATGAATGTGAATCAATGCTATTTCCTCATGCTCATTTGTTTTTTGATGGCAGGGTGACAAGCCAGATTGTTCAAAAGTTTCCCGATCGTAATGATTTGCACCTAAACACTACAAAGGGTACTACATCTAGTCATCACAGGAAGGCATTCCGCGAGAAGCTTCAAGATAAGAGTTCAACTGAAACTGTGAACTTTCGGTTGAACATTCCTGCTAAAAGTGCTCCAAGCAGTGGGTTTTCAAGCCCTGTGTGCAGCCCTCGAAGATTCAGCAACGCTGACTTCACATATACTGTACCGGCTGTTCAAGGTCCCCAAGCATGGTCTGCTCCGTCAATCCGCTCAATAGATTATATTGGAGCTTCATCTCCGCGGATGTCACCTGAAATATATACAGGGGTTACAGAGCAACCACCTTTTTCCAATGCATTGAGAAGTCCTGTTCTTATGTCGAGGAATACCAGCGCCCCTCCCTCACCTATGCACACAAAATTATTCCCAGAAAATATTTTTTCACGTACTGAAGGCAATGGGAATGTCAGCTTACACCCATTACCGCTTCCTCCTGGAGCTATAAACTCAATGCAGACAAGCTTTGTTAACCAGTCTGTTCCAAAAGTTGAAATGCCATCAGTGGCCTGTCAATGGCAGAAGGGAAGACTTCTAGGTAGTGGTACATTTGGCTGTGTATATGAAGCTACCAATCGGTATGTGAGTTTATTTTTTGGTATTGTCAGATTTATGACTGTTACTTCATGTTAAGCTTTGAATGCTATTTACTACCATTAACATGCAGGCAAACTGGAGCTCTTTGTGCAATGAAAGAAGTTAACATAATTCCTGATGATGCAAAATCTGTCGAGTCTTTGAAGCAGTTAGAGCAGGTTAATTGACTCTGTCCTAAACAAGATACATGATGTTCATTTGTGGCAACATAAAATCTTCTTCTTTTTCAGTGCTGTTAGTTCGATCTAAGTATCTTCTTATGTTAGTGTCCCTCTTTAATTTTTTTTGCTGAGAAATAAGTTTCTGTTTACCTTAGTTTAATTTATTTTTCTAGCTACTTCCAACAAGAATACTATGCCCTATGCTCATTCAAATACTTGCAATCGTCCTCTGAAGAAACAAATTAAATTCTAATGCTCTCATTTGTACTATATTAATGGGTAATGTTATTTTAGTTCCTACTGCAAGTTGAAATTGGGTAGTACTTTCTCCTCCATAATGACTTATAAGTTTGGGAATTTACTTTGTTGACCGAGTTCCCTATGTTTCAGGAAATAAAGTTCCTAAGCCAATTCAAGCACGAAAACATAGTACAGTATTATGGAAGTGACACTGTAAGTCCCTACTGTAATCTGAACACCTATGCTGCCCACTGTCATGATTTAATCTCGAGCCATTGACTTGTTTCTGGAGGATCATGCAGATTGAAGACCGTTTCTACATTTACCTGGAATATGTTCACCCAGGTTCAATTAATAAGTATGTCAAACAACATTATGGAGCAATGACAGAATCAGTTGTACGCAACTTCACCCGCCATATTCTGAGGGGTTTAGCTTTTCTGCATGGACAAAAGATTATGCATAGGTGTGTGCAAATCTCTATCCTTGTGTTAGAATCTTTTTGTTGCAAAATCAACTGTGCATGTACTGTTTGACTCCCATGGCTGTTTGGAACTTCGTACACCCTTCCATTGGTTTAGATATTGCCACATAAGTATTCAATTGTTCATGCACAAGCTGTCTTTTCCCAGTTTATTTGACATGTTCTGTCTAACTGTGTCTTGCTCACCTCACCTCATCATCACTTTTAATTTGGTACCTATCTTGCAATTGCTTCAGCAATTTGAACATATCAGACGACAAATGGAGGAATCATTACCTATCCTTTTAACTGCTGCTTTCCTGCATGCAAAAGTTGGATAACATCAACAGTTTTTCTTTTCTGAGATACTGCTTTGTGCACTTTCAGAATTAATTTTTTTAGTGGTGTCCATTTCAATTAATGCTACCTTGTGTCACGTATGCAAAATAAATGATTTCTACTGTTACAGGGATATCAAAGGGGCAAACCTGCTAGTTGATGTTAATGGTGTAGTCAAATTAGCTGACTTTGGCATGGCCAAGCATGTAAGTTTCCTCAAAGAGAGTATAGTTGCATTTGTACATATGGTACTGTGTTGTGTATATCCATTTAAAAGTACATTTGCATTACATTTTTATAATGACTAAACATCAGCTTAAGCTATCATCTAATATTTTCCCCAATCTAACTAGCATTACTAGGAAGGGAGTTGTTGGATGCATTTCACTTGTACATATATCTTTTGTCTACTGTATATTGTTGATCACTTGAATCCATTGAGTTATGTTCATTGTCAGTGCTATTATATATATATATATATATTTGTATTTTGTGGTGCTATTAGTTCAGTCATGTGCAAGGAACTGTTTAATAACATGCTTTGCTTGTGTGATTATATATACTCTGTTTTCTCTACTGCTGAAGTGCTGATGTTACTATCTCTTTCTTTTCAGTTAAGTACAGCAGCTCCTAATCTTTCACTGAAGGGAACACCATACTGGATGGCCCCAGAGGTAGGTCTACACACACCTTAATAAGTTGAAAATTTTCTATGGAGGCTTAAAGAAAAAAAAATCTTAGAGCTGTATAGAGTGGTAATTCCATATGATGCAGTATTTTTCTTGGGCCTTATACCGTTTTGTGCATAGTAAAGATTGAATTCACTTTATCCAGGGTTACATCATTTGCTTCCTGAATTGTAGGCTTGCAATATTTAAATCCCTTAATTTAAATTATACTGAAAAGACTTTATCCAATACATGTCCCCCCCACCCCCCCCCCCCCCCTAACATGGGCTTGTACAGCTTCAATCGAAACTCAGTTTATGTAACAAAGATTATCAATGTTTTTTTTTAAGTTGATAGGTTTGGTTTTGTATTTTTGTACTTTAATTCAGTTGAAAATACATTCTTATTGTACATTTTAGTCTCACTTACTCACTAGTTACAACTGGGCAGATGGTTAGGCTACCCACTGGTTTAGTATGACAGATGTGTGACCTGAAACAGCCTCAATAACATTGCTTTCTCTAATTCCACAGCTGTGTTGTAAGTTTCAGTTCGAATGCAAATAAGTTTAGTTGTAACATACTCTAGAATGGAGCTGCAGAAATTCAATTATATGCTTGTACTTTTATACCTATTGAAATCTAGACTATCTCTTCTTCCGCAGATGGTTCAGGCTACACTAGTTAAAGATGTGGGTTATGATCTTGCTGTTGATATCTGGAGTCTTGGTTGTACCATTATCGAGATGTTTAATGGAAAACCTCCATGGAGTGAACTTGAAGGGGTAAGAACTTGGAGTATTTACCTTTACTGGAAGCCTAGTAACATGCATTTCACGACTCTAGTCTTCTTATCGCGATCCCTAAACTAAATATGAATCACTTCAGCCAACCAACGTTTTTGGTTTCAATTATTATATTTCATTGCAAGGGTCTCGCACATGACCATGGTCATACCTACATCCTTCAACATGTTAATGTGATAGGTGCAGCCATGTGATCTCTCAATGAGTTTATGAAATTTTCATGTCAATGTTTGTCTGGTATTCTGAAGCAATTATGTTGAAAACTTAAAGTTCTTCACTGCTACCATGCTTTAATGTCAGGGTTGGAGTAAGAAAGTTGAAGGCTTGAATATGATTTCAAAATGTATGATTTTAATTTTGTAAGGGTATTAGGATACACAACCACACAAATACTTACAGAAGATAATAAATGTATACTGTCACTAGTCATTACTAATCAATGGCTTGGTAGTTTGGGTTTGCTCAACTAAGCATAGAAAAAATATTGTTCTCAAACACTACTGGTAGTAAATCATTTTTTTTATACAGCCTGCTGCAATGTTTAGAGTTTTGCACAAAGACCCACCAATTCCCGACAACTTATCTCATGAGGGCAAAGATTTTCTGCAATGCTGTTTCAAGAGGAATCCAGCAGAGAGACCAACTGCGACTGAGCTGTTGGACCATCCATTTATCCGGAATTCAAGTCATTACAACAAACACGGTTCAATACATTCATTTGCAGGGATTAAATCTCATGTAAGTCCATGTCTTTCTGGATAAGCCCTTTGCTACACACCTTGAACCCTACACCAACATGAGTATATGATGTCACTTTATACAACAGGATAATGGAAATAGCTTAAGAGACAAAGCAGCCTCGAAGAGTGATTCCTGCTTGAAAGGAAAAAATACAGTAGGGTGAGCAGTTTGCTTTTATTTACTATTGTCTTACCTTTAAAAGTTCTTTTTATTTGATTTTTCATTTGCTATATTTTAATATAGCTGACATTGTTTATTTCTAGGGAGCCAACCAATGCTAGGCCTTCCGAACCAAATTCTCGACTGACTCCACTATCAATCCTGGAAGTTACTCCTAACTTCTACCCACGACCCTTAGGTCTAGCCTCAAATCCTGCTTCATCAGCAAATTTAGTGAACACCATGTATTTTCCAATTGGAAGCGCTCAGTCTAGTCCGTTGCCAAGACCTAATGGAAAGGAGGTTATGTTCTAAAGATATGAAAGACTGAGACCTCCATCTCGGATCCTATTTATGTGTTCATGTGCACTGCAAATCCGGTCCTAGCTGTAATTACACAATTAGAGCAGAGGAGGAATGGAAAGATAAGCAGGGAGATAAATCCTGTGCATCTTGGTTCTGTGCTGTTGAGCTGCCCAGTAAGATAATGGTGGAAGAAGCATTGTTGCATCCAGGAAGAGCCCTACTTACACTAATAATATCTAATGGAAGGCATCAAAGTTTTGCAGCCGTCAATCTTTAACTCATAAGTTAACCATTTTTTGTGCAACAATTGCACTATGAATCTGTACAGTTTACATGTTCTTGTAAAGTAGTGATGGCCTGTTTGGGCTTGCGACAAAATGTTACTGAATGCTATAGATCCATGAAAGCACAGGATCTTCATTGTTTTGGGATATACCGATGGCATTTTTTTGTGTGTAACATACAATCAGGATTAGCTGTAGATAAAGCTGAAAGTTCCATCTTTTAATCCCACCTCCATGTAATCATATTTGATTGTATTTTGTACAAAATTGACAAAGCTCTATTGGGCTCTTTGTCAATACTAGTGGTATATATGTAACCTGTTTTATTTGATTTTTTGAGGGGTGAGGAGCTTTTGTAGGGTTTGATAAACTGCTCAAGTCAAATCATGCTTCTTCTGTATGAGATTGAGAATGTACCTATTTGTGGGAAACTAGCTGCACACATTTTTTTTTCCATATAATTAATCACTATTCGCTTACATGACTCGTGAGCACTCTTTCGTAATTTCTAAAATTTGAGCTTATGAAATACGACGTCCATTTTAAAATATAAATATTTTTAGGATTTAAATACGACGTCCATTTTAACATATAAATATTTTTAGGATTTAAATACGATATCCTTATAAATCTCTACTACTTCACTGGTGTGCATGGCGTGCGGGTGTGCAGTTAGGGGTGTAATGGATTTAATCATTTTGCCTACAAAATTTAAGGGTTAAGTTTAAACTGGGTTAAAAATAAAATTGTATGGAGTTTTAAGCTAAATTTTTTTAAAAAATTAAACACCGGCCTAGGTCCATACCCACTCCCGCGGGAATCGGGGTTTCGTTTTGGACGCACCGGAGAAGGAGAAAGCCTAGCTTGCCGTTGCCGGAGACGAAGACGGAGAGGAGAGAGGATGGCGCCGCCGCTTCGCGCTTCCTCAATCCTTTTGTTTCCCCGCGGCTACAAAATCACTCCTTAATTTTTGTCCTCTTCGCCTGTAACTTCCCAGTAGTAGCTTCAACTGTCATTGAATTCATAACATCTTACCTGGGTAACTATTTTTGCTGCAGCCACATCTTTTTGTCTTTTTATGTTTATAAGATAAATTTTAATTTCTATTAAAAAAGTTAAATTTCTAGCGAAATTTTAATTCATAACATCTTACCGGTTGAATCAAAGAAAACCAATAATCAACCCAATAATAGAAAATTTTAATTTCTATTAAAAAATATCTACGACGCACAACACACGCACTGCACACAAAAAATAACCGGCCAAGATAAATAAAAAAAAATACAATTACCACGTTGTGACTTTATTTATTATTTTTAAGCTTTTTTTGTATGCTAGAAATAAAATTTATGATTTAACCTACCTATTTTCGTGTTAAATATAGTTCTGTTGCAAAGTAATGGGTACGTAAACTCGTACAACTTATTTAGTGTTAATGTTAGGATTTCTCGTTGTAGTTTGTTTTTCACCATTAAGTTCTAGATAATTAAGAAATGTATATAAAAAACTATTTATAAATTATTATTTTTTGTTTACAGATATATCGTTTGGTTTTTTGCCGAATCACCCCAGAAATCACTCCCCTGGTTTGCAAGCTAGATCGTCCCTCGTTTTGCGATGGGATAAAAGTAAAACTACACGGCGTTTCCGTTTTGATCGCCATTACATCGCTGGATGTTGATGGCAAACTGAGTAGTAGTGCTAATCATATATTTAGACCAGTAACATGCGTGCGTTACAACGGGTTCGATCGTATTACCGAAAATTGACTGGAAGTTAATTTTAAACAGGTGTTTCAGAGTGCTCCATCCTATCTCTCACGAGGTAAGACACTCCTATTCCTATATAATCCTAACAGTTGATTATTGGGTTTACATTGATTCAACAAAATTTATTCAGTTCTTCTATTAATATGCCATTGCTAAATAAGCAAACTATTAAAACACATGATTAGTGTGCCTTAAACATGCATACCATTTACCAAATCACGCATAGCATGCATGCATACTTCCAAATCATGTGTGAGCGCATGCATGCCATTTTTCAAAAAATTCTAAATAATGGAATCTCCTAAATATTCAAAATAATATGAAATATTGAAATACATTAACCATATTTTTCAAATTTAGAAAAAAGCTATTATTATTATATTGTAACCTCTATTTTGGCTTTAGTTTCTTTTGAAGTGTTATCCATTATCTAGAAAAACCTCTATTTGCTATTGTGTTGACCAAAATTAAAAATGTTTGACTTTTTCATATAAATAATATCTATATTGTTCTATATATTTAAAAGTATAAAATTTTAAATATTGCAAGTCCGAAAATTACAAGTGCATATTTTGAACAATACTAAATCTTTGTATTGTTAAATAAGGAAACACTAACACATTCCTTATTATATAATAAATAATATTAATTGACTTTAATAAACGGCTCTTACCCATAATAGTCAAGACTAATATTAAACATTTGATTTGTACATATGGTCCAAAATAACCTAGTGCACCTTAACAAGTCCCTAATTTTATTCTCTTAATTTTTTTATTTTTTTTATTTAACGTCATTGACTTTTAAATCAAATCTATATTTTACCATTTGTCTTATTAATTTTTTTATAAATATGTAAAATTATATGCCACGCTAAAATTTTCTTTAGTAATAAATCAAATCACAAAAAAAATTGATAATTATATAGATTTTTTGAATAAGACGAACAATCAAATGTGAATTTAAAAGTCAATTACGTCAAATTAAAAAAAAAGCCCATAGAGTATTAATTATATTAGATGACATGTTGCTGATGTATAATCAGTCTAATTACTGAGTAGATTACATTGCTTCCCCCACAAAAAAAAAGTTGATTGACAATTTGGCATTACAGGTAGATGCGTGGAACTACAGTGGAAACGAAAAGGAAAACTAGCTTTGACAAAGAAGTTCTAGTATACTTCAACAAAAGTAATTTTGGATATATTTCAAATTTTGATCACGAACAACAAGTAGACAACCAGCAGTAACAAAAACAAACAATTTATCTACACTGAACAAGGATTGTCGGATCGTCCTGGTACTGGTACGAGCCATCACCCATCACTCATCAGACCGTTTCAGACCTCTGAGAAATAAGAAGTGCCTCAAGTTCTTCTCTCCGTTTCTCCAGCTCCTGAAACAGGGTTCCAGTAAATTAGGATTCAGACATACTCAGATGTGATTATCGTGTGAGCACACGTTTAGTATGACTCAAAATATGGATTCAGACATTCACTGCCATCATCATTAAAGGAAATTAGAAACCAAGTACTCACCTCAAGATCCTTGACTGCTTGTTCTCGTGATGTTGCTTTCTGCTGCCTAGAACGCTTTAACACACCAATGCACAGAACACCCTACAAATGCAAAGCAAATTTAGTACACATGAAAAAACATGTGGCAATGCAGTATAAAGAGAGTCAAAGTTGGATATTGTTCATTATGCATTGCTAGATCCATTGCTACAGCAGATCATGACACCATTAGAAGCAATATCTCATTCTGTGATGCTAAATGCCTGTATGAAAAGCATCTGAAGACTCATTTCAAATTCACAACTTTGTTGTCATGGGTGGGGTCAGGACACCAAGGCCCATGACCAGCCCAATGCCCATGATATTTGTAATTTTATCCAGTAAATTAAATAAGCTCTGCAAGCGAGAAAAAAAAATTCAAGGCATAAAATTGTTCTGCCACAGTGGGGAGTTATTTGCTGCTGAATTTAATATCTAGCCCTCTGAAAATACCCTGTTTTAAAATCCAGAATTTGAAAGGCTATTATATAATGTACAGATACAAATGAACAACCAAACTTCTACACTCACTGAGATTATATAGATCAGTCCACATGCAAGAAGAAGATAGCTGGCAATGTCCTGAAGCAAAATCAAATCGCCCCTTTCAACATTTGGGTATGCCTTTGTCATGACGGCAACACTGCCACCAACCAAACGAAAAAAATTAGTCCAAATGAACAGAATGGATTACAGTAAATAACAACAAGAACAATTATTCAAGTTTTCCAACTTTTCTCTGTTCATGACTCTGAAATATTACAGTTCTAATGTTCTTTATCCCAGAATTTATGGTGCAGCTGGTGCATGCAACTTCAGTAATTCATGGTTCATGTACTGTGAACACAATTAAGCCAACATGGCGTATGGCAGCTGATTGATTAGAGCTTTACTCTTCATTCATGGTCTGAACAAGCTCTCTTACCAAAGAACTCTTAAGAGATACTCAAGTTAGTATACTTAATAGTATTCTTGCAGTTGTAACTGTTTTTTTAAGCAAAAAAAGGCAAGGGATGTTAATGCACTAATGTTGAGTCCTACATAAGCATGTGCAAAGATATTTCCAGCAAAACTTAGGTGCCATCCTATGTTCAATAAGCCACAAGGGATTCTTGCAGCAATTCATCCTAAAATAGGCAATCTCTCGTTCACAGATTGATGCAAAATGTGTGAGAAATACAACAAACTGAAAGGAGAATAGCACAGTACATAACAGGCCTTAATACAGTATCAATTATCAATATAGTAGTAGTGAAACTTACAAGCGTTAGCTGGGTAGGCTTAACCACTTAATACAGTAATATCAACAATATGGAAAGAGCATCCATATTGTGATCATCCATTTTAGAGCCACGTTCTGAAGTTACTGCCTGCTAGTCATGTTATCTCTAAATACCATGGTTATAGGGATGTAGAGTGTTTGTAAAATATTCAACTAGTATTCTCACATTTCCTCTTATAGGCTTAGAGCTACTTTTTTCTCATGAACCACATGATTTAAATTTATGAACCCAACTACTGAAGCCTCACCTCCTAATAATTTTATTAATCTTCAATTTGTCCTATTACTTGCAAAAAGCATCAAGCATGAAACATTATGCATTGAGTGTTATGTGCAATCATATATTGTTTAAAAAGAAACAAGAACCGAATTGGGATAACAATAGAAGGGATAGGGATCTAATTCATCCAGGATGCTTACAAGATCTGTAGCATTCCCCTTGCAGGCCAGTACTCCAGAATCTAGTCACATCAAAGAGTACAATCAGTAAGTCAACGGCATGATAAAAATTATGAAAAAAATCTCGAGTCAACCACTAAAATCTGCTTCAGGGACCAAACAGTTGAAAGAGCAATCAGACAGTTTATGATGGAAATATGGAGATAGTGACATCAGGAAAAGCACAAATAATCATCTAAATTTACTTAACAAAGACCAAAACCAATTTAGATACTGATACCCGCAAAACACAAGTCTGAAACGTGCCATAGTGTTACCTAACAAATACAGTAACTTGTAAGGATTAAGCAGCACAAGCCAGATTTGGAGGTCCAAATGCGAAATTATTCACATGTTAGCAGCATAGCACCGTATAATTTGGTTTATCCACAGAAGAGCTCATATATGGGGGAAAAAGACAAGATTACATAATTAATCTATGATTAATCTATGATTAATTAACAAATACATAGTCATATGAAACAATAGGTACCATCGCAAACAAAGAGGAAGGCGCATTGCTATCGGCGAAGTGCCAAAGTAATGAATAAATTGGAAACCACTACAAATCGCAGGACACCATTCAGTAAAAATGGTGTAATTCAAGAAAACATAATGAATCGGAAGCACTAACATACTTAATTGAATGAAAAATGCATGGTAATAAAACAGAAGGATGCAAACCTTGCAGAATTTGATGATGAATCCCCACTCCGTCTCGACCACGCCGACGAACAGCGAGATCACCACCGCGTAGCACCGGAATATGCCCCCGAAAATCTGCAGCGCAAACAACACCAAATCAGCTCAGCCAAATGTTCGGGGTCGCCGCCACCAGAGAGACCGGAGAGAAGGCGGCGCACGTACGTCGAGGCCAGCGCGGAAGGACTGCACGGCGGAGAGCACGTTGACGGCGACGCAGAGCGCCGCGACGGCGGCCGTGACGACATTGAAGCAGCGGCACACGATGAGGAGCGGGTCGGACCGGGACCGCGTGCGGCGCCGGCGCGGCGTGTCCCCTCCACCTCCGCCGCCGCCGCCGAGCTCCGGCGCCGCCCCGGACGCCGACGCGGAGGCGGAGGCCTCCTTGGCCATGGCTGGTTGCTAGGGTTAGGGTTAGGGTTAGGGCTCGCCGCGAGTCGCCGCGCCTTGGAGAGCTCGACGTCGACGAGTAAAGCGGCGGTGAGGTGTACGCGAGAGCATATAAAGCGGGAGGTGGAAGAAGACGCGGCGCACGGTGGACCCGGTCCACGGGCGCGCGTGGACGAGGAGGACGAGGAGGACTGCGGCGCCGGTGCACCCGGTCCAGGGAGAGGAGACGGGGGGACGACGTGTCGGGGTGTGGAGCCAGACGCGTCCCGCCACGTGGCGAGCCAGGTGGAGGAATGAGCCAATGGGAGGTGAGCTCGTGGCAGCTGACGTCACCGGTGCTCCATGCTGTTAGGTATGGTAAGCTCCCCCATTATTGATGATCAATCTGTTCATGCTTCCAGATGGAGGACAGAAAGTGTACATGTGTTTAGATGAGGACACTAGGTGTTGGAGAGCTGCTTCGATGATTCATCGATTCAAGAAGTTTGTTGGGTTTCTTTTTAGTTTCTGAATAGTTATTTTCTTATGTTCTTTTCTTACCTCCTAGTTATACATTTGGTCATTTATTTTCTTACAGAAATATGTAAATATATTAAAAAATATGTGTTGTATGAAATGACTTCGCCGACAAACTAAGTCACAGCCGAATAGTACTGGTTTCGTTTACCAATATAAAACTTTCTATCATTAGATTGATTCATATGAATAATAACAAATTTATACATATATATATAAACTATATATATTGGTCGAATGATGAATCTTGACAAAATCTATACTATATAAAACAAACATAGGGAATACTCCATAATCTTCTTTTAATAAAACGGATGGTGTAAAAGTTAACTGTATTTGTTAATAGCTGGTTTGTTCATAGCATTCACGTAACAAGCTGCACACGATAACTTAGATAAAATGATATTCCTACGATCTATGGCACAACTATAAATTAATCATGTAAATTACTCGTGCAAGTTAAGCTTCAAGCTGAACAAGGTATAATTGCTAACTGAAGCAAGGGATGACTTGCTTTGCTGGTATTCTGTTCAGATCAATTTTTCTGCTTTATGCTTTGAATAAATTTCACATAACTTCGACTATTTTGTCAAAATTGTAATTAGTTTGCTGCAACTTGCTGGGAATTCCATTGCTATGCACAGTTGCACACTGCTACAATTTGCTGGGAATTTCTCATTGCAAGCCAGGAAGCAATTAATAACGCTATACGAACACCCTGTAGCTCTGAAGAGGAATTTCAGATGGTGCACGTTCTTGTTCTTCATAATTTGGAAAAGGATTCAGTCTTTTAATGCTTTCTGGCTTCTAGAAATAAAAAAATGTAATTGATACGTGATAAACATTAACCAACACAACCTGGTTCACAAAGTTGTCAAGCCTAATCTTTTCGTTTCTCCTTATACTTGTAATCTAAAATCTTTTTCTCGAACGCGCAAAAGAATTGCACATCAATAAATTAGAATATAAAGAGTGTTGATACACGACGCATACGGCCAGACAGGCCTCCAGCAGGGACCCCCAAGGAAAACAACGCAGGGAAGAGAGCCCAGACGCTACAAGCTAATCTCCCAAAAGAACACCCAAGAGGGAAAACACACTTGTTACTGTACGCTAATCTTCTAACAAGGCGCCAAGGGGTGCTACCCCAACGGAGGACCACAGCAAGCCCTCCAAACGGATGGCTTGGAGCACATACTGGAGGGAAGATAGCTCGTGATCGAAAACCCGGCGATTGCGTTCCAACCAGAGCTGCCAGGAGACAAGAAGGACAAGGGAGTCAAAACTGGCCTTCAGATGTTTTGGAAGGAAGGCTCTCGACGAAGGACACCAGTCCTGAAGATAGGCACCCCTAGATGGAGAGATGGAAGCCCATCCCGCGATTGTTAGAACCAAGAGCCAGATCTGTCTAGCGAACACACAGTCGATAAGGATGTGGTTCGTTGTCTCAGAATCCTGGGCACAGAAGGGGCAGACGGAGTGGGAATCAAAGCCGCGTCTAACGAGCAGGTCCGCTGTCCAACAACGGTGCTGAAAGACGAACCAAAGGAAGAACTTGCACTTTGCTGGGCCTTTAGCATGCCAGAGCAGATCAGCGCAAGGGAGGAGCTGCTGGCCGAAGAAGAAGGCCTGGTAGGCCGAGCGCGCCGAATAGCGTTGGTCGCTGGTCCACTGCCAGCAGAGGTGGTCCTGAGACCCCGGCGAAAGTCAGATCTGATGTACCGCATCCCAGAGAAGCAGAAATTGGCCGATGACCGGAACAGTAAGCGTCCTGCGGAAGTCAGAGATCCAAGCGTTGTTCGCGAGGCCCGCGGCGACTGAACGTTGGGTCCAGATTCGACGAGGAACTAGGGGAAGCAGAAGCGGGGCCAAAGCGGCAACCGAACGGCCACCAATCCACCGATCTGACCAGAAAAGAGCAGTCTCCCCATCGCCAAGCGAGAAACAAGTGGAAGCGGCGAACATGTCAGAGACACAACGTTCAGGGGGGCTTTGAGGCCTACCCAATAGGGGTGCCCTGAGTGCTGCAACCAGAGCCAGTGCAGGCGTAGAGCAAAGCCGGCCGTACGCAGGTTAGGAATGCCCAATCCCCCAAACACCTTAGGGCGACAGACGTTCGACCACGACACTCTGCATTGGCCACCATGGACTGAGTCCGAACCCGTCCAAAGAAAGGCGCGCCGCTTTCTGTCGATGGCTTTCACCACCCAGCTGGGCAAGCCGACTGCCATGGCCACATGGACCGGGATAGAAGAGAGCACTGACTGGACAAGAGCGGTTCGTCCGGCAAGGGAGAGGAGCTGACCTTTCCAGGGTGGAAGGTGGCGAGAAACCTTGTCGACCAGCGGCTGCAGGGCCGACCTCGGTAACTTGCGGATTGAGAGAGGAATGCCAAGGTAGGTGCAAGGGAACTCGGAGATCCTGCAGGGGAAGGAGGAGCGGGTCAGCTCAAGCTCACTGGCCGAGCAACGGATCGGAGTGATCGAGCACTTGGAGAAGTTGGTGCAGAGGCCCGAAGCAGAACCGAAGACGGAGAGAATGCCTCGAACGAACTCAAGGTCCTGACGAACGGGGGAAAGAAACATGACTAGGTCATCTGCATAGAGGGAGGCCTGCGGAGACAGGCGATCTTCTCCCGCTCAATGACAGGGTAATCTAAAATCTGAGATTTTAAACCTTGTATTTGGAGTTTATTTTGAGGGTTTTTTATCGTAGTTTATTTTTTACTCTTGATTTCTAGATCGTGAAAAACACATACATAAAAATTTTATTTATAAATTATTTTCGCTTATAAATATATCATTTAACTTTTGCAGAAAAAAAAAGGCAAATGATCAACCCCCCTCGGCCCTCCCCTTCAAGAAGCAGCAGCAGATATATGGGAGAAGAAAATGTTCCTGTCGTGTATACATTTAATTACTATGTCCATCTTTTTAACTGGCATCGTTAAACAGTCTGGTTCACGACGTTTTGATTAATGCAGGCAGTATATATATATTTAGCACGCAAATCACTTTGATAATATGGTGCCTTTTAAATATCTACAAAACTTTTTTTTTAAAAAAACGAGGGGTGTAAGTTTGTATTCGAATAGTACTCTCTTTTTCTGTTTGACACCGTTAGCTTTTCCAATATATGTTTAACTATTTATTTTATTCAAAAAATTACATAATTATTAATTATTTTATTATAATTCATTTATTATTAAAGATACTTTAAGCACAACTTATTATTTTGTATATTTGTAGGAATTTTTTTGAATATGATAAATGGTCAAACATACGTACAAAAGAATATCGTCAGATAAAAAAACTGAAGAAAGTATCTAATATCATATCAAGTATAAATGATGCATGTCGTAAACTAGAGTCGACGATTATGCACCTTTTTGCCAACTTCAGATGGAGATTCTCGAATAGAATTAAGTAATTAAGGGTTATTTTATCTTGTGTCGGTGTCTTTTAGTTTAAAGTTTCTCTACATTATATCAGTGTATGTGAAACTTATACATACACGGATTTTATAATAATTAGCCGTAGCTCATTGAGCAAAGGCCGAAATGTTATTCCACTATCTGAAAAAACACCTCTAGAGGTGTGTTCTTTTGATGGCTGGGGACCTTTTTTTACGCGCAAATAGAGCAATGGGCTAACACAATTAATTAATTATTAGCTATTAATACTTAAAATAAATTAATGTAATTAAAACAATTTTTCTATATATTTTTTAAACCATACCATTTAACCGTATTTAACCGTTTGTACGCGAAAAACTTGAATCTGGGAAGGGGACATTCAACATATGGGCCATAATCTTGTTCTAGCCCAACCATGAAACCTATTCTAGCCCAATTAACATGGCCCACATGTAGGACTGCAATATCCTTCCGGCCCATTTTATGCGCATTCGATACTCCATTTTTTTAAAAGGAAAATTGTTCATACAAGTCAAATGATTTAGTGAGTAAGCAAGTGTCTGTACGTACAAATCGATCATTGCTTAGGACAAAATTTGTACGTACAAGTCTAAAGTAATTGTTTCCCAGTATTTGGTCAACATTAGAAACGAAAATATTTGATTGACTAGCTTCTTCAGCCATATCCATCTTATTTTTGGTTCATACTTCTCCTGAAAACCCCACTGAGTTCACAGTTTTTCTTCTCAACCAATCAATTTCATGCATTTTTGGTGGTCTTCTAGTCAAACAAGTTGGCATCAAATACGTGCAACCAAACAAACAAGTTGGCATCTCAAAGATTCAAATAAGACTGGAAAGATGCAGAGGGGAGGTGTGTCACAAACCATGCATTTTGGTGGGCACTAATTAATTAATCATCGTACTAATCTATTACTACGTTTTTCATGCCGGATAAGTTTCTACCACCGAACACGGCTAGAATATAATACTTCAAGGTAACATTTTGGTATCAAATACATAGAGATGCTAAATTTGCATGGGCTATCCTACTAGTTTCTAGTGTGAAACATTGATACATCTAGGTACTAGGCATATAGATGTATCAAAATTTTACATTAAAAACAAAGAAATTTTACAATCCTTAATAAAAATGTACAAAGTTTCAATATTTTTATTATGGACGACATCATAGATTCGATCACAACGCATTGTACATGCCACTTTTGAATCTAAATATGCATGAAACATCAACAAATGTTCGATGCTGCTTCGACACAAAAACTCTACTCCCCAAGTGCAAATGCAGCGGCGTCGAAGCTCTTGGAGATTCCGGTGCCACTCCTGAAGGTCACCTTCCCCGGCGCCGCCGCCGCGACGTGGACCTCGACGATGCTGAGCCAGAGCATCAGCTCCTTGGTCTTCACGCCGGTGATCTTCCTCAGCTTCCCTTCCCCAACGAACGCCGTGACCTCGCCGGCGTAGGACACGGTCTGCTTGATCTTCTTGAAGGTGTGCTCGACCTTCTTCTTCCTCCTCTGCACCATCCACAGGAACCCGGTCTGCCGGTTGTAGCCGAACTCCTCGATGTCCTCCAATGGCAGGAGGCCCATGGGGAGGCCGAGCTCTCCCAGCAGCTCCATGGACTTGTTCCTGCAGACGTCGTCGCCGGTGACGATCTCTGCGCCGGCGCGGTGGTTCTCAATCTGAGACGCCATTAGAACAGGTAGTTTCAGACAGAATACAAGACAAGTTTTTTTTGGTTTGGAAATGGGTTGAGAGATTTCTGTGACGGAAGATGAAGCGTGGCGATTCTGTTTATATAGAGTTCTGAAGTATTTTTAAAAATTTTGGTTGTTTTTGTTGATAAAGATTTGTCCAGGTTGCAGATCTTGAGAGACTCCCCCATGATATACCCCAAAGTATCATATTGTATCGAAGAAATTAGACATCTTTATTATGAAAATCTCAGTCATGATCTTTAATTTTGTGTTGTCATCACGTCGTGTTTTAAAAACTAGAAGCAAGTATAAACGTGTATCATTGAGTATCATGAACTGTTAAATTAATTGTGTATCAATGAGTATCACCAAAGTACCATCGTGTATCATCAAAGGTATCCTGAAGATTAATTTCAACAGCTTGAGATCTCAAAAACTTGTCAAATTAAAATGGAAAACTAGAGAAGAAAAAGGAGATAAAAACAACGAGCTTCACATGTTCATATGATTCTTGCAGACTCCTACTTGGATTAGCAAGCAGCACGCAGGCGTGGTCGTCTGCCTGCAGAAAAATTGATGTGTGTTGGCGCTTGATGAACCATGCCTGGTCACTGGATTGCAGACGCAATTAATGGAAACAAGCTCTGTTCAGAGTTGAGGGATTCAGAAATGCTTAGGAAACAAAGATACTGTCAAGGTACTCCCTCCGTCTTTTTTTTTATTTTCATGTCATTAATTTTTGGGTCTATGTTTGACCTTTCGTTTTATTAAAACAATTTATATAATTATTCTGTGTGATTTGATTTATTATTAAAGAAATTTTAAAAATGACTTATAATTTTGCATATCGACAGAAAATTAAACGATCAAACATAGATGCAAAAGTCAATGATATCAAATAGAAAAAAAATCAAAGAGTTTCAATAAACATAATTTTATGGTCCTCATAGAGATATCGGGAGTTAACATATTTTTTAGTGTAAAATTTTATTACTTCGGGTGTACTAGTAGATACTTGATGATATCAAAATTTTAAAAATTTAGCAACTCGAAATTTAGTAATTCTGTGAATTGTAAGCTGCTAACATTGAAAACTGACTGCATAAACACGGATTGTTGTTGTAATGACGCTCCAAAATTTTAATTAACCTGATTCCATATGTTGAGTCAAGAGTGCCGCCAGTCAACTCAAGAAAGTATATGAGCGAGAAATTCTTTCTTCTACACCAATCAATGCCATTTTGATTTCTCTGGTCTTCTAGTCAAAATTTGTTGGAATCAAGAATGTGACACCAAATTAACAAACTAAGAGCACTTGCCGCTACATGACTCCTCTCACCCTCCTTGTTCATCCATCCACTCACTATTGCCTGCACAAATGGAAGCTCTCTTCTCTGCAATCTTGGGAGAACTCGCCGCTCGATCCCTCTCCTTCTTGATCGACAGATGCTCCTCCAGCGCGTCGCCGCCGCCGCCGCCGTCGAAGGAGGAGAAGATCCAGAGGCTGGAAAGGATGCTGCTCCGGCTCGCCGTCGCCGTGGAAGACGCCGAGGGGAGGTGCATCACGAGCCGTGCCATGCTTCGTCAGCTCAACATGCTACGGCGAGATATGCACAGAGGCTACTACCTTCTCGACACCTTCAGACTGCAGCAAGCCGACGAGGACGACGACAAAGTGAGTTGCGACACCTTAGCTCTGTCTAAATTCAACCCTGCCAAGCGTGTCAGAGTCCCTGTTGGTAGTAGCAGACGAGCTGGAGAGGGAGAGCTCGAGCAGGTGCTTCACAGCCTCGAGATCGCCATGGCTGACATGGTTGAGTTCGTTCTGCTTCTGAACAACTACCCTTGCATCCATCGCCAGCCATACAGCACCTACCTGTTCATGGACAGGTGCATGTTTGGGCGCCAGATGGAGATGGAACATGTCATCAACTTCTTGTTGCATCCGGAGTCCCCAAACAGCTACAATGTTGGCGTCTTGCCGATCATCGGTGCAGCGAAAGTTGGGAAGAGCACACTTGTTGAGCATGTGTGCTGTGACGACAGGGTGCGCAGCCACTTCTCTCGTATCATCTTTCTCAGCGACAGCGATTTCAGCGAGGGTACATCATTGCTTAACTTGAGCGATTCAGGAGTGATCAGGCATAAACATAGCTCATCTTCAGCTTCAAGTGGAGGGGAAAGACTGTTGGTTGTTGTCGAGCTAGCTGAGGATACTGATGGTGATGGCTGGAGAAAGATGTACTCATCTTCTCAGAGCTGCATTCCAACTAGAACTAAAATCATCGTCACAAGCCGGTCAGACAAGATCGCAAATCTTGGAACGACGCAGCCGCTTCACCTCAAATTCTTGTCCAGAGAAGCTTACTGGTACTTCTTCAAGGTGCTCGCATTCGGAAGCTCAGATCCTGAAGAACACCCCAAGGTAGCATCCATATCAATGGCGATGTTCAATCTCTACTTCGACCATGAGATGCACAACAACTTCATTGGGCCATTCATAGACCTAAACAACATGGCCAACATGATCCAGCAAGCTACTGTTCATGAGGGTAACTATCTGAGCCTTCGTGAATGCATCAGGTATTACTTTCTGCACAGGAGAGGAGGTGGCTCGATTGATTCTGAACCAAGGAGGAAGTGTGTCTTTGTTCCTAGGAAAGATGAAAATGAGCGCTACTACTGTGAGGTGTACAACCATTGCCGTGTAAGGCTTGCTCATGAAGAAGAAGAAGAAGAAGATGATGATCCCAGAATTGATTTCAAAGATGTCTTGTCTGGAAGAGTTGCTCCTCATGGGAGATTTGATGCTGTGGTGTGGAGATCTCACTTGCCTCCCTACTACAACTACATATGTAGCTGTGAGATACACAAGTACAAGTCTCTAGCTACTTGCAGGATGGAGCTTCGACAGAAAAGGAAGGTTCAGGCTCCGTTAAAAATGTCATCGCTAAACTGAAGTTGTATGATTCCTTGCAATAACTCTCTAGCTACTTTGAATGTTGGCATGATGATCAGGAATTCCTTTCTTGGTTGTAATGCACCTAACTTACGTCTTGTTCAGTTACCAATTTTTTTGGCAAAAAGATTCATATCGAACGTTTGACCTGATGTCAGAAGGGGTTTTTGGACACGAATAAAAAACGAATTTCAGATTCCGCCTGAAAACCGCAAGACGAATTTTTTTAGTCTAATTAACCCGTCATTAGCACATGTTGGTTACTGTAGCACGTATGGCTAATAATATACTAATTAGGCTCAAAAGATTCGTCTCACGATTCTCCCATAACTATGTAATTAGTTTTAATGTTGATGTATATTTAATGTTTCATTTAAGTGTCTAAAAATTCGATACGATATTTTTTTGGAAAATTTTTAGTACTAAACAGGGCCTCAGTTTTCATCTATTCCCCCGTGTAAAGTCAAGACGCCACCTGTCAAGATAGTACCTATGAAAGTAAAATTTCTGTCGAAAACAAAAAGGAAATTGAATGACAAACTGAGGGCCCGTTCAGTTTACAATTTTTTTTACAGACATCACATCGAATATACGGACACATATTTAAAATATTAAATATGGTCTAATTACAAAATAAATTATAGGTTCCGCCATGTGGGTTATTGTAGCACTTATGGATAATCAAGTACTAATTAGGCTCAAAAGATTCGTCTATACGTAATTAGTTTTAATGTTTATATATATTTAATGCTTCATTTAGGTATATAAAAATTTGATGTGAGGTTTTTGAAACTAAACAGGGCCTGAGTTAACAAATTTTCTTACACGTCAATCGGTCTTCTAGTCAAACGAGGAGTTGGAATCCAGTACTGTCTGCACCGTTGCAAGGGATTCGTGGACATGAATAAAAAACGAATTTTAAAAACGAATTTCACGGCTCGCCTAAAACCGCGAGACGAATCTTTTAAGCCTAATTAATATGCCATTAGCACATGTAGGTTACTGTAGCACTTATGGCTAATCATGTACTAATTAGGTTTAAAAGATTCGTCTCACGATTTCTTCCATAATTGTGCAATTAGTTTTTTTTATTCATATTTAATGCTCTATTTAGACGTCAAAAAATTTGATGGGATGTTTTTAATTAGAGAAAAATGTTGGGAACTAAACAAGGCCAATCAAGAATACCGCCTGTCAGTAAAGTATACGGATGAAAAATCTTCTATCGAGGACAAAAAAAAACATAACAAAATATTTTCCAGACTCCAGAATCTTCTCCTGGAAACCAATGGCTGTCATTTTGATTTCTCTGGTCTTCTGGTCAAACAATTTGAATTCAGCGACGTGCGACCAAAAAGAAACTACGGCACTTGGCGCCACATAATACCTCTCATCCTCCTTGTTCATCCAATCAGTGCTGTCTCCATCGTGTGTTGCAAGAGAACACCTGTTGATTTCATCACCCTCCTTGCAAACCAATTCAGTGCTGTCCATAACGTAGGCTGCTTGCAAGAGAAATTAAGAACTGCTGATTCGATTTGATTTGATTTCCCAAATGGAAGCTCTCTTCTCCGCAATCCTAGGAGAGCTGGCCACAAGATCCCTCTCCTTCTTGATCGACAGATGCTCCTCCAGCCCGCCGCCGCCGCCGTCGATGGAGGAGAAGATCCAGAGGCTGGAAAGGATGCTGCTCCGGCTCGCCGTCGCCGTGGAAGACGCCGAGGGGAGGTGCATCACAAGCCGTGCCATGCTTCGTCAGCTCAACATGCTACGGCGAGATATGCACAGAGGCTACTACCTTCTCGACACCTTCAGACTGCAGCAAGCCGACGAGGACGACGACAAAGTGAGTTGCGACACCTTAGCTCTGTCTAAATTCAACCCTGCCAAGCGTGTCAGAGTCCCTGTTGGTAGTAGCAGACGAATTGGATGCAAGGGAGAGATTGAACAGTTGCTTGACGAAATAGAGATCACCATTGCTGACATGGTGGAGTTTGTTCTACTCGTGAGCAATTACCCTTGCATCCATCGCCAGCCATACAACACCTACATCTTCATGGACAAGTGCATGTTTGGGCGCCAGATGGAGATGGAACAGGTCATCAACTTCTTGTTGCATCCAGAGCCCTCAAACCTTGGCGTCTTGCCGATCATCGGCGCAGCAAAGGTTGGGAAGAGCACGCTTGTTGAGCATGTGTGCTATGACGAGAGGGTTCGCAAACACTTCTCTCGCATCATCTTTCTTACTGACAGCGATTTCAGGGAGGAAACATCATTGCTTAACTTGAGTGATTCAGGAGTGATCAGGCATAAACATAGCTCATCTTCAGCTTCAAATGTAGAAGAAAGGTTATTGGTTGTTATTGAGCTAATTGGAGACTTTGCCAATCACGAATGGGGACAGATGTTCTCTTCTTCTTCTCAAAGTTGCAGTTCTTCAGCTGGAAGTAAAATCATAATCACAAGCCGGTCAGAGAAGATCGCAAAGTACGGAACAACACAACCTCTGCATCTGAAATTCCTGTCCCGAGAAGCTTTCTGGTACTTCTTCAAGGTGCTCGCCTTTGGAAGCTCAGATCCTAAAGAGCACCCGAATGCAGAATCCCTGTCGATGGTGCTGTTCAATGGGTACTTCGACAGTGAGCTCTGCAAGAGCTTCGTTGGGCCATTCATAGACCTGAACAACATGGCAGGCTTGATCCAAGCCACCATCTGTGGAGGAGACTGGCTCCTCGCTCGTGAGCGTGTCAGGAATCATTTCATGATCAACAAAGGCTTGGCTGACACTGGGCTGGAGAGCAGGTGTGTGTTCTATCTGAAGTCAGATGGAGCTGCACACTACTACTGTGAGTTCATCGAGCAGTGCCGAGTAGGGCAGCGTGTCCATGAGCAAGAAGACGATGCTTCCAAACTCGATATGCAAGATGTGCTCTACGAGAGATCTCCATCGTCTCTTGGGAGATTCAATCTTGTGCTCTGGACATCTCGGCTGCCACCATATCACAGCTACGTATATAGTTGTCAGATCCATGAGTACAAGTCTGTATTACCTACTATGGTGAAGAGCCGACAGAAGAGGAGGATTTCGGTTTAGATTCAGTTTGTGTGATTTGGAATCGGTTGTACAAATGATACAGAATACCCTTCATCATCATTAGAAACGATCACTTGTATGATTTGTCACTAAATTCATACTTGTTATGCTACTGCTTTTCACAAAATTTCTTCTCCATACCAACTGATCAATTTCCTCTCTTATCTTACACGGTCCATTAATAAGAGAGAAACCGATCTCTCTTTCTTTCTTCCCTTCAATCTACCTAGGAAGTTAGTTGGCCACGCTTTGCTTGCTCTCAATCATTGATCCCCGAGCTTTTTTACCGTACTTTAAAAAGTATCTCAATGTACCATATTTTTTAAGTTAAAAATTTGGTATCTTGAGTTATGACGTATTTTAAGATACTAGACTTTTGTACTAAAATTTTTGGTACATTAAGGTATTTTTCAAGAACAGTAAAAAAACACTTGATTCTCAAAAGCAATTTCAAAAATGTGGTTGGCTTGCTAGTCATCTGCCATTCAATTCCAACTCTTCAGGAGGTTGACCATAATAATGTATTGACTGCTTGAGAAACATGTCTGTCCGCTGTTTAATTAAGGACATAGCCACCACGGAATTTTCTGAGGGACAATTTTATCATCACTAAGTTAGTATCTCTAAGTACAAAAATTTACGCTCAAAATTTTGTTACCTCGATATATAAAGTAATTAGAGGTACTAAATTTTATACTAGAAAATATACAGTAAATGAATATTCACAACTATAATAAAATTGTTCATTTCTGAATGCTCCCTCTCCACTCATGCCGTTTTTGCTAGTCAAAAAGGAGTATATGTGAAATTTTTTACCTATCAGAAGTGAAGAAGAAGAGGAAAAGAACATAGCAGTTCTTTTTGGAAGTCAACTGTTGATTATCTTCATGCTCATTAGATCCTTTGTCACCTTTGTAGGTGACCATTGAATTGTTAGTATGCTGCCTGGTCAACTGAAAACACACATGCTTTTGAAAGACGAGAAATATTCTATGGTGATGAACCGAATTTGTAGAATTTTTGTTAACTGCTTTTATCCTCTCCGTTTGCTGTAACTGCTGCGTGATCTTTGTCGTCATGGGCGTGTCCTCAAGGGCACTTCTGTGAAATTCTTTTGGTTATCATCACTGAGCTCATTCAGACAATTGCTTTCACCAAAAAACAATGCAAAACAATTGTGTTTTGAGTGGATTTGGGAGGGATTGGTGAGAGGGGTAAGAGAGAAGGAAGGCAGCAACCTCAGGCTGGAGGAGGGGAAAAAGGAGAGGAGAGGGAGAAGGGAGGGTGAGGGGAGGGGAAAGTGGGCGCCAGCCCCACTGCCAGGGGTCGGCGCTAGGAGGCGGTACAAAGAGGCATGGCGCCGACCCCCACCGCACCCCTCCCCGCCATGTTGGTGCCAGTTTGGTCGAAGGCGACCCTGGTCAACTAGGCCTTGGCGCTGCCACCTGACATTGCGTCGTGATGTAAAAGTTAGGCCCATGTTCCGTGGCGTCGAGGTTAGACTCTATTCTTGAAATATATTTTCAAAGAGGTCCATTTGTAAAATTTGTTTCTAAAAAAGGCTAAATTGTGCAAAATTCAGATAACAGGAGACGTTGTTGCTTAGTTGCAGCGCATTTTGCAATGCTTTTGAACTCTACCAGGTTGTTTTAGGCTAGGGTAGTCTATGTTGGGTTATCTAATCCAACGTTAATTTATAATCTTAGTCTAATATTGAACACCTAGTTGAGAAGCCATTGGAATCGAATTGATTTTCTTGCTCTGTTCTCTCCTCTTTTTTTCTCTGATCTTTCTTGTTGTCGATGTATATGGCGTAGCAGTAGGTCTTTCTCTCTTTGATCTGGTATTGACGACCTCGGGTCTTTACCTGCAATTCCCTGAGATTTCCTCACAACTCCCTTCCAGCGTTCCAAGCGATCGGAAATTAGGGTTACAAATTTCGTACAATCGATTTGGGTGTCCCCTCCTCTGTATTTATATCGCTGGTGGGAGTCGGGGGTTTATCTCGTGATGTTAGGGAGTTTAGATTCTACTGATCACCAAAACAAACTCCTCCTTATCTCTAATCTGTTATCTTTTCTGGTTAGAGAAGGACACGATAAATAGAGTTATATTGTATTTCGAATTTCTATACCGGTCTATATCTCTATTTCCGTTATCTGGTGTCCCACCGAAAAAATCAACCAACATTCATTTACTTGAATTGAGCTCAGTGCGTTTAGGTTCAGGACAGGTTTTCCCCTGGTTAAAAACAAAAGAAAAGAAAAGAAAAAATAAATGCTACTGAATTGAGTATGCCAACCTCTTCAAAATAGAAGCTTGGAGCACACAATTTCTCATAAATCAGGCGAAAATATTTAAAACATAATTACATTATGATGTGAACATTTGAGAATTTAGATGATCAGGTCAGGTGCAAAGCTTCTGAGATCTCTTCCTGGCAACCCTATGATCTGAACTCTGTATGGACCGGGCCTCACATGTGAAGATATAGTTGTAGTGAGGCGGAAGTTGAGATCTTGTCTCTTGTCCTTGCGGTGAAGGAGTTGTAGTCTCGGAAGGCCAGCTGTGGCCGTCGGCTCGCCACCTTTGGAGATCTGTTAGGAGTGTAGAGAGGTCTTGTCCCTCCCCCCTCTCTGCTGGTGTTGCGCTTTGTTTCTTAGTCACACGTCTAGTTTAGTCATCATGTTTGTACCCCTCGGGTCTATGCCTTAAGCCTATCAGGCCTCTAGGCGTCGCATATCAAAACTCTTTCCTTCTAATATATTGACGTGCAAATTTTTTGCGTGTTCAAGAAAAAAAAGAAGGTGAGATTTCCGTGGTGAATTTTCATAAATGTGGTTGGCTAGTCAGCTGACGTTCAAGTGGTTAACCATAATTATATTGTTCGAGCAACATAGCCAGTCAGCTATTTAAGGAGATGAGTTTTTTTACTTTACTTGAAAATGGTATATAGAGTTATCATATTATAGTGTAAAAACTTATTACCTCCTATAACTTGGTAGTTGAAGATAACAAAATTTTATATTAAAAAATTTTCACCTAGAGGTACTTTCTCAAGAAGTAAAATTCTCATAAATTTTGATATCTAGAGGTACTAAGGATGGTAAAATTTTCCAAAATTTTGGTACCTCGAAGTAACTCATACTTGAAGATATTATATTTTTACAGTAGAAAATGTAGTATCTCAAGGTAAAGTTTCAAGTATGGTAAAAAAAATACTCCCTCCGTTTCATAATGTAAGACTTTCTAGACTTGCCTAGATTCATATGGATGCTAATAAATCTAGACATATATATAAATTATATACATTTATTAATCAATGAATTTAGACAAGGCTAAAAAGTCTTATAATATAAAACAGAGGTAGTAGATGTGAATTCAAGTTTCTGTATTTTGTTCTCACAGTTTTCATTAGGGGGCTACTACCCCACGGGATCCCGTTTTAAAACGGGATGATACCGATGAGGTATCAAATACGATACCCCGTCGGTATCAGATCTAATACTAGAAACAGGATGATTCCAATGAAGTATCAAACACGTTACCTCATCGGTATCAGATTCAATACTAGAAATGAGATGATTCTGACAAGGTATCAAACATAATATCTCATCGGTACCAGATCTGATATTGAAACGATATGATTCTGACGAGATACCTCATCAATATCAGATCTGATACCGCACCAGTAACATGTGATACCAGTGCGGTAACATCTGATACTTGGTTAGTATCGCCTAAAAAACCGATAAATCCTCGTCATCATCGCCACCGCCGCTAGCTGCTCCCGGCCATCGCCATCATCATCGTCGCCACCGCCGTCGTCGCCGCAGTCATTGTCGACGCCCGCGCCAGGGTGTTCGACGGGGAGGCCACGGAGATAGAGGATCCCGGGTCACCCAAGGGTGTCCTGCCTCAGCGGCGTCCAGTTGCAAGCGTAGCAGCAGCCGTCGTCACCTCCACCATGAACTGCTTCTGCGACGTCGACCTGCCGCCGTGGTGGAGGCGCTTCATAGCGACCATGAGACCATTGGGGAGCATTCCATTGTACATGCGCAGAAGCCACTGGCGCCGAGCCGAGCCGAGTAGTTGTTGGTGAAGCCGGCCAGGTGCGCCGCCGTGAACCGGATAGGCTTCTCGCTGGCGATCTCTTTAAGGAACTTCTCGACGGTGGTGTCCCGTATTGGGAGTCCGGCGCCACCGTGTACATCGCCGCCGCCGATGCAAAGCTTGTGTTGATATTAACGGCTGGGAGGCCATTCTTCTTGACACATCTGTACACGAGATAAACAATACGTAGTTGGATCTCGTTTCAATGGGATCTCGTAGTATAGTATTTTTGTTTCATTAATAGACAAGACTGACCAAGTAGCATAGATAATGAAAGCTGTACAGATAATTCTATATATTCTGTTCAGCGGTCAGCACAAAAGAGTTGTTGATGTTCCCTCTAGTCAAGTTTCACAAACACGTGTATTTTTAGTTTGACCCATCCGCATAAAGACAATGCAATGCCATTATAGTAGCACCTTCGTTAATCAATACAACGTATGCATTGCTAAGTAAACAATGACTCCAAAGCCCCACTACAAAATTCAACTCTTGCTTTTATTTATGGACCAAAATTCAAGTCTTTGATAGTTCAATTTGTTATTTTAGAGTCAAGTTTTGCCTTTGATGTGTGTGATTGGAAGACTAGCGAAAATGACATGAACCCAAAAGGAAACATTCAGGAAAAAAAAATGTCTTCCTACGGTGGTTGCTATTTCATTAGAGTAATTTTACTATCCTCGATAAAATACTAGAACGTACCGTATTTTCTAGCGTAAAATTTGGTACCATCAAATACTACCAAAATTTTTAACTATAAATTTTGGTAGAAAAATATACTTCTCAAAAATGTTAAAATTGCCAATCGATCTTTACTTACTTTCTCATCAACCATAAAATTTCCACTATAAGATTTCCTCCAGAAAACCTATAGGTTGGGATAAATTCTAGGTGCACCTGGAACTGTATAAACCACAGTCCACAGGGCACATTGCATTCTCCTTAATTTCTACTCATCTCAATCCCGTCCTCCGAAAAATTTCAGACTGCACCTTCTCTCAAGTCCCAGTATTTGGCTATCCATGAAATTTCAGATTAGCTACACATGGAAAACATTTTCTGTGCGATTGTGAGCGATCTTGCCAGTAGATCCATATCTTTCCTGATCAACAAGTGTTCTGAGAAGAGGCACCAGCCGGCCGCTGAGAAGAGGCTGCAGCGTCTGCTGCTCCGGGCCCGTATCATCGTGGAGGAGGCAGATGAACGGCTCATCACAAAGCATGCCATGCTGCAGCAGCTGAGCATCCTAAGGAAGGAGATGTACAGAGGCTACTACACCCTCGACAGATTCAGGCGCCATGGCCATGAAGAAGGCAGCACCAAAGATCACAAGGTTAGTGATGACAGCTTTGCAGCATCCAGCAGCTTCAATCCTGCCAAGCGCATCCGGTTCTGCAGGGTCAGTGGCCAGAGTTCAGAAGAGCAGCTGCTGCTGCAAGTTCTTGGCTGCCTTGGGGTCACCATTGAAGACTCGAGAGAACTTGTCATGCTCCTGAGCAGTTGCCCACGTTTGTGCCATCAGCCATACAGCATGCACCTGCTTCTAGACATCGCTTTGTTCAATCGTCAGACGGAGATGGAGCACATCATGAGCTTCCTGCTCAAGGATGACACTCCTGGTGCTGAAAGTCCTGCTGTCCTGCCGATCGTTGGCCCATGTAAGGTTGGTAAGAGCACCTTGATTGAGCATGCCTGTCGCCACGAAAGGGTGCGAAACCGCTTTCGTCAGATTGTATCTTTCAGTGAGGATGATCTACAAGATGCAAGCATGGTGACTCTCAGAGATTGTGGTGTAATCAAGCATCAAAACCATGAAACTGGTGGAGCAGAAAGGGTTCTGATCGTTATCGAACTAACCAGAGACATCGATGAGAGTGCCTGGAGTAGATTGTACTCAGCTTCCAAGAGCTTTGTTGCCAATGGTAGCAAAATCATAGTCGCAAGCCGGTCTGACAAGATTGCCAGGTTTGGATCAAACCAAACTCTTAGAGTAAAATACTTTACCCAAGAAGCTTACTGGTACCTTTTCAAGGTTCGCACATTTGGAAGCGTAGATGCAGAGGAGCACCCAGAGCTGGCATCGATCGCCATGGATGTGGCCATGGAGCTGAACGGGTGCTTCATGAGTGCAAGCGTCTGGACTGCACTGATGAAAGCTAATTTCAACGCTGAGTTCTGGAGCATGGCTCTGTCGAGCATCAGAGAGTACAAGCACACGAATTTCCTAGTGTACGGCGTGCACCGTGATTATCCTTGGCAGGCGACTGAACCAGCGTATGTTAGGAGAGTGAACAAAAATCCCTCTGAATATCTCGTGATTTCTTACGAGTATCAGACATGTTCTCCTGCTCGTGATGCTGAAGTTTCCGAGCTGAATATGCAAGAGTTTCTCTTTGGGAGTGTCGTGCGTCAAGGCAAAAAGTTCAAGGTTGTCGCATGGAGATCTCACCTTCCGCCTCACTACAACTACATCTTCACATGTGAGGTCTGGTCCATACAGAGTTCAGGTCATAGGGCTGCCAGGAAGAGATCTCAGAAGCTTTGCACCTGACCTGATCATCTCAACGAACTGAGCTGGATTGAAGTAAAAGAAGACTACCCTGGCCTAACACAACCTCGTATGTATAGGCCAATACCAATTGAATATCATCTGGTACTACTGAGGTATCATCCCTAGTACCTATATAGCATTATTCTTTCCGAATGTGATGTTGTGCTATACTAGTCAGATTAATTACTATTCTAGTGCTGATGTGTATCGTCGGTATCTTGAGTAGTTACCGATAAGACATCAGCTAATACGACCCTAATATCAATTATTACCAACTGCGCATCAGTCGATATCGTTTTCGAATCAATCAATACATTTGATACCGGCGCGGTATAGATTTGATACCAAATGATATGTTGATACCTTATAAGAATCATCTCATTTAAAACATAATACTATACAATAGCAACACTCATTTTAATAGACAACGCAATTGACCTTTAGTTATATGTTTGATCCTTCATCTTATTTAATTTTTTTTATAAATACTCAAAATATATGTTATAATTAAAATGCATTTAGTAATAATCCAATCACAAGAAAATAAATGATAATTACATCAGTTTGTTAATAAGACGATTAGTTTTTTTGACTAACAATTGCTTTACTAAAATATGGCATTTATATATGTGATACAAAAGCATAATCACAAGTGCGTACTTTTGATTACGAATCTAATAATATAAATTTTGTGTCATAAAATTATATCCTAATAAATTAATTGTCGGTCAAAATCTTGTAAATACACTTCATATTTTTGGACAGAGGGGGTAGAGCTTTTATGTATATTTTTTAAATACGGAGAACCTTTTTGGATAATCGAATGAAATGATCTTGGCCCCTACACTACTCATCACTACACCAACTTCAAGTGAATAGTTTTTTTTCTATGGCCTTTTTGGTAGAGATTCCCGTTCTTCGATTCTCTGGAGAATCACTGAAATCTCATCCAAACAAAATGATTTAGGTTCTTAGATGAATCAAAAGAAACAATTTATGTTTTTTTACGCACGACAGGTGAATCAGCCAAAAGGCAGATTGTACTTAGGATAGGAGCTGACCTGTTGATGAATAATGTCACCTCCGGTATTAACTGTATCTGTATTCAAAATGGGCTGGGCTTATCAACATGAGCCTCGCCTCTCGCAGCCCATTATATTGGTTAGAATTGGAATGCATGTTGAATCCTACAGATTTTCTCTATATAAAAAATTACAGAAACAGTTCGATGTCAGCAGGAACATAGATAGATAATTTCCTGCATTATTCCAAACAAGGTGTGTTAGTCTTTCTGAAAAAGGTGAACAAAAATTATGAGTCATCGTGGCTACATTAACTGTCCATAGATCGTCTTATGAAACTGAGTCGTAGAATTAATTGTGGTTATATGATTTCACCCATCAGGTTTTAAATTATAGTGCTCGTGAATAAAAATATGTTGCGTTATCTTTAGAAAGAAGACAAGATGTGAGAAAAATAAAAAGCTAATTAGAGCCTCATAAAGTGATTAATTAATGGGGTATCCAATCTTATCATCCATCCAAAAACATCAAGTCCAATACCTAAAAACCCATCAGATCTTTCACAAAAAAGATTACCTAACACCCATCATCTAATCCAACCGCACGTACGAGAGCACTAATCAACAACAAGTTCGTATCATGATCAATAATTGGGGTCACAATGAACCTAGCTATCACACACATGATGGAACAAAATTAAACGCAGAAACGCACACTCCAATTAGACAATTACATTAGCCCCATATCATGGAATTAAAAGGCATTGCACTTTGTTTTACTACTAAACTATATACTTCCTTCCGTTCCAAAGAAAATCCATTTTTAATTTTTAGATACGAATGATTGACTCTTCGTATTATTTAAAAAATATAATTAATATTTTTATTGGTATTAGATGATAAAATATTAATAGTATTTTTACATGTGACTAACTTTTTAATTTTTTTCAAATATAATGGATGGTTAAATGCTGGACACTCATGCAGAAGACGGATTGTTAAACTAAAAAAGTTGCAATTAATATGACGGATGGTTAAACTAAAAAATTCAGTCTTTTTGTGAGGGAAGAGTAAGAAGCTACTAGGGCCATGCTCGTTTGAGAGTAACTTACCCCGGCATGAAAAAGGTGATAATAAATTAGTACATGATTAATTAATTATTAAAAAAATATAAAATAGATTAATATGATTTTTAAAATAACTTTTCTAAGAAAACTTTTGAAAAAATAGACCGTTTAGCCGTTCGGAAATCATGCGCGTGAAAATGAGAGAAATAAGTTAATTTTTTTAGAACGAAAGATAAAGTTAACTTATAACGCGGCCTAGGACCAAAAATGGGATATATGTTAGGTGCCAGGTGGAAGACATGTGGGCCCCACCAGAATGGTAGGCAGACATACTGGGCCTCGAAAGCGTAGCTCCATGCCAGTTTGTGGGCCAGGCCTCTTCCATTCGAGATGGCGATGGCCAAGAAAAAGGCCAGCTCGTGGTGGGCCCGGCACGGCCCAAAAGGGGTTTTGTTAAATTAAAAAAAGAAAAGGGAAAATTAGTCAGCCATAAGGCTAAAGAAAAGAAGAGATTTGGTTTGTTGATAGCTAGAGAGGGATAGATGTCTCCATGATCTTGCTCTAGATTTCTGTTGCAATATGATCTCGATATCTTTTTTGAAGTGCAAGGAAAAGATATTAATTAGTGTTTCTTTTATTTTGTTTTCCTTTTCTTGCACAAGTGTTGTCAAAATTGGCTGCCTCGAGTGTAAAATCTAGAACTTGAACATTGCAAGTCTATTTAGTGAGTGGACAGACCTATTGTTCTAGCCATTTGGCCAACTAGGCGGCTTTTTCAGTTTTTATCTTTTAAAACGAATAAGGTAGTATTCACTTTTTTTAAGATAATGAAAATAGGTTATATATCTGGTCTCTTTCATTAGGCACACATGTGTATAGTAGTTTTCTAATAACTTGTAGAAAGTATTTACATGGAAATAGTTGCACCCTATAACTATGCACTTAGAAATAAAATTCATCATATATTCCCTCCATTTTTATTAATAGAGTAAATTTTCATAAAACTGCAATTACTTTGTCAAATTACCACTTTGCTATAACTTTAGATTGGTCAAAATTGCAATAATAGCAAACGATTTTATCATAAAACTGTAACTTTAGCCCCTGCATGTGTAACTGTATATGACATATGAGGCCAACTTGCACCGATACATGTGTATGACATGCGGTCCCAAAATGTTATAAACATCTAGCTAAAAGCTAAAATTTATAGAGAACTGATAGTTTTGCGAAGAAAGTTACAATTATATGAAAATTACTCTTAATTACAAGACATGTTAGTTTCAATTTTTTGTTGTATAAATAAAAATGGAGGGGATAACTGATATCCATGTATAGAACTATAGATGTGGCGAAATTGTGAGGAGTCAAAGTGTGCAAACTAAGTTTTCCAAATTCCTCTGAAACTGTTGAGCCAGCTGAACTGACAGCCAGCAGAAAGAAAGAAGGAGACTGAACAACGAGTGAGAAAGGACACACAGTACCACTGAAGAAAGAAAAACAAAAACAGTAGATTAACGAATAAGCACTGCTGATACAGCTGCTTCAATTCAATCATCATTCCCAGTGAGCTAAAACGACCTTACTACGCTTGCCACTATTCGCCGGCATGTCAATCGCTTTCCCTCTTTTGTAATAATGCAACAAGAAGAAGAAGAAGAATACAAGAAGCAGATCAAGAAGAGGAAGAAGAAGATGAAGATGACGATGCTGGTGTTGGCCTGCTGGCTGCCGGAGTCGTGTGGCTTTTGCTACTGAGATTGATTGTTCAGTTCATCAGAATTCAGATAAGAAACTCGACCATCTCAGCAGGATCAGACAAAGAATGGGTGGGTGCCAGTTCAGAAAGGAGAGAATATATACGGCGGCGGCAGCAGCCAAAGCATTGCTGCTGATGTCTTTACAGGATGCGCATAAAATCACTCTTTTTCCAGTTCTTTTCAGGCCTAGTAAAGATTTTATGCCTTGGGGACAGAAGAGATTATTGACACAACATCAGCCAAGGGGATCTCATCGATCTCTTCTTTGAGCATCCGACATAATATTGATGTAAGCTAGATTCCATGTTTTAGGACTAGCACAAAAGCTTAGACTATATATTCCTAGGATTTCACTTCTCCATGCCAAGTAATTAAAAGCACAAAATATATACGCCAATAATATTTCATCAAAATATATATTAAAACTATATAGCTAGTGACATATATAGGAATTTTATGGACATTTAAACAAAATTCTACTGGATGAGTTGCCAGTCTGCCCACATATGGAAGGAAATTAATCCAATTGAGTTTTGAAGATGATAGTTTTAATAAGATAAATATTTACTTCGTAAACGACATAGCTATATATAAAAAATATATGTTGTAGAGATCACGATATTTTTATCCCATTATCCTAAAAACTCGAAATGAATATATATCGCAGGCGGTCAAAATCGAAGATAATATATGCGCGAATCCATTTGAGATGCCAATTGTTAGCATATAGCCAAAGGATTTTTCAGCACTTGTCATGCATTCTCTTCTCCCCATAATTAACAAGATGGATGTGGACCTTTGATGCCTATGCAAAACACCATGATTGAGCCTGTCCATCAAGTCGGTTAGCTAGCTAGGTCAATGTCTTGAAGTTAAGCACGTACAAATCGATCTAGCTTCATATCTCTATCTCTCTCGTCCACAGCGTCAAGAGACGATGTGTCGGCACGGCCTCCCTCCATGGCAGACAGCTACCGTCCGAGTTGAAAGCCATGTATATATATTTTTGCTTCCTTCTTAGTTAATCTACTTGCTTTTTGTTCTCTTTCTTAAAGTTGATTAAGATGGAGAGACAATAAATAGATTAAGAGAATTAGGATTAAAACCAAGGACAGAACCAAAACAAAATATTAGTGGAGGCTGGAAATACTTGTATTTAATCTTTAGATAGAGCTTCAGCGGCTCTTTTCGTAAACCTATAAACAAAAAATTTAGTGAGACTTTAGCGGAAACTCCATAGATCTAGAGCTCATAGTGGGATTAGAGACCCCTAACATCCATGTTAGATCCGTCACTGATTGAAACCATAGTAATTAATTAATATGCATGCAAAAAAGAGATTATGGATAAGATTGTTAGGAACATATATACACAGGCATATATAACCGAGACACGAATTGTTAGAGATATGATCCGAATTATTATCTATAACAAAGATACGTATGGAATACACACATGCATGAAATAGGTAGCATGAATGCAAGTTCATGGGGGCACTATAGCTAACTAAATAATATACTATTTAAATCATTAATATTTTTTTGTGTGTGTTTTTGGACGATCGAGCGTGTGTTTGGCTTTCGTTTTCCCGGGACTTTTGCTGCAACAGATTGAAAGGGGCCCCCATGCTTTGAGGTTGACACCACGGCTGCAATTGGCCAAATTCGAGTGTCGCTCTCATGCCGCACGCTTATTAGAGCTACCTTCCCCACTAATCTATCCATTTCATATAAGTAATTAAAATGGAATTACAACTTGGGCTACTAGATAGAATCGATCGCTAATTAGCTCGGGGCTCCGATCTTTGTTTGCTTTATATTAATCGCCGAGTTGCTCATAAGTTTCATGCATGCTTTATATATATTTATATACTTTTACTCGGAGCATCGCCAACGGAAGTTCTAACGACACATTGCAAACGAAAAATAATATATTAATAAAAGCTCTACATACGTGTTTTTAACGATAAAAAATAATTAAACTACGATAAAAAACCAAAACTTCTAATTTAAGATTCAAAATTTAAAATTTAGCTTATAAACATAAACAGAAACGAAAAGATGAACAGTAAAAACTAGGTATGGCCAAAACTATAACTAAGCATTCCTTATTTTCTTTATGTGTTTCCTAATTGTGTGATCATGCCTTTTGTCTGTCTCGTCCCGATTGCGAATCAAGAGCCAACCGCTCTCCCCACAACTGAGATGGGAACAGGATTCCAAAAATTTTTTTTGCCAACTTTTAATCGATAAACACAAAAATTTTAGGATTAAAAACTAAATTGGGCTTATGTTAAGGCTCTCGTTGCATGCATGTTTTGTCTTGGAGAATTTTGTTTCCTCAACGAAGCTATATTATTTAAGCTCAAAGTGAACGTACATTCTAAAAGCTCAGAGAATTTTGTTTCCTCGACGCCATGGCATGGCCCAGCCCCAGCTGGTCGGTCTCTCCATCAAGATGTTGAAATGGAAGTCGAAGAACACCATGAACACATGAATAAAAATCCCACTTTGATCGATCGGACGCTGAAAGGGACTTCATAATTAGCGGTAACTACTACGATGGCGGCATACTATGTTAATTAACAACCCTAGTTTGTTTTTGACTTTTCAGTGCCCAATCCATTACAGTGACTATATATATTGTCGATTTAATGATATTCCGGTGGAAAGAAAAATAAATAAATTGAGCATGGTTGTTAAAAAAAATACACATATTGCAAGTAAGCGTTATATATTTTTCTTAGATTTTCACCCACTGAAACATTTGATGAAAATAATCATTTCTAGTCTTAACATTAATTATGATAGATTTAGCGACGTTGAGCACAACATTAAGATATATAATACATACATACATATATATGTGGTCATCTGTCTACATGTGGGAGATATCAAGAGAAGAGAGAATGGCTACCAATTACATTTGGGATTAAACCATTCAAAAACACAAGTTCAATGCCTCAAAATCCAATTATTTTCTTTAAGAAATATAGACAAATAAACTGCTGATACTATTTGAAATTCTAAGCAGAATGGCACAGCTCAACTCCTTATTAAATGCATATATATTACTGTGAGCAAACATGTGGTTTAATTATGCAAATCAAAACACCACAGCACCTGCAACTGCAACGGCAAGATCACATCATTCATGATGACGGTCAAGATTCTATTCATGGCTCAGATGATTGTGCAGTTGCACAAGTACAACTCATCTGTTGCTCTTATGGCCCTACTAAAATCTCCCACTGTTCTGCTACATGTAAAACAAACAGCTGCAAGATTAGCTTACAAACATTCCATTTCCACTTCTTTTACACAAAACAAGAAAAAGAAACCACTCACTCTAAAATATGTTTCAAAATATAAACATTTCTACGTGTATTTGCCAATATTAATCTAAACATAAAATGAATCTCGACATATCTCTATATATCCATTTTGCGGGACACATAAATGCTCATATTTTAAAACGATTTACTTTCTCAGGTTTTTTAGTTGATACAACTAACTTTTGAATCTACGTTTTACTCTTCGTCTTATTTAAAAAAATATATATAATTACTGATTATTTTATTATGACTTGATTTATACTGAACTAACTTTAAGTATGATTTATAGTTTTATATATTTAGATAAAAAATTTAATAAGATAAAGGTTAAACGTAAATTTAAAAGTCAATGACATCAATTAAAAAATCGAAGAAAAACCAGAGGAAGTATTATATGAGTGCTTTCAAAACATAACTATAAATATTCTATTTAATAATATATTAAAAATGTATATAAATTCTTATATTTTAGGGAAGGAGTGAACACAGATTAAGCCAAACGTAAAAAAGCGATCGACGGGTATATTCCACTGATGTAACTATGAACAGATTCATTAATTATACCCTCACAAAAACAGCGAAATTACACGACGGTCCTCGTCAACTCTTGGCCGTCGGATGCGTGATCTACGGCAGATAATCGACAGATGAAACTATGTACTGTTTGGAGTAGAGCGATGGATGTTGAGCTAAAACTCCCTTGGGTCTACGAAGATGGACTTCCCCGGCGGCGCCTTGCTCCAGTCGCCCAGCGCGCCGTCGCCGTACCCGTCGGCGAGCCGCTTGATGCACCAGAGGTCGTCGGCGCCGAGGCGCGGCCAGTGCGGCACGCCGGCGCGAAGCGGCTCGCGGGCGCCGACCTCGGTGGCCACCACGCGCGCCCCGGCGCGCCGCGCCACGTTGTGGGCGTGCCGGAACAGCGCGCGCGCCAGGCGCGGCGCGGCGGGCCCGTCGCCGCCGAGGCCGTAGACGAAGTGGAGGCCGAACGGCTCGAACAGGTTGGGGATGGACGGGATGCCGAGCCACGGCGCGGCGCGGTCGGCGACGCGCGTGGCGCGGGCGGCCGCGCGCCACAGCCGCGGCGCGCCGCGCACCTCGAGGCGGAACGCGTCCTTGCAGTTCCACAGGCTGGCCACCGCCCACGACGCCGGCGGCGACGCCAGGAGATCCTCGACGCCGCGCCACCGCGTCCCGCGCGGCACGGCCAGGAACGTGCCGAGCGAGAGGGCGTTCGACAGCACGGCGTCGATGTCGCGCGGGAAGAACTCGACGGAGCCGAAGCGGCGGCGGTAGAGTAGCTCGGCCTCGCGCGCGTCGAGCCGCACGACGGAGGCGCGCCGCGACGGCGCGAGGTCGTGGCCGAACACCGGGTGCACGAGCACCGACGGCGTGCGGAACTTGGCGTAGCCGCAGGCGCCGGTGAAGAGGCGCACCGACGGCTCGTTGTCGCACTCGGTGGCGACGTAGGCGTACTCGGCGCCCATCTGCCGGAACCACTCCTCCATCCTCTCCACCAGCTTCCTCCCGATCCCTCGCCGCCTATGGCGCGGCGACACCCGGAGGCCGAGGAGGTAGGCGACCTTGGAGAACAGCTGGCTGCGGCCGCACGCAACAGTCTTGACGCAGCCGCGGACGACGCCGACAATCTCCGTGCCGAGCGGCCCGCCCACAACCTCCGCGACCTGGATGGAGCACATCCCAATTCAGCACCAGTATATATCTCCACGATCAACAATGGCGACGCGACATACATCTCTCGCGAGAGAGATCACTAGATCAATGCGCAGCAGGAGCAGCCGCAGGAACGTACAAGCATGAGGTAGGCCGGCGAGTGGCGGACGCGGCAGAGCGGGTCGCCGAGGAGGTCAGTGAAAAGGCAGAGCTTGCCGCCGCTGGGTCCCACCTCGCAGGCGCACTCCACCTGCTCGACGCCTGCCCGGTCACGGCCGCCGTCGAACTCCCGCACCAGGAACACCGCCCCGCCGCCGTCCACCTCCTCCTCCATCAAACTCGCCACCACCATCCTCCGACCAGTCAGTCAATCACAGCGAGTTTCTCTGTTCTCTTTTCTTCTGTTCTTGGTTTTGGTGCGTGGCGACCGAGCTCGAGAGCGAGCACTGCACTGCAATTTATAGCGAGGGGCTCGTGGCTGTTGGGATCCGGCGGCGCGAGGAAGACGAAGAGGAGGAGGGGATTGGTGGTGGTATGGTAGTGGCGCGAGTGGAGGTGTGGGTTAATGGCGGGAACGACAGGACGGGGGGCCACGTCGACGCTTTCTCTGCCATCTGTACTACACCTCTCGGAATGCTTGGGGGGTGGGGCCCACATGAGGGTTAAACTGTCTTCTGCTCCATACCAAAACTGGACTTGCTAATTATTTTGTGGTTAGTGGTGGTATACTGCTAATCATTAGCAGTACAGATGTTGCTGCTGGGAAGTATGCATGATTAGTTTTGGCTCATCAAAAATGGAGTAAGAGATACTTCTGCACAATCTTTGCTTCATGTCTTTTATCATGATTAGTTAGTGATGGAATTATCTCATTTGTACTTGGTACTGTACCATGCTTATGTGAATTTGGGAGTATTATTCCGGTGTCGTTCACGCTTATGTTTATAAACCAAACTTTAATTTTAAAAGTTGATTTTAGAGTTGTTTTTTGATTTCTCGTCTAAGTTTATTACGGTGATCAATATGTCACATATGTGAAAGTTTTGTCAATAAATTAGATTTTGGTTATTAATAAGTCGTGCAAATGATAAACGTAAGTGAAACGATGGTGTTGTAAATTATCATTGAAGATTATAATTTGGAAAGAAAATACTTAAGAACTCTTGACATCCTTCTTGTGCTAGTATTATTCAATTGAATACAACCTCATAAACTAGGTAATACAAAATTACAAATGACGGGTAACAAATTCAGTACAACAAAACAAGGATACCGAGGTAAAAATACGTGAGCCAAGCAAATCCTAACACATTATTATGTCTAAATGTATATTTTCTCGCTCGCAGCATAACAAAACATATCCCCACCATTTTAAGTGTTGTAATTGCGAAACATCCATAGGTCTTCTGGCTAGCTCCATGAGGCGGCAGGCTAGCCAGCCTCGTTTCGAAGCCTCGCTTCTACCTACTTAATTGATATTACATTTTTTTTTCTAATGTTTAAGTTTTCTTAAAACGCAGTCGTTACCTATCAAATAGGAACGGATAATAATTAAGATGAGCAGCAACCTGATGGACGACGACCGTCAGCTAAGGAGAAACAAACGTTCGGTCAATCGGCTGCTAATTTGGCCCTGTAGATCGGTCATGGAGGAGGACTGTGCATCGACCATGACAACAAACCTATCGAAATTATGGTGGCGGTTCAACATTTCTGTTGAGCAACACCTGCAGCCTCAGGTGTGTGTCTCTCACGCCACGTCAGCACGCAAACCTCCTGTGTACGATTCACCGGGTGGCCGTACCAAGTTACAGCCCCAGCCAGCCAGAGAGTGAGAGAGAGATGGGGGAGTCGCTGTCCGCTTCCTCCGGAAGATCTGGGCCGTCGGATCCGCGAGGGACGGCGCCAGATGGCGGCGCGGGAAGAGCGGCGGCTTTGGCTCCGCCGGCGACAGGTGGGGCCCGCGGATATGAACGGTCGGGGTACGCGACGAGATGGAGATGAGAGGGAGAGGGAGAGGGAGAGGGAGAGCCAGCCACTTGCGGCGGCGGCCGTCGCCGTCGACGTCGCCGGCCGGCCACGCGTGCCGTAGCGTAATCTGGTCCGTCGCCTTTGGCAAATATTAATTCCGGCCGGATGTAACGTGCTAGTAGCATCGATCGCTCGAGAAATACTAATTAGTACTAATGATTAATTAGTGATAATGATGATGAGACGATGGAGTATCACCGTTATCCTTTCGCTATTGGATCTACTAAAGGCTATTGGTTCTTACTACCTCTATTCCCGTTTCATATTGTAAGTCTTTTTTTTATTTGTCTAAATTTATTTATGAATAAATGTATATAATTTATATATGTCTAGATTCATTAGCATCTATATGAATCTAAACAATGCTAGAAAGACTCACGTTACGAAATAGAGGGAGTATTAACTAATTAATCTATTTGTTTATATGTTTGACTTTTTTTACAATGTTTTAAAAATTTATTATAAATATAAAAAATGACAAATCATACTTAAAGTTCTTTTGATTATAAAATAAGTCACTGATAAAATAAATGATATTTTCATAATTTTTGAATAAGACAAATGTTCAAACATTACAAGTAGAAAGTTAAACATCTTATGTTATGAAACGAAAGGAGTATAAAAAAACTATACTATTTGGGCACTATGAAGAAATTCTTATGTTAACTTATAAAGATTTAGCTATTAATTAGATTACTCATATTATTAACAAAATTAGGCATTAGACTAAATAGAGAATACGGTACAATTGCACTAGTTATCGACTATTTCATCGATTCAATCGACGAATTGCAGGTAGGTAGCTGATGATATTGGCATGCTGCATGCATGTGAATGTTGGACCATGTCACCGGCACCAATTGAGTCCTAATTGAGGTTTGACTGGTCCAACTCGATATAATCCACTAATTGATAGAGTACTCGCTTGCTAGTACATATTCACATATTAATTGATCGCTAGCTCCAACTAATTTGGTTGAGTTAGTTAGCTAGCTACCCCTCCGTATTTGAATAAATGTCATCGTTAGCTTTTTATGCCATTTATTTTATTTAAAAACTGTGTGCAAATATATAAAAATGTGAGTTACAATGAAAATATACTTGGTAATAAATCTAATCACAATGGTAATTAAAAAATAAATAAGATGAATGATTAAACGTGTACCAATAAATCAACGACATCCTCTATTAAAATACGGAGTAAATAACATATAGCTGAAATCAATTATCTTTAATTAGCCCTCGATATTGTATATTAGAAAATGGACATATGTTCTTTTCATTAATCAAACAGGGCATCGAAGAAGTGGACGCGGCCCAATAATATATATCGTGTGGATCGATCAAGGCAGTGGGAACAATACAGCAAAGGACCTGGGCTGGGTCTGGGCCAAGCACCTATCTTGGTTGCCATTTGGCCCATAAAAATACTACTCCCTCTATCTTTGACGTCGTTGATTTTTTTACACACGTTCGACTCTTCGTCTTATTCAAAAAAATTACATAATTATTAATTATTTTTATATTATTTTATTTATTATTAAATATACTTTTATGCACATATATAGTTTTATATATTTGACAAAAAAAATTGAATAAGACAAGTAGTCAAACGTATATAAAAAAGTCAACGGCGTCAAATATTTAGGGACGGAGGTAGTAGTACAATGTAATTTGAGAGATGGTTTTCGAATATGATTTAGCAGAATTGTGGATCCATATCCATAGCTCAAAACACAAGGGAGAGCCCAATCAACTTAGAAAATGTAGGATTCCCAAAGTATTATAGAAGTTTTATGCGTATTACAGCCCCAACAACTAAGGTTTATAGGGTTATTTATATGTTTGGTTACATAATTCTCTCCTTGATAATAAGGACATTTGTAGGAGTACAAATGTATAGTTTTTGGGAGGGCCACGTTGTGCTACAGGGTAACAGTAGGCAGTATATATCTCTCCCACAGCGACACCTGTGCCACGGCCCGCGTCGTCCGCGCCAACGGCAGAGCTCCACATCCTCCAGGTCCCGATCGTATACAATAAATCAAGGGGCTGTCATGGTATAATATCCTGCATTAAAACAGAGTAATTTCTATGAGGTATTCGATAGGATATCTTATTGGTACCAAATCTAATCTAGTACCACACAGTCACAGCTACTAGTTTACATGTGCTTGAGCTTTACTCGGCCAAGCCCACCAATTCAGTGCCCAATGGGCCCTACAGACCTGCAATCCTGCTCTGGCCAGAAGGTCTTCCTGCCAGTTGAAGACCGGATTTCGATGAAGTCCCCTCTAGCTGGAAGGCCTACTAAACCATGACTTGGCCCATTTTGTTCGAGATCTCTGATGGGCCGGTATCTACCCTCCAACAGACTTAGGCCGCGTTCGGCAAGACCACTAATAACCCCAGATTATCTTATTTTTTTCGTGCACGCTTTCTGAATGAATGGTTAAACAGTGTATTTTTTTGAAAATTTTTATAAAAAAATTACTTTAAAAATCATATTAATCTATTTTCTAATTTTTTATAACTAATAATTAATTAGTTATATACTAATCTATTACTGCGTTTTCCGCGCTACATATAACATATACCGGCCTTAACATGTTAAGTTACATAAGAAACAGCGAACAAAGTTTCTAATTTGTTAGCTCTCCCACGCTTGCAGAAATTCCAGAGAGAGGTGAACTGCAAACTGTCATACAAATTACAGCAAATATACTTGCAGTTTCTCTATATATGTGCTATAGCACCAGAGTCATGAGTACTTAACGAAAGAAAATGCACGGTAGTCCCATCAAGAAGTTAAGCAGACTTCTCAAGATTCCGTGACCACAACAGCCAACAGGCTATGAGCATGCAACAGCCGAAATGTAAGATAAAAGTGCCATGGTTAAATAAAAACTGGCACATTGTGACAAATGTCAGAGACTCAAGAGTTCACAACTAAATTATCATTTCTCTTTAATCTATAGACTCATGTAATCCCAAGAACACAGTAAAATGTCAGCCAACCTCAGCTACATCCTTTAGCCATATTTTTGTTAAACATCAGTATGGATACTCTGAACTAGAGACGCCTTTACCCATATTTTGGTGGCTCAGCTGAATCATTTGCCCTTGTAGACTACTGTACTTCACCTGTTTCAACAATATTGTTGGAAGAAATGAGATTTCCTACAGAGTACAGACATATCAGATCTGAACCTGATCAAGCAGTATTATGTCATACTTACGTGCATCAGTGCTAGTGTGGATAGCAACTCTCTGCACTGCGCCATTAAAACCTGTTCTTGAGTGGCAATTCTGGACAGCTGACACACCAACACATTTGTCCTGGCTAGCTGCAGAAAGTAGCAGATGACTTCAGGATAACTCAAATAATAAAGGTGTGTAGTTGTTTATAATGTTCAGTTGTACAATATGGATCACATCACTTGTATATATGTCAATGTCACTGTGTAACCTTAGGCAGTAGATTACTCATTGAATTCCTCATTGTCTGCATGACATCAACTGCAGAGCTAACAGCATTCTTGACAGCCTGAAAATCTGCCTGCAAAGTATGAGGTTTCAGTTCCAAACATCAGATATAATTTTAATTGGATGAAACACGAAGAAAGATATAGGTGCTTTATCAGGTTTCAAACCATTGCTCCATCAGAGACAGGAAGCCGCAGTACGGTAGCATTCAGAGCTTCTATTGTTCCTGGCAGTGAACTGGCATACTTGTTCTCCAGTAAGGACCACTCTTCCAGATATTCCATCTGTATAGTGTATACTCATCAGATTTTATCAGAAACAATGATTGATAAATCAGATTTTAGGTTATAGATAATTGAAAAGCTAATTACTCATCGAGATGTGCTAGATTTTGGTTTAAGTTAGAATGCATATTGGTTGATCTAAGGATCAGGGACAAATTATGACCCTTCAATTAGGATGATTAGTACAAATGTACAACTTCATTAGTCCATATTAGGTGTAACAAACAAGTTATAACAGTTGATTTTTTTTTAACTTTACAACTAAGCCTAAACACAAACCATGTGCTTATCATTTGGACAGGCAAGGAAATCTGCAAGTAAATGGCAGAGTACTATTTAGTACTTACAGTCCCTGTAACTAACTGAGAAAATAGTGACTACTAGTAGAGTACTAATGCTCAAATCTCATAAATGCATTTACTAAGAGAGATTATGAAGAATCACATTTGATGAATTCCACTGAAACAATTCAGATGATGATTTGACTATATCAAAGGTGTAAATTGGCACCAGAACAGAGACTTCTTACTTGGCCTCTCAGAATAGCCATGAGGTTGCAATTGTGTCTCAGAAACTGTAACTGCAACTTCTTGAGAGCAATCGATTTGTGCATCCCTAGAACAGTGACCCATGCACCACACAAGTGTTTCTGCCATGAAGAAAGAAACAAATTTGGGAGAAATATGAACAGTCAGTAGATCATGAACTAGTAGATAGTTATTGCTAGATGTACAAAAAAAAACCTTCACTTCATGAATGCCGGCAGCCAAAAGATGCAATTTTGACAAACAAAACTTACCGACAAGTTTCATCATATGTGCATCTAGAATTTCACCTTACTTATCTACAATTTGGTCCTGAAATTCATAATTTGCATATGACAAGTTTAAGTTTTTGTCCAAGAACAGTGACGATCGCTCACCTGAGCATTCGATGCCTGCGCAGAGATCGCGGCGTCGGCCTGCGCATTGGCGTGCCGCCATTGGAGATGCCGGTTGTGCAGAAGCCTCAGCAGGTGCTCCTCCTCGGCTTTGGCGGAGACGCAACCGGAGGAAGAAACCTTAGCTTGCAGCTGCAGCTTACCGGCAATGGCAGATGCTGCCACTGTCGTCAAGCTCCTCGCCGGTGAACTGGCCGCCGTCTTAGTCGGAGGTGGCTGTTTAGGCGACGGCCTCGTGAATGGCGAAGAGAGCAGCCCGTTGAACAGTGACTTGACTGACTTCTTCTTCGACGTCGCCGGTGGCGGTGCCGCCGTCGTCGTCGTCTTTGGAGACGGCGAGGTCAGGAACCTGGGGGTGCGCGACATGAACGGCGTCGAGTGGTCGGCGAAACGCTCGGAGCGGCTCCCCATGGCGTCCCTCGTGAACCGCGCGGGCGAGGCCATGATGCTTCTCGGAGACGGGCGCGCCACGGGGGCGAGCTTGTCGTCGCCGTCGGGTGAGCCGGCGGACGACGTCGCGCTCTCGGTGTCGTCCGAGGACACCGCGGCGCGGAGGGGGTTGGGCCCGGGGACGTCCACCGACGCGCGCCGCGGCATCGTCTCGTCGAACGCCAGGTACCGCGCGGCGACGGCGCGGAAACCGCAGGGCCCCGCACTCGCCGCCGGCGGCCACCGGGCGTCGCACACCTTGGCGCGCATCGGCGCACCAGCTGCAGAACTAGACCTCTTCTTCTCCGGCGACGCCGCGATCGTCGCCGAAGAGCGCGACAGCTGCCTGCCCTTGCCACCGGCGTCCAAGCAGTAGCTCGTGCCCTGGAACGCGACAGACACGGTTCTCGCCGCGGTGTCGGCAGAGGCCGGCCGCCTCTGCGCAGCCGGGCCCGGGGACGCCGCGCGGCAGGTCGCCGACGCCGAGGCAGTGGTGGAGACGAGATAGCGGGAGGCGACGACGGCCTTAGGCCTCGACGGTGACAGCGCCGCGCCAGCGCTCGCCGTGGCCGACGACCGGCGTCCGTGCTGCCGGCGCGACGTGTTCGTCCTAGACGCCACGGCGGCGCCGGCGTCGACGACCATTTTCTCCTAAAAATCCAAGAACACAAACAAAAACGCAGTGCCTTACCGATCGAACAGTGGCATGAACTGCATCACCAAATCGACAAATCAATCAATCACTAATGCTGCTACTTATGATCGATCGATGACGATGATTTAATTATTTTTGTACGATCATTCTCGCTTTCCATACAAATCTGCTGCACATGTGGTGTACGTGTGAGCGTTAGATATGAATATGATGATGGTACTGAATTTTTGTGTATTTACGAGTGATTCAATTTTTTATTTTTGCCGTGATGAACGTATATATGGTACTAGACCAATGGATCGATTCACTTATTTACACACGTTGCATGAGACCGTGATGATACTCTCGTACTTGGATCTTTCAGATTATTCTGGATCTTGACATTGTTTGTACACCAGTATCTTTGATTCTCTGCTTTTCTGGTTACTTGGGTACGTTAAATACTACTCCCTCAATCCCTAAATATTTGACGCCATTGACTACACGCCTACTTGTCTTATTCAAAAAAATTACATAATTATTAATTATTTTTTTACCATTTTATTTATTGTTAAATATATTTTTATGAATATATATAGTTTACATATTTGATTAAAAAATTTAAATAACACGAATAGTCAAACGTATATAAAAAAGTCAACGGCGTCAAACATTTAGAGACAGAGATAGTATATGTTAATTTCAGAAACTTTTCTAAGAAATATTGATAAAAATATTATATACCATTTAGAAGTGATCATAATACGTAAGTTCATAAGGTTGCCTTACGAAATCATGTAAGGTCATGTTTAGGGCATGTTTGTAGCAGTGATGGCTTCTCTTGAAATCTAATATTCCTACTAATATATTGACGTACAAATCTTTCGAGAAAAAAGCCAAAGGTTTTACATATTGTCAGCAACCAGCCTTTTGCCATCAATATTAAGCTGCTTACATAGGGCATGCCTTCTTTCTTAAATGGGCCTGACGTGTTCATCCATGTATTGGGCCTAGTTAAAAATTTGGCACTCTACGCCTTTGTCAAGACAGAATAAGACAGGATATTTTCAGGTTTCTTCAGTACGGATTACTCGTGATGTTTCTTTACTAATGATCATGATGGTATGATAAGGAGTTCCTAATCCTAATGGCTAACTAATTCATGATCCATCAGTCACATGTATGCCTCCATGCCTACGGCACACGGCGCTTTTCCGTGACACATACATCAACGGTGTAATCAAACGTACACCATCACTTCAGAATTGCTTCTCCATTCTTCTGCTTCTCTCTTAGTGTTAACCTCAATTAACCTAAGAAAAATATCATCCGTTCAATTCACTTTGATTTTTCATGCCATCTTTTCAGGCTGATACATGTCTGCATTCGTTGCCGTTGACGTTATGCAATATATTTAACAGTTAACACAGATGATCACATCAAAGACAGCATCACACTCCTTTTCTTTTTCTTTCATTTTTTGTTCTCTCTTATGTGTGCTGTGATGTTGATTTAGTTCTCTGTTTGCTTAATACTGTATGTTCATTTCAGTCGGAATGTAATTATGTCAGATTTCATCTTTGTCTGATATGTAAATGTTGTTGTCTAGTACAAGTCATCACATTTACCTGCAAAACTAACACCTTATTAAACAAGACTGCAGACAAATATCTGCCAATAAATCAGTACCTACTAATTTTGTACTTATTTCTGTGTATTAGTCAGAGCTGCTGTAGGTTATCAGTTAGCCCACGTCAAATTGATCAATCAACTCTGATAATCAGAGTCAGATCAGTGTAAAGGACTACTCCTTCTGTCAAAAAAACCAATTCTCCGGTTTCCGTGTCCAACATTTAACCGTCTGTCTTATTTGAAAAATTTTTAGAAAATTAGAAAAAAATTAGTTACACGTAAAGTACTATTCATAATTTATCATCTAATAAAAACAAAAATATCAATCACAATTTTTTAAATAAGATGAATAATAAAAAATTATAGGTAAAAAATAAAAAATTGGTTTATTTTAGAACAGGGAGAGAGTAAAAATTATGAGAACATGACAAACACAAACAGGTAGCAGAAGTAGTATACACAGATTGCTGTTGTTGTGAGTGTCTCAGTCTCTATCCATCCTTCCCTGTTGAATTCTGTATGGTCGGCTCTCAACTACCAAGTGCAATATTTGAATGTGTGATGTGACATTGATGAATTTTTCTACAAATTAAGAAAATCAAATCTGTCTGTGCTCTAGAGTTTTCCATGAATTATCAAATAAACGGTGGTTGTTAGCCCGCCTGCCAGTTTGCACATTTTTCTTACCTTGCTCTATCAGCAACATAAATAAATTCGTCCAAAATACTTTTTTTTTCAATTTCCGTTATTCTTGTCAATTAAAGTAGATATAAATAAATGCCGGTTTGAAAATTTTTTCTCAATATATGATTTAATTTCTGCTCTATTCCTTCTACATAAACGGTGTGTTCAAGTTTAAGCCAACTTGCTAATCAAATCATTCGTCTGTGAATAACGTTGAATCAAAATCTAGAGAAACACAAAGCAGATGAACAAATATGAACAAAATTACGACAAGAACAAAATTGTGTCTGTACATTCAGCAGCATAGTATTCGTAGTAATGTACAAGAATGAAAAAGCAGAGGAGCATATGTATACCAACTCATGAACACAAGCGAAACGCATAGAACCTCTTGCTACGGTCCACTACCCGCTTTCGAATCCAAATAATTTCATCCCCTTCTCTAAGAGAATTGAATTCAAATTGAACTGAACGGATTTCGCGTGAAATTCCTGCAGATTCCTCCGTTTCAAAATTCAAACGCAGCCTGGGACGTCGCGGTTGATCAAGAACACAAAAACTGCATCAGATGGATCATCATCATCGTCACCACCATCAGTCTCTGAATCGGATGAACAGAGCTCAGAAAGCGCAGCAGAAGGAGACCAGGCGGCTCCACGCGGCGGCGGCGGGGCCCCTCCTCCCGCTCGTCGTCCTCCTGCCGCCGGGGACGCCGCCGTGCCGCGGCGGCGCGGCGTCCATGGTGCGGAGCATCTCCCACATGACGTGCACGTCGCTGTACTCGCACGTCCGCACCTCGTTCCGCAGCTTGCCCAGTCCTGCAGCACCACCGGAACGGCTGATCAGTCAGTCTCGCTCTCGCCGTCGCCGGCGAACCAAACTGGAAGCGGAGGGAATCGCGGAGTTGCACTTACCGGTGGTTCGCCGGAGGCCGAGGCGGGCGGTGAGGCCGAGCCACACCCGCTTCACCGGCACCGCCGCCCGGCCAAGGCACGACATGGTCGGTGCTCGGCCCCTCCTCTCCTCTCCTCTCCGGACGCCGCCGCTTCCTGGTGAACTCGATTGCACTCTCTCCTCTCGCCGTCGCGGGCGATGTCTTTCTTTCTTTCGGAGCTCTGTTCCTCTCTCACTCTCTCTCTCTCTCTCTCTCTCGCAGCTCGTGAGCTTAGCTTGATTTATAGGCGAAGACGATGGCGTCCGTCGGGGCGGGCGAGTGATGTGGACGCGGCGGCGGAGGAGGAGCGCGCACGTGGATGGACGCGACGCTGCGGCGAGCTCTCCATCCATCCGTCGACGTCGTCTTCTTCCTTGGCGCCTTAATTTCTTTACCCTTCCCGCCACGCGCGGTCAGTGATCCGACGGCTAGGATTAATTCGACACTCATCAATTTCATAAACAAATTTTTTTCTTCAATTGATTTTTTAATAGAGTGCCCTTTAATCTTTATTTAGTTTCGTTTGTATGGTTTATTATATAAGAAATAAAATAAAATGTTTCTTCAACTCATAATGTCAAAAATGTTTTTTTGTGTGTATTGTGTAGTTTTAGTAGGCGATGGCTTACAGTATAACACTAATCTGAAATCATGCATTTGGCAACATTCCAAACGTGAAATGGACATGAACGATAGGAAGATGGATGATGAACTAGTGAATTTGCTGACAGATATAACAATTGCGTTCGTGCAAGTATCTGTCTAAACTCCCAAATCCCAGTTGCTATGCCTAATTAAATAAACCACTTCCGATGTGGACCTCTTAATGTATATATACATACCGAATAAAAACAAAACTCAATGCGACATCCTTATACAAAAAAAAGATTTAAAAAACAAAACAAAAGGTACGGCTGGAGTTAAATCTTGCAGCTGTAGCTCTCACTGTTTGGTTCATCCTGGAGGTGAAATCAAAATAAACAATAAATAAATAAATATCCTATTAGCACAAGAAGTAAGATATTTACCAGTTACCATCAGGTTTTCAGAATTGCCAACTTGTTCATCAGGTGGTGTCAAAACCGTGTCAGAATTAACAGTTCATCTCCTCTTCTGTCTCCTTACGGCTTGGTTATTTCGCGAAAATTTTTTGATTAGATGTTACATCGAATATTTCATCAAATATTAGAAGACTATTTCGACGACTAATTAAAAACTAATTACATATGGTGTTGGAAGTCACGAGACGATTTTTTAAGCCTAGTTAACTCATCGTTAGCATATGTGAGTTATTGTAGTAATTATGACTAATAATACTAATTAGGCTTAAAAGTTTCGTCCTGCAAATTCCTTCCAAACTGTGTAATTAGTTATTTTTAACTATACTTAATGTTCTATGTATATGTAAAAATTCGATAGACTAGTGAACGAAAATTTTTGAAACTAAACAGGCTCTTATTGTCATTTTACATCTGCGAAGTTAGTACCAGTGCAGCGAGTAGTGAGCCACTTTGATCAGCTAAAGTATTCAGCTGCAGCCGCCCTAGCTAGCAGCAGGATTAGTGCCTGATTAAGCTATCTATTCCTCGGCTCCTAACACGAGGCAACACATTTCACATTTCCATTTCTTCCCTTGTCTTGGTTGCCATATTAAATTAGATTGCTTGATGATCTTTCTTGTCATGTTGCGATGCATTATTGTGGGCCAAAACCCTCAGCGAAATCTTCATGATTGATCACAATCTTCGTGACCATACAAGACGCAGATCGATGGCTAACATGTGCTCAATTCAAAGACATGGCCTTTCCTTCTTCTTCCTCCTCGTCTTCCCTCTCGTGTAACACATGCTCATTTTTTTGTCGATCAATCATCTTCTTTAATCCTGTTCATATAACTGCAAAAACAACGGTCATCTTTTATATTTTCAGCATGTCAAACTATAGTAGTTCGGAGTGCAAACATTTAATTACTTGGTAACTTTAAGTTACAGTGTTGTGGATAGCACTGACATTCAGGAATCGATGCTGAAACTAACAAGACATGAAGGTTCAGAGGTAACAGTCGAATCCGGAGGTGTCAATTTGCAGCAGTGTCAGATAAGAACAATTCTCCATTCCCATTCCAAGGGAATGAACTTTTCAGGCGTGCGTCCATGTGCACCGTTAATTAGTTGAATTCGATTTGGACATCACATCTCTTAGGCCTTGTTTAGTTCCAGAAAGTTTCTCCAAAAACATCGCATCGAATCTTTGGACATTTAAATGAAGCATTAAACATAGATAAACAAAAAACTAATTGCACAGTTACGGAAGAAATAACGAGACGAATTTTTTTAGACTAATTAGGCCATGATTAGCCATAAGTGCTATAGCAACAAATATGTGCTAATGACGGCATAAATAGGCTCAAAAGATTCGTCTCACAGTTCTTGGTTTAATATGTAATTTGTTTTTTCATTTGTGTCAAAAAACCCCTTTCAACATCTAGTCAAACGTCTGACGTGATATTTGTTCCAAAATTTTTTGCAATCTAAACGCACCCTTGCTCTCTTTCTGTCACTGGGTCGCAGTCACCAGTGTGTACAAGCCAAGTTCCTTTTTGCAGGAGAGAATGTACTAATATGCCAACTTTAATTTTGTCTGTTGCTAATCTGCTACTGCATACTCTCCGTCCTAAAATAAACCAATTTTTTATTTTTTACCTTCAATTTTTGATTTTTCGTCTTATTCAAATTTTTTTTACGATTGATATTTTTGTTTTTATTTAGATGATAAATCATAAATAGTACTTTACGTGTGACTAATTTTTTTCTAATTTTCTGAAAATTTTTCAAATAAGACGGATGGTCAACCGTTAGACACGCAAATCAGAGAATTCGTTTTTTTTCTTGACAGAGGGAGAGTATGTGCAAGTACTGCGACATGGTTTGATTGGCCCTGACATCACCTGGAGGAGTACATACGGTTGGATCCATCTCAGAGGAAATGAAGGAAGGAAGCATCATCGAGTATTTAAGTCAGGTGATTTTTTTTATGAAGGATAACATGAGATTAAGTAGATAGTGTACTGTCTGTATTTGATTGTGAAGCTGTGGTGCTTTTTTAGACCTGATCACCTCCCCTGAAACATCTATTGAAAAATATGCAGTGTCTCACAAGTCACACCCATACTGAAAGTCTGAAACTGAAATTTTCAGAGTTAGCTGTGTAATTTTGTTTTTTCATTGAAGTTCAGTACAGAAAGTTTACTCAAAGTATGCAATGTTGCAATAATTAGTCACTGGATGACCTCATTCCACCCTCTAAATTAAGGCCTTGTTTAGTTTGCAAAAAAATTTTACAAAAACATCCCATCAAATATTTAGACACACATTTAGAGTATTAAACGTAGTCTAATTACAAAACAAATTTCAGATTACGCCTAGAAACCGCAAGACGAATCTTTTGAGTCTAATTAGTCCATCATTAGCACATGTTGGTTACTGTACCACTTATGACTAATCACTTCTAATTAGGCTAAAAAATTCGTCTCATGATTTCCTCCATAACTGTATAATTAGTTTTAATGTTCATGTATATTTAATGCTTTATTTAGATATCCAAAGATTCGATGTGATGTTTTTGGAAACTAAACAGGGCCTAAGTTCTTTTAGGGACCAATGGATGATTATACTGACACACTCACACCCCACTCTGAATTCTGAAGCCTGAACTTTTCACCATACATATAAGGAAGCTCCAAGAGCTCTTATGATCCACTAATCTTGGCACAAGGAAAGTACATTAGGCCAGTCCTGGCTGGGGTGCCTTCTTACAGATGGACACCTGGACAAAACGAATGGCTGGCTGCTCTTTCAGATTCGGTATAGATTGCTGATGACGATCTGCATCTTGCCTAACCAAGTCTGCAACAGTTGGGGTGGCCACTAGAACGAAAAAGAGGAACAAAAGGAGAGTTCTTTTCAGGTTATCATCCAAAGCAACGCATGCCCCAAATTGAACCATTAGTGATTGGCATTTCCTTTTATTGTCTTCGGTTGGTTTCTTTCTGATGGTGTGTGGATGTCATGTCAGGATATATAGAACTAGTGACTTCTGTGGCATGAAAGCAACACCAGGAAGTATGCTTTGCTGCTCTTTGCTCTAATTGCAGTGGGTTTATAAACTTATAAATTTGCAGGTTGCCTAGATGTGCACCCAACTATCTGTGCTTCAGTTAGACCAAGGACAAGAAAGCAGTATTTGGTCAATTTTAGTACTACATATTTGCATAATTCCATTTTGTATGTACGATGCTATATATAATCCTTTGTTTATAACGCCACAACGACCTTGTGCTGCCTACAATACGGGTCGTTTTGCTTGTGTTTTATTCAGCTTTGGTCTTGAGCAACTGCTGTGCACGACTAGGCTAATTCAGCTTGACAGCTGACAAAGAAAACGCGTTGATTTTATTTTATGTTCATCGTTGTCAGAATGTGTTCTCATTGTAGTATATACAAGGACAAAGCAGTCTTCTCTCAGTTCACTGAATTTGCAGGTCTTACACTGAACATTATCTGATTAGCATCGATCGCAGTCACGATCACGAACAATTAGATCACCACAATTTTTTATTTAGATTATGGGGGCGTTTTATTTGGGACATATTTACAAACAAAAAATAACTTATGAATAAAATTTTATATACGTATTCTTAGCAATCTAAAAACCAAGATGAAAAATAAATTTCGGTAAAAAAACTAAAATCAGCTCTAAATTTAATACTAAAAATTTAAATTTTGACTTACAAACGTAAGCAAAAGCGAAAAGACAGGAGTGCGCTGGACATCAAAGTATGAACTGCTCTCCAAATTCATTAACATGGATGTACATGGCCAACAACACACGTTAATCTTCTACACATGCACATCATGTCTTTTTGCTTTTGCTTTTGCTTATAAGGCAAAATTTAAATTTTTAACATTAAATTTAGAGTTGATTTGGAGGTTTTTGCAGAAGTTTATTTCCTAACATTGACTTTTATATCGCTAAGATACGTATATATAAATTTTATTCATAAATTATTTATCATTTATAAATATGTTGTTTGACTTTTTCATAAAAACACCCCGCCCCCAAAAATTGTTGACTGAGCAGTGCTACCACAAAAGTTGTAGTCAGCTAACACACTTTGATGATATCATTGGCAACAATATGACAGATCAGAAAAAAAAATACTAAAAGATCCGAAGATAAAGCTCAAACTCTTTTTCTCATGGATCTTTAACAGAAAATTTTAGAGAGAGTTTATCGAAAGCTTATGTTGTCAGTATGTTTATAAAATTTGTTCCCGTCGATGACATTCGTTAGATTATCTATTAGTTATACGGGCTCGAGCTCTCTCCGACCCCGTCCGCCCAATGTGTTCACTGTCAGGCTGAAATAATACACGCCATATTTGGCCACTTTGATCACCGAGAGGAAATGCAATTTCGTCTCCCTCCAAGCTTTACAAATAAATGTTCATTACATGATGCATCACCACCAAAAACAACTTTATAACCAACCAGTTCAATTATAGTTTACACATGCATCTATATATATGGCTTAAACTCTCATTATGTAATTTTTTCCTTTACAATTGTGTAAATAAACGAAAGCAATATGTAATTTAACTTTGGGATTAATTGAGCACAGCACAGTTGCGACGAATGTTGCCCTGCGGCCCGGTCTTGACCCCAACCCGGCCCAACTTGGTCATGGCCGTCACGAAGGCCTGGTTGAAGGCCACGCTGCTCTGGGCCCAAGAGTCCACGATGGGCCTGGACCGTGGGTCCGAGTACAGCACCTGGTCGGAGCCCAGAAGGCCCATCCCGTTCTGCAGGTTCTTGAAGTACTGGTTGTCGAAGGCCCGCGGCGTCACCGGGTCCATGGCCACGGCGATCCGCGGGTCCACGTTGGGCGGGCACGACTTCTGTAGCTGCGCCGCGTAGCGTGGGCTCATCGTCGGGTCCATGGACGGCCCACGGATCCGGCCCGAGAATGTGTTGCAATGCGCGAACCCCACCGTGTGCCCCGCTGCACCATAGTATAACATGATACGAGATCAGTATATTATATAAATAGAGTTATTTTACGGTCCTTAAAAATATATCACGAGATATATATTTTGTAATGTAAAATTTTGTACTTCGAGCTATTTTATCTCTCGAGGTACCAAAAAATTTGCGTATAAATTTTAGTACATAAAATTATTTTCTCAAGAACTGCATCATTTCCTGTATAAATAACCTACCATTAGAGTAAAACCAACGTATCAACCTACTCTTTCCGTCTTAGAAAAAAGAACTTATGAGAATGAATATAAACATATATATAATTGAAAATGTGTTTATATTTGTCTAACAAAATTTGGAGGTGCAAGGAGTATGTGACAGCTCAGTGGTTAAGATTCTAGCAAGGTCCAAACTGGAATATAGATCTGTTTGGGAGCTTTAGATATGAGAAGCAGCTGCTTGGTAATTAACTTCTGAGAATCTGGAAAAGCTAATAAACTTAGTTTCTTCAACTTCTGGATTCTTAGTTCATTTTCTAGAATCTGTAACTACAGATTCACAGAAGCTGTAGATCGTTTGGAGCAGCTTCTGGTAGAAGCAGCTTTTGAAAAAAACTGTGGTTGAGAGAAGCTTCCCAAAGACCATATGTCATGGCAGGGCACGGTGCTGTGAAAAACAGCTCATGGGCAGGCACATAGTTTTGTCTCATCATGTTAGGGCCGTTTTCCATTGATGGGCGCTGAGATCTGGAAGGATTTGCACGGTTGTTTGTACAGTTGCAGCAGATGTTTCCAACACAGCCAAGCATGGTTGGTAGGGATTGGATCGATTGTGTGCAAGCCACAGGAATCCCTTTAGATCTAGATAGATAGAGCCGGCCTTATCTCAGATGCAACAAAGGCTACCAAATTTGCATTGGGAGATGTATAGTAATTAACTATCTTTAACCAGGAGAAGCCAGTACATGAACATGTTGCTTGTGTAATTGGTTGCCTAATCACTAAGCAAAAGCAACCAGTAATTGGTATAGGTAGTGCCAATTTCTTACGGTCACTAAGTGGATATTATATTGTATTCATAGTTTGCCTTGATTTGACTTGCAAGACCAGGAACAACTGTGAGCTAATTAAAATGTGGTTATTTTTTTCTTTTTTAAGGGAGAAACCAAAATACATATTTGCAAATAGAAAATAATTTGTGAATAAAACTTTCTATGTTCATAGAGATCAGAAAATCAAGTCTGAAAAATAAAACACGATGAAAAAACTCTAAAATTAACTTCATATGATTGAAAATTTAAATTTTAGTTTATAAATATAAGTAGAAGCGAAAAGATGGACGTTGTAAGCTAGCAAGCCATTGCAATGGAAGATTTTAATCAAGTATAATTATTTCACTTAATTGATGGGCACTGTTCATTAGTTGCCGTAAGCGAGAGGGTGGCAGGGCAGACCGGAGAGGGCGATCATGTCGGCCTGCGAGAGGCCGTTGGCGGCGAAGAGCGCCGTGAGTTGGTCGAGGTTGAAGCTCGGCGGCGGCAGCCTCCCGTTGACGCTGCTCGCCGTCGAGCTCAGCCCGTCCAGCCGCCCCAGCTCCACCGCGTACGACGGACCGCCGGCCTTCATGCACGCACACCAATCCATCCACCATTAACTCCGATCAGATCAAGCTTCAATGGAATGATGCAAGTAGCTGTGCGCACCAGTGCGATGGCGTCCCTGGTGGCCATGGCGAGTATGTCGGCGCAGGAGACCCTGTCGCGGCAGCCCGGCACGGCGTCGACGGCGGCCTTGGCCCTGATGACGGTGTCGAAGCCGTCCCCGGCGAGGGAGAGGTTGTTCGGGTGGTCCTTCTCCGCCGTGTTGTTCGCCGTCGACGCGACGACCACCGACGCGTCGCAGCCGCCGACGAAGCAGTCGTGGAAGAAGAGGCGGACGGTGGCGCCGACGGTGACGAACGTCTGCTGGAACTTCTTCGACACGGCGTCCCGGACCACGGACTCCACGTTGGGGCAGACGCCGGCGTAGTAGTTGCGCCGGAGCTGCGCCGCGGCCACGCCCGCGCCGGCCGCCACCATGGCCAGCACCAGCAGCGCCGCCGCCACCATCCGCCGCCTCACCATCATCGCCATGTCGCCGAGCTTAATTAAGCTAGCTTGAGCTTGACCTTCACCTAAGCTATATAGTGATGCGCTAGCTAGCTGCCAAGTTAATGGGGTACTGGTTGCAGTGGAGCACAAGCGAAGGTAGACGACGACGATGGCGACGGCGATAATGGTGCGATGAGCACAGTGGCCGGCCGGAGTAGTGGTTAATACGGTTATCGGATAAGGGCAGCACGCACGCACGGCGGCGGCGGTGGAGGTCTCGGTGGATTGGTGTATCGTGCGACGTGAGAGACAAGTGGCTGCATGAATGGATGGTGTACATGTGGCCGGCGACGAAGAAGAAAGTGAGCCAGCTAGGCCGGCCCACGTACGTACATGCGCGCGAACGTGGGTTGATCTGGGCCGTTGGATCAGGCAGCCAACGGTGTTGATGGAGTCTCCCCTCGCCGTCGACCATGCGTACGTGGTCCCCGTAAAGTGCAGAGAGGTGGTGTGATCATCCGATCGATCAGGCCAGCGCGTGATGGTGATATGGAGCTGAACAAGACAGGTATGCACAACAAATCTGTTGCCGAGAAAACGCAAGCTGGTCGTAGTGATTTGAGTATCACTGTTATAAAAAACAAATCCGTTGTCCGGTCTTCACAGTTTCTCGATTGGTATATGATTGCATAAATCTCGACTGTCTTATCATAATGTTATTAGAAAGTTATTTTCAATCCTAATAACACTAGGATGACTTTTTTTTGCCATAACATTTTTTCCATCATTGAGAAGCCATCAGGAGCTGCTAAATTTTAAAACAGTGGTATCTCATGGTACCTTATGAAGAATGAGAAAAATAATTAAAAAATAATGTTTCTCTCGGATAGTTTATATATATGTTAGTGGGTATAATGACGTAACCCGATCAGCAAAATTAATGTTCATCGAACTAGTTGCTGGCGAGCTGTGCTTACGTGAGTCCAAGTTGAAGCGTTAGTGCATGAGGATATATATTAGTTAATCACCAATAATTAGATTATGACCAAGGTGGTCTCACTGCTCAAATAAAATATATATTGGACGGATATCAAAAAATATATATTGGATGCATCTAGTAGCTAATTAATGGTGCATGCGTACCTAAACAACGGCCACATGACACTGGATTACTGGTAGGTTTTTGCCTAGAGATAGACAAGTGCATTCGGAGATGATAATATAAATACAAGCTAGTTCGACGAGATGTACATCGCCGATGATGCCATCTTTGTCGATAATATTTGGATTGAGGTGTGCTTATGGAAACACCCAGACTATATATAATTAATTCTACAGTTATCTTTCTCATACTAACTAATTATAACAATCAATAAACTAATTATAACAATCAATAAACTTTTACATATTGAATATTGATAAACAAAAGCTAATGGTGGGCTATGTATAACTATGGTTTTTAATTTCCCTTGCTTATCTATCTTTCTTGATTTTGATTTGTCTTAATGTATATATACAACAGATGTATAGGTTAATGTTTGGTTTACTAAAAGACTAATTTTTTTAGCACGTTGAGAAGGTACCATATTTTTTTTAAGAAAATATACATACTACTATCTAACTGGATGCATCAAAACTTTTCGTGGGTTCGAACCACCGTTCACCCATGTTATTTTATTTTTGGTGTTTCTGTCTTCCTTTGCTCAAAGAATTTTGGTTTTTATCTTCCTTTGTTCTAAGAATGTTTTTTTTCTCTATCTTTCTATCTTCCTTTGTTCTAAGAATGTTTTTTTTTCTCTATCTTCCTTTGCTCTGAGAATTTTTGGTTTCTCTACCTTTCTTTGCTCAAAGAATGAAAAATAAAGAGTAAAATACATGGACAGTCCTTAAACTTGTGGCGCGGTACCACTTAGATCCATAAACTTAGAAAATACACGTTTTAGATCCATGAACTTGTTTTAGCGTACCAGGTCCATGAACTTATTTTAATGTACCATCCAGGTCCATGAACTCGTTTTAATGTACCATACAGGTCCATGATTTTAGACATTAAAATGAGTTCATGGACCTAAACATGCATTTTCTAAGTTTATAGACCTAATGGTACCGCGCCATAAATTTAAGGACCGACCATGTACTTTACTCAAAAATAAAATAAAGAGACAGTAGAGTTCAAATCCCCACCTTGAGTTTTTTTTGGCAGAACCCTTGAGTTGAACTACAGTGCAGTGCAGTCAACCACCACACCTAGGGTTGGCAATTTCCTCCATGGGGACGGGGGCGGGGAGCATTTTGGCTCCGCGGGGATTCGGCACCTGGCGGTGCAGCGAGGCAGCGTCGAGCCCTGGTGGGACGAGGCGATAGATGACGTGAGTTACAGGACAGGGCGGCGTCGCGGGCTGGCGTGGCGGTCGGCGACGACCTATGGCTGTGCGGCGGCCGGCGTCTTCTCCGGCGACGGTGAGTCCTCTCTCTCCACAGTCCACACTGGTTTTTACGGGGCGTCGGGCCCCGTTCGGGGGCGGGGACCCGGTGGGGACGGGGACCGATTTCTCCCCGATTTTCGTTTCGGGGCCAGGATCGGGGACTCAATTCGAGGCCGGGGCCTGGGGCGTTCCGGCAGTCCCCACCCCCGCCCCGCTCCGTTGCCAACCCTAACCACACCACTATCACAAGCCTCATGGCGCTGAGGTTTGATCATTTGGCAGATTTTTGTCACGTCGGATAGGAGCTTAGCATGAATCGTTAGTAGCACTGAGACGCTATATCTTAGCGCCAGCATCACTGACGCCGAGCTGACGGTTTATTTTTACAATTAGTTTTTGACACGGTATATTCTACAAAAATATTTTATAAAAAGATTAATATAGCATATTTTCGGTACATATGGGCGAGTTTTTATACCCATCGTTGGTAATAGTTTATTCATGGATATAAAATTATCTCGCAGATAAGCAGATACAGATATAAGTATAAGTATGCACTACTCACATCCACTGGACCCGCTTGCCGTCCAGGTAGTCTCTTGGCACAATAAGAATCTCCCACAAGAAAGATCAATACATATACTCTCTAAGATTCTAGGCCCACCTGTCATTGACGATGGCCAGCACATTATTCCGCCCGCCCACACTCCACCTATCTCTTTCTTCTCCCGGACCAAAAAATAATTTAAAAAGAAAAAGAAAAGAAAAGGTCCTCGCGGTCGTGTCCCCTTCCTCTCCTCGTCGAAACCCTAGGCTCGCCGCCGGCGACGCGCGCCTCGCCGGTGCGCTCCACCTGAGCGCGCCGTTCGCTCTCCCGGATCGCGCCACCGCCGTCGAGGCCCGGCCTAGGCGACCTACCGCATCGGCCCGGGGCGGGATCCAGATCGCCACCATGTCCAAGGCCAGGGTATACACCGACGTCAACGTGCTGCGCCCCAAGGAGTACTGGGACTACGAGGCCCTCACCGTCCAATGGGGGTGAGTGCTTCCTTCATCGCAGTTGCTGGCGCGCGCGGGCACCGTTTGCTGCCTCTGCATCTGCGCGTGGTAAATCCGTTCGTTCGGTTAGGTAGATAGAACTGCGCTTATTATTTATTCACAGGGCATGCATCGATTGATCCAGATGTTTCGAGTCCATTGCACTGATATTGTGATCTTGATATTACTATTTTGGGCAACAACCATGTCTATGGTTAAGGGCTTATGCTGAAGCAATTGAGCTCCAAAATACAAGCCAAGGATCATGCAATATATATAGCTCAATTGAAGAATATAATAGTTGAGACCGGGTAATTGTGCTTAATCAAGTCGTTGAAACGTTTATGTAGATTATGGTAAACTTCTGCCACTTAAATCATTATGAGTTCATGAAAATGGAACTCTGCCAACATGTATTATATCACTGTATCAAAGCAACCACCCGATTGGCCGATTAGCTTGAATTATTTTATTGCGACTGTATCTTGTATCAGTGAAAGATGATATAACTAAGTTTAACAATCTGATAAGACTTGGATTCTCTGGCCTTTGTTTTTGCCTTTATCTAGCTTGACAAACACATGGGCTTAACTAGGGCACTAGGCTAGTATTCTGTTGCGTGGTTAAGCAAGCTACTCAAAGAACCAAATGCTCCCTAAATTTCCCTCTGTAGTGTTTGTTATGCTACTATTGTTTTCTGCTTGTTCTTCATCTTCCTAAGACATGACAGGAAGATCTTGTTCTTTAAAAGCAACCAAACTAAACTTTCTTGATCACATAATTTAGCATGAAGGCTTTGTCTGTTCCCCTCCAATATACCAGTGTTTTCCACTTGCTGTTTTGAATAATGTACTTATTTCTCCAGTCAATTAGGAATTTATTTATGCTGTGACTGGGCATACAAAAAAGTCTGACTATATACTTCCCAGCCCATCCTGTTGACAGCTTTTGACAATATGATATCACTTTGATCAGTGAGCAGGATGATTATGAAGTTGTCAGGAAAGTTGGGAGAGGCAAATACAGCGAAGTCTTTGAGGGCATTAATGTCAACAACAATGAGAAATGCATAATTAAGATCCTCAAGCCTGTGAAGAAAAAAAAGGTAGTTCATGAATCCTGCTGTCCATCATTTCTTCCTTTTTTTCTTCGATCTGCTCGTTCAGAAGTGTTCACAGGGTATTGTTTTCATCTTACACCTAGCAATGTATCCATGACATTATGGCTTATGACAATAATTTATGCTTTTCATGCTCATGCAGATCAAAAGAGAGATCAAAATACTTCAGAATCTTTGTGGAGGTCCAAATATTGTGAAGCTGCTTGACATTGTTAGAGATCAGCATTCAAAAACACCCAGCTTGATATTTGAATATGTCAACAATACGGATTTCAAAGTGCTATACCCAACATTGACAGATTATGACATCCGTTATTACATCTATGAGCTACTAAAGGTTTTGCTCTTTCTCAAGTTTTGTAGTGTAACACTGGCAATAATAAACTGGTCCAGAATATGATATATAACACCTTTTTCCGTTGATGGTGCAGGCTTTAGATTACTGCCATTCACAAGGAATCATGCACCGAGATGTTAAGCCTCACAATGTTATGATAGATCATGAGCTTCGAAAACTCCGATTAATAGACTGGGGTCTTGCTGAATTCTACCACCCTGGCAAGGAGTACAATGTCCGTGTTGCTTCAAGGTGTGGACATATACTTCTCTATTAATGGGTTATCATCTGATTTTTTGTACACTGAGTAATTAACATTGGTTGACCTTTGCATATGATGTTTAAAGTACTATGAAAAACAGGAAAAGTTCAACACTATATAACTACATTTACAGAATGTTTTTTGTGGCTAATATGTTAGCTGATCAGTTGTACAATTCTCATTCCATGTTTTCTCGGTTACATCCCTTTATATGCTCCTTCCTTGGATGACATGTTCTGTTTCACTGGAATTCAGGTACTTCAAGGGACCTGAGCTTCTTGTTGATTTGCAAGACTATGACTACTCCTTGGACATGTGGAGTCTTGGTTGCATGTTTGCTGGAATGGTATTACCAGTTTATACCTTTTTTTGCCTCATTTCATCATTTTTGTATTGTAAATGCCCTCTTTCTATTAAAAAAAATAACTGATGCTGATTCGCTGATAATGTATTGTTGAGTGCAGATCTTTCGCAAGGAGCCATTTTTCTATGGTCATGACAACCATGATCAACTTGTTAAGATCGCAAAGGTGATTGCTCAGCTTGTTTCTGTTAAAAAGGATGATGTCATCCAAGGAAGGAATTGCACTTAATGTTTAGCTTATCTTCATACTGAACACTACTGTTTCTCTGGTTTCATTTGATGTTGCTCAAGTTTCCCATGTGAGATATTTAGGAACTGTTTCATGCAACAGTTGTAACCATTTTTTCTCTGAAATTTATTCGTTCTAAGTCAGCCACTTCACATTAGTTCATGCTTGCATGTTAACTGTGGACATTCTTCCTTTCTATTTTGTACTACGCTAGAATTTCTACTGATCTTGAACTAGATATGTGATAAATTATCTTTACATAACTATGTCATTTCCATGAATCCATTCATTCACAGGTACTTGGAACAGACAGTCTGAATTCATACTTGAACAAGTACCGCATTGAGCTTGACCCTCAGCTTGAAGCTCTCGTTGGAAGGTATATGAACCACAATTTTATATGATGCAATGCAATACCCCCTAAATTTTTATATGAATTACAGTTTGGACATTTTCTTATATGCAGGCACAGCAGGAAACCTTGGTCAAAGTTTATTAATGCTGACAACCAACATCTAGTATCTCCAGAGGTATTTCCAATGGCCCTTCTTCAGAGTTTATCACAAATGTACCTACTGTCATTGAATTATTAATGGTTTTCAACATGATCTCTTTTCTACGTTAGGCCATTGATTTCCTTGACAAGCTTCTGCGCTATGATCACCAGGATAGACTTACTGCACGAGAAGCTATGGTAAGTAAAACTCATTCTTCACCTCTTAGCTCCGGGCCTACATGTTGTGTTAATTTCATGTGTACCTTTTACCATGCACTTATAACATTGGATAATTGCAGGCACACCCATACTTCCTCCAAGTGAGGGCTGCGGAGAACAGTAGGCCTCGTGCATAATAGGCGAGAGCAGGGCAGACAGCTGACTTTCGAATAGCAGCCCTCGATGGAGGAACTGCACGCTTGCACCGTATTAGTGACTTCAGTCCAGTCGCTTGTATTGAGAGTTTGAGACTTGATAATGGCCGAATCACCTGGCAAAGAATTCTGGGAGAGCATTTAGCATGTGTGCTTGAAACTCTTGGTAATGGTTGCTGAATCACCTGGGAGAGTATGTAAGCATGTGTGCTTAACTGCTAAGGGAGGATTGTGATTTACTCGTGTTGTTTGTATCCTGGCTTCTGACGTTTAACGATTGACGGTTGATTGCAATACATTATTCATGTAACGCGGTTATAAATGCTTTTTTCTTGTTCTATGGGCGAGTTGTTCCACCGTATGACAGCTGGTAATGAACAGTTCCCCTGTAACATCTTGGGGGGTTTTATAACCTTTGACCTACATAAGCAAGTTGTCTATGCTAACTGAATCTCTCTTAGATTTTTAATATGATGAATGGTTTCATGACGAACAAATTGGACTTTATCCTTTGAACTGGACAGGTTGCTTTGCTTTGCAGTTTTTTATCAGGGTATTCCAAAACTAGTTTCTACCAAAGTATTCCAAAACTAATCTATTTCACGTGCCAGACATGGTTTGAGACTAAAGAATTACACGAGCTCTCCACCCATGAACAGATGACTGGTCTACTGCGTAATAAACAGGGAGAAAAACTATAGTTTATAAATGATAAATCTGTTGTAGAAGTACGAGCCAATCCTGCTGCTTTAGACTGAAACCCAATGCTCTTATGTTAAAAGATGCATGTGATGAAAGCTTATAGAAGATCAAACATTTTATCTGCTATGTATGCACAACAAACAACAAAATTCTAAAAACTGAAGAAAAAAAAAGCAGTAAATAGATCAAGAAAATCAGGCTGGAACGAATGCCACTGATGAGACTCGCACCAAGTGAAATTTTGCAAGTGACGTATTCACTGAACACAGACAGCAAATCCACACAAGATTAATATTGTTGCACAACAGGTTGATAGAGGGTTACATATTAGATGAGGCACACAACCAAAGCAGCAGCAGCAGCAGCTGACAAAAGTTTAGGCCCATGGACAGGGCAACCAGTCATTGCATACAAGATGATACTAGTGGATTATGGCAGCTTCTCTTCTCTCTTTTTTGATTGAGCAGATGTCGCCACCATTATTTCTTGAGATGAGGGAAGCACTGGAAGAGGTCGGTCTTGGGATGCTTCGCCTCAGCATGTTCCTTGCACTTGGTTTCAGAGGTAGTGCAGATGAAAGTCTGCATGCATACCTTGCACTGCATTGAGATGGAAATGTCGTTGAGCACATCATATTATAGTTGAGCACATCATATTATAAAACAGGAATGTATAACATGATGGCAACATCAGAAAAAATGCACCAAAAGAAGGCACTAGATATAATTACGAGTACAGATTCTAGAAATAACTACTAGCAGCAATTCATGGCATCAACCAAATTCATCTTAATTCATCACTAGTGAACTGATGATACTTAATGATCAGTAGTTCATTTATTTGTTGGGAATGCATCAGTTCGTTGAAACCAAATAGTGCAAATTTACAGCATATTTATCCTATGCATGTATCGAATACACAACAGCAATACTATCCTGAAGGCTAAGATAAGTCATTAGTGGCATCCAGAAGTACATGGATCCCAACTAACATAACATGGAATTAGTTATAAGCGTAAAGATAAGCCTAGGCAGTGACAAGTTCAAGTAGATCCAAATATACAATTAAGTTGCAGCTTTACAAGCCACGTTGGCAATCACAATTCACAAATGAATTGAATGCAAACAAGCAGCAGCAGCAGCAGCACATGAAGAGCATCAACATAAGCCTATGTCCTGTGCGAATTTATAACTAAAAAGAGCTCAAATTTAAGACTTTTTTTAATTATATATACAAGACGGACATGTCTGAAGTATGGACCGAGCCGACGGAATCCGGTTTCCTTCTTCAGGGCTAATCGGCGGCTAGCTAAGAGATTCGACCTAAATCCCACAAGAAATCGAAATCTCCGGTAGCACAAGACAAGCAGAAGCAATTGGGGAAGGAGGGGGATAGGGTTAGGGGGGAGATCGGGGAGGCACCTGGATGTTCATGGCCTTCTTGTTGGCCTCGAGCTGGCTCCCTGCGAAATCAAGAAGCGGGCGGATGGATCAGATGAGGAGGAATCGCGATGGGGAGGAGGAAGGAAGGAAGGAAGGGAGGAAGAGGGGTTAGGTTAGGTTTGTACCCTTGGCGCCCTTGTTCTTCTCCATGTTCCTCTCCCTGGCCATCTTGGACTTCTGGCCATTGCCGCCGCCCATGTCGACCTCGAATCCTCTCCGGCTCCGCTGCTACGAGAAAGAAAGAAAATTAATTCTGGTCGGGTAGGCGAGGCGACGCGCGTGGGAGAAGGGGAGGGGAGACACGGAATCGTCGGGTTTAATAGAAGAAGGAAGAAGAGGAAGAGGAGGAAGAAGGCAGCGTGTGGGGCCCACCGGGGAGGTGGCGGATCTCGACCGTCCATCGTTTTGCTTGGATTCGGAGGCATCCCATCCCATTGGTTCTCTCCGCTACGTGGTTTTGAGTTTTGACGTGTCTATTATTACGATTAAAGAGCTTATTAAAATTAAATTTAGTTTTATTAAGTAGCCTTTTAAAATTCAGATATATTTTATTTTCCATCAATCAGAAAAAAGATAGCCAGGAGAACGTTTTTCCCATGCTCTTTTATTAGTAGGCAACGTGAATGTTTCTAAGGATGCACTGGAATCCCAACGTTGATCTTCATCTCATGGTGCAGGAGCATAGAGCCAAAGAACCCTTTTTATATTAATATATTTATGGAATTTTTCGTCCTTCTGCGTGGAATACATCGAAACAGATAAATGGATTTATTTTTAACTCAATTCAACCTTCTTTACATGACTGGAGAAGAGCTCTTAGAGAGGAACTGAGGCTACCTACATTAACTTAGGTTCAGTGATGTCTGTAGACCTTTAGTTCAATCAGGGATTGATAGATTGTAACTCATCTTCCTTTTCCTTTTTTCTTATTTCTTCTTTTAGTTAACTCTCATTTATGAAATATATAAAATTTACTGTGAGGCCTCTTCACAGTGTTTGCTTCAAAACAAAGATACAGACAAGGTATTCAGTTTAGAGGAAGTTCAATCCATAAGAATAGAAAAACCGAACAAATATGAACGCGTACCCATAGGCATGTTTTTAAGAGGCATAAGTGAATGAAAATTTTCCTTTATTTCTCTCCACAGCCGATAGAAAAGTAAAATTTTCTTTGTTTTTCGTATATTTCATACAAATGAAATTGCTTCTGTATGAACCACTTCTTATGAATTCAAATCCTCTGACTTTCCTCCAAACCAAATGGGCCCAATGTTTTTGCAGCTTAAAGTAATAGTATTATTACTTTCACTCTTTGGCTCACCGACTCATGGGATCTACTGACCCACATCATGCAAAACTATTGAACAGTGCAAAATCCAACCGCGCATATAAGTAACTGTGCTTGACGTTGAGTGACGAGAATCAAAGAAAAATTGTCAACGAGAAGATCTGATGGAGGGTGACAAGGAGTGCCCAATCATCTTTGACCGAGAACTAGGCAAGCACCTTATCTTTTCGCTTCTGTTTATGTTTATAAGCCAAAATTTAAATTTTTAACATTAATTTTGGAGTTCATTTGGGGTTTTCATCGAAGTTTATTTTCCTGTCTTGGCTTTTAAATTACTAAGAATACATATAAAAGTTTTATTCACACTTTTTTTTTGCAAATATACCGTTTGGTTTTTTTTATTTGAAAGAGCCAACAATCATCCATAAGCTTCAATTACAAGTGCTAATTGACGCTAGCTAAAAAGAATAAATGGACGGTTGGTTGTTGGCAGCTGAGCAGTGTGGGTGCGACTTCCTTTGACACTGCAAGTGGAGTGAGCACTGCAAATGCAAAGAGATAGTCTCAGCCTCTCAACCCAAGCTTGTGGCTGGAGATTATCCATCATATATTATTAAGAACATGCTTTCTAAGTTTTTATACGTTGTGTTCTGTATAATCCATCCAATTCATAAGAACAATGTTTAAATATGTTGAGAGATTGTCAAATTAGTCACAAACCATCCAATAAATAATAATAATAATAATAATAATAATAATAAATAATATAAATAATGCAGTCTATTTTATGGTTATTGCATCGTAAAAAAAATATGGTACATGCCAGGGAAAAAAACATCATACAACGTAAGGTTACAAATATAGCTCCCTTTAATTCTTTTAATTCCTAAAACACTTTTAGGCAGCTATTCATACTATATTTTAGGATGGAGAGTACCACAAAAGATAAAGATGATGCTAGTGTAGAATATTATGCAATAACCATTATACGGATTGCTGAGGAATGAATTGATATTTATCATAGGTTGTAAATAAATTTGTATGCGTCCAGGATTATCTTTTCCAGAAGATGCGCGCACGCACACATAGGAGCATAATTTAATCAAGTTTGAACCTAGGAAAATTAACCTAGGATTTGGCTCAGCTGTGGGACCACGTCAGGGAAAATTGTCAAGAGGAAGATCCGATGGATGGTAATTAGAGACTAAATCTCACTCACAAAGAAATAGCTTAAAAAATGGTGGTTGGTTTAGGTTGGCGGCTGAGCCTGAATTTCTTTGACACCAGTGGAGCTCGAGAGTGGCGGCCTCCTTTAATTTAAAAATAAGCGAAACTATGCGTTAGTTATTTAAACAAAAGCGAAACTATGTGTTAGTAATTTAAAAATAAATTATTTTTTAGCCTTAACTTTTAAACCACAAAAAAATAGCGTATATAAAAATTTTATTTATATATTTTTTTAAATATATTCCTTAGCTTCTCCCCCCAGATTTTGTGCAGCACGAAGAGTACTGAACTCCTGGCGGGAGATTGAGGACGATCGACGTGCTGGCCTGGACAACTTCGCCAGGACGGCAGGACCGGCCATTTCATTGGGCAATTTCGCCAGGTTCATGAGCGAGTTAATTTGTCTTTATCTTTATAAATCTAAAATTTAAATTTTTAATGGTAAACTTATAAGTTAATTTTAGGATTTTTATTATAGTTTATTTTACAGTCTTTGCTTTTATATGGTTAAAAATAAATATATTATATAAGTTATATATAGATATCATTTGGATTTTTCTCGCTCAGCCTCCAGGCAGCGGGCGATGGATCGAGCAGGAGATTATTATTATTTTTAGATAAAATGCAATGAGCTGATTAATTTAGCAGCAGCATCTAAGGCTGGGCACGTGCAGGTGCATGTAGAGCGAGCGCACCGACGACGTTGACGTTGACGAGCGCACGTATTAGTATTATTAATTCCGAGTGCTCCTTCAGTTTAAAAAATATAGCTGACAATCTCGTACTGAGTTAAAAAAATCCAACATAATATTACGACTCTACGACTCTGTATAATACAATATAGTAATACGAATATGTGCAAAATTATATGAGGTTGTTATAATTTGGAACTAAGGCGCCTCTGGTTCACGAAAACAAAGATTTTATTATCATGTCAGACGTCTGACCAGATATCGAAAAGGGTTTTAGACATAAATAAAAAAACGAATTTCAATTCATAGCTTGTTTGGAAACCGCGAGACGAATCTTTTGAGCCTAGTTAATCCATCATTAGCATATACGGTTTATTGTAGCAGTTACAGCTAATCATTCATTGACTAATTAGGCTCGAAAGATTCGTCTCATGATTTTCTCCCTAAATGTGTAATTTTTTTTGTTTTTTATCCATATTTAATGTTTTATTTAGATATCTAAAGATTTGATGTGATTTTTTCAGAAAAAATTAGGAACTAAACGGACCCACGTAGCACTAGAAAATCTGTTAAAAAATAGTATAGGAGCTTATACTTTGGGATAGGTATTATAATAATTTATTTATACATCTCAACCAACGAGGCTGCTGATAAATTAGGATCTGCTGAAGAAGCTTCTGGATCGATGCTGTCTAGCTGTACCCCATCAACTAAACAAGTGGAGTACTGTACCTTGTCAAACCCATCTTTGGACTTCTTCCTCCTCCTAGTTCACACTCTCATCGTTTAGGGTAGGCAGGACAGCTTAACTAATCATGCAATTAAGTGCCATTAAACAACATGTATACCACTAGCTAGTCAAGGCTGAAACTGAAGGTATCTACTAGTCTGTGCTCCATCTGGAAATTCTGGAAACCTCATCCAAAGTGGAAGAGTCTTTCTATCAAAAGGAAAAAGTGGGAGAGTCTAAACGAATTAATGAAATCACTAAAACTACTAGCATCCAGGTATAGAATCTATGTATGATGATCAAAATCAAATATGTCAATTTCAAAAAAAACAAATATGTATTCAGATAAATAAGTAGCAACTGACCATCACCTTCCGCAACAAGTCTTTTCCAAGTTGCATTACCACCGATTCCTCGTATAAATTAAGGGTTAATTAGATCCATGTCATTATAAATTTGCTAGTTTTAAAATATGCTATTACTATTTGACTAATTGTAAGGATGCCATTATAATTTTAGGACTATTAGAAATATGCCACTCCATACTCTTTCGGTGTATCTTTTTTTAAAAAATTGGATCATATTGCCCCTCTGCTGTACAATGTGCCCTTGGCATGTGTAAAGGAAAATTTGATCAAAAAATGGTATATCTAAAATAGTTCTAAAATTATAATAACATCCTTACCATTAGTCAAATAGTAATGGTATATTTTAAAACTGACAAATTTATAACGACATGAATCTAATTAATCCTATAATTAATTGGCAGCATGCATGCATCGAACCTTCGAGTAACATATAAGCTGCTAGTACAAATCCTATACAAAGAAAATACATTTATCCTAGCATACATGTAGCTCAACCTGGTCTTGATTATCATCCCGTTCTTGGATAAAATCATTCGACCGATCGACATGGAAGGTGCCATAGGTTCTCTTGTCTGGAAGCTTGGCTACCTTGTGTCACAAGAGTACAAGCTGCTAACCAAAGTCAGAAATGACATTTTCTTCATGAAGAACGAGCTCGCAAGCATGTCGGCCTTCCTCCAAGACCTGGAAAAGGTGGGAGAATCATCTGCAGGAGCTCAAGTGAAAGAATGGGTAAATAAGGTGCGTGAATTGAGCTACGACACTGAAGATTGCATTGATGAGTTTATTTACCTTGCTGATCATCTTGGAGTTGGAGAGCACCCTAATGATGATGGTTCAAGAAGAATAATCTGGAGATCATTCATCCAAGGAATTGTAAACAAGCCAAAGATACTCAAGTCACAGCATGAGATATCTGATCGGATCAAAGAACTCAAAGCCCGTGTCAAGGAGACAAGCGAGCGCCGTGCAAGATACAGGATTGATGAAGCAGCATCCACTTGCTGTTCCTCGTCGTCGTCCAGGCTTGTCTCTGTTGATCCCCGGATGCCAATGCTCTGTCACTATCAGATCACTGCTGCCAACCTCGTCGGCGTTGACAGGCCCAAGGATGAACTGATCAGCTGGTTGATGGATGCAGGCCATGGCTGTGATCAGCTCAAGGTGATATCTGTAGTTGGGTTTGCTGGAATTGGCAAGACAACTCTTGCCATGGAGGTTTACTGCACACTCAAAGCATCATTCCACTGTCGAGCTTTCATTTCAGTCTCCCAGAGACCGGATCTGAAGAACTTACTTAAAGAGATGCTCGTGCAGCTACATGAAAAGGATTCAGTCATAGAAGACCAGAGCTTTGACTTACTGCAAATGGCCACAAAAATAAGGGAGTGTCTGCAAAATAAGAGGTAAATGCAATAGGCAAAAGCATAAATATTCAGAGTTGTAAAATTGTACTCTTTTGTTTACTCAACTCAATAGGTGCATGAGCCTTTCTTGATGTTTCTTTACAGGTATTTGGTTGTTATTGATGATATTTGGTGCTTGACAACATGGCAAACCATAAAATGTGCTCTCCCTGAAAATAATCATGGTAGCAGAATAATTATAACATCAAGGATCAAATCAATAGCAAACTTGTGCTCCCCCAGAAATCTCATATTGAAAATTGAGCCTCTTGATGAACTTGCTTCAAAACGATTACTACTTGGTAGAATATTTGGCACTGTAGATGAATGTCCCTCCCAATTTTTTTTTTTTTTTGGTTGGGCTGGCCCAACCAAGGCCAGCCAGATTGTATTAAGATTTGCCGGAAGAAAAACAGTAAGTTACACGGCAGCAGGGTGCCAAGCGAAGGCAAAAGACAAAAGGAAAGAAAGAAGAAAGCAAGCGGCCATGCTCAATTAGCCATGGTCGTCAAAGATTGTGAAAAAGCCAGCCATGATCCAAATCCTGATTTCTTCCCGCAGGTCATTGAAAAGCTCAGCCGCTGATCTGAATTTCTGATTGAAGATCCTTGCATTACGCTCCTTCCAGATAAGCCAGCAAGTTAGCATGACTAGGGTGTCGAAGGCCGGTCTGAAATTTTCTCTGAACTTCAGCCTTGCTAGCAGCCACCATTCACCTAAATCCAGGGAGTGCTCACTTGGTAGGTCAAATTGGACATTTGTCCAGCTGCGAGCTAGGCGCCAGAATGCAGTGGTGAAGCCACAGTTCACGAGAAGGTGATCTGTAGTTTCAAAAGCCATGGAGCACAGCGCGCAGCTTGGGTTATGTGGCCAGCTTCTGCGAGCGAGATTGTCTGCTGTGAGACACTTCTTTTTGATTGCCAGCCACATGAAGAACCTGACTCGTGGCATTGCCCTTGTTTTCCAGATCAGGGGAGCAAGGGGGTCGTCTGTAACCGCGATGTGGAAGAGGTTGTAAGTTCACTGATAGAGAATAGTCCTACTCTAGAGGCAATGAGTCAAATACTGTCACTTAGCTATGATAATCTCCCCTACCATCTGAAGGCCTGCATGTTATCATTCAGTGTCTTCCCAGAAGATTATATAACTAACAGTACAATCTTGCTGAAACGTTGGGTTGCTGAGGGGTTTGCAACTGAGAAACATGGACTAGCTGCCATGGACACTGCAGAGAGCTATCTTCATGAACTTATCAACAGATGTATGATTCAGCCGTTCCAGTTCAGCTATGATAATAAGGTATACACAGTTCGAGTACATGATTTAATGCATGACCTCATTGTATCCAAGTCAGCTGAACAGAATTTTGTTACTAGAATTACTAGCCAACAACATGCAACAATCTCTAGAGACAAGATCCACCGGCTGTCAGTCTTCTGTACAGAGCAAGAGCATATTAGCTGCATACCTGATAGAGCAGAGATGACACATGTCCGATCTCTGGTGATCATCGGATGTATTGAACAATTCCCTTCTCTTTTAAGGTTCAGATTCCTACAGATATTGGAAATAATAGGTTGTGGATTTCTGAAGAATGAGGACCTAAATAACATAGAGAAATTATTTGGGCTGAAAATGTTAGTTCTTTTTGATGTGCCAGTCAGCCAGTTGCCTACACGTATAGGGGAGCTAAACCAATTAGAACTACTTCTTGGACAGAAGACCAGAGTAAAAGAATTTCCAAATAGTATTATTCAGCTGAAGAAACTAACACATCTACAGTTGGATAATAGTAAGCTACCAGAAGGCCTTACAAGTATGAAGGGGTTGCAAAAATTAGTAAACTTCGACATTTGCAGCAGCTCAACAAAAGCAGTCCTAGAGCTTGGTGATTTGATTAATATGAGGATGCTTACTGTATACTGGAATCCAAGAGATACTGATGTCTGCAATATGCATGGTGAGTATCTGATCTCTTCCCTGAAGAAATTGAGCAATCTTCAAGAACTTTATATCAGAGGGCCTGTTGGTATCGGACTGTAGTTCCTGCTGGAACCCTGGCCGCATCCATCTCATACATTGAAAAGATTCGCAATGGCAATCTCTTTTTGGTTACCTTAGAGCATCCCCAACAGCTCATCTAAATTTGGTCATCCATATCTTCATATCTTCATTTGGATGATCATTTAAACTAGTTTCATCCTTCATATCTCTATGTACTCCACTAGATTATCCATATATGACATCCTCTATATTTCTTTGGAGGATAGAGAGAGATCATCCAAATACGAAGGTTCTCTCTCCTAATATGGATGACATCTAAAAATAGATGATAGGATAGTCATTCTGTTGAAGCTTAATTTATAGTCTTCATCCTTTATTTTCAGGATAAAGGATAGGATAGATGAGCTGTTGGGGATGCTCTTACATCCCAAAGTGGATGGAATTTCAGTCTAATCTTTATTACTTAGACATTAATGTTGAGGAAGCAAGAGAAGAAGACCTGAAACTACTTGGACTGTTACCTTGTCTGCTGCATCTTGAGCTGTGGACAAGATCAGCAACTGAAAAGCCCATAGTCATTCCAGGCAAAGGATTCAGCAGCCTGAGATACTTCTTGCTTGGTTTCAGGATGCTGAGATTAGCATTTCAACCAGACTGCATGCCACAGCTCCAAAAACTTCATCTATGGGGGGAATCATCTGTCTGTGTCTTTCGTACCATGGAGAACCTGCCATCGTGTCTGAAGGAAGTCTATGTCAAAATACACTGTGAGAATCTAAGTTATCAGGACATCAGAGTTGCAAAGGCTGCCATCAGTACTGCAGCAAAGGCCCATCCTAGCCATCCTAAAATTTACATCGACATAGTGGATGATCTGGCATTCTCACGTCCTGTATCTCCTTGTAATACAAACTAGTACTCATGCATATGCAATGCACGTCTTCACAAATATTATGCAATGCACGTCTTCACAAATATAAATTTATCCAAACATATTGCAGGCAAGCAATGGTCGAATTTCTCTAAGAAACCATATAGCTACTGCAGTGGCATCTAAATTTAGAGCACTATCTTTGGAAAATTTTATGTAAGTAGTAAAATAATAATACCATTGACTAACATTATTTGATATCTCATACCACATAAAAAAATTTATCCCGCATCCATCACCTTAGTAAGCATGGGAATTAGATCAAGTATATGTAATGTAGGCAACCCAGCATACCTTGCATGATCCGATGCTCTTTGTCGTCTGTTTTTTGTTGGCATGCGAAACAAAGAAGGTCCTGGCAGATCTATAGCATGCTTGGGCAAGTCTTTCAAAGTCTAGTAGGTCGATGCATCATGATGTAAAGAGTCACATATTCTGTAAAGAAAACATTATCAAAATTGAAAAAAAAAAGTATAACTGCAAAGGGAACTAGTGAGTGAACATATTTGGCCATAGTTCACATTACTTTACATGGTGAATTCTTCTGTATTTTGTATGTATCGATTAGTATGTGGCTCCAAAGTGAAGTATAATAAGAAAATAGCATGGCATGCGTTTTCAACTACCAATAATGTAGAGCTACTGGAACATTGGATGAAAAGATCTCAATCCTTGTAGTCTATTGTGGAATCAGAACATCTGTTAATTTTGTAAATCATTAAATCCTAGTATCACATAGGCACTGCTACGAAAAGAAAAAAAATGATGATATTACAGTTTAAAATTTTGAAGAACCTGATGTAAGAAAACTAAAAGGCAGATTTTTAGCTCCATCACCCAAATAAAAGCTCTTGGCATAGAATCATGTGCATTTAGAATAAAAAACCGTCAAATGACATATTTTAGTAAACTAATGAAGAAACTTCAACCTGACAGGCTCCGAAGTTGTGCTCAACATTTGAAAACTATGCATATTTTAGTTAGGATCCTAACATAAACTGCATGCAGATAAGCAGAAATATATAATTGTACTCTTAGTCTGAAGTTTGCAGAAATCAATTCAGTTGAGAATGAAAATGAAGATCACCAAAATTGCACCCAGCGAGGCATAAGTTAGGAGCAAGAGTTAGATAGGAGCACTAAGGTAAATTAACATAAAAAGAAAGCAAAACAGCGGTGGTAAATTTTAAAAGGACCAGGCCACAAATCTTACTTATTGCTTAATCATTCAATCATAGACTCCTACAGCTGAATAGGATCCTTCTTCCCTTTTAGAAAGGTAAATAAGAATCCGAAAAAAAAAATCTTGTGATCTGCAAACACAAATCGCAGTAAGGTGTTGTCCTCAGCTACATTTAAATCTTGTATAACCTGAAAGTCTGTAGCTATCGCCCAAGTGGGCAATACAACATTCTTAAATAGTTACCTGCAGGAGCCATCTATTTTTGCCGAAATTTGTTTATACTCAGCAAGTAGTAATTGATAAGCAGGGTTTGCAAAATCGGCATTGGATCAGAACGTTAGCTGGGGCATTGTCAGAAAGAGCAACGGCTGAATATGTACAATTATGGGAGGAGCTCGAAACAATCCAACTGGATGAGAGCATGGAAGATCAATTAGTGTGGAATTTGGAGCCGCGTGGTCATTTCACAGCGACATCGGCCTACAGTATGTTCTTCATGGCAAGGGAGCAGACTTCATGGGAAGAACGGCTGTGGAAGACAAGAGCGCCTTCCAAGGTGCGCTTCTTCGGATGATGGCTCGCCATCAAAGGAAGATGTCTAACGGCGGATAACCTCCGGAAGAGGGGATGGGGAGAATTAGTTTCTAATGCACGCTTCTTAAGTAACTAATAAAAAAAAAGAGATACATGCGAGCCCAATATGAGTAAACTGCGTAGCACTAAAGCTTATAATTAGATGGACTCTAGTCTGGAAGATTTGTTTGTGCAAGAAAGTTTTGATTTTTTTTTCCTACTTCGAGATATGAAATTCGGCAGTCCAAATTCAGGAAGGTGAGCCAAATGGTTCTGCAAATTGGCACGCAATACATGGGAGGGGGAAAAAAGAATGCAACGGCTTAGACATTTCGTCGAACAATCGGTGAGCATAGCAGAGCGGGCAATAATACATGGGAGGGGGAAAAAAGAATGCAACGCTTTATAGACATTTCGTCGAACAATTGGTGAGCAGAGCAGGAAACAAGGTACTATACCCAATGGCCATTGCATTGGCCTCCCCGTGGGTGTTATCCATGGCATCAGAGAGCGGAGCGGAAGGCCGCAGCAGAAGGCTATGGAGCATTCAAGACAAGGAGACAGTCGTGTGTACCTTTGGCTGAGTCCAGTGAGAGGATTTACAAATGACACTCTGGTTGTTGATTGTAAAGACATCTCGTTCTTTTGTTGGTCCAAAGTTCACTTGTTAGCCAAGCATAGATACTGCTTGGCTAGCAGCATCCTCTTTTCGTCTACGTTTATTCCTATAAATTAAAATTTAAATTTTTAAACTTATATTTAAAGTTGATTTTGGGTTTTTCATCGTATTTTATTTTTTCCCTATACTTTTAGACAGTTAAAAAACACGCATATAAAAATTTTACTTACACATTATTTTTTATTTACAAAATTTTAAAGCAACTTCACTGTATAAAGGTTTTTTTTAAAAAAACGCATGTCCATCTTTTGGTTTATTGGAGGAATAAGAGAAACAACAAATTTGTAAATAAAAACAATAATTTATGGATAAAACTCTTATAAAAAAATTCCAAAAACACCGTTTAGGCTGTATTCTTAGGCTACTTTGGGGAGTGGTGGTAGTTAATTGGCGATAATAGATTAATACATGATTAATTAATTATTAATTATAAAAAATATAGAAAAATAAATTAATTTGAATTTTTAAAGCAACTTTCCTATAGAATTTTTTTAAAAAAAACAAGTTTAGAAAGCGTGCGCGTGGATAACGAGATAATATTGGGTTGCTTAGCTGGGAAACTAAGACGACCTTACTAGAACTTATGTATACCATTATTTTTTTTTAATCCAAATGATCAAATTTATTTATACTACCAAATCAAGTTTTGTTTGTAGAATATTTTATTTACTGGTAAGAAAAATCTAAATAACTGTTAATATTTGTTGGGCCAACAATAATACTGCTAAGAGAACGGAGAATACCTTAGTCAACATAGATTTAATTCTGTTAAAAAATATAGATTTAATTAATTAATTAATCCAACGATGACAACTAGAAACGAACAACTATAGCAATTTTTTTTTTACTTTTCAGTGTGCAAATGAAATGTGATTTTTCATATTTGCATACCAGTGTACGCTCGACACTCCATAATCTACTCCATCCACAATGTATAACGGCTTATTTAGATTTATACAAATATTAATATATTTAGATGTATATATAAATTATACATATTAATCAATAAATTAATCTAGAAAACAAAAGTCCTACGACACGAAATATAGATAGTACGAAATTGTTCTTCCTGAACTTTTTTAGCAACATGCAGACAAAAAAAATTCCACTAACTAATCACTGTCATCACCGTACCCGCCAACCCAAGAACGTACTACCAACTTGAACAGTATTAGCTCTTTTTCTTCTGTTCGGGGACTTTTTAACAAATTTGGACAATTCTCATTAAAAAAGATTCAACACTGGAAAGCTGCGCGTCAAATCCGGCGAGAAATAACAACAATTAAAATAAGAGTTAGCAACACCATGCATATACGTTAGAATTAGTGACAGCAGCTAAGATTAATTAAAATCAGAAATCAAATCATAACTTGTCCTCCCCTGCAGTTGCAACTTGGAAATCTTTTCAGACAATATGATCACGAGCTCCTCGCCAGAGAAGAAGCTGACCTTGGCCAATAGATACTGAAAAATAAACAAAAATAATAGATATACCAAAATAAATTTTAAATTGAGTTTTAAGATTTGAATTTCTGCGCACGCTTATAAAGCTGACGGAGAGTGATGCAGTTTGTGTGAAAGAAAATTCAGTTTGCATATTGATCATGTCGGCTGTCGGTTTCATGGAAACCGGACAACTGAAATGTTGGATTCAAACAATACAAGTATTTATTAATAATGTAAGTATGCAAGTACGGCGTACACTAAGGCACTGTTTAGTTCCTATTTTTTTAAAAAACATCACATCGAATCTTTCGACACCTAAATGAAACATTAAACATAGATAAAACATAAAATTAATTGTATAGTTAGGAAAGAAATTGTATGATGAATCTTTTAAGTCTAATTAGTCCATAATTAGCCATAGATGCTATAGTAAACCATATGTACTAATTAGACCCAAAAGGCCTAAAAGATTCGTCTCGTAGTTTTCAGACAAACTACGAAATTCTTTTTTATTATTTATGTCAAAAACCCTTTTATTATCTATAGAACGTTCGATATGACACATAAATCTTCTTTTTCACAGCTATGTATAAGATCCAATAGTGTATTCAAAGTCGTAGCCATCAGCTCAAGAATTAACTGCCCTCTAGTCGACATCACTCGTGAATTAATCACACACAACTAGTCAACATGAATCCAATTAAGTCAAACCGATGACAGTTAGCTGGAAATAAACGAATCTACTAGCTGCACGAGTGTTTTTTTTAGTCTTATTTTCTCTTTTTTTCTTGTATGTAAATTATTATTTTTCATGTTCCTGTAAAAATATAGGCTCCATTGTCCCATATTATTTCTTATAAATCTTTGAACAATAAATGTCTCTCGTTTTGTCGCATTTGCAAATGCTTATATATCAAATTTTAAATTTTAAACTTGGTTAAACTGCTATAGACACATATAGAAATTTACCCACAGATAATTATTATTTGCAAATAAAACATTTCGTTTTATATGGATGCCCGTATAAACGAAACGCCGAGGTCTTTCTACTGCAGAAAGAAGCCATAATCTCGAGAGTTCAAGCGCAGATTAATTTGCACCAAGTAATAACGTCAATTTCTTTCTCTGTGCAGCTCAGGAGGTCACCGGCGTTGCTTCCTCTTATCTCGGTGGTTTGTTATTGATCTCTTATGGTGGCAGCTTCGAGTTTTCCTATGACGTCTTCAACTGGATATGCTGTAGGTTTACGTTTTAGCAGGTTTGCCGGCCTTCAGCTTTATCTCTGGCAATACATCCACAAGAACGTCGACCTTTTTTTTTGTCTACGGAGACAGATCTTTAAGGAGTACTGAATTTTCTTGTTGTAGTCAATGAAACTTTAACCTCCATCGGAGGCCCCGTTTGGGTACCCTTCTTGTGGTTTACATGCAACTGTTTGTAGTCTTCAAATCACCATCATCATTGCCATATGTGTCTTCGTCCAGGCGGAGAAGCAACAAAGGACCTAATTGCTTTTTTTATCTCCAAAAGTCCTTTGTTGTAAAAATTTTGAGCTTAGATTTAGCCATCTCCAAGGATCCTTTTTGCAAAACCGCTGACGCATGCAGTTCAATACTCGGTGTCGAATAATACTCATGAGATATGTATTTTTACTTACTAAATAAAATTCATGAGTTCAAAAAAAAAGTTCAATTTCGGCTATATTTATTTCTTCGGGCCAACCAAGCAACGACTTTTCACACTACAGTAACAGCAGCAGTCGCTAGCTAGAAAGGTCAGAAATTTTGACACTTTTCGTCAAAAAAGAGAGGTTAACACGCTGATCCCACCAAAATTAACCACGTTAAGACAACACCTCGTATTTTATCTTATGTTTATACTTATAAACCAAAATTAAATATTTCAATGTTAATTTAGGATTGATTTTGAGGCTTTTCACAAAAGTTTATTCTTCCGTCTTAACTTTCATACACTAAAAATATTTATATATATACACGCACTATTTATAAATTATTTTTTATTTATAAATACTTTTGCAACGCCCGTTGGAATTATGGGCGGCAAACAAGTCAACAAGTCAAAGTCAAACCATATCTGATCCTCCCATGCACTTGCAGTCTTTGCTCATATATCCATCCAGCGGACAAGGCAGGTCAGTCACGAGTCGCCAACAAATACCCTCTCACCGGATCGCTTTACTCACCGGCGAACACGCAGCGATCCAAGAAAAGCAAAGAGGTTTGTTTGCATCGAGCTGGTTGGTTGGGTTGGGTTGGTTTCTTGGACTGGCCCGGATGCGCATGGCGAGGTGGTGCGTGGGGTGGCCGGCGTCGGCGACGGAGAAGGGGTGTCGGGATGGGCTGACGTGGCAGGCGGAGCTGAGGCCGCACGCGGCGGGGGAGTTCTCGATGGCGGCGGCGCAGGCCAACGCGGAGATGGAGGACCAGGCGCAGGTCATGCCGTCGCCGGAAGCCACGCTCGTCGGCGTCTATGACGGCCATGGCGGCCCCGACGCCTCCCGCTTCCTCCGCTCTCGACTCTTCCCCCTCGTCCACGGTGCGTAGCTGAAGCTCTTTGTGGTTGGATTTCATTTAAGTCGCCATGCAAGAATCTTGAGCTGATCGAGTTGGTTTTGATTGGCGCCAAAAAAATTGAGCAGAGTTGGCGGCAGAACACGGCGGCGCGGTGACCGCCGAGGTGATGCGGAAGGCGTTCCTGGCGGCCGACGAGGAGTACTTGCAGCTGCTCCGGTGGTCGCTGCCGAACATGTCACGCGCGGCCGCCTCGGGCTCCTGCTGCCTCCTGGGCGCCATCTCCGACGACACGCTCTACGTCGCCAACGCCGGCGACTCCCGCGCCGTCCTCGGCCGCCGCGCGGCGACCGCCGGGCGCGGTCAGGTCGTCGCCGAGCGGCTATCCACCGAGCACAACGTGGCCTCCGAGGAGGTGCGGAGGGAGCTCGCCGCGCTCCACCCCGACGACGGAGAGGTCGTCGTGCACGCCCGCGGCGCGTGGAGGGTGAAGGGGATCATCCAGGTCGCGCGCTCCATCGGCGACGTGTACCTCAAGACGCCTGAGTTCAGGCGCGACGCGGCGGTGCAGCGGCGGTGCAGCCCCCGCGCCGTCGACCTGACGCGGCCGGTCGTCACCGCCGAGCCGTCCGTCCACGCCCGCAAGCTAAAGCCGGGCGTCGACCTGTTCGTCGTCTTCGCCTCCGACGGCCTATGGGAGCACCTCTCCGACGACGAGGCGGTGCGGCTGGTGTCCAAGAACCCGAGGAGAGGCGTGGCGGGGGCGCTGGTGCAGGCGGCGTTCAAGGAAGCGGCGAGGAAGCGGGAGGTGAGGCGCGGCGACCTGTGGCGGATCGAGCGAGGGGTGAGGCGGCACTTCCACGACGACATCGCCGCCGTCGTCGTCTTCCTCGACCTCGACAACGACGGACGCCGCGCGCGCCGCCGCGGCAAGGTCGTCCACTCCACCAGCAGCTGCTGCAGCAGCAACACGCCGCTCGACGTCTACAGCTTCTTCAACTCCGGCGCGTGAACAACCATCAATATCGATTCCAACGTATAAACACTGTATGAATACATGTGTTTTTTCCAAATGAATCTAAGACATATCAGATTCATTTGAAGAAATACACACAAATATTTATATTTTGGAATGAAGATGGTATATTTTCCGTTCATGTTCTGTTAGTATTTTTATTTTACATTTTTATAAGTAGAACCAAATAAGTTAATGTGTTGGAAGCATGGTAATATGAGACTGAGGCCGGGTTCGGCAGTACCTTCTTCCCCACCTAAATTCTATCGGTTTCATGTGCACGTTTTCCGAATGAACAAAATCTCACTAAAGTTGTCCTAAAAATTCATATTGATCTATTTTTCATGTTTTTATAATTAATAATTAATTAATCATATATTATCTAATTGCTACATTTTTCACGTGGATGCTCCTGCGCGACCTGATTTGTAGATCAAATGTAAAGTTTCAGGATACATGTGAAGATTATGTTTATCGATTTTCCGGATAGGTGTTCTTCAGTTTAAGCACATGCATAACTAATGTGCACAAATACCTGAACCATTGGCTTCAAATCTTCAGTATTTTCAGTTCAGGTTCATCATTTGAAAATGCTGAATTAAATACTAGTTCAACAATTACACGTGTATTTCTTAGCAAAAGAAAGGCAAATGCAAAGGCCGATATATAAACATTAATGAAAACAAGTTATGAATAAGACATATGCTCCCTCCGTCTAAAAATGATTCTTTTTTTAATTCTTGGATATTAACTCTTTATTGTATTTGATTTTTTGTGATTAATATTTTATTGTTATTAGATGATAAATCATGAAGAATGCATTGGCTATTTTTTTAGTTTTTTAATAAATTTAAATATAAGACATATTATCAAATGCTGGACACACAAATCAAATAATAAAGTTTTTTTCGGGGACGGAGCTAGCAGTGATCCCATAGTGTTAATTTGTGCTTCTCTCCTAATGTACGTAACATTAGAAAGGTTCCTAATACAATATACTAGTAGAGAAATTTTGTTCAATCGATTGAGCAAGTTGGAACCTCAGAAAAGAGCCTCGAGGTGATGGATCTTCCAATATCATAAACAAGACCCTGATGAAATCAATTTTTTTTACTTGAATTGGGGATTTGGTTAACACGATTCCTGATGAAGTCATCATCAGGCAAGCAAATGAATGAATGGATTCCAAAACAGAACAGAAACCACACGTGTACACCTTACTTCTATGACATCTTGAAAGATTGAGTCAGCTATATTTTGAGATTGACGAAATCAATATGGTTGCTTGAATATAATCGCCAGTCTGTGTTCTTTTGTAGCACTACAGAACGATTATTTCTCGATTTTTACATGTATGTTTTCTAAATTGTTAAATTGTGCGTTTCTTTAAAAAAATTCTATATAAACATTTATCATCTCACGTTTTTAATGTAGATTTTTAACTTTTTATTAGTTTATTACATTGATTACACCATTAAATATCTAACGAAAAATCAGATAATTTTTTAACACAGCCTTAGTCTCGCTTGCCGACCGGGCAACCTTGTCGGCCAGGGATATATATGATGAATATGATCCATCCTTGCAACTCAAGCAACACGCACGATCCCATCCATCTAGCTAGCTTAGCTAGCTAATGAATCTGAATGCTCATGTATTTGTGCATATAAATTAGCACACAAAATCAGCTAGCAAAGAAAGTTAAAAGTCGATTGATCACTAGCTAGCTTTTTATGAAAGCTAGCAGCAGGCAGCAGCTGCTTAATTACATGGATGCAAGGCCATTGCAGCTCGGCTGAAACTCTGAATGTTTCAGACAAACCAATGCATGTATGTAATGCCGCCTTTCTTCCAAGCTGAAAGGAAGCTTGGGATTCTTGCCTTGATGGAAACGGAAGTGTCTTTCTTTTTCACCAACACTGCACATCAGAATCCTTAATAGCGAGACAGATATTTGCATGATCGATGATGCAGAAGCATGCATAATATTTGCAGCTAATTCAGGTCGTCAAGCAGATATATGCATGATGCATCCATTGCTATCTCCAGATATATGCATAAGATTGCGACGATTGAGGTTTGCAAGTAATGCTGGATTAGGATCAGCCAGCTTTACTCCTAGACACTAGACACAATCACACAATAATTACACTGATCTCCAATCTGATCCTGGCATTCTAGCTAGCTCTACTGGTTATGAAATTCAGACACATTATCATTCAGAGTACGCTTTGTCTCCTCGATGAGATATGAAGCTGACTCTGTGTCTGCTGTGAGATTAACCGGATGTTAACTGCATATATATTTTGTTTAACCTTGGCGTTAATTACATTGTACCAAAAAGTCAATGGATTTGTTGGATGTGTGCGGTACCTAGCCCCACTGAGAGCTAATGTGTTGTACGGTTATACCCTAGCTGCACACCATATGATGATGGCACCTTTTTGTTCCGGCCCTATCAACTTTTGTATGTAAAATGTAAACGATTAGTCTCATTCCGGATATTAATAATATTAATCATATAGTAGTTGACAGTTGCAGTTGACCGCAATTAATTAATTAACATAATTTACACTGAAAATATATTCCAGCTTTCTAGTAACTTCTCCGGCACTATAAAAAATAAATGCCTCATTAACAAACCGCATGACCGAGCTGTTGTAATCTATCTATTTTTATAATAGTAATAGAAAAAAAACCATCACGTTTTCCCTCGTGGGCTAGAAAATCTTACATTAATTAAAAACAAAAAATCCAATTAGAAATACAATTTCGAAATTAAAAAAAAGAGTCCATATGTAACTAGCCTAGCTACTATATATATCTGCTTAAAGCAGTATTTTTTTTTCTTTACGGAAACAACAAGTCTACAATTAAGTTTAACATCAGGAAGATTGCTGGCCGTCTTAATTTATTAAGGCCAGACCGTACCCTACAATCCAATGTAATGTTCACTTCGAATTATTGCAATCTAAATTATTTGAGGCCTATGAGATATATTATCATAAGCCGAATTAGGTAATGCATAATAAGATAAGTAATTAATTTAAATACCCAACGACAGTGGGTCTTTAGCCACTTAATAATTTAGAAAGACATATTTGGAGTAACATATCAGATTATAGCAATGTAAGGCTCTAGATTATATAAGCTAACATAATAATTTAATTGTTTATTTAAGATTATCAATATAATATAAATTACAGTAGTAAAAGCTGAAACAAGAAGGACTTGGACACGGGCCATGATAGATGTGGGTGTGGCTATCATTCATTTTCAAGTGGTGCATGTGTGACTGATTCAGTTGGCATGTCACGTGTTAGCGAGTTGTAATTTTCTTTATCTAAAAAATATGTGTGCCCTTATGGTTTTTAATGTTTAACATTATCGATTTTTAACATATATTTAATTATTTGTCTTATTAAAAATAATTATATAATAATTATATATCTTGTTGTGATTTGTTTTATCACCAAAAAAAATTAAACATTACTTATGCTTTTATATATTTATTTAGCTTTCTAAATAAACAAATTATTAAGCTTAAATTTAAAAGACAACGACATAAAATGTTAAATGGCTAACAAAGTGCCATATTTGGCTCTCACTATAAACAGCGCCAATGACGTTTTATCTGAAAAATGTAGTCGCAAATTAATTTCTCTGTTCCAGAAGGCTGTAGTTAAACATAAACGAGTATAATATTACGTAGTTTTGGAAGATAATTCGTAAGGTCCACTGGTTAGCACTTATCAACCTCTTCCAAGAGTTATGCACTTAGGACGTGTTCCTTTTTATTGTAAGATAATAAATATTCTTTGATTGCTATGGGAGCTATTTAATTCAACAATATAAACGATATAATTAACAATTCTAAGGTAAACAATATAATTTAGAAAGACGGGATATATATATATATATATAAACCACAATGCTTATCAGTTTAGGAAACAAACGTATAAAAACCGAGTTAAAAATCTTGTTGTTGTTTGAAATAATAGAATAAAAAGCAAGATTGTACATGTATAAGTTCCTGGACAAAAAGAAAAAAGGGAAAAGGTTGGTTCCAATAGGGTAGGCTGCTTAACTTTGAAATATCAAAATTGTTTAAATTCTTATGTCACAAGACACAAGATGTCACTAATTAATGAATGGTTTTCCCGTGTTGTATGGCTTCACCTAAAAAACCATACATAAAATTTTCCAAATAAAACAATCCAGTTTATACGCCAGGTTTCTTTCAGGAGGAGGGGTTGAAAACCCTCCCCGGTGACACACAACCAGAACGAAGGATTTATGCACAATTAATTAAAAAATAGTTAGAAAAATTAAAAATAGATTAATATAATTATTAAATCAAATTTTTATAGAAATTTTAAAAACAACATGTTTAACCATTTGAAAAGCGTGTGCCGAAGAATAAGAGAGCATAAATTAAAATAAAAGGCAAACGGACACAGTATTTTGTTTTAGATTATCAAGCGGGCTATTATCATGAATTATCTACTCTCCTGTCAAAAATATTTGTTATTTAGGACGAGAATTGTCAAACTTCTAAAAATATTTGTTTTAATCTAACAAATAGATTAAAACAGGTTATTTATAAGCAATAGAACACACGGTTTTTGTCGAGAAAACATATTTTTTCAAAGCGCGGAGCAGATAATCGTTGCAAATACATAGCATAGGGATCTGAATGTAAATCACCATAAAAAATTCTTAATATATGAGGGGCTTTAGGGAAAAAGTCACTAATCACACCTCATCCAAACGCACCAAAGCAAGCAGCCTCCCTCCACACACACAGAGAGAAAAGCAATAATAATAATTAAAAGAAAAAGGAAAAAAAGAAAATTCAGAAAAAACCGAAAGGAGAGGGGCCCATTCGCTAAAGTTACCACGAGAGCGAGACGAACAACGAACAAATCCATCCGCGTCGCAAAGTATTCACAAATCAATCCTCGCCTCGCTCCTCCCCGGCGACCGGCCGCCGCCGCCGCCGCCGCCGCCGCGATGGGCTCGGAGCGCGCGGAGCTGGCGCGGGTGTGCGGGGCCCGCAACTGGTCCAAGGCCATCCGCATCCTCGACGCGCTCCTCGCCGGCTCCCCTTCCTCCTCCATCCACGACCTCTGGTATGGGCTCGGCTCTCCTCCCCCGATCCACGGGATCTCTCGTCTGCTCTAGGGGTTTTTGACGGATTCGTGCCCGCCTCTCGCAGCAACCGGGCCTTCTGCTACTCCCAGCTCGAGCTCCACAAGCACGTCGTCAAGGATTGCGACCGCGCGCTCGGCCTCGACCCGGCGCTGCTCCAGGCCTACGTGCTCAAAGGTTTCTTCGCCCCCCCTCCTCCTGTTTTCCCTTGCTTTTCTTTGTGGATTGCCAGTAGTAGTTTAATTAACTCGTCATGTTCATTTGCTGCGTATTGGATTCATAACCGTGATTGTTTTGTTAGTAGTCCTTTGATACCTTATGAATCTTCAAAACGGTGTGCTTTTTGTGAGCATGGAACCCCCCATTTCTTGTTTCTTGAAAGATGCACAAATAATAAGTCTTCTTTGCTGCTTGAATGGAACGCACACGCCCCTGTGGTTAGCAGTACAAGGTTAAATTTGACTGCTAAATTAAAGCTGATTTCTGACTACAAATCTCTTTCTCAGCCAAACTATAGAGTTGAAAATTTGTGTCCCTCTAGCCAGCTTGGGTATCTTTGCATTTTCTGGTCCTTCTGGACTACATTTTAAGTACTGGAAAGACCACCTCTTTTACTGACAAACCTATTAAGGCCCTGAACGAATTATGAGCAAAGCACTGAAAACATGCCATCGTAAGCAAGTAATTATTATGGTGTTCCAGGAAATCAACATTTTGAGATGATCTGAACATGAGCTAGCACTGCAAGGTCCTTTTATCTACTTCTAATGTACTAGAAAGTTTAACTCTACTCAAATGATAATTTTCATGGTTTTGAAGTGATAATAATTTCTGGTGGGTGAGTGTAAGCTAGCATTGAAATGCCACTGCACGGTTTGTGGTAGTTCTTTTTTTTTTTTTTTTTAACTTTACAGAGTGGATGAGTAAAGTTTCTGTTTAAACCTTGTTGTCAACTCTTGTAACTGTGGCATAGCTAACTTTTGAACATTAAATCTAGTCTTTCGGCGTATATCAAAAGTTCCATTTTGTGCATATTCCCTTAGAATTCACAATACAAGTAACCGCAGATCGCCAACAAAAGTTGTTTGACATATACTGATAGTTTTGTGTTGTATTTAAGTGCATTTTCATTGTAAAGAACATTTACTGTTAACAGACAAGCATGAAGCATGCCCCTGATAAATTCTTGTGTGCCTGTCTGTTAGACTCATGGACGCACGCGTACTGGATAGTTCAGTGTTCTCATCAGTGCATGTAACTGATAAAAAAATGCAGTGCGACTTTATATTGTTCGTTAGGTATGGTTCATTGATTTATTATTTATTCTATAAAGTATCTCGAGAATGATGACCGTAGGCAGTGCCCGTGGATTTGGTATCGGCCTGCATTATATATGCTTTGTTTCATTTCTGGATTATCTTTTCTTCCATGCTAGTATCTTGACCTGTACCCAAAACACACTTGAATGGAAAAAGAATCTGCAATGAGACTTATGTAGATAGTGATCCATCTTTTTTCTATAACAAGATACTCTTTTACTGAGGCAAATGCCCGTGGCAAACTTTGTATGATGATATATATATTGGTTCAGGCAAGGCATTGTTGGCATTAGGGAAAAGAGAGGAAGCTTTGGCTGTTTGGGAGCAAGGACATGAGATTGCTGTTCGTGATACAATGGACCTGAAACAATTGCTTGAGTTGGAAGAATTAGTTTCTTCTGTTAAAATCAGTGAGACGATCGAGTGTGAAGATCGTGTTGTGGATGCATCACCATGTGATACCAAAGTTGTTATATCAGAAGATCGTGTTGTCGACACATCGTTCACCGCAACTACAATGGCTGATACAAAAACGGTTGTTTGTGAAGAAAATATCGGGAATTCTGGAGTTATATCGAATGGTGGCATGATGTTGGCTAATGATAATAAAGTGGACAGCAATAAAGAATGCAGCAGTCCAAAAACAGATACCACAGAAACACATCATACTCCCAAGAGAACTCCAAAGCCAGATAAGAAAAGCAAAGCAAAAGGTAGAAAAGAAATAAACAGTCAAACTGAAGATGTGAATGGTGAAACTGTAGCAGTAGATCAAACACTGTTTGCTTCAAAAATATCAAAATCATCAAAATCCATAAGCTTGGATTTCCGCCTTTCCCGAGGCATCGCACAGGTACTTACCATTTGTTATAATACCTCATCATAGTTTTTCAAGTAGTATGGCTTTGGTTATTACTGTAGATAAAAGTCTCACCAAACATTTGAAAAGCCTGGTAAGGCTATGTTTTGGTGTGTTTTGCACGTTTTGATACTCAAATGCTGAACAGTCATATTCAGATTTCAAATTTTGCATTTACAACAATTGCATTCTGTTTTTACCTTGGGACGATTGTTAGAGATTGTCAACCTGTTGTTCAAGGTTTTGAAAGTATTTAGGAGGATATGTTATACTCATAGCTTGACCATTATCCCTGCACAATACTTATTCAGGTGAATGAAGGAAGGTATGACCAAGCAATATCCATTTTTGATCAGGTATTTATCTAATACCAGGTTTTTCTTTGGCTCATTTGTTCTAACTGGAAAGGGAGCTGACATTTTATCTCTGATCTGTTTAGATACTGCGAGAAACTCCAACATATCCAGAGGCACTGATTGGAAGAGGAACAGCTTATGCTTTTCAAAGAGAATTGGATTCTGCTATTTCTGACTTCACCAAGGTTGAACTTTTATATGTTTAACCTTTTCATTTTGAGTTGTGTATAATGACCTTATGTCCTTTCCTTGATGGCAGGCTATACAATCAAATCCATCAGCTGGCGAGGCATGGAAGCGGCGGGGACAAGCTCGTGCTGCTTTAGGAGAGTTCACCGAGGCAAGCTTGAGCAATTTCAACACTAGCATGAATTCAATATTTAAAATAAAAACAGTTAGGGTTATCTAAACTCATTGCCAAACATCGTAACTTACACATTAATTATTTTCTTTTCAGGCTGTTGAAGACTTGACTAAAGCATTGGAATTTGAACCAAATTCTCCTGATATTTTACATGAAAGGGGTAAGTTTTACTGATGGTCAAATTCCACTTCACATTTATGCTTGATTCCTGGTTTCCTGCATTTTAGTAATAAAGCCATATGTATAATAGACTATAGACGGCAAGAGCATGCTGTACTCTTTTATTCTGATAGCATATCCTTGCATGCCATAGGAATTGTGAACTTCAAATTCAAGGACTACAATGCCGCATTCGAAGATCTCTCAACATGCGTGAAGCGTGACAAGAAAAACAGTTCTGCACACACTTACTTAGTAAGTATTTCAATGAAAAATCTCTTTCCTCCTTCCAGAGTTGGTTATCCACAAACTTCAAATTCTCTCATCCAATAACCATTTGGAAATATTTTCCTTGTGCACCAAAAAAAAAAAAACACACTCTATTCCACTTTTCCATCCATTTCTGATACAACAATTTTGGGATTATCCATTAGGTTTCTTTTGTAGGGACTCAGGTGAATTAACACAGGATTTGTATTTTGACTAAGTTAACTTGCATGCTAAAAATATGTCAAGATTAGAATTAACCATCATAAATTACACGAAACATTTAGTAAATCTGTTATGTGTTTGCAGAGCATTAATCTTCTTGTTGCTATAGGGTCTAACTCTTTCAGCACTTGGGGAGTACAAACGTGCTGAAGATGAGCATCTCATTGGCATAAAATTTGATGAGAATTTTCTTGACAGTTGGGCTCACCTTTCTCAGGTGAGTTCTGTTGTCTTATAGACATGTGCATTTCCATGTCTTACAGTTTATTCTGTCAAGTTATTTTTATCTACACATATTTCCATTCATGGTAATAGTTCTATACACATACTTGTGTCAAGTAACTGATGTTTTGCTACTTGGGGGTGGGGGGGTCTTGTGTGCTAGCTTTATCTCGATATAGGTTGTCCAGAGAAGATGTTAAATTGCATCGAGAAAGTTCTTCAAATTGATGTGAGGTAAATTTTGTGTATTTGGTGTTCCTTCTTTTATCTACCTGATTGATTGATTTATTTGTTTGTCCATTTATGTGTTTTGCTTGGTTTTCTGTAGCTTTGGAAAAGCATACCATCTACGTGGAATTCTCTACCATGGAATGGGTAGACATAGGTAACCCTTTCTGCTGGTGCTTATTTCCCATGCTATAATAACATGGAATTCTCTACCATGGAGCGTGTAGACATATATTAACTCTCTAACATCTACATTTTTAGCCCACACTTATTTTCATGTACCTCCTTTTCCTATTTAAGTCATACATATATGACTTATTTTCATTATTTATTCATAATCATTAGGTCTCTTTAATTTAGTGGGCATACTGTTGGATGTTGATGTGATTACTACTGATAATATATCTAAGTTTAGTTACTCTCCTTTTAGTACCATAGTATTTGGTGTCTAGTCAATTAGTTAAATGATCACATGGTTTGATGGTGCATTCAGAGCATGAATATGATCTAGTTACATAGAAGCTGCCATCTTTGGTACCTGTAAACTTTAACATAATCTTGATTATGGGTTTCCTGTTTTTTTTACCAACTTAAGGTAGAACCATAAAATGGCTTAGTTCATATTTGCTTTAGCCTATTTCCATGTGTTTTCTGTAAAATTACGATATATGTTTGGAAATTTAGTTTTCAAATCAAATATAATATATATTCTAATATTTTTCCGCTACCACATTGATTGCCTTCATTGGTTTGGGCTAATGAGTAATGACTATAGTTTTGTCTGCTTTAGTTCCCGTCTTAAACATTTATTTTGTAAGCTACCCTTAAAACTATTTTTGATATTGCAGGAGTGCTATCAAAGATCTGTCAGTTGCTTTGAAACATGAGAGTTCAAATATAGAGTGCCTATATTTGCGTGCCTCTTGTCACCATGCGATTGGAGAGTACAAGGCCGCGGTATGTTCGTGTCTACTTTAATGAACTGGCCAATGCTAATTTAAACTTTATTAGATATGATAGCGATTCTGAGCACTCGAAGCTATCATTGTGCCATCAGTTGCATAACTACATATATGTCTATTTTGTTATATATACTAGTATATTACTATTCTCTTTGAAGCTGGTTGAACAGTTTGTGCTTTTTTTTAACGAAAAACCTTTTTTCTTTGAAGATAAAAGACTATGATGATGTCCTTGACTTGGAGCTTGACTCCATGGATAAATTTGTGCTACAATGCCTGGCCTTCTATCAGGTACCTAATCTCTTCCTTTTCAATTGTTTTTTCCATGGAGCTTGTTCTTTACGTCAGTACCACAAATTCTCTTGTTCTAAAAATCTGATTCCATTTCAGATGCAAAAGAATGTAGGTATTGTGTCCCACTACCACTAGAGTATTAACCCTTTCTTTGCCTTAGAAATCCACAGAAAACTGTTGAAGCCACAAGCTATCGCTAATTGATGAAATATAGTTACAGTATCAGATTCCTAATCAACATTAGGAATGCAAATTCCATATTGAGTTCAAAATTTTCTGTGGGTTTTATCTTATAATTGTACAGATGGAGCCAGAGTTTTCTTTACATACTAGCACTAGCATGATGCATAATCATCACTTTTCTGTTTGCTCAAGATCAAGCAGCTTTAACTGAACACAAGCACTTCTTTGCCTTGGAGACGGGTTTTCTACTCACTGACTTTATCTTCTGTTCTATATCTGGGGTCATGTCATTGTGTCTTACTTTCTTTTGCTACTAACCCTGGTTTTCTTGCTTGATATTCCTTGCAGAAGGAAATTGCTCTGTATATTGCTTCAAAGGCCAATTTAGAGTTCTCTCAGTTTAACATTGATGATGATGTTGACCCACTGTTCAAGGTTGTATTTTTTCTTAAATCTACTGCAGAACTTTGGTCTTTGTGTTGCATTAACTAAAGGTTTATGTGAAATATAGGAATATTGGTGCAAAAGACTACATCCTAAAAATGTGGCTGAAAAGGTTTATCGCCAACCACCATTACGGATCTCATTGAGAAGTGGGCGCCTTAACAAGCAAGACTTCAAATTCACAAAGCATCAAACAACTCTTATCCTTGCTGCAGATTCAATTGGGAAGAAGATACAATATAATTGTCGTGGATTCTTGCCAAATCAACGCCAGGTATCACTCATCGAGCTTACCAGATTATACATTTCCTTTTCACCATCCAAGTTACCATGTTAAAATGATAAACATCTCTGATATGGTGTTTCATACAATTAAGGGGGATGTAAATGTCTACCCACACTTTTTGTTTAATGGAATGGAATTTTATGTTAGATTGATGGCCCATGATAAGGCAAAACATGGTCCTTATATTTGTACCCAACTGAGTTCATCTGTACTTCTGTAGAATGGGCCCGTATTTTGACCACCGGGTGATTGCGTTACATTCTTGTGGAGGATATCACTAAAGAGTAAATAAACCTGATAGTTTGCTTATAGATATTTCACTCTGTTTTCTATTTAATTCTTATTTGGGCGCCTAAAGATTTGTTGAAGATAAAATGTATTGTGTTCAAGCTATACGGAAGAGCCCTTTTGAACTATATTATATTTTTAATAGGCCAACTAATTCTCCTAACTTTGATGGTTCTTTCCTGTGTGAAATAATTTTTTTTTTGATGAAAGGCCATTTCCTTTTTTTTCCCTTTCTGTACATGCTAGTGAAAGTTGGGGAATACACCAATTCTGGCTTTGATGCACTTAACTACTCCTTGTTTGTGCTTTTTTGTGTCACAATTTGTCCCTTTAGAGTTTAAGTCTAAGAGCTCTGCCCCATTTTGTTATTTTAGCAAGGAGTGACTTGATTTTAACTCATGATTCAGCTGATTAATCTGGTCTTTCAGTGCTAAATGCTTTTAATAAATCATGAATATCAAACCACTCCAGATTCTGATACTTTTGCTTTATAAGTACTGCACACCCAATAGTTTCATTTACTGAATAGTGATATGATATATAAGTATATTTTGTTCTTGTAGTACCGAATGGCTGGGCTGGCTGCTATTGAGATTGCCCAGAAAATTTCCAAAGCATGGCGCTTTCTGAGAAATCCAAAGAATAATGCCAAGTTAGTTAGGAGAAGGGATAAGCTTAACACGAGCCAGAACAGGGGAGGTTATTGTAGCACCAGTACTTTGTCTGGATCACCAACATCCAGTCCAAATGAAGACAGGGTTTCCTCTGGGATCTCTCTCTCCTGGCATGACGTTTATAATATTGCTGTTAAATGGAGACAAATTTCTGAACCTTGTGATCCAGTTGTTTGGATCAATAAGCTAAGGTAAGCTAATTTCTTGTACAAGGAATAAATTGTTCAATAATTCTCATGCTTACATATTTCCTTTTTTCCAATCATTCTCTTGATTAACTTCTACTTCCAGTGAAGAGTTCAATTCTGGATTTGGTTCTCATACCCCAATGCTTCTTGGCCAAGCAAAAATAATTCGTTACTATCCATATTACCAAAGGTTAGGAAATGGTCACTATTTGTTATTTTGCAGTGGATCAATAGTGGTCTCAGCTAATTTTGTCTTATATGGCAGAGTTTTGGAAGCTGCAAAGAATATCATGCTTGACTTGAAATATGTCAATAATGCGGAGGATCGTGCAATCTTCCTTACTGATATTGAAAAGTTAAAAAAGGTAAGTTATACTGCCATATTAATGTTTCTTTTGCACTTAGAGTAAGTTGATACAATTCCAAGCTCTGAGAGAAACAAAAGAAAAGTTCTAGCATGCCACATTAGTGTTGAGGAAAGTTTCCAAAAGGGCGATCAGGGTGATGTAGCATCTGTATAATGCTACATTAGTATTTCTCCATTACATATATCTAACATAAGCAACATAAGCAGTGGTATCAAGCAGATCTGAAGGACAGGATTCATTTTGATGTATTCTGTGTTCATCAGGACTTTGATTGATTTTAGTATATTTTGTTTGTTGTATCATTTTATTTGAATAGATAACATCGAAGCTTATTTTCTAATGATAATTAAACCTGCAGATAGAAGTTGCGACATCATGCTCAGATTTGTACTATATAGTTGGTGAGACCTACTGGGTCTCTACTAGATGTGACAGCATTGCATTTCGGGGGTAATTACCTTTTACTTGCTTGAATATTTACTAGTATCTGTTAGTTCTCCGATGTGAAACTGCAGCAAGGTACTTAGATTCTTAGGCACAGTATTGTGCTACCTTGTGCTTATTTAATAACAAAGCATGGGCTCTTTCAGGAGGCGTCTTGAAGGGACAAGGATTACCACTCAAAACATGTCAGTTGCTTAATCACTTCTCTTTCTTTTATAACACGCTCCTGCTTTCCTGCTTATTTGTATTGATGGCATCGCAGGGGCAAGACAGGGTTTGACTTTGCAATACGGACGCCTTGTACACCATCACGATGGGAGGAATATGATGAAGAAATGACTGCAGCTTGGGAGGTACAGTTTAGATTTATTGTAGTGTAACTTTGTTGGTCTATGATGTCTTGATTTTACTAGGTATTTGAAAAGGTTTCTATGGAAGAGCTTATACATGTTCAGTGAGCCTTTTTGATTTTTTGTGATACCTTGTTGAATTATATGTTGGGGAATCTTGGAACTTCACATGGGTTTCATTAGGAAGAGTTCATTCTGCAGCAGACCTCATGTGTTTAGACGTAATATGATACTACGAGACAAACTAATAACCATGTGATACTGCAGGCTATTTGTGATGCATATTGTAGTGACACAAACCCCACTCGTGACCCTGATACGCTTGATGCTGTGAAGGCAGCAATATTACGAATGACATATTATTGGTACTTACTGCAACCTCCCTTCTCTCTCCCCACCCAAAAAGGATATGGTAATTGATTTTGTGGAGGATGCAGGTACAACTTCATGCCACTTTCAAGAGGTTCAGCTGTCGTTGGTTATGTGGTGTTGCTTGGCTTATTTCTGGCAGCAACCATGGATGTCACGGCTAGCATCCCTCAGGGGACTCAGGTTGATTGGGAGGCCATTCTGTCTCCAGATCCTGACACATTTGTTGATAAGATCAAGCCCTGGCTGTATCCATCAATAAAAGCAAGCAGGAACTTGAAAGATTATGCAGATGTCAGTGCGGCATTCAGCACCACAGGATCGGTTGTAGCGGCCTTAACTTGTGTTGACACATGAGTTGATAGTGATTTCAGCACATATTATAGGTTGGCTGAGTTGTTAGCGTCTCTTGTTTCACCATACCCAGAAACTGTTCAAACAACTTTGTCTAGATTGTGGAATGCTTTTTCATAGAGCTGTATACGTGTATGTTGTAATGTTGTTTGTTTGACATAATAATGTCATTCTTTTTTTTTCCCCTTGAACAATGGCTTTGTAATAAGTATCAATAATTCATGAAATGTTTGGCAAACGGGTGATTCAGATTTGGACTTGCTCGAGGTTTGTACTACATTGTTTCATCACCATGTTTCTCTTCAATGGGTTCACAATTTTGGTTTGGAAAAATGTTCAGACTCTGTGAAGGTTTATTGGAATAAAGTAAAAGTTGTCAATTTTTTTTATAAAAAAGTGATGACCATTTTCTTATAGGACAATTATAAATTTGCCACTGATTTATTTTAAAACTGTCACTAGAAAATTATAAAAATATCACTAGAAAATTATAAAAATATCACTAGAATGATCATTTGAGTGGCATCTTTGCAATTTAGAAAAAACAGTAGCAAATTTATAAATGCCCATTATCAATTGATATGTTCCAGAGCTATACTTGAAATGCCAATGTGGAAAGGCCCATGAAGCCTCAAAGATGGGCTTGAGTCCGGCCCAATTGGCTAGCCTAGAGGCCCATTGGGCTTCAACCTACTTTCTTTTTTTGGCGACACGGACGCCGATAAATTCTGACACACAGTCACTCACTCCCCCTCTCCACCGAGCCCGAAATGCCGCCGCCTCCGATGGCCGACGCCGCCGGCGAGGTCACCGCCCAGATCGAGACGGAGACAGAGACGGTCCCCGTGGATACCGACACCGACGGTGGAGAGGAGGATCGCCTCAGCGCGCTCCCGGACGACATCCTCTGCTCCATCCTCCTCCGCCTCGGCTCCACCCCCGCCGCCGGGCAGACCGGCGTCCTCTCCCGCCGCTGGAGGCGCCTCCCCTCCAAGCTCCCCAAGCTGCTCTTCCTGTTCCCCTCCGCCCCGGCCTGCGTCGGCCCCGGGATCGCCGCCAACGTCGCCCCGGTGCTCCGCCACGTCGACGTCGTGTGCTGCGACGCCCCCGCCGAAGCCGTGGCCACCTGGCTGCACCACGTCGCGAGCCGCATCGCCGAGGACGGCGTGGTCTACTTCAGGAACACGCTGTCCCAGAGGCGCGTGGTGGTGGTGTTCACGGGGGTACAGGGCGCTCAGCGCACGGGCTACTTCGTCCCCACCTACGAGCTGCCCTGCTTCGCCACCGCCGCCAAGCTCTGGCTGTACCTGGAGTTCCTCCCCCTGGAGCTGCCGCGCTCGGGCGTCTTCGCCCGCCTCACCGAGATGTTCCTGGACCACCTCGACTTCAACCACAAGGGCAGGGGCAAGTTCGGCCACGTCTTCTCGCCGGCGCGCTGCCCGGTGTTGCGCCGCCTCCGCATCGCAATGTGTACGGGGCTCGACGTCCTCTGCATCTACTCGGAGTCGCTCGAGCATTTCGAGATTGAGTTCGTGGCTGGATTGAAGGAGCTCTCGCTTCTGACGCCAAAGCTCACGACGCTCGAAGTGTCCTATTGCTTTTATTACATCCAGGAGTGGTTCTGCTCAATCACTGCCCCGGCTCTGCAGTTTCTTAGATGGGGTGATCGGTTTCATCCTGAATCGGTGCTGTTCATCGGCGTTATGCACCTCCTGCAGCTCACCATCTTCACCATTCCTGTCTATGGTCGGCCTGGCTGCAGAACCATTCAGGAATTTGCGTTGCTCTTGCAGCACTTCTGTGCTGTCTCCCGTCTAGACCTCCTGCTGAGCTATGATTGGGTGAGTACACCTGCTCCGCTCTTTATTGTGGCTGCTCTTTGATGTGGAAATAAGCTAGCGAAAATATGGCGCGAAAACATCTTCGGAGTCGAAACGATTCTTACTCTATCCGCGAAATCGGACGATCATGATTAGTCAATGGGGGAAGCATGGCTGGAATAGGCAATGTAGTTACAGGAATGGTATATTTTTATTATGTTCTTATTTAGGTTCCGTTGTTGTATGCTTTGTAGTGCTTCTTAGACGTAAATGCGAGTGTCGGACATTGGCAGTTCTGTATTTGGCAAGTGGAATTGGGTTAGGGATGCGCAGCGCAAGCTAAATAAACTGTTTATAACACACACAGTTCAAATAGGGGAAATGGATAAAGTATTATTTTAGAACTTGAGAGTTGAGAAATATCTGCTATCATAATGGAGCATTTGTTTATTTAGTCAAATAGTATTACATTACCAAAAGCATTTAGGTTTCCTTATTCATGATCAAGTATACTGTGGAATATGGCATTTGAGCGGCATTTTGATGTGACTGGCTGGTGTTGTGGACTCGTAGTGGTATGTTTTAGCATACCTGCCTACAATTTCTGTGCCTGGCTGTTTATAGTATCTTGAGATTTCTAATTGTTGTGCAAACAGACGGCAAATGAAGTGTAAAGCAGAGGCTGAATTCTAAATTTGCATGTTCTGTATCACCCCTAAAATGCAACCTACCTAGTACCATCCGAAACTATACCAATTCTCATGTGATGGCTTGGCATGTAGTTGATAGCTCCGTTATTATCAAGTGGACACTCTGCTATTTGCTTTCATCCTCCTTTTTCGATGACTTCTCAGAGGCATGTAGTTGGTAGCTACATTATTAGCCAAGGGGACACTCTGCTACTGCTTTCATCCTCCTATTTTTATGACTTATCACTTCTTAGGCATTGAGAAAATAGTGGCACCTTCTACCCCACACATATTGTCATATCAATCTTCAGTGTTGAGACTCATGCTCAGAGTCTGTTTCTAGAGAATTAGCTATGCGGCTGTTTGTTTGTGACTATGGAATATTCAAAGAGTTAACACAACCCTTTTAACAATTCAAATGACATATTGAATTATAGTGCTCCCTTATGACAGATGAATAATTGCTTCTATATTTCCTGTACTCTCATATATGACCCTTTTGTTTTTTGCTGCTTTCCTTTCACTACAGGATTTAAATGAGTACGTATATTTGATGGAATCCATAACCAAAATTCCCTACATGAATACCATGTCTTTATGGTTATACACAAGAGGACATGCAATTGGAACTTCTGTCTTCCATTTGCTCTCACTATGCCCTAGTGTTAAAAACCTTCAAGTGACATTACTTGATGACATAAAGGTAAAGTACCAAGGCCTGGTTTCCTAATAGCATATACTTTGTTGGTTTAAATATGATACTTTAGCTCCCATTTTTATGGTGGTTTGTAGTGGGAAGCTTAAAACCTTAAATTTGTTTTATTTTCATATTTAGCTTGTAAATAATAACAGAACTTGATGTATGTGCAAAGGTGCAAGAAGCTCCAACTTAGAAGTTATTTTTGCTAACTCAGAGGGATGTAGTATTATCAATTTGATTGTTTATAATGTTTTGTCATTTAGATTTGCTCTATGCTCACACCATTTTGGTATTTGTGCCATGCACCTATGGTTTCATAAACATTCTCCTTTATGCGTCATTGCATATTGTACTAGAGTACAAACTTCATCTCCATCACTGTCATGTTGATATAGGAGATGTTCGAATTGGTGGTAATGGGCTGATATGTTACTCGGGCACGTCAACATTGAAAGTATAGTTAGGGTATACTTGAGATTTGTTATCCTCATCATATGAGTGGTGTAATTGAGAAGGCTTACTTTTGACTTTTGAGGCATTTACACTAAAAAAATCCGTTAAAAATATCATTAGTGTTTCTGATTGCATATTTATTTCTTCTGCTATTCATATATAAATCTATCGGTCATGAGTATAGTGTATCATGATTTCAGGAAGATAGTCCTTGCCAACAGTATTGCGAGTGTGATCAGCATCCAGACTGGGGTGAATGGGAAACTGTCGTGTATGGTCTTGAGGAAGTAGAAATCCGCAACTTCAGAGGAACAAAACATGATTTTACCTTCATGAGTCTACTGTTTCTGGTGGCACCATTGCTTAAAAAGATGAAGATAACTGTCGATGGTATGGCCAATGCAAGTGAGGAATCATCCCAGGGACTGCGCGAAATTGCCGCAGAACACCCTGGGGCCTGCTTTGAGGTATACTACAATACGACTGGGGAATTCTATGAATTTCGGCCAAGCAATTTCATCAAGACACCTGATGACCATTATTATGGTTAGTAAGTATGCTGCTTGATCCTTGGCATCTGATACTTTTTTCTGGTGTGATACCTTCTGGTGGTAAACCGCAGTTACTAAACTTAAGAATGGTTGTTGTTGCTGATACTTTCAGTATCACCTTTTACCTGATTGCAGTACTATGTAGACAGAGCTGTGGTACTCTGGTTTTACCTTGTTATGGTCGTTTACCATGAACTGTGTGCTTCTATATAGTTATACTCTTGATTCAAAATATGCACGCGTGCTTGAAGTTTCAATGGAGACATTTTTTTTAGTATTAATAGATTTTTCAGGGTTTAGATTAGAGTAAAATGGAGTGGGGGTGCGGTGGTGTTCTTGGTCTGTAGTGGGGAAATAATTACAGTATTGGCACTGGGGGCATTTTGGACATTTTGGCACACCAAGCAGCTCGCTTTCCCTCTTCTTGGCCGGAGCCTCCGCTTCAGCTTCGCTTGGTTTTCATTGAGTCATTCCACTCCCGCCTAAACCCTAGCCTGAGTAGCATCCCATGGATGCCGGCGAGGACCGCCTGAGCTCACTTCCCGACGAGGTCCTCGGCAGCATCCTCCACCGCCTCCACTCCATCTTCGAGGCCGCGCGGACGAGCCTCCTCTCCCGCCGGTGGCGGCGCGTCTGGCTCGCCGTGCCGGCGTTCTCCTTCAACGGCCCCGCCGACTGCGGCCGCGTGCGAGACTGCCTCGCCGCCTACGCCGCCCGGACGGACCTTCCCCTCCGCTGCATCGACGTCGTCACCGTCCGCGCGCACGCCGCCTCCACCGGCGAGGCCCTCCGCCTCGCCGCGCGCTGCCTCTCCGGCGAGTTCGTCTTCGTCAACGAGACGCCGGGGGAGGACGAGGAGGGGCTCGCCGTGGAGAGGGGCGTCTTCGAGCTGCCCTGCTTCGAGAATGCCACCAAGATCCGCATGCGCCTTGGGTTCCTCGGCCTCGGGATGCCGCCTTCCGGAGTGTTCCGCCGGCTCACCAGGGTGCTGCTCATCCATGTGCATTTCCATGGCCCATGCGACATCGGCGATGCCCTCTCGTCGCCGCGCTGCCCGGCATTGACAGATCTCTCTATCCTGGGGTCCCGTGGGGTGGATAGTCTCACCTTGTACTCGCTATCGTTGGATTTGATAGAGCTGGTGGATTTATCTGGTTTGCAGCAGCTAACGATTGTGGCGCCGAAGCTTATATGTTTAAAAGTGTCGCGGTGCTTCAAATGGAACAGGCCAATTGCCAACATCCATGCCCCAGCATTGGAGTTATTTGAGTGGATGGAGCCATATGATCCGAGCTCAATTCAGATCAACAGCATGCCAAGTCTCACTTTTCTCAGCACCCTCCTTAGAGTGTTTGAACATCCTAACTCTCTATTCAATCAGCATTGTGCGAGTCTGTTGCGGCGCTTTGGTGTCGACTCTCTTCACCTTTTATTGGTGTATCCATCAGTGAGTGCACTCTCTCTAATGTGAAATCATCGCAGCAGAGTGACTAATTACCAAGTAACACTATGACTTAGGTCAGAACGGGTGTGACTTGATGGTCATGATAGTGTTTGTTTGATGATGACTAGCATTTTATAACATGCTGCAGCACTTCTTTAGTATTACAGCAAGGCCAAAATTTGAAAAGTGGTAGACAAGTTTGACCATGAGGTGTTTGCTCTTTGTGCAGCATATTGAGATTCCCTCGCAAGTAGTGGTGTTACTTTACTTGCATGGGCCATTCTCTATCTGTAATTAAAAATGATGCTTAAAAAGGAGCTACTACATTTGTTCTCAGGGGCTAGAGTTCCCATGTTAATTGGATGAGAGGCAGAAATATATACAATCCTTCATTGTTTTTTAGTGGGTCCACATTATACCAGTTCATACTTACCATATATTGATTTTAGAGGTGTGAGGTGTATATAGAAAGCATGCACAGCAGCTTACACATACAACTGTAATAGTCCATCCTCAAAAAAAACATTATTTTATTTATAAGCTTGGGGCTCAAATCTTCAAGTTTGTTTTGTTTGTAGAGAGGGAGAGGGAGAGAGAGAGTAATGCTAGATAAATTTTTTTTAGCCTCATTCCCTTGCGTTGTTTTTAAGAAAACAAGATGCTTGTGGTTTTTCATGGCATTATGATATATGGTCCTTTTCTTTTTGACCAACTTCAATTTTACTGTGACAGAACCTCGATAACGATCAATACATGATGGGTGACATAACTATGCTTCCACGTGTGGAGAAATTGCACCTGCGGTTATCATCACGGCCCCATGCTTTTGGAGCTTGTGTATTCCATGTGCTACGGATGTGTACTGGTGTAAGAAAACTTACAGTGGACATACAGCCTTGGAAGGTAAAATTGCATCTTCCTTATTTAGTACTCTGTTTTATTGTTATTATTAGGCGATTGATGGGTAAAAAAAAATCTTGTAATTTTCAGGTGCCAAGTGAATGCCCAATTGGTTGTATTTGTGATCAGCCCAATGACTGGAAAACTGAGAGCATCTCCTTGGATCTTCTTGAAGAAGTGGAAGTATATGGCATCGAAGGAGTGGAACATGAAGTTGTTTTTCTGAGGCAACTATTCAGATCGGCAACTGATCTCAAGATGATTGCTATAACTTTTGACCCGTCGGTTAATTTGCGCACCTCCTTGTGTAAGAAGTTAATCAGCTTCTCTCACCCACGAACCCATGTGGAATTGCGTCAAGAATGTGATGGGAGCATGACGATATATGAACCAGCAGACCAGCTCGCTAGACGGAAGCTTAAGCGTAAGCGTAAGCGTCGCTCAGTAAACCATTGATTAGTTGGTTCAAGTTTGCTTCTGGAATGAGTAGCATGTCAACTCCTTAGTTATTCTGGAATGAGTACCCTGTTACCTCTTTAGTTAAATTCTGGAATGAGACAATGAGTACCCTGTTACCTCTTTTGTTAAATTCTGGAATGAGACAACGAGTACCCTGTAACTCTTTGAATTATCCTGGAATGAGTAACTTACTACCTTATTACTCTTTAATCGGTATTGAGTGTGCCAACTAATCCTTGCCATGGGGACAGATTGTGCCACTTTGGGCTGGTGTTTTGTTTCAGGTTATAATATGGATGTTTTTAGGCTGGTGTTTTTGGCTCCTGGTGCATGAAATTGTGCAAAGATGCATACCTAGAATTACACTTGAAGTTTGAGCGGCATAGCTTGATTTTCTTTCGTTTCCTTCCCTGTCTGGGCTTAATTTTTGGCGCAAAGCTGAACATCAATTCTCTATCTTTTTCTACTCTAAGGCGTACAAAGATCTGGCAATGTGAAAAGCAAACCAGCCCTATGAGCAATGAGACGCCATGGCGGCATCACCAGTAATCCCCACAGCTACAGGACCCATCGACGAAATGGTGAAACCTACTCCTGTCCCTGAACACGATCTTCCTGCCGGTGATCTTCGACATCAGCTTCAACACGGCGTGGCAGTCGGAGCACGCACGCAGGTTCTTGACGATCTTGATCGTCTCCCCGGGCGCCGTGCTGATGAGCCCAAACGCAACGGCGAGCTTCTCGCTGTGGACGGCCAGCGCCTTCTCCTTGGTCGCCTCGTCAAGATCATGCAGCACCAGCTCGGTCCGAGGAACGTGCCCCTGCTCCTTCACGAGCGCATTCATCTTCTCCACCATGGCGTAGATCTCACCGTTGCGCCCGTGGCTCATGTCGCCGGCGACGAACTCGTACACCTTGCGGCCGATCTCAATGGCGCTGCACCCGGGCTCCTTGTGGATGCCGCTGGCCTTCATCATGGACCTTACTCTTGCGACCTCTTCCCAGTTCCCGACCGCCGCGTAGATGTTCGACAGGAGGATGTACATGCCGGAGTTGGCGAGCCCCTCCGCAACGAGGTAGTCGGCGATCTGCTGGCCTAGCGCCATGTTCTTGTGAAGCCGGCACGCAGCGAGCAGTGACACCCACATGACGGCGTCGGGGGCGATCGCCATGCTCTGGACGAGGTGGAATGCTTCTTCTATGAGGCCGGCACGGCCGAGGAGGTCGACCATGCAACCGTAGTGCTCGATCTTGGGCGCAATGGCGTACTCCTCCTCCATTGATCGGAAGAACTGGCGGCCCTCGTCGACAAGCCCAGAATGGCTGCAGGCGTTGAGCAAGCCGATGAAGGTGATGTCAGTTGGCCAGAGGTTCTGAGCCCGGAGCTGCGGGAACATCTCCAGTGCCTTTCTGCTATGTCCGTGCATTGCGTAGCCGTTGATCATGGCGTTCCAGACGACGATGTCCTTGTCGGCGATGCTGTCGAACACTGACACGGCGTCCTCCAAGCTGCCACACTTGCAGTACATGTCAATGAGCGCCGTGCCAACCCTGACATTGAGACGAACTCGCCGGCTGTTCTTGACGTAGGAATGCAGCCACTTCCCGGACTCTGCCGTGCCGAGCTGCGCGACGGCAGAAAGTGCCAGCACGACGGTCACCTCGTCGGGGTCAACACCTGACCGCAGCATCCGTCGGAACAGCCGGAGCGCCTCGTTCGGTCTCCCGTGCTGCGTGTAGCCGTCGATCATGGCGTTCCAGCAGATGAAGTCCTTGTGGGGCATCCCGTCGAACAGCCCGCGTGCGTCGTCGAGCGTCCCCATCTTGGCGTAGCAGGTGAGCATCGCCGTGACGGACACGATGTGCGGGTCGGACATTTCGTCGAACAGGGCGCGCGCTGCTTCGGCGTCGCCTGCCCGCGCGTACATGTCGAGAAGAGCGGTGGCGACGTAGGAGTCGCCGGTGAGCGCCAGCTTGAAGGCATACGCGTGCAGGGCGCGGCCAAGGGCGAGGCCGTGGCAGGCGGGGAGGGAGGCGGAGAGGGTGTGCGAGGTGGGGAGGAGGCCTCCACTCAGCATCTCGGAGAGGAGCGCGAGCGCGGCGAGGTGGAGGCCGCGGGAGGAGTGGGCGTGGATGGCGGAGGTGTAGAACACGGCAGTGGGGTCCTGCGTTCGGCGGAGGAGCGTGACCGCGAGGTCGAGGCGGCCGGAGGCGGCGTACGCGCGCTGGAGGCGGAATCCCACCGCCCGGTCGCCGTCCACGCTGGCGCGGACCGCCGCGGCGTGGAGCTCGCCGGTGCGGCGGAGGGTCGCGTAGCCGGTGAGCAGCCCCGCCACGCGGTCGGCGGTGAGGATGCCATGCTGCTGACCTCCGGTTGAGGCGGAGGAGGAGGAGGAGGAAGGGAGCACGGGCTGCACGGCGGCGGCGGACATGGGAGGCGGAGGAGGAGTGGCGCGCGCGGCTTCCCGAGCTCCTTATCCTCCTCCTCGCGCGCAAAAAATGAAAATTAAGAAGAAAAAAAAAAACGAATGGTGTCGGCGAGTAAAAATATTTTGAGAAATACAAAAAGCCCAGCACACATGTGGGCTTTTAGGGCGAATCTCGACAAAATGGGCTTTTCTTGGGCCGTAATAGACGAGTCGCCAGAGCCGTGTGCTGCAAGCTGCAGAGAAAGAATATGTAGCGAACGTTCGCGCGATTAGACCTTCATATAATATCTTTTCTTTAAAAGTTTATACTATCTTTTTAAAGACCCAACGGGGTGTCAATATATTAATTAGAAGGGATAAATGCCATTTACAGGAAAAAATTAAAAATAAAGAAAGTGGGGGTAGTAGGTCTAGCTATAGCGGCCTCAGTTGCCCGGAGAGGTAGATGCTAGTTTACGTGCCCGCCATAGCTTCCTTGTTGAAGGGGCATGATTTTCGATTTCATATGCGATGTGATTTATTAACCCCCAACTGTTGTCTATTTTTTTTAACATTTTGCTGTTACGTTCCTTCAATATATCCCACGATACTAGAATGAAACAGTGATTTTGCCCCCACCTTTATGCTCTTTTGGGATTGCTCTTATGACATTTGCCCACCAATCCTCTAACAACAACCAGCTCTTGTTGTATCCTCCCCTGGTTAAAGTTAGTGTATGGTGTCTTATGTAGTACTTCGTGCCATACCAGCCTAGTGACCAGGTATTCCTTGAAGAGGTGGCATGTTATCTCTAGGGGCTGTTTGGTTGCCTGTACCACTCTGGCTCGCATGAGATATAAAAAATGTAGTTGTTTGGTTACCTGCACAGTGGGTCCGAACCATAACTGGCAGAAATATTAGTTTGGTCACTGCCTTTGCTACAAGCCAAAGTTTATACTATCAATGTTATATATATATATATATATATATATATATATAGTTTACATTTTTTACTCCAATTCGAACTCGTATTCGATTTTTGAATTTAAAATCCATATGTTTGTACATCTATATTATATATATACAAAGTTTATGTACTTAAACTTTATACATGTAAAATTTATATACTTAAATTTTATGCGTGTAAAGTTTATATATCTAGAGTTTATATATGCTAATTAAATAAAATGTTCGCTAGAAAACTATCCACGTGAATGTTCACTAGATAGACTTACCCCGAAGCATGTACTTCTCTTCATCCAAATTCCATGATTTTGCCAAGTGAATTTTATGTATGGGATTCTACTGCTCGGTACAAAACAATGTTTTTTTTTGTTATTTGAACTGATTGGATTTGTGTGAATCTCATGAGAAAGTACAAATTCAAAATTCAATTCTCTTGTAGTAATTTGGAGAACTCTTCCCCCTTTCTAAACAACTAAAATCATGCTGGAGCCCCGATAACATATGATTGGTGTGATGGAAAAATGCTTTGTTTCATGCTTAACTACTCCCATCAACTCATACACATCAATTTGATGAATTCATAACAGCTCACACATATACACATATATATAGTCAATCAGAAATATACAAAACATACAAAACACTGCTAGCGGTGTCAACGTTTATAAACCATACCCAACATATTGAGAGATTAGATGAAAACAAAGTATGTTGGTAAAGTTTTCTATTATTTAAGAGAAGATATGCAAAGTTATGGTATGTTCCATAGCATATTGTTTGAATCAATAAAATAAATCCAAACCCGCATGATTTATTTAGACCCTTATAATCTTAACACAAACACATTAGAACACTGTCATTTATTATACACTATCTCTGGAAATAACTAAGAGGTCGTCTTATTAATTTGTGTTTCAAACCACCGACAAAGACTTATCTTCAAATTTTATTTTTGAGACTAATTGAAGATGTACAAGCGAAGATATTAATCACTTTTCTTAAGTTTTAGGTCAGCTCTATTAGCATTAAACTATAAAATGTATAGATAATCTATACAATCAAAATATAAAACTATATAAAATATTACGTGGAATGCTAATAATTGCACAAATATAAGATATAAATCATATAAATAAAGTAGTACTATATTTGTTTCGTATTGTAAGACTTTCTAGCATTGCCTAAATTTATCAATTGAGGAATGTATATAATTTATATATATGTCTAGATTCGTTAGCATCTACTACCTCTATCCCAGTATATATGAGATTCTGGCTATTCACTTGTAACTTTTAACCATTCGTCTTATTCAAAAATTTAGTGCGAATATAAAAATTTATATGTAATAATTCAACTACTTTTAATAATAAATAAAATAATAAACAAATAAATAATATTTTTTAAATTTTTTGAATGAGACGAGTAGTCAAACATTACAAACAAAAAATCAAAATCCCTTGTAATGTGTGACAGAGGGAGTATATGAATCTAGCCAAGGCTCGGGTGGAGTACATCACAAACAATTCTCCGAAGATATATTGAAGAGTTTCCTATCAGAAAGAACTATTATTGTAATATAGTTTAAGAAATAGATTGGAATATAGTTTAAGAAATAGATTGGAATATGACATGATCAAATAAACAACTCCTATGCAAGAGTGATGGTATTCATGCGCAACTACTCTGCACAAGTATGTGATGAATTACTAGCACACTGCTGCTGTTATATATAATACTAGTGAGTTGTCACAATATAAATTCATAATATATATATACAACATATTGAGATATTGGAGTAAAACAATTATATATTGGGTTAGCGTGATTAGAGAATCATAATTTGCATAAATACACATGGATTTTGTAAGCCACCTGACCTAACAAACAATTATCTCTTGAGAACATCGATTCATCCAAATAAATGATATAATTAGCTATCGGCTCCCTCTTGAGAACATCAATTTATTCAAATGAATGGCGGCGTAATTATAACTATTTAATCTCTCTCGAGAACATCAATTCATCCTAAGACACACTGTATGGACCGAAGAGTGAGTTTCATTCTACAGTAAATAGGTGATCATGTATAGTCTAAGATTAGATCTAAGAATTATTTCTAACAAGCTGCACCTTCACGACATGGAGTCCAAGACGGAAACGCTCGATGATGAGATGCAACCAATGGAGTCGCTCAACTAGGTCCTGCTCATTAAGAAAAGGAGAAAGAATGATGAGCTACAAGCTGTTCGAAAACATGCTGTCCAAAAACAGCTCATACATATAACTCTCAAAGAAATTTTGTTCTTCTGATGAACATTGTCTGTATCAATTTCTTACATGAGATCGAATCCATCATGCTACCTGAAGGAATTGACAAATGGTCGAGCAAGTATTATCATCAAGAGAGCATTCGCCCATGTCTACAAGTAAACACTTGTTGAATATGACGATGATAATGCACAGCTTGATTCCGCCATTCTTTGAGTCCGAGTTGCAGGGTGAAATCAAAAACTCGGCCCAGCACCCTTTCAGGGTCGTCACCGTGGATGAAGAAGACAAGGTACTACTACATGATCCGCTTGAGGCCTTGAGCCATCAGTTCTTGACAAATGGCTGAAACAACTATATTTATTAACCAAACAATTTTATCATATAGAAAACACTATGAGGCACCACAGTTTCCGGTATAAAATTTTAAGTATAAATTTCGGTAACTCGACGTAATTTTTTAAAGATGTTAAAATTATCCTTATTAACCCATGCAGAGTAATAACTGTGTATGTGATTTGCATGCTTTGATGTACGAAATCCTCTCTCAAGGAAATCTACAGCTTGGTAACAAGAGCATTGTGTGAAATCAACGAGCACAATACCAGTGACCGCTATGCTTTTGCTTGATCTGGCATTTTACTTCAGAACAAACTATGGTGTGCAACTGTACTGCATACACAATTAGTTTTAGAATCAGTTGCTCTTAACAGCGGTCAGTACCGCAGCTGGATTATGATTTGTTGGGATCACCTTTTGATGGAACAGCTAGGTGTCCCTGTTGGACTCTTGTCCTGTAGGCACTCCTCCTTTAATATCTGTGTTACTGTATATGTGGCGTTTCCATGTATACCTCTCAACTGAACATATTCAGGTTCAGGTATCTAAACAAGTATTCTCAGTTTCCATTTCTATTTGAAGTTCTATTCCCACTATAAACCTCGAATTTGTTTCGAACTTGCAAAACTTGGATAGTACAACTGTACAGATTCCCGTACAAGACTGTAGAATTGGAGAAACTGACAGGGTTGTTTTCTCTATTCGATTCAAGATCGCTATTAGTGATTCAGTGGTCGTTTCTATGATTCGAAATAGGTACCAACGGACAACTTGTGTGAAACTGTGCATTATTATTATCTTTTACGGTACTCCATCTTACCACCATGGAGGTAAGAGTGCGTTTAAATCTCAGCAATTCACTGACTAAGGTTAGTTTTGGGTTAAGAGGAAAATGTTGCTAGCATGGTAACTCCTAATAAATTAGTAAAACATAAAACATGCATAGCCTTTTAAATCATAAACTACCCCCGTCCCTACATGTTTTACGCTGTTGACTTTCTAATGCACGATTGACCATTCGTCTTATTCAAAAATTTACATAATTAATAATTGTTTTTATATCATTTTATTTATTGTTAAGTATACTTTTATGCATATATATAACTTTACACATTTTATAAAAAAATTGAATAAGATAAATAGTCAAACGTGTATAAAAAAGTCAACGGCGTCAAACGTTTAGGGACGGAGGGAGTACTAAATTTAGCAATAGTTTTAAACATCACGTAGACCACCCAAATATTTGATCTAAGGGACTCTTTGGCATGTTTTCATTTGGAGTTATAAACCCTATCTGGGATTTGGAAATAATTCCTTTTTCTTGTAATTATCAACCGTAGTTGGTATTAGGTATTAATTCATTTTTTATTTAGAAAAAAATTAAAACACGCTTGATGCAGATAGATTACAAATCCATAATGAACATTTTAATAATGTGCCGTAGAATACAATACGAAAGGCTAGATTAAAAGTCCATATATATATATATTTAAACTTTGGACAATCAGTTATATTAAAAAAATATCAGAAATAACGTTTGAACTTCAAATTCAAAAGTGGCTCAAAAGTTCTCACTACACCTACAGCACATTTAATGAATTTAAGCAAATTTCTTTTGAATAGAGTTTTAAATCATCTAGCCCGTGTCGGTAGGCACAACTGCACAAGTAGGGATGTTAACGGAGTAAATTTGGACAGATAGTGTTATATCATATCCTAAATTATAATTTTTAAGCGGATGCGGAGCGGGTGCGGATGTTTTCCGATGCAGATTGTTGGAATGTCGGAAATGGTGCGGAGTCAGCTCGGAAATAGATTATTATGATCGGATCCTGACTCTACATTTGTACGTACCATCATAAAATAGATTCTTATTGGTGTTGTCGATCAAATAAAAGTCTATAATAGTATGATTTCTTCATGCCCTTAGCTTTTGATTTATTTAGCAAACAATAGTAATGACCTTTCCACACTATTAGTCCTAATTAATGTAATTTTGAGGTTACTCAAGGACTAATTACCTCTCGTATGGTAAGACAACTACCAAGCCTTTGGATCAAACGAAACCAATGTCTGTCAACTGTAAAAAAAAAATCCTATATATGTATATTCTCTCTCGAAAAGATACACCTAAACAGTTATTTAAAGAATGGAAAAATTCAACAATACATATAAATGTGTTTTTTTCTTTTTTTTCCGAATGCGCAAAAGATTTACACATCAATATATTAGAGAAGGAAAGAGTTTTGGTATACGACGCCTGAAACCTGATAGACTTAAGGCACAGACCCGAGAGATAAAAATAAGACGACTAAACTAGACACGAGATTATGAATAAATGCACAGCACCAGGAGAAGGAGGGGGCAAGACCGCTCTACACTCCTAATAGATCTCCAAAGTTGGTGACACCGGCGGCCGACCACAACTGGCCTTCCGAGACTACCAGCTCCTTCACCGCAAGGACGAAGGACAGTGCCGAGTCGAAGATCCTGCGATTTCTCTCTTTCCACAACTGTCAGAAGACGAGGAGGACTAAGAAGTCAAAACATGTCCTCAGGTGGTTGGAAAGACCGGCTCGAGATGAAGGCACCAGTCCTAGAGGCAAGCACAAGCACCACTACGGGAGAGAGGGACGTCCGACCCGACGGCAGCAGTACCTGGAGCCAGGCCTACAGATCAATGTGTGACATCTTTTGCATGCGACAAAAACAACAAGTACAATTGTGATTGTGTAGCCATATGCTACTCAGAGCAAATTAAATTTAAACTTTTATATATATATATATATATATATATATATATACACTGCATGCATATCACACTTGGTTTATCTTATCGGATTTTTTTATTAAAAAGATATGCCCATTGCAGCGATAACAAAAACAAATGGACATTCTAGAGAGAGTCTTGCAAGTTCTCGCCATGATGTGCGACAGCAAGCTGCCGGTGCAGTGGAAGAATGTCTGCGTCGTCGGGGCAGGCATGGCCGGCCTGGCGGCGGCGCGGGAGCTGCGCCGGGAAGGACACGCCGTGACGGTGCTGGAGCAGGGCGGCGACGTGGGCGGGCAGTGGCTGTACGACCCGCGCACCGACGGCGACGACCCGCTCGGCGCGGCGCCGGCGCCGGTGCGCGTGCACGGCAGCATGTACGCGTCGCTCCGCCTCATCAGCCCCCGCGAGTCCATGGGCTTCACCGACTTCCCCTTCGTGCCCAGCTCAGGCGGCGGCCGCGACCCGCGCCGCTTCCCCGGCCACCGCGAGGTGTTCCTCTACCTCAAGGACTTCTGCAACGCGTTCGGCCTCATGGACGCCGTCCGGCTCAACACCAGGGTCCTCCGCGTCGCCATGGCGCCCCGTCGTCAAGGCCCCGCCGGCGGCGAGCCGAAATGGGTGGTCAGGTCCGTACGCGTCGGCGAGCGCGATGACACTGAAGTTCAAGAAGAGGTGTTCGACGCCGTCGTCGTCGCCACCGGACACTACTCGCAGCCCAGCCTTCCAACCATCAAAGGTACACACACGTATTTGCTTGATTCAGAGAGCAAGTGATGCATGCATCCATTGAGCTCATCGCCATTGGACAGGAATGGAGGTGTGGAGGCGACGGCAGCTGCACAGCCACTCGTACCGGCTGCCTGAGCCGTTCCGCGGCGAGGTGGTGGTCATGGTGGGCTGCGGCGACAGCGGCAAGGACATCGCGCTGGAGCTCATCGGCGTCGCCAGGGAGGTGCACCTCACGGCCAAGTCCACGGAGGAGGCCACGACGCCGGCGATGTCCAAGCTGCTCGCCAAGTACGCCAACCTTCACCTGCACCCGCGGATCGAACACCTGCGCGAGGACGGGACGGTGGTGTTCGTCGACGGCTCGCGCGTCGTCGCCGACACGGTGATGTACTGCACCGGGTACGTCTACTCGTTCCCGTTCCTGGAGACGGACGGGGAGGTCACCGTGCGCGACAACCGCGTGGGGCCGCTGTTCGAGCACGTGTTCCCGCCGGCGCTGGCGCCGTCGCTGTCGTTCGTCGGCGTTCCCAGGAAGGTGCCGGCGCCGTGGTTCTTCGAGGCGCAGGGGAAGTGGGTGGCGCAGGTGCTGTCCGGGAAGAGGTCGCTGCCGCCGGAGGAGGAGATGACGCGTTCCGTGGAGGAGCACCACCGCGCCAGGGAGGCCGCCGGCGTGCCGGTGAAGTACACGCACGAGCTCGGCAGCATCGAACCGCTGGTATATCCTGAACTGAACTGCTCGTGATGAATCTTTCTTGTGTTGATTTGGCGCGCCATGGATGAGCAGAAGTATATCGAGTTCGGGGAGAAGTACTGCGACTTCCCGCGCTACGAGGATTGGAGGAGTGAGATCATCGTGTCCACCATGAGGAACAGGGACCAAGACCTGGAGACCTTCCGCGATCAGGCCTTGGAAGCTGGTGGTGATCCTTCGCCTCTGCACGCCACGGCCATGGCCATGGCTAGCTCTCGAGCTCTCAACTGAACAGGTTCAGGTTCAGGCCATGGCTGAATTTGTATCACCCGGAATCGTGTAAAATTTCTGGGCATGCGAACAATCAAGTCTCATCTTTTGAGGAAGAACATTGGCGGAGGATAGACAAGTAATTTTGGCACATGATTACTGCTGATGAACAAGGGCTTCAGTGCTCTGAAGACTGATGAATAAACTTGTGGGGGAGTTCAGAAAGTATTCCTGTTTTATGAACCTAGCTGCAATGGTGCATGGCAAGTTTTTGTTTAGTGCTTCTTCATTTTGCTCACTTTTTTCCTGACTGCATCCAATTAGCATTCATGACTGTTAATCTGGTGATAACATTATATTAACTTGTGCAGAAAGCTCAATGAAAAATCTGAGTCTCCAGCCTGTGCAGAAAGCTTTCTGACCCAATGAATATCTCCAATATCAGTCAGTCATGGACTCATGGAGCACAATGTAACACTTTGGTATGCACACTAGAGCTTGCAGATGATGCATCCCCAGCAACCCAATTCCATTCAAACTCCAAACACACGAATAAAAGAGTTGAAAGTCAACAAATTAAACCACCCGTAAGTCTTAAACGTAGAATCGAATTTCAGAAACCAAAAGGGTTTCTTCTTCCATGCACCAGAAATTCGGAGTATCAGATTAACATAAATATTTCCAGTTCTTCCCTAGCAGTTCAGCTATTGTGCCCCATGTACCAAAACCAGGCAAGTAACTTGAATACCTGATGATACAGCTACTACATAGTCATTATGTTCGTCTGCTGCTGCATTCATAATTGCGACAAAGTAATGCTAAACTAAACCACAGAATGACAGGGAACTAGTTTTACCAGTATAACAATGGTACCAGCTAGAATCACTGAAAAGAAACTATTCAAGCAAATTAAGCTCATCACAAGTGCATATCAGATGGCTAGTTTAACATCCAGAATCTATAGATTTGCTAGCCTCCTAACAAGTTATCAGCCAATTCTTCAAGCTAGCTTATGCAACTATCCAGGATGAGTCTGAACTTATGCCCAGACCTGAACAAACACAAAGTTAGGCGCATTCCCATGCTAGTCCCATCAAGAGAGAGAAATAGAGACTCCGAATCAAATTTCAGAAACAACAGGCTTAATTTCTTCTCCCGTACATCAAATTCAGATATACATTTCCACCTACTTATGGGCCTACAGTTGTTCAATTTACAAAAAGAAAGCAAACTGATACTCTGGTGACTACTTCCATCCATGATCCAGTGCCAATGCAAAACACCATCAATGCCATAATTATGCGTAAACTTCTTTGCATGTTGCAGCATGCATAACTGCCACAAGGCAATGATGAACTTGGCCTCATAAAACTGGATTTACCAGAATGCCAATGCCACTTACTGTACCTCTTGCAGTCACTGAATTGAAACAATATAAGCAAATTAAGCTTGTGATCACAAGGTCATATCAGAATTAACATCAAACAATTCTGGCACTTGACCAACAGTTAGCATATACCATATGTCCATTCATGAAGAGTGTGAACTAATGTCCAGACCAGATAGAACACAAGGTTGGCCGCACTTCTTAATTACGTCCAATGCAAACACACACGCACACATAAAGTGATGAAGAAAAATAACAGGAATCGAACAAATTAAAGCATTCTGAATCTTAGCCCATAACCCACAAACCAAAGGGACGGTTTCTTCATACATGCATCAAATTCAGATATACATGTCCATTATATTCCTACTTATGAGTTATGAGCAGTTCATCCATAGCGCTGCATCTACCAAAAGCAAGCGATGATCCACTAACACTTCTTGTCTTGTCACATCCATCCACCAAAAGACACTTGTGATTAGTTCCAAGTAAGAACAACCGTGGGTAACTAACTGTTCGTGGGTCTCACCGTCGCGGCCGTGGGCTCAGGCTGACATGTCGTCGCCGGCGTCGCGGTGGACGGCGAGGCGGAAGGTGACGTACGCGTCGACGCAGGCGTACTGCACCTGCTCCTTGGTCAGCTTGCGCGCGTCCCACCTGCTCGTGCCCACCTTCCTCGGCTTCGAGACCCCGTGCCACCCGAGGTGCTTCTCCGCCATGCGCTCCATCGACGTGTTGCCCATGCTGGGCAGCCCCCGCAGCTCCACCGTGCGCGCGACTTCCAGCCCGTGGTGCTCTTCCAGCTTGCGGCAGTCGCAGCGGACGCCGTAGGCCACGAAGACGACGCGTGTGTCGGCCAGGAACCGCCGGAGCACGGCGGGGACGGCGTTGGCGTGCGCGATCTGGAACACCAGGCACCGGTGGCCGACGCACAGCTGCAGCGTGCCCGACCGCGGGTCCGCGCCGCCCTCCGGCGCGCGGAACTTCGGGTTCCACTGCACCCCCATGCCGACGGTGAAGCCGCAGTCGGAGTGGAGGCGGCCGCGGTGGCGCCACCTCGTGGTATGCAGCCACCGGCGCGCCGCGCCCGCGTGTGCGGTGACCGTGGCGACGACCTGGCGGCGGCCCACGCACACCACGTACTCGTCGTGCGTGCCGGTGGAGCGGCGGAGGCGCGTGGACACGGGGGTGGCGGTGGCGACCATGGCGCGGCGCCGGCGTGTTGTGCTTCTTCTTGCCTTCTTCCTGGGTTTCTTGGGTTTGTTGGAGGGTTTGTTTTTTTTCCACGATGAAGAAACCAATCAACATACCGACGGAAATGGATTTTAAATTTTCTCTCGTCTATTGCATAGTATTTAAGTAGTCACTAAAATATTAAAAGAATATTAAGATAGATTAATATAAAATATACCACTCCACGCTCAGTTATGACTTTTCTATCCGTAACAAAAGCAGTAAATTAAACTTATATGTATAATCCCAGTTATGTTTGTTATCTTTTCTTACAGATTACAGAAGTTATGTTTAAACATGCATGTATATTTAGTATTAATTTATCTTCATAAAATTATCTTTTTTTATAACTATTTAGATGACATGGAACAGATAAGGGGATGTGCAACGAAAAACAGAGGCCGAAAAACAAATTATGATAAAGACTTAAGATCAAATTTAAATTTAAAGTTAAAAATTTAGATGTTAACTTATAATCATAAGCAAAAGCAAAAGATCAGTGGTTTGTTTCTTAGCAACGGCGGCGGCAGCAGCAGCTTTTATTTTATTTTTTTGGTACTGTTTTGGGTTTTGACTCTTGGTTTTAACAAATTCAAATCACAAGCCGGATAGGACCCAAAATTTCAGGATAATTTTTCAAGTTTCGCCAAAAGGGAATTATGGAAACTCTTCTGTTTGAAATTTAAAAACAAAATTCATTTCCTTCTTTTTCGACTAATTACATGTGTTAAGGCGAGTAAATGCACGTGTAAATGTGTAGCATTGAAGCACATTTCAGTTTCTGATTCAAATTATTCATGTATAAACTACGATAGCCAGATATACAATCTCAAGTATTTATAGCCATGAAAACCAGACAAAACATATCTGCAATGGTGTTCAATTCCAATTCACAATTCAAATCTACTACCTCCAAAAAAAAAATGCCTTTCAACCGCAATATGGATATTAGGGCGAGTTCAATCGCTCGTTTTAAGTTACCAGCTTTCCGAGTTTCTATAAGAAAATCGCTTAAAAATCAAATAAACCCAATTGTTAAGTTTAAAATAATTAATATGTAATTAGTCATGCATTAATGATTTATTTTATTTTGTATGAGGTAATTTGCTCAACTAAAACGGCTGAAACGAACTCAAGGTATATTTACTGGTTTAGTACGAGCCTCTTCCTAGCAGTATGTTTTTAGAAACTTTATAACGAAACTATTTAAAATTCAATTTTTAATGTTTTATATTTAATTAATTACTCTGTGCCCTCTAAAAAGCTACTCCTATCATAATGTAAGGCCCAGTCTAGTTTCTAAATTTTTTTCTAAAGACATCATATCGAATCTTTGAATAACTAAACGAAGCATTAAATATAGATGAAATAAAAAATAATTGTATAGTTGTGGAACAAATCGTGAGATGAATCTTTTAAGCCTAATTAGTGCATGATTAGTCATAAAACGACGTGTGCTAATGATAGATTAATTTGGCGAAAGAGATTCGTCTCGCGGTTTTCATGCGAGCTATGGAATTTATTTTTTTCATTCATGTCTAAAACCATCTTTCGATATTCGGTCCAACGTTCGATGTGAGACCTAAAAATTATCTTTTTGTGAACTAAGAGGACGTTTGGTTAGGGAAAAGAATTTTTTGGGGATTACCGTAGCACTTATGGCTAATCATTAAGTAATTAGTCTCAAAAGCTATAACTGTATGATTAGTTTTTTGTTTCATCTATATTTAATGCTTTAATGCTCTATGAAGATGTGCAAATATTCGATGTGATGTTTACGGAAAAAAAGAAAATTAGGAACTAAACAGCACCTAAGGTCAACCTCGCCCCGAGCTCGTCGCCAACTACATGCATGGCGCTAGTGTAGTGTCGTCGTCTTCCGCCGAGGCCGCGGATGCACGCCTCCTCCCTGGCGGCGTACGTACATGATGCCTCGGATCAATCTCGACACGGCGGCCCGACATGGCGCACCTCGCGTACAGCGAGACGAGAAAGATTGGCAATGGCTGCAACGGCAGAGCCTCATCAGCTGGGCACAGAATCCGGACCTCTTTCACAAGGCATGCACATGGTCGTCGCGACATCAAAGCAGGTAGCCGATCGAAGAAAAACCTGACCGCTCAACAAAGGCTCTCCTGATCGAGAAAACAAGCAGCAACGAACTTGAAGTTTAGCTGTCTCGTTATCGCAGACAAGCTAAAACGGTAAGTGGTCTGACTCATCGAGAAATTAAAGAAACTGATGAAACAAGTCAATTTGGTCTTGTGAAGGCATTGTACGTAGGAGCTGACGCGCCAGCATCGGCATCAGGAGGATGGGTGCCCAAAAAGCATTAATCGCCAACGCCTGCAAGCAAACACGTACTACGACGTGAAGGCAGCTTGATCCTTCCTGCCACTCTATGCCCTGTGCAAACTGAAAAGTGGAACGCTCGGGAGGGTGTTTGAGACCATAGTTCTATGTTTGAATATTTATTATAAATAATAGTAAACGTAGACTATTAATAAAACTCATATATAATCTTGGACTAATTCACAAGACGAATCTATTGAGCCCAATTAATCCATGATTAGCCTAGCTAGGTGATGCTATAGTAAACATGCTTTAATTATAGATTAATTAGTCAAAAACTTTGCCTGCCATCCTTTTAGGGTCGTCTCGTCACCATCGATGGAGAACACAAGGTAAACACATCACTATGTATGCCTAGGGCATACACTATGCAAGCCACTCCCTTAGAAAAAAGGAGATATCACGTGGGATGAAGCTACACACCCTACGGTGCATGGAGATGCGAATAGGTCCCATGAAAAAATATTATCATTTTTAATTCTTTTCCATCCCCTCCTGCTCTCTCTCCTGTCCCTCTCTTTCTCATCGCTCTCCTCTCCCAATGGGGGAGAGCTTGCCGGGAGGCCTACGGCAGCCCACGACGGCGCTGGTAGCGCGTCGACGGCGACGGAGCTTGGTGGTCACATCTCCGCCTCGGATCTGGAAGGCGGGGCTTCACAGCGGCAAGGCAAGCTCGGCGTCGGCACGGCAAGCTCGGCGGAGGGCGGCATCGACACGAGCTTGGCAGAGGGCGGCGCAAGATCAGCGGCGGCGGAGCGAGGCCCTGGCCGCTCCAATCTCCGGCGTTTTCTCTCCTCTCTCGTACTTTCTCTCCTATATTTTGGGCTTCATTCTAACAAAGCCACTAATTCTTCTGCAGGGTACGTGCACCCCTGCTGGGACACGGTGCATGGTGATTTGACAGACTAGCTCTAACATGGCGGGCTAAAGCCACGCACCACGTCAAAGCATAGTGCATGTCCTTACTGTCGCCTTGTACGCAGCAATAGCTATGTTGTCCAACCAAAAGAGTTTGTGAACTTTGGCCCAACAAAATTTGATTTATCGTCTCCGTACACTCGCTAGTACTGTTGACCGAATAATTAGGCCTTGTAAAAGTTTTTTTAAGAGAGGACACATCAATGCGTATGCGTAGTGTCACACATTTAAAGTATTAAACGTAGTCTAATTACAAAATAAAGTTTAGATTCCGTCTAGAAGCCACGAAATGAATCTTTTGAGTCTAATTAATCTATCATTAGCACATGTTGGTTATTGTAACACTTATGGCTAATTATATACTAATTAGGCTCAAAAGATTCGTCTCACAATTTCCACCATAACTGTGTAATTAGTTTTAATGTTCACGTATATTTATTGATTTATTTATATGTCCAAAGATTCAATGGGATTTTGGGAACTAACCAGGGCCTTATTGTTCTATTGCTTTACACCGTAAAAACTACTTCTTTCATATCTAAAACATGGTAAGGGTTGTTCGGATCCAGAGATTTTTTTAGTCCCTTGTCACGTTGAATGTTTGGACGTTAATTAGGAGTATTAAATATATATTGATAATAAAACTAATTACATAAATAAAGGCTATTTCATTAAATAAATTTTTAAACCTAGTTAATCCATGATCAGCAAATGTTTACTATAGCATCACATTCGCTAATCATGGACTAATTAGACTCAATAGATTCGTCTTGCGAAATAGTACAGAGTATGGGGTGAGTTTTATTAATAATCTATATTAAATACTTCTAATTAGTGTCCAAACATTCGATGTAACAGGGACTAAAAAAAATTATGGAGAACCAAACATGCACGAAGTCACTTTGGTTTTTTCTAAGTCAAATATCTTTAAATCTAACCAAATTTATTATGTAGCAATATTTCTAACAGAAAATAAATAAAATATAAAAACATAGTTAATAGTGGTTCTAATAAATCTAATTCGGTGTTTATAGATGTTAGTATTTGTTTTCTATAAACTTGGTTTAACTTAAAAGATATTTGACTTAAAATAAATCTGAAGTTACTTATAATAGTACAAAAGGAGAGAGTAGATTGATTAGACTTACTTAAGAAGAAGAGAATATACTACCTCCGTCCTGAAATAAGATCATTTTTAGTTTTTAGATATAATACTTTGACTCTTCGTCTTATTTGAAATTTATTTATGATTAATATTTTTATTGTTACTAGATAATAAAACATGAATAATACTTTACACGTGACTAAATTTTTTAAGTTTTGTGTAAATTTTTTCAAATAAGATGAATAGTCAAACTTTAGATACAGAAAAATCAAAAAATGAAGTTATTATGGGACGAAGGTAGTATCTCTCTTTCAAGAAGACAAAAGCAGAAAATATAGGAATGGAGAAAATATAGATACATTTAGGGATGAAAATGGTCGGAATTCCCTCTCCTATTTCCATTACCATATTTTGTTCCGGGAAACGAAATCTGATCGGTAACCTGGAAGTGATAACGATATCGGAATAAAAATATAACGATAAGAACCAGAAACAAAAAAATTATATTTAGCATGTGTATATAACTGTATAATGCAAATATATTATTATCATATTATATGACAATAATAAGCCATACTACTGTTTTCTCTAAAAAAAAGAGAAAAAATTCTACACTTTAATTGGACTACTTTCATATTATATATAGATGTGATAGGGTAAATATGTGATCAATTGTATAGTGTAAAATTTGTATAATGTTGAGTTAATAGGATGATCTTTAAAAATTAAATCACACACCTACTATGCTCTAAATAATAGATAGTCCTAATTCTATTTATCAACTACATTATACAAGCATTAGCTTCCCATCTTTATCCACATGCATAAAATATAACTAACTTTATAAGCACATATTTGCATGATGAGACAATGTTAACACATATTTGCATGATGACAATCTTTATCCACATGCATAAAATATAACTTTGTAAGCGCACATATTTGCATGATGAGAGTTAGCACATATTTGCATGATAGAGACATTGTTTTTATGTGTAGCTCCTCAGGTATTGTCGTTGGATACGTTATCTATAGCGATGAGAAGACGTGGCTTTTATAATTGTTCGGCCTCCCTGATGATTGATGATGTGTAACAGATCTACTCTGGTCGATTGAAGTACACAAATATAAGATTTAGAATAATTTGACTTTAAACTATTTACGTAACTATACTAACCTATAACTGCCTATAACTAGACGTCGATATAGTCGACGAGATTGTATGGGGTGGTTCATGGAGTCTTGGTGTTGTATCGCTGGTATCTTTTTTAGAGTATGCATATACCCGTTTGACGACGTCGCTTCTAGCCCTTCCTAAAGGGAAGAAAACATTACACACATGCGGGAGAAACACTTGTTTCATGTTTACCCATTCCAAAAATCTTCTACCCAATAATTTAATGAATTCATAACAGCCAATACATATATATAGCCAAGTTGGCTTGGCTTTAAATATATGAACTATACTAGTCAATGCTTATAACATACCCACCCCTATTGAGAAATTGGATGCAAACAATTTGAGACAATTTGAGTTGATCAAGCTTTTAGCCTATAGTGTCGTTGGTGTTTAAGCAACTATATTAAGCTCAACCCGTTAGCAACACAATATTAAGTCATATTGTTGTTTTCTCTAAAAGAAAGACTAAGATCTTCTGCACTTTATATTTGATTTCATTTCAAGAAGACATGGACTTCTAACTTCTATAATTGTTTGATGTGAAGAGATAGCAGACATCAATGATGGAGAGTTTTGGTCAGAACATTGATATGATTAGTCAGAGTATCATTGGTGGGAAGACTTAAGTCATATTTAGTATTGCTACACTCAGTCAAAAAACTCAACTATAAAATGTCATTACCATGTTATAAATTAGATAAGCTTTCAACTAAAAAGAGCAAGTCAAAGACGGAAATAAAACATACAAATCCATCTTCAGAAACGTCAATGAGCTTGTAATCAGTGCGATCAACATACGACACCCGCATGATACGTGGATAACATAAAAAATTGAATGAAAAAAAGCAGAGAATGATATGAATGTGATGCAAGAATGTAGCTTGCATCACAGTTATGAGACGAGGGTGCAATATCTTCAAATTTTTTTCCATTGAAAATGTCAATACCAACAAAGTGGTACTTTGCGTGACCATGCTTCCTAGTCTTGGAAATAGAGACCTCAACCACCTATAATAAAGTTGTAAAGTTATATAAGCATGAAAATAATGGGTCAAAAAATGACAATTTGTCCATCAGATGCACAAATAAAACACAAATCAGGGAAAATGTCATTTTTGCCATCAGCTGTCTAATTAGAAAGCCATAATTCAGTAGGCAACATGCGATCAAATTCTAGTAAATAATATGAACAAGTCAATACATTTATACATGGACAAAACTGCACAAAACATCCTACAGAGGAAAGGCGGAGGTTATTAACTTAGTTAAAGAGATCCATTGCCCGGTAGATAAACTGTCACTACAACACAGTCAGTGAATTACTGAATGATTAACTCACCATGGATATGCCAATTATTAATTAAAAACACAAGGAAACAAATAGTTTCTTTCCAAACATACAAAGTTATCTCTGCATTGCATTTTCTATCGAGAAATAAGCCAGACTATGCCTCATTAAGAATTATCGAAATGTATTCTTTAAGTTCTAGAGAATATCTCAAGAAAGGGAGACAATTCAGAAGCTTTCCATCAGCCAGAGAACATCAAAACAAAGTTAATTCTGTAATACATCTTGAAATGTATCCAAATTCTGGTATATAACATGAATAACTCAGAACATGAACAAAACTTCATAAAACGTCCAACAGAGAAAAGGCAGAGATTACATAGTGGAAGAGATTCCATGAATAAATTCAGAAGCTTTTCTTCATCTACGAAACATCAACCAAAGACAGGCCATAACAGAAGCAAGTGAGCCAATTGGGGAAATTCCAGGTGCATCAAGGCCTCGTGCGTCAAAACTCATACAAGATGCAAATAAAATTATAGCTTTAACAAGTATACCTATACATGGTACGGTGCATCTATCCACATCTATAAAAAAGTCCATTAGTAGTGGATGTAACACCTACACCTTTAGGATTTATTCGGTTCATAGGATTTCTAAAACATAGGAATAGAAAAAACATAAGAATAGGATAGAAATTCATATACAAACCTATAGGATTAAGAAACATAGGAATTTTTTCTCTAGTATTGTGAAATAAGGTTGGAGTGGATTCTTTTTTTTTCCTATCTTTTGCCCTCAATAGTGGAGAGAGAGTAAACTTTCCTATAGTTTTCCTTATACAGTTCACATGATTTCATATTCCTATACTTTTTCTTTGCAATTCCTTTAAAACGAATAGGGCTGGGGGCATTTAACTTTTTGCCACTCTTAAAAATAACACTTAACATATTTGCCACCTGCTGTCAATGACATGTGGATCCTTATGTGTCTATGACATATAGACCCAGTGGCAAATATGTTAGCACCATTTCTTTGAGTGACAAAAAGTTAATTATTCCCATCTTTAACACATCCATAATCTAAAAAGTATGAACAGCAAAGGCAAATTGTTTACAAATTCCATTAACCAAACAGACTGCAAACCATACAATACAGTTAGATGCAATTCGTCATACAGTAAAGCAAATTTACATGCAAGTCGTAGCAAGCACTATCACAAGAACAAATTCAGAGATATATTAAAAGGGGAGACCTTGCACGGGCGGTTCTTGATGACGATGTAGCCGTTCTTGCGGATGGTGCCGGCCTGCTGCGGCTAGGTCTTGGAGGCGCCGGCGTCCGCCTTGGACTCGAAGTGGTGCTCCTCCGAATCCGACATCTCCAGCAACCAACCAAGAATGAAGAATCCTACCAGCGGCCCAGGAACAGATAGATTAGGGCAGCAAGAACTCAACTTGATTGAATTCACCATGAGATCTGATGACGAATTGAATCGAGAACAAAGGAAGGCAAAGGCTGGGCGGCTGGCTGGCTGCTGCTCACCGGAGGAGTGGGAGACGAAGAGACCTCACCGGAGGTCGAGAACAAGATGCCGCGCCACACGCCGGCCTCGGCCTCGGCCTCGCCAACTTTTATCATAGCGGCCAAAGTGGGCCGGGCCTTATGCTGGCCCATGCAAATTTTATGCAAAATTCAGGGAATTTCAAAACCAACTAATAACCGATCTAAGATACTAGAATCTCCGCTTCAAAACATAATCACTTTTATGTTATTTGGTAAAGAAAGGGTAGGGTGAGATCAAAAGATTTTATTTTAGTCAATTTAGTAATTATTTTTTTTAATTTTTTAATTTATCAGATTTCATTTTCAATCACCCGATTGGTTCTGAATCATTTGAATAATTGGAATAATTAATATATCAATACTTATATTTTGGCACAAAATTTGAATTCTAAAAATAATTATATTCCGGAAGCACTTAGGGTTAGTGGCGGAACCAAGCCTAGGCCTAGGTCCATAATTCTCTTAATTATGTGAAATCACCGTACAAAGCTCAGAAAAAGTTAAAACTATATTAGCTTAGCCCTACTCTTAAATTTTTTTTCTGATTCCACCACTGTTTAGGGTAATGGATTTTAAGATAAGATTCTCTAAAAAAATATATGATATTACAATGGTCTAGCCATACGCTTTAAGAAATTCAGGATTAAACCTTCTGGCCTTCCGGGAAGGATAGAATTTTCAGGCATGAATCCCATCTTAATTTACTGCTGCTTGAACCATGAACCTGAAACTTCAACTGTTTCGTCACACGATTTCTGCATTGCAAACGGGCTTTAAAGCCAAAGTACAAGACCGAATAATGTGCAGAGGATCCAAACACAGACGTTACAGTTCAGTAATCGTCAGAGCACTTGGAATTCGAAACAGCCTCTGCTCTCGATCTCTCTTTGGCAGCATTATGAGTGAGCATTGAGCAATCAGTTGCCTTGTGTTGTCAATAAAGGAGAAATAAAAAGTCTGAAAATTGCATGTGACAAAGCAAAGCCAAAGTGGTGTCCTTCAGCTAGCAGATCACATACCAGCAAGAACAACACAGGTCAGTAGGTAGCAGAAGCAACCACATGACATGATGAGAGCAGAAAAATGGAGGTAGCAATTAAGAAAGCTAGCTGAAGTTAGCTGGGGAGAAGAGAAGAAAATTACACACATTACTCACTAATGTAAGTGACCAGCATACAACACTAGTGCAGTTGAGTGCCATGAAGATACTGCTCAACTTCAGTGGCATTGTCGGAAACAAAGGGGCAAATGGCGCGGCATCTCCTCACATGGCCCTCTTCCTGCCTGTCTCCTCGCCTTTCATTGACCTCATGGCTGGATCTCCTCACTTCCAGGTTTAAACATCTGCTTTTTTTTTCTACAATTGTGTTTTGATTTGATTGTTTGAGAATTTAATTTGCTTCATGCAGCTTTTTGTTAAACTTTACTCTCCAAATGGGGCTTGCACAAGTATTTTTATTTGAAATGTGTGGAAGCTCTTGTTTTTTACTCCTGTTTGAAAGGTATATTTGCCTGTAAACAATGGTTGAGCATGTTGTTTCTATATGTGCAGGTAGTTGTTTATATATGTGCAGCTAGTTGTTTGAACTTTTCACCATTATCTGTTTATTTTATGATTAGAGCTACCTAAGCTAGTATTTATTAGGCCAACCTTGCAGAAAGCTTTCCACTGAATTGGATTTTCATATGATGATCGTGTTGTCACAATCAACTAACGTTTGTCGTCTTGCCTATATCAATATTGAGTATAAGTCGACAATATATATATTTTTCACAACCACCACCACGGCTTATATGGCTTTTTGCCTTTTCTTATACGGAGATCTACGAATACTTTTGGTGATTTAAGAATGTATTTGTGAGAGAAAGAAAAGGGTTTTGCTTCTAAACCAATTCAAATAATAGCTTCTTTCCCTGGCTCCATTCATGTCCTAATTATTCAGTTAGTATCCATAGATGATCATCATAGAATGATTGAGTAGTTCAATTGCACAGGACTGCAAGTACTACTGTAAAGTTTAATTATCATCTCCATAAACAATCAGCTATGAGTAATTAATACAGTTACGGATGAGCAGCAGAAATCACGAAACTGAAGTTACCCCGGTGAATTTGTCTCGAGTCTCAGACAAATATATGCACTGCCTTACCACAGTAACCTCGCACGGTAAAATTCTCTGTTTTTGTCGGTAATCACGTTTTCTTTTCTTTCTTTTTTACCATAATGCAAACTCTGCCGCTCTTATCTTTTCGCTTATATTTATGCTTACCAAAATTTGAATTTTTAAGTTAGAGTTTATTTTACAGTTTTTTATTATAGTTTAGTTTTTTATAAAAACACGTATATAAAAGTTTTATTCATAATTTTTTTATTTATAAATAGACTTTTTTTATTTTTCGCTGAAAAAGCAAAATAATGACCCTCCGTATGTGTCATCCACGAACTGTGTATCATGATAGAACAAGAATCTGTAAAATGAATCAACTAGCTGCAGCTGGCTGTCAACCTTTGACAGTGAAGTTACTGTCTTTTACTGAGATGAGATCTCAAGTATATATACATCCAGGCTCCAGCTTGTATCATTGCAGACACAGACACAGCAAAGCAGCAGATCAGTGACAGAGCGGAGGTCCCCTTCACCTTCACTCCAGCTCCTCACATCGCTCGCTCGATCTGCCACTGCCAGCCACCGGAGATGAGCTGCCGGAGCAAGATGCTGCCGCTGATGGCCGTGGTGGCGGTGGTGGCGCTGCTGCCGGCGGCGGCGGTGGCGACCAACTACACGGTGGGCGACGAGAAGGGCTGGAACCCGGACGTGGACTACACGGCGTGGGTGAAGAAGCACCGCCCCTTCTACAAGGGCGACTGGCTCCGTAAGCTGCTCCTCTTCTTCTTCTCGATCTCGGTCGTATCGCCATTGATGACGTGATGCGAGCTCGGGGTGGTGGTGGTGCAGTGTTCGAGTACCAGAACGGGAGGTCGGACGTGGTGCAGGTGGACGAGGTCGGGTACGACAACTGCGACAAGGCGAACGCCATGAGCAGCTACAGCAAGGGGCACAGCTACGCGTTCCAGCTGAAGGAGGCCAAGGACTACTACTTCATCTGCAGCTACGGCTACTGCTACAACGGCATGAAGCTCGCCGTCACCGCCAAGAAGGGCCCTGCCTCCGCCGGCTCTTCCTCCTCCTCCTCCTCCTCCTCCTCCAAGTCCGACACTGCCTCCTCCTCCAAGTCCGCCGCCGCCTCCTCGTCTCTCGCCAAGCCCCACGCCGCCCTCCTCGCCGTCGCCTTCCTCTTCCTCAGGATGCTCTGATCTCATCCCCAAACCTCTCTTAATTCTTCTTGTCTCTTGCTCGGTTTGTAAGTTACTTCGTTCTTGATTTCTCTACCATTTTCGGGTTGGTTTTTAACTTTTCTTCTCCAAGAGGTCGGAAATTCATGGTGTTCATTTGTTTCCAAAGATCTACTCCACTGCCATTAGGTAGCAAGTGTGAATTATGAACAGTACTCCAATTTTCCTCTGTAATATTGCAGCAGCAGTTTCTCGAGATCGCACGAGTTCAGCAAAGCAAGCAATTTGCTTCTCTTATCTTCTCTTCTCTTCTTTTACTGTTCATGAAATTGTTGATGCCAGCAAAAAAAAAAGAAAAGAAGAAATCAAAGAAAAGAAAGTAGCCAAAGAAATGGAGGAAAGGTGGTAGGTGATGGTGATGCAGATTGGAGAGAGAAGAAGGTGGTGCATGAGAAATTGCTCCCCCCATGTGAAGTGGGCATGTGGGTTACAGTTAAGACCGACCCTGCATCTGCAGATTTGCCTTTGCTTCTCCACCACTCCATACTGTCTTCTTCTCCTCCATAGCTGCGCTGCTTTGCTATAAGCTAGTTACCTAGGCTCACCTTTGCTTGTCACCTTGTGTAACTACCATTGATTAGATTAGTGAGTACTAATCCGTTCTTGTTAGCTTGTGTTACACACTAATTTAGGTTCTGTTAAGCAAGTTTAGTGTAGTTGGTTGGTGATAGGGATGAAACAACCGCTGCCTGGTTAAGGCTGCGATCAGTTTCCATGAATTTTAGGTGAAATGTCATATCGTTCCATACGGTCATATATTTGAACTCGAAGTATCAGTCTAATTAAAACAAATTTTAGATTCCGCCTGAAAACCACGAGACAAACATAAATCTTTTAAGTCAAATTAATGTATTATTAGCACATATTGCCTACTGTAACACTTATGGTTAATCATGTACTAATTAGGTCAAAAGATTTGTCTCACGATTTTCTCCATAACTATGTAATTAGTTTTAATATTAATATATATTTAGTACTTTATTAGATATCCAAAGATCCGATGTGATGTTTTGGGAAAAGTTTCGGAGAAATAAATATGTCCTAATATCCCTACCTACCTGCACATAGCGAATAATGTGATTACTAACCGTAAATTTTAGTGGTTACCAACCGACAATTGTAAGATACTAAAGGTGCTCGGCGTATATTTATAATCAAAAAAATAATTTATAAGTAATATTTTATATACATGTTCTTAGCGATTTAAAATCGAAAACTGAAAAATTACACTAAACTAACTCTAAATTTAAAAATTAAAAGTTTAAATTTTGACTTATAAATATTATATTAGACTATGTTTGGATCCTTAGGACTTTTTTTCCTGTCACATCAAATGCTTTGATACTAATTAGAAGTGTTAAATATAGGCTATTAATAAAACTCACCCTATAATCTGGATTATTTTGCGAGACGAATCTATTGAGCCTAATTAGTCCATGATTAGCGAATGTGATGCTACAGTAAACATTTACTAATCATGGATTAATTAGGCTTAAAAATTTCATCTAGTGAAATAGTTTTTATTTACGTAATTAGTTTTATTATCAGTCTATATTTAATACTTCTAATTAACGTCCAAACATTCGATATGACAAGTGACAAAAAAGTCCGTTTATTCAAACAGCCCCTTAGAAGTGAAAAAATGAGGCTCAAAGTCGCTGGGAAGCGGTGAAAGTCTGACAGTAGATCACATTCAGTCATTCACAGACGGTTCTTTTTTTTAGGAAAATATTCACATACTGTTATTATAGTGGGCCGTAATAATAAATGTGCCTCATTTTCGCATGAAGTGCTCTTTTAGGCCTCTTGTAGATGGGCCTGAATTTCGGCACATCTATGCGTATGGGCTAAGAAGGATTTTGAGGCTCAAGTCCTTTTCATCGTGTACCGAGGATGACAATGGCATGTATTATGGACATACGTTTGACTATTTGCTTATTAAAAAAATTATGTAATTTTTTTTATATAGTTGTGATTGATATATTATAAATGTATTTAATTGTAACTTATAATTTTTTATATTTATAAAAAATTTAAATAAGACGACGGTTAAACGTGAGAAAAAGAAAATCAAGTGCATCATCTGTTAAAAACACATTAGCCCAGTAGATTAGTTGAAGCCGGAAGCATAAATATGCTTTCGGTAATTGAAATTTGTAGCACAAGACCCGTGTCAGTGTCAATGAAACATGGGACAGCAAATACTCGAATGTGGTCATACTATAGGAATTAAGCTAATAACTTCTCAATCCTTTGTGAATAACCTAATTCAATTACCATGCTCTTTTCAAAGTTTATTTATCGTACTATCTCCGGTTTTGGAATACAGGACTTACTAGCAAAATGAACAATTTCAACTATGAGTTTGTTATGAGATTTCTAGTCCGTTCATGCATGGGACGCTGGCGCACTGCTGGCTCCGTATTAAACCGTGTGTTGTCTTCTCATCTTCTCTGTTGCAAAATTGGCTAAAGTCCCAAAAGATAGGAATCAAACCCGCGAGGTCAGCTAGCCAGTCAGACGAACTGAAGTTGTTGTATGGGATTAGTTCTGATGTATGTTTACTGTAGACAAATATGGAAGAATAAGCTCAAATTAATGACCCGCACTATACTAAATCTTTTCCTAAATGTCCTATATTTAGAACCGGAGGGAGTATTATTTACGCTGTTCTATTTAGTCCATTATCCAAAAAATAAAGTTTCTATAAAAAAAAACTAATTCTCCTACTGCGTTGCTTAAATATGCTTAATGTATTCCTAAAATCAATTGGATGCCCCGTAATAAAATTGGCTTATACTAACATAAACCAAATCCAAAGAAATCATCCCAAATTAAAAGCCAGAGAACTAATCCAAATATTCTTTAAAAAAATAAAAACCATTCTAGATCATTTTTGGCACGATGAAATCTGTTGCTAGAATTGTGGGAAATCAACCCCTTCCCAAAGCTAAAAAAAACCCCAAGGTTTTCGCAGAGAAGAGAGAAGCACCCAAAACCCTCGTCGCGGCCGCCGCCCGCCGCCGCCGGCCGCCGTTGATTCCCATCTCATCTCCAACCGCGCAGGAGAAAAGGAGCAGGAGCGCCATGGACGCCGGCGGCGGCGCCCGCAGGACCCGCGTCGCCACGCGCCTCCGCCGCTCCACGCCCACCCACGCCGCCTACACCGTCCGCGTCGCCGACCGCCGCGTCGTCGCCCTCGTCACCGCCCACGCCGCCTACGCCCGCCGCTGGGTCTACACCACCCGCTGGCTCCACCACCGCCTCGTACGCTCCGGCCGCCTCCGGGTCGGCCTCGGCGTCCAGTGGACCCCGACCCGCCGCCCGCTCCACCGCGGGCCCCCGCCGCCGGCCACCCTGCAGCTCTGCGTCGGCCACCGCTGCCTCGTCTTCCAGCTCGCCCAGGCCGATGCCGTCCCCGCCGTGCTCCGCAGGTTCCTCGCCGACCCGCGCGTCACCTTCGTCGGCTCCGGCTCCTTGAACGACCGCCGGATGCTGAGTGCCTACTACGACCTCCACGTCGCGTCGGGCCGCGAGCTGCGTTCCATGGCTAGCATGGGGAACGCCTCCATGGAGGCCATGGCCGATCGCTTCCTTGGCTACCCTGGCATCGACAAGCCCATGAACGTCGCCATGAGCGGCTGGCACGTGCCCTACCTTTCGATCGAACAGGTGCAGTACGCCTGCGTCGACGCCTACCTCGCCTTCCGCCTCGCCGTCCACCTCTCCTCCGCCCACCAGCTCGTCCCCGCCCACGCGCCTCCGCCTCCTCCCGCTCGTCGCGCGCCCGTTTACCTCCACGCGCCGCTGCCTCCCGGTCCGCGCGTCGCCGTGCTCGCGCCACCGCCCGCTCAGCGCGCGCTAGTCCGCCCCCGCGCGCCCCCTCCTTCTGCTCCGGTGTACCGTGCGGTGCCTCGCGCCGAGCACGCTGCTCAGACGAACTGGGCGCTGGTATCAACAGCCGTGGACGTGGACGACGACGCGTCGGAGTCAGAGAACAGCAGCAATATCACTGACAGCGGACGCCCACGCGCCGCCGCCTCAGACTCAGACATTGACGAGGAGTACTCATCAAGCTATGCTGCTTCAGATGGCCATGCCTTCTCTTCAGATGACTTCGAGCTCATGGGGCATGGAATGCTGTCGTCGGACGAGGAGGATGGCTATGCAGAATTTGTCCTAGGGATGGGAGGTCTCAACCTTGACATCGACAGCGATGACGACAACGACGACGACGAAGGCTACAATGGCAACGCCAGCATTGGAATTGTGACTCTTCAGAGCTATGACGAGTACGGCAGCATCGGAATTGTGACTCTTCAGAGCTACCAGATGGCTGGCAATGAGGAAATGTTTGTCAGGAATGGAGGGGCCACGCTTGAGGAGCTGGAAGATGACATTGTCGCCGGAGCCGGCCCGGCCAACGTCGAGGAGGGGGGTGGTGGCGGCGGCGGTGGTGGCCATGAAGCATTCGAGGGGGGCATCCAGTCGTTCGACGTCGATGAGGGTGACGATGGAGAAGATGATTGGTATGATCAAGATCAGGACTATGGGGATGAGTCTCTTGATTATGACAGTAGTGGAGGCCTCTACTAGTTTCTACTGCATTTGGTTGCTGGTACTGATGACTGTGAGTAAGAGTTTTGGGGGAAGGAATTCACTGCTCCTTATGTTCTGTGATGGAGTGATTTGCCTATGACCTTAGGCCAATTTGCTTAGTTATGTTTTTAGGTGAATTTTGGTCATGTTATCCTCAATTTTCTTGTAGTACATGCTACTAGCCTACCACTGAATTTCATATTCTTCCTATCTGATGCCTAAATACATACATGCAAGTATGCTACTAGTATGCTGCAGGGAGCTTGGTGTTTATATGAAGTTGTGATGATGGGTTTTATATATGCTTAGTACCAGGTTTTCATAATCTATGCCAACAAGTTACAAATGCATGCTGCAGGAATGAATTGCCTGATGTTGATCCTGTTGGTGGCTCTATAAACTGCTTGTTTGATGCTAATTTGGAATCAATCGTCTACTATGAACTTGTGATAATGCGCATACATTTTTCACTTGTTTCTGTTGAGCGATCGCAGACGGAACAGGTCGATTCGATGATATTTGTCACCAAACACGTGGATCCATCACGGAGTGTTTTTTTGTGGCACGCACTCCAGTTTGGTATCCTTGTGGTAGTTTTACATCGAGCAACCGGCGAAGAAATTTACGGTCGCGTAAATGGGGGTAAATGGGTAGTTACAGCCAGTTATTTGCATGTAATTACGGAGTTGATATAATGGCATGGCTGTGCGAAAATTGTGAGTCTGCATCAACCAAAGCGACGTCTCGTGGTGTGCTCCCCGCGCGCCGCCAGCCATGGCCGGCAAGAGGAAGCGAGCCGCCGCGCGCCATTCGAACGTGGTCGCCGGGAAGGCAGCAGCAGCGGCCACCACGGTGTCGGCGCGCCTTCGACGCTCGGAGACGACGGCGCACGACACCTACGTCGTGCGGGTCGGAGACATCCACGTCGTCACCACCGTGACCGCGCGCCCGGCCGTGGCGCGCCCCGGTGGGTGTGCGCCACGCTGTGGCGTCACCGCCGCCGCCTCCGCTCCGGCGCCGGGCTCACCATCGGCATGGGGTGCAGTGGAGGCCGCCGTTCCGCGCGCTCGCCGGCGGCGCCCGGGCACGCTGCAGCTCTGCGTCGGGCGCCGGTGCCTCGTGTTCCAGATCGCTCGGGCGGCCGCCGCCAACGGCGTCCCCGCCGCGCTCCAGCGGTTCCTGGCCGACAACGGCGTGGCGTTCGTGGGCTACGGCGTCCGCTCCGACTGCCGCAAACTGGCCGCCCACCATGAAGGAGTGCGGGTGGCGTGCACGCGCGAGCTCCGCTCCGTGACCGGCATGGGCAACGCGTCCATGGAGCGCATGGCGGAGGAGCTCCTCGGGCTCGCCGGGATGAAGAAGCCGGTGACGGTGAGCCGGAGCAGGTGGGACGCGCCCAAGCTGTCAAAGAAGCAGGTGAAGTACGCGTGCGTCGACGCCTTCCTCTCCCTCCGCCTCGGCGTCCATGTCGGCGTCACGCCTTCCTCTTCTTCCGACTAGGCCGGCGTCCACGTTGGCCTCGCCGGCGACCTCTACTTCCTAGTCGCCATGACGGACGCCGGCAAAGGCCAAGTGCTATCATATCCAACCTAGGCTGATTTTGTGTAACGTGCCTGTGCTTCTAATTCTATGGAGTATCTATCTTTAGTGGTATGCTATTTTATCTGTTTTATAACGTAAGACTCTATGGCTTACCTAGATTCATATGAATGGTAATGAATCTAAACATATATATATATAAATTATATATATTCATTAATCGATGAATTTAGATAATGCTAAAAAATCTTACAATATGAAACAGAGGTAGAGGTAGTACTTAATTGGAATCTCTATTGTTACATGCATGTAAAAATGTTAGTGAAGAATAATAATACGCAATGTAGTTGTTGGTGACTTCTGACTTGTATTATAGATTTGTAATTTGTAGATGTTTCGTGTGGGTGTCATAATGTTGCACAACTCAATTTGTTTGAGAAATTTTACGGTCTGGCAAAGTGGGTAGGGGTATTAAATTTTTAGTGTAACATTTTGATATCTCAGTTTTTAGTAGATGTTAAAATTTTATATAAAAAATATGACATCTTAATGTGCATATTAAGAATGATAAGAGAACATTCTATTTCATAAGACAATTATGTGTATTTATATGTGGGTCCTACTCCTGTAACTGGAGAAAATAGGGTGGTAAACTAGAACGGAATTTATGTAATAATATTGTTCTAGTCATGCCAGGGTTTATTTGAATTGTAAACTATGATGAACACCATTTGTTTTGGACGAGGGCACGAAAAAGAGAAGTATCTGGCCATACATATACACCTGGGCGTGATACATGCATAAAACGATGATAAACTGATATGTGCAATAGTGTTGCACATTTTGTATGCTAAGTAACCTTTTAGTTTTTATTGTTGGCTTGGGTTAATCGGATCGATACCGTTACTATTTGGCTGATTTAGAAAAATATAATTACTATTCACCTAATACTTTAAGTACCATTAAAATTTTATACTAATCAGAACCATGCCACTACTTACCTATTTAAAATACTTTTGAAAATAGTTCAACCAAAATACCCTCGTCTTCTGCCCTTCTAGAGTGAAGCCTTGTTCTCGAGGTTGTGTTCAAGGACAGCGATTATCCAGTTAATATGAGCGGCAAGTGGCGACTGGTTCTCAGGCCTGGGGAGGAGGTCGAGCTCGGCCAATGACGGCGCTCTCTTCAAGATCGTCGACCTTCACGACGCACTGTCCGACCTCCCGTCTTCGACATGCGTGCAGGCCGCCGAGATCCGGTCACGGCTCGTCGAATTTTTTTTAGTCTATATATATTTATTAGTGTATAAATTTAGATAAGATTAGAAATTCTTATAATATAAAACAGAAGCAGTTGAACGTACAGCCGCTGATATAGCACGGCAACATGACTATAGAAGCTTAACTTAGAGAAAAAGAAAAACCAAAGCATCTTAAGTTCTAAAACGGATATATAGTATTAACTAGCAGTTTGGCCCGCGCATTTGTACGGTTAGATTTAAGTTACTTTTATGTTTTACTCTTATATCTTTTGATCTTTTAAACCGTAAAACATGTTATTTAACTATATGCTAAACTATACTCGTAAATAAACTCTTTTCAATATAATATTTAATTTATAATTCAAATTTTAGATATTTCTAAATTGTATTTATACATTGGCTCATTCTCTTAATTTTACTTATTTTTAACCGGAGTTTTAGATGTTTTCAATTTGTATTCATAGATGAACTCTTCCCTCAATTTCAATTATTTTCATATTTTTAATCCATAATTTGAATTTTCTAAACTGTATTTACATATGAACTATTTTATATTATTTAATTTTTAATTATGAAATTGGATTTCTAATCAGATCTATATGTTTCTAAATTGTATTTATAGAAGTTTAAATTTTTTAATCCGAAATTTGGATTTTTATAAACTATATCTACACATGGACTTTTTATATTATTCTATATACCCCAATACTTTAGACTTGGTACGATCTAACAGCTATAATCTTTTTTCATTAATATTTTATTTCTTTTTCTATGATTCAATATATTTTCATTCTAGATTTTTCATTATTTTCCTCGAGAATTTATCTATTCGCTGGCTTGGCCTTGTTGCAACTACGGTCGTCCTATCCAGTGCTTTCTACGGCTGAGGAGGCGATAAATATGCTTTTAGATGGAGGCATTAGTCACAATCCAATTAGATTTTCTAAAACAGACATGGACTCTAATACGGATTGTATGATCAATAATTAGATTTATTTGCTTTTCTTTTATATGACAAATCTAGATCGTATGATCTAGATTTAGTTTATATTTAAGTATTATGTACTTTGGTTATTCAAAGTCTAAAAACATAATAATGTTTACTTCACTTTGTTGTTCATTTTAATTCTATTTAATATTTAAATAGATAATTCTTTTATATTTGAAATTCTATTTTTACATATATTGTTCTTTCACTAATATATTTTTTATTGATTTTTGTTGTATTTCTATGTTAACTTGTTCGAGTGACTAAAACATTAACAAAACGTACTCCGTATTAAGGCTATAGAGTTGTCACTTGTCAGGTGATTAGCCAAGGAGTCATGAGTCAGGACGTGATGTTTATTTTGTTGTTGATGGCGTGTCGCCGGAATGGCTGGTACTTTTTTCTATCTGCTGCCTTCCGATCGGAAACAATGCTTATTTGATTACTTCTACAATTATTGATATAAAATTTTCTATCTATATCTGTTTTTTAATCTTGACCGTTATAATTTGGACCCACCATGATCTATGGTGCATATTTTTCTTTTTCTCCGATTAATCTACACCGATAATCTGGACTCACCATGATCTAAAGGTTCATATTTTTTATTTTTCTTCGATTAATGTGGAAATTTCTAGCCTCCAGAGCGAACGTGGAACCTTCTTTTTGGGCTGTTTTTATATTATAATAGATAGATAGATTTCACGGTAGTCTTACCTTCGGAAAAAACGAGATCAGATTAACCTAATATTATGTGTGCTTCAACACATATACCAAGAAAAAAATGTATTTTGTTTATAAATTCAATTAAGAAAAGTAAATACAAAATCCTGAAAATTTCTGATGTTTTGTGAACGGACGCGGTTATACATCTAACTAACACGTACAACTCAGTACACCATAGCCCACAACGACTGACTTTGCATACACGATCGTACGTGAGTTGTACGTGTCATTTGTACGTATAGCAATTTCCTTCGTGAACTCTCCCAAACGCAGACGAGCCAAGAACGCCGCCGCCGCACCATGCGTGGTCGCCCGCAGACGTGATGAGATATCTCATTAGATAAATGAGTACTCCTTGTGTCCCAGAAAAAACCAATTCTTCGGTTTTCGTATCCAACATTTGACTATCCGTCTTATTTAAAAAAATTTCAGAAAACTAGAAAAAAAATTAGTCATACGTAAAGTACTATTTATAATTTATCATCTAACAAAAACAAAAATATCAATCACAAAAAAATTTTAAATAAAAAGAAGAGTTAAAATTGTAGGTAAAAAGTGAAAAATTGGTTTATTTTGGGACGGAGGGAGTAATGCACAGCCCAATTTTAGTTGTCAACATGTGGGCCCAGGTTTGGTACGTGGCCCAGCCCATCAGCACAGTAAACAACAGGCAAACAAACAAAAACTATATTTTTAAACAAATTTAAAAAAGGTATTCTTTATAAAAAGAACCGGATATATCATGACCCAAGGTGCACTGCACAAGACCACGGGTATGTTGGTACGGTATGCATGTGAACCTGATCTATATTTTCAAATTAATCTTGTCAAACCGTCTCAATTTCTGACATTCAGTGGCGCCATATCTGCTCCCCGGTTGATAGAAGAAAGCATACCTGCATACATACATTTTCATTGTGTTCCATGTCAAAGTAAATTGATCTTGTGAAGATATAATACAAAATCTTTCAGCAATTACTTTGAGAGATTGTATCCTGTGACAGTCGATCTTGCGTTGGATGCTGGATTACATTTAATCTGTCATGTGTTGTGGCTAATTACACATTGTTAAAAGTAGAATGACTAGTGGTGATTTGGAGTATGTAGTAATGAGAAACATGCGAGTGTTCCCAGATTTATAAACTAAAATAAAATGAAACACTAGACTAGAGTGGTGCAGTCAGTGATGCTGTGCTAGGATCAATTTGATAAACCAACACAATAATAATATTCTCCGTGGAGAAACAATAGTATAATTAACATCTCGAATTAGTGATTGACATGTGGGTCCGAGGGCCTATATGTCAGCTTCTCTGTAGTGATAAAAATAAAGTCAGAGAATCTCAATCCGCCTCCTCCTGCGGTGGTTGCGTCGCCGGTGGGATCCAGCCGTGCAGGCGGAGGCCGTCGGTGACGAGGTCGCTGTCGTGGTAGCCGTCGCGGAAGCTCTCGATGTCGTCGCGCATGTTGGAAACGGACGACCATAGGAGCTCCTTCTTCCACTGCTCCATCCGCGGGAAGCCGCAGGTGCGCTCGCCGTACTCGTCGCACAGCTCCAGGTCCAACAACAGGTCGTGCGTCCGCCACTTCGGCAACCCGGCGGCCTCCCTGCCGCCGTTGTACTCCTCGACGGCGCGCAGCATCTCCTCCGGTGCCGGCAGCGTCCTCCGGCCGGACAGCACTTGCGCCACCCACCTCGCCTGCGCCTCCACGAACCGCGGGAGGACCACCTTGGCCGGGATGCCCACGAACGACAGCGACGGTGCCAGCGCCGGCGGGAACACGTGCTCGCACAGCGGCCCGAAGCGGTTGTCGTCGACGGTAACCTTCCCGTCCGTCTCCAAGAACGGGAAAGAGTAGTTGTAGCCGGGGCAGTAAACGATGGTGTCGGCGACGACGCACGAGCCGTCGTCGAACACCACTCGCCCGTCCTCGCACAGGTGTTCGACCTGTAGGCGCAGGTGAAGGTTGTCGTCCTCGTACCTGGACAGAATCCTGGACATCGCCGACGCCATTATCTCCCCGGTCGACTTGGCGCTGAGGTGCACCTCCTTGGCGAGGCGGCGGAGCTCGAGGGCGAGCTCTGCACCGCTCGCGCTGCACCCAACGATGACGACGACCTCGCCGTGGAAGGAGTTCGGGACGCGGTACGAGTGGCTATGCAGCTGCCGCCGCCTCCACCTGTCCATCCCGTCGATCCTTGGAAGCCTTGGCTGGGAGTAGTGCCCGGTGGCCACCACGACGGCGTCGAACACCTCCTCCGTCTCCACTTCTTCGCCGTCGCGCTTGCTCCTCACTGTCCATTGCAGCGAGCCGTCGCGCCGTGGCGGCCCCATGGCGACGCGCATGGCCATCGTGTTGAGCCTGACGGTGTCCATGAGGCCGAACACGTCGCAGAAGTCCCTGACGTACCTGAGCAGCTCGCCGTGGACGGGGTACCGCCGCGCGTCGCCGCCGGCGCTGGGGCGGAACGGGAAGTCTGAGAAGCCGCCGGCCTCCCTCGGGGTGTTGAGACGGAGCGAGGCGTAGATGCTGCTGTGCACGCCGGCCAAGCCGAGCGGGTCGCCGCCGTCGGTTGCCTCATCGTACAGCCACTGCCCACCGACGCCGCCGCTCTGTTCGAGCACGGTCACGTCGAGGCCCCCCGCCGGAGCTCGCGCGCCGCCGCCAGCCCCGCCATCCCGGCGCCGACGACGCACACTTTCTTCCCGGAGCTCCAACCCGATGATGACGACGACATCTTATCCTCCATGATTGGATCCAACATGGTCAGCTCTTCAAATTCAACAATTTCTCGTCTTTTTTTCTCAGCACGCAACAGATATCTTAATATGCCTCAAGAAAGAACGGTAGAGAAATCCACAAACAGTGCAATTGGGATGCTTCTGCTGCAACTTGACTTGATGCCTCACCTGTTCATCATTTTATATGAGATAAACACAAATTGCTAAGAGAATCGTCTTTGTTTTAAATTGCAGCGCTTGATCTTGTTCCTTTTCTTCCCGCTTTGGCTTGTTTACATTTCTTCTTTCACCTTGGGTGAAGATGTAAATAGTTTCTTCTTCTTCTTCTACTTAATATAAGACCAGCAAAGTCTGTCTCGGTTTAATATAAGACCAGCAAAGTACTAATTATGTTTCAATTGATTTCATTTCTGAGAAGTTTCTACTTGGATGGATTTGGTAGAAACAGCTCTGAACAAAGTGACCAATCAAACTGCACAAAAACAATAAACGCAGAAGATGTCATCACAATTTACAGTCTCTATTATCCATCCATTGTGATTTGCGAATACTTCAGAAAACCCAATGTCTAACCTGCCTATCATTTTTTTATAAATGCAAAGAACTAATCACATTTCTTTAAAATTTTCACATATGACGCCTCAGCTGCTCTCTCCTGATTAATCAGTAACACTTTCATGAGTTTCATTTCATCTTCACCTCGCGATCGTCATAAGCTAAAATGATCGCACCAGGACTGTCATGTAATTTAATTTGTTAAGTCCCCTTGTAATTAACTCCCATGGACACGTGACATATCTTCACATAGTCAAATCCGAAGATACCATCACAGGTATTCATCGCATCAATTCCTTTGTGAATACTCCAGCAAGAACTAAAATATGTATGTGCATGCTCCAATTTGATATGCCTAACCTACTTAAGCCCACTTTGATTCAAAGAAAATTCATAGGAATTTTAGGGAATTCTATTCCTATATGAATTTTTACTACAAAATTCTTTGAATCAAATGAATGAGCCCATTGAAATTCCTATCGAATGCCTCTTCCCGTATAAGTTTTGGAGGAAATTTAATAAGAGGTAGAACCTTGTGGAAAAAATCCTATGAGTATTTATCTCTCCTCAAATTTCTATGTTTTTTCTGTGGTCCAATCAAACGGTCATTCCTATGTTTCGCAATCCTCTATTTTACACTTACATTTCTATTAGAATCCTATGTTTTTTCTATTTCTCTATTTTTACATTCTTGTGATTCAAAGGGGCCCTTTAAACACGAATGGATAAACGTAGACGTAGAAATCAATTACATCAAATCTATAATATATATAAAGTAATAAAAAAATGAGCCTCCACGTTGTCTCTTACAGGCTAGAAATTCTGAGATTAATCGAATTATAAATCATTTTTTATGATATATATACACTGTATATGACAGACAGGCCAACAATTTTAGTGGAGTCCAAATGCTTATGTAGGAGTAATTTTTCTTTAGACAGGAAGAGAGCCCATGGCCTGTACGATTCCTTCTTCGCCGCCGCCGTCGTCCTTCTCCTGCATCCAGGTCCAGGTCCAGCCATGCAGCCGCAGGCCTTGGGTGACGACCTCGTTGTCGTGGTAGCCGTCGCGGTAGGTCTCGATGTCGTCCCGCATGTCGGAGATGGACGACCGGATGAGCTCCTTCTTCCACTGCTCAATCCGCGGGAAGCCGCAGGTGCGCTCGCCGTACTCGTCGCAGTACTCCAGGTCCAGCAGCAGGTCGTGCGTCCGCCGCTTCGGCGTGCCGGCGGCCTCCATGGATGCGGCGTGCTCCTCGACGGCGCGTAGCATCTCCTCCGGAGACGGCAGCGTCCTCCGGCCGGACAGCACCTGCGCCACCCACCTCGCCTGCGCTTCGACGAACCGCGGCAGGATCACCTTGGCCGGGATGCCCACGAACGACAGCGACGGCGCCAGCGCCGGCGGGAACACGTGCTCGTACAGCGGCCCGACGCAGTTATCGTCGACGGTGACCTTCCCCTCCGTCTCCAGGAACGGGAACGAGTAGGAGTAGCCAGTGCAGTAGATAATTGTGTCGGCGACGACGCATGAGCCGTCGTGGAACACCACCCGCCCGTCGTCGCACAGGTGTTCGATCAGCGGGTGTAGGTGAATGTTGGCATACCTGGCGAGCAACTTAGCCATCGCCGGCTTCATGGCTTCCTCCTCCATGGACCTGGCGCTGAAGTGCACCTCCTTGACGACGCGCTGGAGCTCAAGGGCGATTTCCTTACCACTCACGCTGCAGCCAACGATGACGACGACCTCGCCGTGGAAGGAGTCCGGAACGCGGTACGAGTGGCTATGCAGCTGCCGCCGCCTCCACCTGTCCATCCCGTCGATCCTTGGAAGCCTTGGCTGGGAGTAGTGCCCGGTGGCCACCACGACGGCGTCGAACACCTCCTCCGTCTCCACTTCTTCGCCGTCGCGCTTGCTCCCCACCGTCCACCGTAGCGAGCCGTCGCGCCGCGGCGGCGCCATAGCGACGCGAACGACGGTCGTGCTGAGCCTGACGGCGTCCATGAGGCCGAACACGTCGCAGAACTCCGTGATGTAGCTGAGCAACTCGCTATGGACGGGGTACCGCCGCGCGTCGCCGCCGCCGTTGCTGGGGCGGAATGGGAAATCGGAGAATCCGCCGACCTCCCTGGGGCTGTTGAGACGGAGCGAGGCGTAGATGCTGCTGTGCACGCCGGCCAAGCCGAGCGGATCGCCGCCGTCGGTCGCCGCGTCGTACAGCCACTGCCCGCCGACGCCGCCGCACTGCTCGAGCACCGTGGCGTCGAGGCCCTCTCGCCGGAGCTCGCGCGCGGCCGCCAAGCCGGCTAGACCGGCGCCGACGATGCAGACCTTCTTGGAGCTCCGATCCGATAACGATGACGACATCTTGTCCTCCATGACCACAATTGAATTCAACACGGACGATTCCCCAAATTTAGTAGCAACTTTTTACCACGGAAGATCTCCATTTTGCCCCTCGCTGAGTTTGATTGGCACCTCAAAACTTTGCGCCCCAATCTGTCCGCCTATGTTTACAAGTAAAATTTTAAATTTAGAGTTAAATTTGGAAATTTTTCAATGAAGTTTATTATTTTAGTCTTATCTTTACTTTTATGTCCAGGGAGCACTTTAGTTATATTACAGTAATTGGAAGTGTGTAAAAACAAATTAAAAACAGTGAGACCGCGTGACAACTGAGCCTAATATTAATCGACGTGAATTAAGGTCGGCGCGTAATTGAGAGTCAGAATGTACATTTTCCTTTTCCCGCCAAGCAACAGATACTAAAAAGTAACAGGAAAATGAAGCTCTTCCTCACGAGCTATAAATTCTGAGATTAATAAAAAAATAAAAAAAAATCAATCGGACAAACAAGGAAAACATGGATCGGATTATACATGTATTGTTTACGTTACGTGGGAACAATAGGAAAAACAAAAAAGATCGATCGGACTGTACGTTTACTTAGAAAATTTGGACATTTTTCTATCGGAAGCGTGTTCTATATTTGGAAAACAATAGTCATTTATGGCCTCTCACCAACTAGGAGCTATACAAGTATTTGTTTGCTAATTATACTAACTACACACCAAGTTCACTCTAACGGTGTAAAATCATCAAACTAATGTCAAAAATAAAAAATAATCAGAGATCAACTAGAAATATGATTTTAAAAAAGTATGAAATCAGGAATAACAATTTAAATATGAGTAGAAATACAAATTCCAAAAATGTAAAAATCAGATAAACATTTAAAATTAATATTGAGATAAGAGTCCAGGTAGAAATACAACTTAGGGAAAAAACTAAAAATAATCACAATCAAGAGAAATGTTTCTACATGAAACTGAGAAAACTAAAAGACAAGTCTATGTAGAAATATAATTTTCACGTTAGTTGAAAATTGTTACACATGTTAATTGAAGAAAATGAAAATAGTTTTATAATTGTGTCCATATAAAATGCAACTAACAAATGAGATTCAATCCTTGAAGCTATACCAACCACGACGAAACAAAATATAAGAATATTGGTAATAATAATATTCTGGTACTAAGAAGACATCACTAATATTCTGAAGATAAGATGAAAAAATGAAGATAAACAAATATACAATAGATGTTAGATATCATTAATTTATTTTATAAATATGACAATAGTAAAAGATCCATCACTTTTGCTTTATATGCATATGAATTACTATGTCAATAATTAAAATATCAAACATATAAATTTGGTCCAGTCAAGGCAGAGTTTAAAAATTATATTGCCAATTTTAATGTTTTTAAAAATAAAACATAAATATATATGTAATTATGAGAGAAAAATTTATAATGATGCTACACACGTAATATGCACGGGTCACCATGCTAGTTTGTTATAATATATAAGTATGTGTAGGATTCAAATTCTGTAGCATATTATAATTATTTATGCACCAAGTCCTATGGTCCCAATTATTTCAATGAATCAAGAGCCAATTTAGTGTTTTAAAAGATAATTAACAAATGGAAAATTCAAAACTTACTACTGAAGTGATTTTTTTTTTAAAAATCTTTTGACACTACCTTAATTAGTGTGTGCTAAACAATCTACAAATGTTTATTTGCAACGGAGTGAGTATCTCAACCCAAATGACAAGAGATTATTACATGGACAGTGATGGAATTTGTGGTTGACACCGACACATGGGCCCCGAACTAATGGGACAACACTGTACTGTGGGCCGTTTTACAAGCAGGTCCTTGTCAGTGGGCCGTTCCATCCCCTAAATCTGTAGCCGAAAGTATCGTTAGTGTGTCGTCGTTTGACGAAATGTCGTGCAGCATGGGGACACACGAGACATGGCGTTTGCATGTTGGATGATATGACTAAACGGTCAAGCCTCTGCTCTAAGGGCATTTGTTTAGGAAGCTCGTACTTTTCACAGAATCTATAAAAGTTAAAACTTTTTAAAAAAATATTTAGCTATAGAATCTAAAAAATAAACTAGAAGTCAAAAAACTGAAAAGACCAACTTTTCTATAGATTCTAAGAGCATCTCCAATAGACCTCCTATTAGCCTCTCCAAGCCAAATTTTAGCCATTCATAAAAAAAATAAGCTCCAACAAAATGGCCAAGCCATCCGACTAGCTAAATGTGCTCTCTCACTGCCAAATTTGGCCAGCCTTTGCCTAGCCCCAGAGACTTGCCAAACAATAGGTCCCACCACTACTACTACTTATGAACAGTACTACTATTACTTAGCACTAGTACTACTACACACCACACCGGCCGACTACCACCGCCGACCGCCGCGGCCGGCGTCCGTGCCGTCCGCCACCGCCGCGGCCACGGCCGCCGTCCATGCCATCCTTTGCCGACTGCCACCGTGCCCGTGGCCGCCGTCCACGCCGTTGCCGCGAGTGCGGGCTGCCGCCGCCGTTCGCGCCTGCGGTCGCCACACGCCGTCGCCGCGACTGTCGCGGTCGCGGTCCACGCCGTCGCTGTGAGTGCTGCCGCCGTCCGCGCCTGTGGCCGCCTCCCCGCGCGGCGCGGCCGCGCCACCCACTGCGGCACAACGCTGCCTCACCGCGCGCCGCCTGACGCCTGGCTCCTCGGCTGGAAAGGAGAGAAAGTAAAAGAAAAGGAAAGAGGGGGAGAGAAAGAGAGAAGGAGAGAAAAGAAGAGGCTGACATGTGGGGTCCAAATGTCATTGACTTAGGATAGATAGAGAGACTGTTGGAGTAAAAAATAAATTTAACTTGTCAAATAAAATAGAGAATGACTAAATAGAGATTTGAAGAGTCAAATTTGGTCATACTATTAGAGATGCTCTAAGAATCTCTAATAAGCCAGCTTCTACTCATCTGCTTCTTTAAATCTTAGGCTCCCTAAACAGAGCTAATGGTTTGTTTGGATTAAAGCCATTTTAGACCTGCCAAAATTCTAACTTCAATTGTACGGCACATGCATGTTTCATTTGCTACCAAATTTTACCAATACTTGTACAAGTTCTACGTTACCAAATTTGCTAGCGCTAAGACTTACATATGTTACAAATGTTTTGGTAGAGCAAAAATTGCCATCAATTCATACAAGCAGTAGCCGTACATCATGTGTATATGTAGTAACAGTAAACTAGCGCTCAACTAATAATTGAAAAGAACTGAAAAAAGTAATAAAAATATTTATTTGGACTAATAACATACTCGCACATTGTAACCTATCTCAATAATTAAGAATATATCGGCATTATATCCTTAGGGGAATTTTAACTAGATGCTTATTTAGGTTTCTTTGGAAGTTCGATGGTTGCTCACATCGAGAGGGGGAGCGGAGGATGGACGAGTGCGTTTTTAAGTAGTAGAGATACGATCTTAAGCAAAATTTATTGGAGTTCAAATGCATAATTTTGGTCGTCGTCGTCGTGTTTAGGCAGGCAGAGAGGCATGTTCTTCGTCATCGCCGACGTCCTTCTCGTTCGTCCAGCCGTCGTGGCGCAGGCCATGGCGGACGAGGTCGCTATCGCGGTAGCCGTCGCGGTAGGTCTCGATGTCGTCGAGCAAACCGGAGAAGGACGACCGCAAGATCTCCTTCTTCCACTGCTCCATCCGCGGGAAGCCACAGGTGCGCTCGCCGTACTCGTCACACTGCTCCAGGTCCAACAGCAGGTCGTGCGTCCGCCGCTTCGGCGTGCCGGCGGCCTCCATGGATGCGGCGTGCTCCTCGACCGCCCGCAGCATCTCCTCCGGTGACGGTAGCGTCCTCCGCCCGGACAAAACGTGCGCCACCCACCTCGCCTGCACCTCGGCGAACTGCGGCAGGATCACCTTGGACGGGATGCCCACGAAGGACAGCGACGGCGCGAGAGACGGCGGGAACACGTGCTCGTACAGCGGCCCCACGCCGTTGTCGTCGACGGTGACCTTCCCCTCCGTCTCCAAGAACGGGAATGAGTAATTGTACCCCGTGCAGTACACGACAGTGTCCGCGACGACGCACGAGCCGTCGTCGAACACCACCCGCCCGTCCTCGCGCAGGTGTTCGACCTGCGGGCGCAGGTGAAGGTTGCCGTGCCTGGAGAGCATCTTGGACGTCGCCGCCACCATGTCCTCCTCCGTCGACTTGGCGCTCAGGTGCACCTCCTTGGCGACGCACAGGAGCTCCAGGGCGATTTCCATACCGCTCAGGCTGCAGCCGACGATGACGACGACCTCGCCATGGAAGGAGTCGGAGACGCGGTACGAGTGGCTATGCAGCTGCCTCCTCCTCCACCTGTCCATCCCTTCGATGCTCGGCAGCCTAGGCTGGGAGTAGTGCCCGGTGGCCACCACGACGGCGTCGAACACCTCCTCCGTCTCCACTTCTTCGCCGTCGCGCTTGCTCGTCACCGTCCACTTCAGCGAGCCGTCGCGCCGTGGTGGCGCCATGGCGACGCGCACGACCCTCGTGTTGAGCCTGACGGCGTCCATGAGGCCGAACACGTCGCAGAAGTCCCTGACGTACCTGAGCAGCTCGCCGTGGACGGGGTACCGCCGGGCGTCGCCGCCGGCGGCGCTGGGGCGGAACGGGAAGTCGGAGAAGCCCATCATCTCCCTCGGGCTGTTGAGACGGAGCGATGCAAAGATGCTGCTATGCACGCCGGCCAGCCCAAGCGGGTCGCCGCCGTCGGTCGCTGCGTCGTACAGCCACTGCCCGCCGACGCCGCCGCTCTGCTCGAGCACCGCCACGTCGAGGCCCTCCCGCCGCAGCTCGCGAGCCGCCGCCAGCCCCCACATCCCGGCGCCAACGACGCACACCTTCTTGGAGCTCCAATCGGGCGACACCTTGTCCTCCATGATTGGATTCAGCCTGTGCGACTGGGATGCGTCTTGGTCTACTTGAATCGATGGTTAATGTGTTCATCATTTTTTTAGTGAGATAAACACAACCTGCCTCTTGGCCTCTTGGGTTACAATAAATTAAGAAGGAAGAATTCGGTTTCTTCCCTCAAATGACGTTGCTAGGTGTTGATCCAAAATCACAACACGACGAATTCGGTTTCTCGTTGGCATCATGTAGGTGGTTTTCGACAATCACAACCTGCAATCTCTGAAAGCCGCCGTGCGTACCAGTCAGCCTTCGGCAATTCTTAATTGGGTTAATTACATCAATGCTATTATAAGTTTGTTAGTTTTGAGATATGCCGTTACTATTCAACTAATAGTAAAGATACCATTATAATTTTAGAACTATTTAAAATATACCACTTCATACCCTTCGGTGTATTTTTAAAAAACATTTGGACCATATTGCCCCTCTGCTGTTTGCTGTGTCCTTGATATGTGCAAAAGATAATTTGGCCCAAAAGTGACATGTTTGAAATAGTTCTAAAATTATAGTGACATCCTTACAATTAGTCGAATAATAATAGCATATTTCAAAACTAGAAAATTTATAATGGCATGAATCTAATTAACCTTTCTTTAACTCCGGGTGTTTCGGGGTTGCATCAGTGAAGTATCCGATACTATATGGTCTGAATAAACTAGGCCATGTTTCTTTCAGCTTGGAATTATTATAATATAGATTATTGGAAGTAAGCTGAAAGAAACAAACAACTTATTGAAGTAGCTTATTATAATCTGGAGTTCAGCTTATTATAATCTGATAAGCTCATTTAGGTGAGCTTTTTCTAGCTTATTTGGTGAAAAATTGCCCACAATGTCACACATTTCTCTTTAGACTTGCAAACCCAATAAGAGCATCTCCAAGAGATGTCTAAAACTAGAGTCCCAAAATTTATGTATTGGGAACACCCTAATAATTTTTGGGCATCAAAATCACTCAATTCTTCAAGAGTTGCAAAAAAAAAGTCATGAAAACTTTTAAATTTGTCTCATCATTAATTAATTAATGAATTCACCTATATTCTGCACCATTGAAACATAATTTTAACACGGATCTGACATAAATAACACATTAGGCTGTAAGACCTCAATCGTTAAATGTGAATTGCTTTCTTGCTATAAGTTTACTCAACAAACTAGACGTGTACACGAGTGTTCAATCTGCAGCATACAACTTGTTCAAAACAATTGAGAGGAAGCCAGGTATAACATGGGGCAGCGCCGGCGACCAGCTGTGGGAGAAAGGGGAGGGGCGGCGGATGGAGGAAGGGAGGGGCGGCCGTGGTGGATGGATGGAGAGATGGCGACGGTGGATTTGTTCTCTCGCGCGTGGACAGAATGAAAAAATGGCCGCAGTGAAAAAAATGGTGCAAAAGTGAGATTGGGAGACCCATGACAAGACCAAAATTTGGGTAAAAATACACTCATGCTTGGGGTATTAAAATTTTAGGAGTATTTTTGGGCAGCTGTTGGAGTCTATTTTTATCCTTTAGTGCTAAAATTTAATTTTTAGGAATCATATTGGCCCCTTGATGGAGATGCTCTAATCTAAGCTCTAATAATATAGAAAAGAAACAACTCATAGTTTATTCTACTACAGATTATAACAATCTAGCTTATAATAATCCGACTCAATAATCTAGATTATAATAATCTTAAGCTGAAAAAACACGGCCTAAATAGAGTTTTAATCTTTTTATTGATTTTTGACAAAGGTTCAACCTCTTCTCATTAATCTTTAACGTAAAATTTTACAGGAAAGCTTAGCAGAGGCTTCTATGATCTTAGGGTATAGTAAATGTTTTATCTCTAAGTTATTTTTTAATCACTTATAAACCATTCTGTTTATGCTTAATTTAAGCATAAAGACTACCATCCTTGGTGAATACTTCAGACCATAAAAAATATGTTTGCTTTCTATAAAAGGAATAGCCCGTGTCTTTCCTCTAAAAAATGATTGCATAATACAGTTTCTCTATTACTTTAGTACCAAACAGAAAAATTACAAATGAACAAACGATGAATTGTGTATTACGTTATGGTACAGGTGAACCACTCATACGGTCAAACCGACCAAATGATGTTGGTCGATATGAACATCATGCCACTTATTAAAAGCTTATACATTACAGAATTACGGCAACAGACATGCTGATCCAACTCTGCAGACCTATACACTCTAATGCTCTGTGCACTATAATACAAACACTGTAGAGCCCCAAGAAATGCTGAAATGAAACCATTGTGTTGGGGCAGAGTCCTATAAATAGGTTACTGAGCAAAAACAATTTGAAATAGATATAGATGGCATCTGTGATTTTAGGACTCCTCGTTCTTCACTTGGGTCCACTGTGCAGCTTCTTTCTTCCTTCTAATCAGAAATCCAAAAGAGAAACCGAGAACCAGTGCAAGCACAGCGCTGCCTACGATTTCCAAGGACACCAGAGGAATTTTCAGTTTGGTGCTTACCCCTGTGCTGAGCTTTGTATCATCGACCACCTCAGTAGCATCACTGTTACTAGATACTTGTCCAGAGAATATCTCGACCATATCATGGACTTGCCCATCATGGTTTCCGACGTACATTAGTGTTAGCTTCTCCTTTGTAGCTACAAGTTTCGTGTAACCAAATTCACCACCACGGTACATGGATCTCTCAGGCTGCGGATAGACAGGAACATCAGGGTGGTCATGCCTTGGTTGCCAGAATGGTTGATAATCTTGACCACCCATCCCGATCACAAGATGAACAGGAGCACCAGGGTATACGAAACTTGATGACATGTTGAAACATTGGAAGTTTTTCATGGGGCAGAACCTCTCGTACCTGTGGACATGTCCCCAGAGTGCAAGGGTCACTTTGTATGTCACCAAGAGTGGTTCCAGGTGTTGGATCATCTGCTGTCTGTGAGCAAAGTCCCTAGCTTCATTGCTTGTTGTATACATGGGCCGGTGGCCCTGAAATACAATGAAAGGAGTTCTACTTCGGTTGACCTTCTCAAGGTCAGCTTTTAAGAATTTGAGTTGGTCACTGCCCTCAACAAAATTAGTTTCAGTTGACATGTAAACAAAATGCACAACACCTGAATCAAAGGAATAGTAAAGATTCCGGGTGTCGGGAGCTCCAGTGCCAGTAGGCACAAAAGAATTTCCAGGCATTCTGAACTTTACACTGTAAGGTATGCCACATTCACCTCCACCGTCTGTCCCATATATACCAGAGGACCACCATGGTTTCCAAGGTTGCGATGGCCAATCATACTCATGGTTTCCTATGCAGACATGGTATGGAGTATTGGCAGCAATAGGTTCAATCTGGCTAAAGAAGTGATCCCATACCCAAGCATAACCTCTAGCATAGCTGATGTCCCCAATGTGTGAAATAAATGCAGGTTTATCACCAAGAGCTTGAATATCACGAAGTATCCACTTTACAGTTGACAAGCTTTCTTCTTGGGTACGTATATAGGTGTTGTATGGTATATAAGTGCCCATGTCACCAAATAGGAATGCAATGGTTTCATTGGCCTCACTGTCACGTGAAATGAAGCTGTAAGTATCACTCCATCCTCCAGAGTCACTACCAACCTATACAGAAAAGTTCAGTTGATCAAAATTAAACAATGAAAGAAAAGACATAAATGAAGCTGATTGGGTGCAGGGAATACTAAAGTCTATGCTGGACTCTCTGGAATAAGAGAAAAGTTATTAAATAGACAACAGTGGTACTCACAATCAAATCAGACTTCCAAATAGATCTAGAAAAGCTGAAATTTGAAAAAAAAAACATAAACAAAAACTGGCGTTTGAATTTTTTCTTAAAAGGTAAACAGGTCATCAAGTCTTTTCAGGACTGACTGAACATTTAGAAATATATGCAAGGACATAAGCTACAGTGCTAAATGGAGCACCTGTAAAAATCCAATAATAATTCATAATAGCAACTGAGCAATATACATGCCACTTGGATGAAGCAAAGAGTGAAGAAAGAAGTCACATGGACGCAATATCTTACAGGCGAAGGTTAATATGAAGAGCTACTAAATAAAAAAAAAATGTTCAATATCTCAGCTCTCAGAGATCATACGAATCAGAACCTTACTAAGAGTCCAAGTTGAATCTACATGTATATCTCTTGTAACTCAAATCCGAAACCTCAATGCAACCTCAGTTATTCCCTAATTGCAGGAGAAAACTGAAGCACATTTGATTGGTAGAAGTTCAGTAACAAGTTGGAACAAAAAAAGATTCAATCTTTCTAAGTTACATTAATCCACATTCCCCAATTCCCTAGTTAAGTAAAACAATCATGAATTCAAGATGACAAAACAGATCTAAAAGCTTCCTCTTACAGAAAGTACTGTCTACCAAGCCGTTTAATAACCCATCAAACGTTTGAGACATAAATTTCACTATAATCAACTTCAGTTCTTAAAACGGAACACCCAGAGGTAGCTTTCGAAGTGGGCGATCATGCTCCAGCTCCCTAGTTCAAGCCCCGAACTTTGTAATACAGCTATCTTCACCTCTTATAGACCAAAACTTACAAAATTCATACTCCCTAAATCAACGAGCCAAAAATCATCCTCTCACTCCTAGATTCAATCCTAATTTTTTACCATGTGGCTAATACTACCCTGAATCCCAAATTGTAACTCCAGGTTGCAGCAATGACGATTACAAAAATAAAATTCAAACTTTAGCAGTTAACAATCCATCAAGAGGCCAGTGAGATTCACCTTGTAGAAGTACCTCTTCCCGGGCTCCAATCCCTTGATGAGGCCATCGAAGACGAACCCGGGATCCCTCCACCCGACGCTGCTGTTCGCCGGCGAGTCGCACATGTGCTTCTGCTCGTACGTCCTCACCTCCGTGTCCACCTCCTTCCAGCCCGCCCCCTCCTCCTTCCCGGGCCCGTACCTGACCACCCTCTTCCCGGCGTCGCCGCAGACGAACATGACCCGCATCTCGTCGGCCCCATCGGCGAACGAGAGGTGCACCTGGTCGGGGCGGGCGGGGGACTCGAAGGCGACGTCCCCGGAGGCGGCGACGCGGTGGCGGCCGTGGGGGAGAGGGTTGCCGTCGTGGTCGATGTGGTGGTAGGAGTACTCCCTGGCGGGCCAGCGGAAGAGGCGGAACTGGTAGGGGGCGCGCAGGTTGGGGAGGCGCGGGAGGGTGAGCTCCCCGGAGCCCGTGCGCCAGGTGGCGGAGCCGTTGAGGAAGAGGTAGCCGAGGAAGTCGCGGTCGGAGGAGGACGGCGGCGAGTAGATGCCCACGTAATCGAGGCCGTCCGGGTCCGGGAGGCCCGACCACCGGATCGTGATCTGGCTGTCGGACTGCGCGAGCTTCGCCGGCGTGGCCGTGAGCGTGGTGGCCGCCGCTGAGGCTTCGCCGGCGGCGAGGGCCGCGAGGAGGAAGAGGAGGAGGTGGGTTTTGGGGTGCATTTTGCCGGGGACGCCGAGCGAGGCGACGTGGGTAGGAGTAGTTAGCATGGCTAGATGTAGGTCACTGACATGGTGGGGCCCAGTGTCAGTGGGTCCAGCCCAATTTGGAATATGCCTTTTGGTAGGCAAATGGGTTTGGATTGGATCAGGTGCAGAGATGCCAAACCAATTGTACACTCTAGCGGCGAAATTTGGCTTTTGCCTTTGAATGGAGATGGGATTGCTCGAAAAAGTTTTTACAAATACACCAAATCAAAATTTTGACACTCATTTAAAGTATTAAATGTACTTTAATTACAAAATAAATTTTAAATTTCACCTGAAAACTTTAATTACAAAATAAATTTCAGATTTCACCTGAAAACCACGAGACGAATCTTTTAAGTCTAATTAATCTGTTATTACTACATGTTGGTACTGTAGCACTTATGGCTAATCACGTCCTAATTAGGCTTAAAAGATTCGTCTCACTATTTCCCGCATAACTGTCTAATTAGTTCTAATTAGTTTTAATGTTCATGTATATTTAATGCTTTATTTAGGTATCCAAAGATTCGATATGATGTTTTTGAAAAAAAGTTTGTTTAGTGGAATTGCTGCTAGTTTGACTTTTGGATTTGAATTCAAAGTTAGGCATGAGCAGACTAACAGCCTCATATTTTTACTTATGTAAATGTTTTACTTATAATTTGTTTTATTTATAGATTATTTTTTATTTATAAATATGTCATTTGATCTTTTTGATTAAAAAAATCAAAAGATAAAGAGTCTAAATTGCTGCACCTCCGGGGCAAACTGGCAATCTGGCAATGACATATTGACATTGCAGTGAATAGACTCAAAGTGGTCTATTTTTATTTATTTATTTTAGTACTGGAAAAATTGGAGCAAGGTCAACCTCTAGCTAAATTGGAGCCCAACACCAAATTAAAGCCCAGGTAGATTTAGATCATGGTCCATAGTGCATGAAAGCTTGCTACACTTTTTGAATGACTTAAATGAGAAATGCTTGCTACGATGTTGCATTCCCGTAGCAATTTCGGAGGATTCGGTTTTCTGAGTAATATTTTTTTATATGGAACACTTTGCATAGGAAAGGGCACAGAGGGGGTGATAGCATGTTTATTCGTAAAAAAGACAGACAGCATATTTATGAAAATAATAATTTACAAATAAAATTTTATATAACGTGTTCTTAGTAATTAAAAGCCAAAATTAAGAAAATATAATATAATAAAAAAATCTTTAAAAAAAATCCTTTATCTAAAAAAAATCCTTTATTCGTATAGCAGTAATGCTAGCTACTCCTGTTTTTCTTCTCAATCATTCCTCTTCAGGATGTAGAGGCCGCGTTTAATATAAATCCTTTATCTAAAAAAAATCATTTCACGGTGTTCTTGTTAAAATAATGTTTTGAAATATGTTGTCACTACAATATACTGATATATAACCCACCAATGGAAGCAATTCATTTGTTTATCCCGGAGAAGGGGGAGCATGTTACGTATGTCATGGGCACTATATATTCACATATTAGTTTAATTATCAAGTGATCTCCCAAATTGAAATATTGAAAGAAACATGGGTAGAGTTAAGGAATCAGCTGACCAGAGTCTCAACTTATCACAACACTTTGACTAGCAATTTTTTTGAAACACGGTACAAATAAAGAGACGCTTATCACATACGCACACTCATCCATATGAACACACGCATCACACATCATCCTTATGAGCACCTCTAAAGACTGGATTGAGCATCTCATGAGATTGATGAAGTATCTTAAGATTGACACACTCATCTTTATGAACACATACAATATTCCTATGAGCAACTCCAAAAACTCTTAAAATTGACACTCGTTCATACGTATCTTATTACTGATGAAGTATTTTAAAATTGGTGAAGTCAACACGGATGTTTCATTATCAAGGGGTGGGTACGTCATCTAACACTAAAAAACAATTAGGCGTAAATACAAGCATTTGTATCGAATTTATAATATGAACCCGTGTGGACAAGTTCCACCACATAGAAACCTAACCAATTGAGGTAAGCTATAAAAAATATTTTATTTGAATCTCGATTTTCACAATAAATATATAGTAGTAACACAATATTGATTTTTTATGTTTCCAATAATTAGAGTAAATTTATCAACGGCAAAATTTACAATTTCTCAATCCAAGAACAATAGTAACTTAAATATTATGGATAAAAAGTATACAATGAGTGGGTGCCGAGGAGTCATCCACAGATCACTCGTGCTACTAGCTATAGAATTCTGTGAGAAAACAATTAGCTGGAGCAAATCGATCGATACTATTTAATTTCCATTGCCCATGCATCGATTATATATAGATCGTGTCACCCATTATTGATCGTGTATCGATCAATCAATTTAATATATATCTCAATCCAACTAGTGTACATAGCCGTTTCATCACATCGATCGATATCTTAAGTGGCAGACAAATCTCATATCTCTATATGCATTATGCTAGCTAGCCAAGAAATGAATAGCTAGGGAGCTCGATCAGAGATCGTCTCCTTGCTAGCTAGGCATAAATAAGTGCGTTTGTGTCAACCCAGCTGACGATTGAATAAATTCTAGAGATTTATTTTCTACTACTTCATTCATTTCACAATATAAATTTTTCTAACATTACCTAGATTCATATAGATGCTAATAAATCTAAACACATGTATAAATTATATACATTTATCAATAAATGAATTTAGGCAAGGCTAAAAAGATTTACAATATGAAATGGAAATAGTAGTAGATTAGCATATTATCGAACAGGATTTTAATTAACGTTAACCTCTATATACATATACACAGAGAGAGACATATAACCGCAAAGGGTTGTGTGTGTATACACTGCAGATGCATGGAGCTAATTAATTTGAGTCTGTAGTGTAGTTTTATGAGAAAGGAACAAATTCATGTGGAAATGCTGGTAAATTCCTGCCACCTTCTAAATAGAAAAATAAAATAAAATCTAACATATATACTTTCTGGAATTAAAGTTGATAAATTGTGGAGCAAACGTACGTGCATCTTCCGTCACCTCATGGTCTCCAAAACATGGGACAATGTTGCTTGCTCTAGGAAGGAAACTACTAGTGGTAATAATAATCAGTGTGCAGTCAAATCAGAGACACGTTAATGTCGATGGACACAGAAGGGATTAATAATTCTTAAAGCTTAGGACATGTTTAGTTCCTAAATTTTTTTTAAAAAATATCGCATCGAATTTTTAGACACCTAAATAAAGCATTAAATATAGATGAACCAAAAAAACTAATTACACAGTTATAGAAGAAATATTGAGACGAATCTTTTGAGCCTAATTAGTCCATGATTAGCCATAAGTGCTACAGTAACCAACATGTATTAATTAGGCTCAAAAGATTCGTCTCACGGTTTCTAAGCTAGCCGTGAAATTCGTTTTTTCATTTATGTCCAAAAACCCCTTTCGATATCTGGTCAAACATTTGACGTCTCCTAAAAATTTTTTCAATCTAAGCACCACCTTAGTTACGCAGTGATGTTTTCGTCTTTAATCTCTCTCTATATATATATATATATATATATATATATATATATATATATATATATATATATATATATATATATACATATATACACTGAACATACTTTTCTTTCACCTCCAATCAGAAGGCTTTCTTCCGCCGCCGGCTACCTCCACTCCGGCCAGCCGGCCACGTGGAGTACAGTTAAAATTTTTTATTTACCTAGGTTTTCTTAGGCCGTGTTTGGATGGTGACAAGTTATGCGGCGTGGAAAACATAGTAATAGATTCGTACATGATTAACTAACTATTAGTTATAAAAAATATATATGATTTTTTAAAGCAACTTTCATATTTTTTTAAAAAGCACACACTTTAGCAGTTCGCAAATAGTACATGCGAAAAACGAGGAAATCTGGGTTAGTAACAGAGGGCGAAGAACACGGTAGCTACATATTTGTGGACTATGGCAGGAGGGGATGGCTAGCTAGGTTGAAGAAAACCGTGAGAAATGGTAGCTAGTGGTGGATATTATGTATGATTTTATAGTAGTAGAGATCATCTGTATATTTTCATCTATAGCAATTTAGCCGTATGGTTTTATATAAAAACCTTTGTTTTGGTGGGTTTTGTGCTTAAAAATAGTGATGAGGTCCTATCTCTAATTTTAAATAATCGTAGCTAAAAAAACTGCTCAAACTTATTTTTTGGCTTAAGAAGTTTTTGTGGGTTTACATCAGTAGCGATTTGCGGCCCAGCAGATGGTAGGAGGCCAGCGATGATATCGGGACGGCAGGCAGATGGTCACAGTTAGCAAGACAAAATATATACTTCAATTGGTCATTGAGAACAAGCTAGGAGACTATTTTGTTGGAGCTCGTAGTTTAGCTAAAATTCCGAAATTTTGGATAGAAGGTTCATTTGACTGGATGGCCAAAACAACAAGGATCTACCTCGGTACTTGGTAAGAAGCTTAACGGCAGATCGACAGTATTACCATCCAAATAACATCACGATTTGCAGTACATATATGCAACAGGAGTATTACTATCCATGAATGGTGTATACGGACGTACGACAGCAGAATTAACAAGGGAGTTGATGGTGGATTTTTATATATTAATACTGACAGGAGAGTACTTGGACACACCTTACCACCACTGTAATTAATTACTCTATTTTTTTATTTACCGTTCATGACTTTTCTATCAATATTTTTATATTTATATTTTACAAATATGTAAAATTTAAGTTATTCTTAAAGTAAAACTTTAGTTAATAGAATAAATCATAACAAAATAATTAATAATTATATAATTTTTAAATACGACAAATAATTAGACATAGACATAAAAGTTATTAACGTCAAATAAAAAAAATTGAATATGAGCCATCATGCGGCCAAAGACGTACAAATTAAAGACGCGTACTGTACTTACATCGAGGTTAATTTCGTACGAGGCGGCGCCGGATCCATACGTGCGTTGCCTCTGCCATTGAAGAGCACGCATACCGTGCATGCACGTACATACATATACATGTACCTACTACCTGTAGTACTGTATGTACTACGTAACAATCATTAATCTTATCTACCATAACTGTGCAAACATTATATAAATATATGGAGTATACCATACAGAATCTTATATTGATTTTTTTATATATGTTTGACCATTCCTTTTATTCAAATTCTTTTGTACAATATGTAAAGTTATATATATGCATCAAAGTATATTTGACAATAAATAAAATAATATAAAAATAATTAATAATTATATAAATTTTTTTAATAAGACGAAGGGTCAAACGTGTATTAAAAAGTCAACGGTGTCACACATTTAGGAACGGAGGGAGTATATACACACTCCCTCTCCATATAACCTACACTCACTGTTGCACCAAAATAGATAAATATATAACTTTTATTTCTTATTGTAAGATATTATGATTTTTCCTACGCTCACATGAATAATAATAAATTCACACACACACACACACACACATATATATATATATATATATATATATATATATATATATATATATATATATATATATATATATATTCTAGCTACGGTGAGTTGCAACTCATGGGCTGCTCTGTGAGTCGTGGTCCAAAAACATATCAAACCAACTTTAAATTTCGATTTATATGACTCACTAGATTCTTTGTATCAAAATCTTGTAGCACGCAAAATTTTTTATTTTTGGAGATTTTTAAGTATTTTTTGAGATTTTTAAAAATCTCAAAAAAATATGATAAAAACTTTATTGGTCCTTACATAAATCTAGATATGATAAAAACTTTACTAATATCATATTAGACACATCTTAATATTGTAAATTTGAACAAACCTCATATTATATATATATATATATATATATAACATCTAATTTAGTGCTATGTCTCAATACTATTTTGAAACGGATGGAGTAGCTCCCCAGCAAATCTACTACCCATCTAATCATTTTTAGCACTTAAAATTTATCCATAAATATAAGAACCTATGAAATACTACTTATTTTTATAATCCAATAAACAATTTTATATATGCATCATGAATTTGGAGTCAATCTTTATCTACAATAGATCTTTTTGAAATTTTTATATTTGAAAGCGAGTATTCAATACAGTGGAATACTCTCTTTCTCATGTCAAAAATATTTATCGTTCCAGACAAGCCTTACTCAAGTTTTAAAAATTCAATAACTAACTTTGTGTTATAATAAATTTATAAAACCAAATAGGTTTATGATATCGTGAGAGTACATTGTGGGGGAAATCTATGTATATCATTTGTTTTGCATTTAGCTAAGTATTTAAGAATAATTTAGAAATTTTTATTAATTATTGTTTTAAAAGATAAATATTTTTTTTATCGGAGAGTAGTATTTAGTACATGGTGTATGTGTGCTCTATATATATATATATATATATATATATATATATATATATATATATATACACACACCTACTTTAGGGAGGAGATCGACACGTTAATGCGCATGTACGTACGCGCGTACGTACGTTCCACCGGACCTGTGAATTAAATTAATAGACTATATCCAGCTAATAGCATATATAGATGAGACCATATATACATGTACTCTGGATATCATATATATACTCCTGTGCTTAACATGTACACAGTGCTTCACCTGGCACGTACTATAAACTCTCGTGTTTTAGTATGATTTGGTACACGTATTAATATAGAATAAAATACACAGCCAGTCTTCGAACTTTCTGAGTGTTATATAGGGGTGATTGTCAAATGAAATATTTGAAAATAAAAACTAATTTATAAATAAAAATTTTATATAAGTGTTTCTAGCAATCTAAAAAGCTAAGGCTGAAAATAAACTGCGATGAAAAACCTCCAAAATATACTATAAATTTAAGATTAAAAATTTAAATTTTAGCTTATAAATAGAAGTGAAAAGACATAAAATACACCATTAGACCTATACTAATCTTGGTTTACACCCAGAGGCGAAGCTAGCTAAAAATATCGTCAGGTAGGGGTGTTAACGATTGGATATTATCCGATCCAAATCCGATCGAATTGAGGATACGGTAGGGGTTTGCAACTATCTGACGAATACAGAGTCGGATTTAGATAATGAGTTGCCAATTCGGATATGATATGGTTTCGTTAACATTTGGTTGATTCATATAGTGAATTTGTAACTATCCGCTTGAATCCGCGCCGTTAACCCCTATATTGTTGGGGTCATATTCATTGCATAGTATAAAAAACATAGGTCGGAATAGCGTTTTAGTTGAGATTTTAGTAATTTCGTCGGGATCGTTCGACCTTGCAAATAAGCCTAGCTCTGACCCTGTTTACACCCAAGGTATAAACTAAGTGTACGTATATATAACTTTCAGTCAAAAAATTAAAGTGCATGCATGTAACTCTGGCTCTAACATGTCTATCGACGATGATGAGAATTTTACTCGTAGCTATAGCTCCTTCAAAACACCAGTGCACGTGGGCCAAATTAAACCTTAAATTTAAATTTTTAACCTTAAATTTAAAATTAATTTTGAGAGATTTTTCATAATTTATTTTCAAGCCTTGGTGTTAGATCGCTAAAAATACGTATATAAAAGTTGTATTTATAAATTATTTTTTATTTATAAGTATACCATTTGTTTTTTCCTTATAAACAATTACCCCTATAATATAAATTCTAGAAATATTTATATTTTACGACGAAGGAGCAGGAATTACATACATACACGCTAAATGATTGGAGCTATAAAACAAGTTTAGCCGAGAAATGCGGAAGAATAAAAAAGGCAGTAGGATAAATAAAAAAGGTTTCGTGATAGGCAAGTTAGGCTGCCAAAAGATTCGTGCTGGGCCCATATAGTACTGTACGTCCCTTTCGAGTATAATTCTCTAATGTAAATAAATCTCCTTTTATGGATTATCACGGTCATATGTGTTTCATGTAAAAATTAAATCTGTTTATTGATTATCAAGGTTAGGTTTTTTTAACTATCTAACGTGTATATCATATCTTGTAATATAAAACAAAACGATAGAGTTTGTCCTAAAAATAATACATTTTTAACATATTCCAATGCAATTGTTTCCTTCATATTCAAATCTCAAAGACCTTTGTTCGTACTTTTAACAAACTCTGATACCCTAATAAGTACTCAAAAAATGAAAATATTTGTGGGACAACAAGAGATGCTAAATATGAATATTCCTTTTGACGGATATATAGTATATGAAAAGAACGTCACCGTCGGATCAAATCACACTCCCCACACATCTCTCCCACCGATCAATTAATCGAATCTACTCCTAGCTCACACATTAATCAAGATAGTCTCCATCAATTATTTACTAGGAGTACTAGTTAGTAGTCCTCAAATGAACAGCAAACCAAATTTAATTAACCACCGCGCGCCGCGGGATCGCCGTGTGCATGCCTCCCTACATTAGTAGTAATTAATTAATTAATGCATGGACATGTCCTTGAATACTGTAGTATAATAATCAACTTCCCATACAGCGAAATCATCTTGTAGAAGTTTTTTTGACTTTCGTAAATTTATAACTGTTTTTTTTTCTAAATGGTAAGGAAGACACTCAAACAACCGTTCTACTGATATTTTTTTTTAACTTTTCAGTAACAGTTTTACAATAATATTTTAAACAAGTGGCAAATTTGCAATTATCTTTTTTTTATTGCATGTACTTGTACACGAGTTTGATGGGAATTTTAATGTCAACTTTAATTATGATTTATTTGCTTCTTTGCCATTTGTAACATTGGCATTTCTTTTTGTAATGGCAAGAACTAATTGGTCACTGTAAATGTTTTGATAAACATTAATTGGTTCGTGTAGGCTTGTAAGTTATATGTTCTACATAATGTTTTTAATATCCATTTATATAATATATATATCTCCTCAAATAGTTACTACCACTGTTTCACGATACCACCGTTTCACAACGTAGTAAAACTTTCTGTCCTTTGATAAATGTATATAATTTATATATGTCAAGATTTATTAGTAATGACATAAATCTAGACAAGGTTAGGAAGTCTTACGTTATAAAACGGAGGGAGTAAAAAACTTATTATCCACCAACTAATACAAATGTTTTTAGCTATCTCAAATGGGTTTGGTAAATTGTTAATTAAATTTCGAGCAGTAACTTTCAATAAATTAAAAGGGGTGTACAACCCGACAGCCATATTCTACTGGAGTGTCGGTTTTGATTTGATTGCTGCAGAGCATCGAATCCTTCACCTAGAGATTCTCGGCCGCCCCTCTAAACGATAATTAATTGTACGTCACACACAAAATCTATTCACGAATTCATGAATATGTAAAATTTTCAGACAACAGCTTGACGATCACAGTGCGTACTCTGCAGCTAATCAAATATCACTGGAATCAATTCATGAATGCAATTTTCATGCAGCTAATCAAATATCCTATACGCATGGGTGATTGTTTTGCATATTTCCAAATAAAAAATAATATATGAATAAAACTTTTGTATATATGTTTTAGCGATTTAAAAGTAAATGTTGAAAATACATCAAATTAAGGTTAAAAAATTAAATTATGGTTTAAAAGCATAGACAGAAATGAAAAGATCGACTACTTCTGTATCTTAGCAATAACGTACGTGTTTAGTCTTTCATTGTCACAGCTAAATTTGCTCTAATTAATAATTAATTACTAACGGAAGGTTGTTGTGTTTCAATTAACTAGTAATAGATCAAAATAAATATATGAGCAACGTACTATTCGATATACCTACCAAGAAATTTATATTGCAAATCCGATTGATGACCTAGGAAAAATTGGTCAATTGAAACCACACATAGGCATGTGTGTAAACATTCCAACTACATTTAATTACTTAATAATCTCAAACATATACATATATACTTTTTAATGTTGTTCCAATTATTTACATATAATGAATTAAAAACTGGTTTATAATATTAACATGTGGGCGCCGCTCGATCGAAAAGGACAAAATGATCAACATCACGAAGAAATTAATCTGAGATTCCGGGTAATAAATTAAGAGCCAGCTCGACCAATCAACTAGAAATTAATCTCAGATTGAATCGATTGATCGGTCGTAATTAGGGCACTGAAACGTACTACTCTTCGTAGCCGGTGGCGTTAATTGCTAATAATATACGTACTAATAATAATTATCGACTAGCCAGTACGTACGTACGTACGTTAGAATGAACTGCAAATACTCGACGTTGTTTGGTTGTCACTTGTCTAGTACTGCATATATATTTTGGTCCCATGATTGTACATATATATATGTAGTAAATAATATAATTAATTAACTCACATCAGATCTATCATATATGTATGCATACACGCTTCGGTGTGTATTGTTCTCTAGAGAAATAAACATGCATCTGAGCACAAGTTGTATAATTAATCCCAGTAAATTAATTACATGGTTAATTTACTTTCTGAACAAAATATTTTTCTTCACCGTATACACCACGAACATATGTGCAGAATCCTTTTGAAGTAGTTCTATTGGGGTTAACATATAGTGTTATTGATTTTTTTTTTATTTAGCTCAATGCTGTTGTAGGAGTTATTATATTTCGGATTAAATTTGAAGTGTTAGAAGTTTTTTTATATTTTAAGTGGGATAATTAAAGCTAGATTAATCAGAACCAAATGTTTAAGAGAGAGCCTGCTGCTGTAAAGCTAACGGTTCAAAGATGTAAGCATGACGAGAGGCTGCAATAATAAATCACAAAAATGCAACAGTTAATTTAATTTCACCATGATATAAGAAATTAACAGTGGTATGAAAAGAGACGCGGTTGGCGGACGTTAGCGAGTTGATGTTTGACAGTGACAATAGATTCGAATGGACTTGACCCGAAATGGTAGTCATGTATATATCCACGTCCCAACTTTATAATTACCGTACAGATTAATACTACTGCCTCAAAATAACATTATTTTTCAGTACTTTTATCATTCGTCTTATTTGAAAAATTTATAAAAAACTTTTTAAAAAATTAGTCATACATAAAGTACTATTTATATTTTATCATCTAGTAACAATAAAAATATTAATCGTAAAAAAATTTCAAATAAGACGAAGAGTCAAAACATTATATCTAAAACCTGAAAAATGACCTTATTTTTTAGTTTTTAGATACATCAGTTACATATAACTTTATTTTTTGATTTCTACGTCCAACGTTTAACCATTTTTTTTATTTAAAAATTTATAAAAAACTTTTAAAAAATTAGTTAAAACGTTTATCATGTATTAACAATAAATAGTGATCGACAATGTACATATATGCTTGGCATTATTTCACTATCATAAGTTTCACGGTGTAGAAAAAGTACCATGCACCAGCTAATCAATATATATATAAATTACATGGATAGCACTTAGCTCACTTATCGGTTATATATCATATGGCACGGTCAAATTTTAGAGAAGCTTAATTTTAAGCTGATTTTAGGGTTTCTATAGCCGTGACTGGCATATATCTCTTAACTTAGCTGTTAGTCAACTAAACCACTAAAAACATGCATATAAAAAGTTCACTCATAAATTATTTTAGTTATTTTGTCTATTTTTCTATGACTGGTCAGCAGTAACCAAGGTCATTAAGATCGAGATAATAGATAGATAGTGTTGTTTTCCTCCAAATAGTATCGTATAGTTGTATATATCAGGATACTATGGTTTTTTTAAAAAATAATTCAATATTTATATAAAATTTGTAGAGTCATTCTATATAAAAATAGAAAACTGACAGTATATATTTAACTTACAATTATACAAATATAAATATATTTGTCAGGAGAAAACCAACATTATTAATTAGTACTTTTTCTCTTTTGGTTGAAATATTTTCTTTATCTCTATGTTCTCATTAGCATCGAAATCGATACCTACTATGATACTAACAATCTCTACTATCCATATCACAATCCTCCATCGAAGCTATTGAAAAACAACACCGCTACCTGTACATATCGTCTAGCCAAAGTTAGTAAATATAGGATTGCACGATACTACGATACGTATGACAATATTGACAACTCAGCCCCTAGCGCAACCAATTAAAATCAATTAAATATTGCTAGATAAAGTTGGATAAAAAATATGAGATTGATCATAATAAAAATAAGTACTATTGCCTCCGTTTCATAATACAAGATGTTTGATTTTTTTAGTTGCAACGTTTGACTATTCGTCTTATTCAAAAGCTTAACACAACTATAAAAAATGACAAGTCATGCTTAAAATTATTTTGATAATAAAGTAAGTCGCAAGTAAAATAAATAATATTTGTATAATTCTTTAAATAAAATAAATGAATAGTTAAACATTGTAACTAAAAAATTCAAACGTCTTATATTACGAAATAAATAGAGGGAGGGAGTACACTTCAGCAGGAGGAGGAGTGAAATAAATGCACCAGTGCACCTCACTAAGGACACAACTACACAAGCGGAGGACACACAGTAGAGTTGCAGCTACATAATAAGAAAGGAAGAGCAGCAGCAGCCAAGGGATTAGCAAACCCAACCCAACCCAAGCTAAGCTAGAGCTAATCGAGAGGAATAATTCAGCTCATCCATCGATCTCTGCACTAGCTAGCTCAGCTTGCTGGCCATGGCGATGGCTGGCGACTGGCCGTTCTCCGCCAACGAAGCGTACGCCGACTCGTCGGCCATATTCGCGGAGCTCGACTGGGCCAACGGCCTCGCCGTGGGGGAGCTCCTGCCGCCACTGGATCCGCCGGAGAGTGAGACGCCGGCCGGCTCCGCCGCGTCGTCGTGCTCCACCGACGACGCCGACGGCGGCGGGAAGCCGGCCGCCGCGTCCACCGAGGCAGCGTAAGTAGAATACTATACTATATTCATCGCAATTGCAAGTAACTTTAATCAATTATTACTCCACGAATTGCTCGTAATTAAGCTAGCTCGCTGTTTCCCTCCAAATTAATTATGGCCAGATCTCTTAACTAGAAAATTAAATGAAACAAAATTCGCGAAATTAAAGAGATATCTAAACTTTCAAAGTCAATTCCATTTGCTTCTTTTTCTTTTTCTTTTGTTTGATTTGCATTTTGCTTATATGGAGGTGATTTAACGGTGGGCGATTTGTTTACGTGGATGTTTTTATTAAACTACGCGTTATTCCGAGGGGCAAAATGGTAAAAGACGCCGGTAGCGAGTGGTGTTCGTGTGGTTAATCAGCTTCGAACATTGCGCCGGGATTTCCGTGCCAAACCTCCATCCTACACACGCTTTCCTAATTAATAATTTTTTTAATCTTCCGTTATATTATCGCGGAGATCTCTCGTCTCTTTATTTTTTCTTCCATAATTTGGTTCAGTTTATTTATGTTGTTATGTAGTTTGAACTATATTATAATAATTATAGGATGGAGATAAACTATCTACGAGAGCAATTGTTACATATTTACACTTCAAAAATAATTCATAAATAAAACTTTTATATGTGTTCTTAGTAGTTGAAAAGTAAATGCTGAAAAATAAATTGTATGAAAAAACAAAATTAACTCTAAATTTAATGTTAAAGATTTCAAATTTTAACTTATAAATATAAACATAAGTGAAAAAGATAATGATGTAATATGAGAATAAATATTATATTATATATACACACACATTGAACGTGGGAATAAGATTAATCATGTGGGTTTAGGATCACTAATCTATGTGTTGGGTTACGACTCAAATAACATAATCCTAATTCTAGTACTAGTCCTAATCCTAGTCGTAGTATTAGTCCTAGTCCTAGTGTTAGTCTTATTCAATGCCTATAAATATAGGTCACCCTTGTATCTGTAATCCCGTACCGTTATTAGTGGATTTGTCTCCCGTGGTTTTTTTTCCTCTCTATCTTAGAGGGGTTTTTCCACGTTAAATCCTGTGCATTGATCTATTATTCCCAACGCTACGGATTCATAATAAAGTAGAAATATACATCATTAATTGACTCAAAATCAGCTTCTATGTATCTCGTACGTACATATGTACACATATAGGGGGAGACAGGTGTATATTAATTGTAACAGTTTATGTTTCATTAATTATTTTTTTGGCAATTAATCAATCGTAGTTCTGAAGGTTTGGTAGTAGATTGCAGTGGACTAGTACGTTGCAAATTTAAGGGAGGGAGTGTTGTACGTATGTTACGTGTTGGAATTAGGTTGCAGATTAAATTGCAAAAGAGATCAGATCGTGGGAGAACAACGTACTCAATTAAGCGCGACTCATCATACAGGATCATTAATGGTATAATTGGGATCGAGTTAAGACGTTTTTTTTATTGCAGATCAGTACTTTTTTTCTTACTTAGTTGGTTCCAAAATTTAATTACTTTTTCCGATTTAAAACTTAAGTACTCAAATATAAATATTTCAGACACTACTCACGATACTATTTTTTAATATAAATATTTCAGACACTGCTCACGATACTATTTTTTACATTAATAATATACATACCAAATTCTTTCTATTTTATCTTCACATATCTTCTTATTTCCACTCATCCCTCATTCACCGTGGGCTAGCGTACGTAGTATTCTCAACTGTAATTATTAATATTAAACATCTTAAAAATATTTCTATTAAAAAAAGGAAGGGAGTAGCTAGCTATCTAGTACAGTATTTGTCTTGGCTAGTGTTTTATTTTCATAACGTGCGTCCTGAAATTCTCTAAACAGTTAATCTTTCTAACGGAATTCTCTAAACTATTTCCCTAATCAAAATAGTATATAACAGCTTAATTGGTCTCTAGAGTCTAGACCGATATATTCTCGTCACGATTTTCATGATGAAGTTATGCACATTTCACCTCATTGATCTATACTTTGGGAAGACATTGATGTACGTATTTGTTTTCACCGAGCAACAATAAACTATTGAGAAAAACTACGAAACGGTATTCCGCGCGTTCGCCTCCGCACGCATCCGCCTCCATCCGCCCATGTCCGCACGGACATTCCGTTTCGGACAGAATACCGTTCCGTAGGATTCCTCTAAACTAAATTAATTAATGTGTGGTTTCAGAAGCAAGCCGGCGCCGGAGAAGAAAGGTGGGAAGAAAAGGCGGGTGCGGCAGCCGCGGTTCGCGTTCATGACGAAGAGCGAGATCGATCATCTGGAAGATGGCTACCGCTGGAGAAAATATGGCCAGAAAGCTGTCAAGAACAGCCCTTTCCCTAGGTACATTACATACTTGCTACATATGAAAATTAATTAATTAAATCATTAGATATGTCAGATTTATTAATTAGTTTTATAAATATATGATTAGAAAAGAAGCGGGTAAAGTCGTTAGTGCATAACTCCATTCATCAATGTTTAAATATTGTTGCTCACAAATATTATGTACATGCAAGTGTGGGCTTTTAACAAGAATTTAATTATATTAGGGATATACCGTTGTTTTCTGTCTATTTCAGCTTATGTTTGAGAAAGTATGTATTGTGTGCGCGAAAAAGTAACGTCGTTATTACGGTATGGATTTCAATGCATAGTATAAAATTTTTTAATTGTTTATGGTCACCTAGCTTCTCCATACACATTGTGGATGCCCTTAGACTACTACATCCATGCTAAAATATAATCATTTATAGGTACGTTGTATAGCAAATGAAAGGTTAAAAAAGACTATTGTACCCTTAAGAAATGAGTAATGAACGAGGGTAAGAGGATAGGTGTGGGATAAAATGAAAAGAATCTTGAATGAAAAGTGATTGATGGAACATGTATGATTGTGAATAGTACCAAAAATAATTATATTTTTTACAAGATTCAAACTCCACAAAATACTTATATTTTAGTATTTTACATATAAGTATATGACTATATTCTCTTTACCTCCCTCATATTCTAGTGCACAAACTTTCTAGCGAGATATAAACCCCTCTTTGAGGGAGCTTCTAGGCACTATAGCTTATCCCATAATCTTTAATTGTTAGAAGTTTCTAAAAACAATCCGAAATTATGATTTGGTTTTTGAGAATTTGTATAAAACAAGAAGTTAGAAAAAAAAAAACCGGTAGTTGGCTTCTCGCTAGCCGTTTCTTTGAATAAGCTCCTCAAACTACAGGTGTGTTATGAAAAGGTGAGAACTCTATGATGATTTGGACGGCTGGACATTTTGAAATGCATGCAGTTGGTGCGTAGTTAACTGGTAAGAATATAGAAAAGCTGGGTTTTTTCAGCCATAAAAAAACTATTTTTCAGTTTTTTGTCCACTAGTTTATTTTTTGAATTTTATAGTTATTGTTTCCTAAAGACTACCTGAGAATCTAGATTGTGTCGGGAGATGAAGATTCAGGAGGAATCTGCTCGATGAAAAACTGCGTAATATATATAAGTTGGGTTCTATATCTAATCTTTAGCTGGTAGTCTTATCTAACTTGTAATTTTTTTCTGCAAAACTAATTGCTTGCCTGACTAGAAAATACACATAAAAGAAATCGACTGTCCTAATTAATCATTTGCATATTAATTAATCTAAACTCCTGATTAATATGTATGCAAATACATGTACAGGAGCTACTACAGGTGCACCAACAGCAAGTGCACGGTGAAGAAGCGCGTGGAGCGCTCCTCCGACGACCCCTCCGTCGTCATCACCACCTACGAGGGCCAGCACTGCCACCACACCGTCACCTTCCCTCGCGCCGCCTCGCACATCCACACCATGGCCGCCGCCCTGCAGATGCCGCCCTTCGTCTCCGCGCACCACCAGCTCTACAGCAACCTGCCGCCGGCGTCTTTGCCGTCGCTGCTGCAGCCACTGCACTGCAACCAGGAGCTGCAGGCGGTTGCAAGCAGCGGCTACCATAAGCCGTCGGTAACGGCGGCGTCCTCGTCGTCGCCGGCGAGGAGTGTTCCCGTCGACGAGGGGCTCCTTGGTGACATGGTGCCTAGGGCAATGAGGCATGGGTAGAACAGCATCGATCCATGGCTCCATGCAATCGAATCGATCTGGGCACGGTTAATCAATGTTGGTTAATCTTAATTAGCTAATTAATATTAGCTACTCCTGTTGATTAATTAGTTGCTTCGACGGATTAATTAGCACGGTAAGTACGTAGTTATTCCTGTTGAGAATTTGAGATTATTGGGAAGAGAGTAATTAGTAGGGTACATAGATATATTAGCTATAAATATGGTGATACATATATAGTTCAAAAGTAATAAACAATTGACTTTTTAGTTTTATGTTTAGTGTTCATTCTAATTAACTTTTGTTATTGTTGGTATGAGGTATGGCCTGGTTTGAATATACGTGGATGCATGTTCTATTACAAACTTATCGTTGTCTACCCTGTAGTGCACCGATGTGTTTGACTTATTCTACATCATTCATTCATTATGTTCAAATCTAACAACTAAAATTATCCTCATAAGATCGGCCAGCTAGACAGACTCCACTTCTTCTTATAGAGACTTTCTAAATTGACTCAACTTCTAAAGAAATATCAGAATTTCAGCTAGACACCCCAATGCGAAGAGGCATTTGTCTTTCTAAAAAGAAGTTAGTATCTGCTTACCCAGCTAGGAACTTCCACAGGTCTATATATTTATCTGCTTACCCAGCAGAGTAGCAGACACATTATATATACAGAATGCTTACCCTAGCATTTGTACATGCAAGTTCATATTTACTAAAACAGTCTATATTTTTATTTTTATATAGTATTCTCTTGTTTTCATATTATAAGTCACTTTGGGTTTGTTCGGTTTGTTCTAAGTCAAACCACTTCAATTTGGTTAGGTTTGTAGAAAAATATAGCAACATTTTAAATACAAAATAAATATGCTATAAAAATATATTTAATGACGGATCTAATTATACTAATTTGCTATTGTAGATGGTATTATATTTTTTTATAAAGTCGTATAATATAACACGGAGGGAGTACAGTTATGTCCATCTGTTATGTCAGAGGGCTCTACTGTATGACCATCCTTGATTATGTAAGGTTAGCATTTCCAATTACAGACAATATTTGATGATATAGGACTGTAATAGGTTAAGTGCCTATGTGAATACCCATGCCAATTACAGATCCAGCGGATGGCATGTGCTTGTGAGAGGAAAAACGATTCAAACCACAACCATACACCTGCACGTACTGCATAAGGCTCAACTCTGACCTGACCTGGCATTCACATACAGATAGATGTAAAGTCTACATACACATCAAGTGAGAAGCAAAAGAAAACCCTTTCTTTTCCATTGAATTAGAAAGGAGCACAACCTGTTTTTCAGTATTGCCAGAGCCCGACAACAATTACATTACAACAACTAAAATGGGCAACAGCAAGCAAGAAAAGGAGTGCTCCAAATTAATGGCATCTAAGTAAAAGCTATCTTCCTTTCCTTTCTGCTTCTATATACTAAAATGGCCCCTAGACAACCTAAGTCCCCCACCCCATGTCACCTATAAAATTTCCTACAATGTACAAAAGCAGTCAACAGTCATACTTGAACCCTCTGCCTTGTTACTCGCCCACCCTGAGCGCTGAAGTCCAGCACTCTTGCCCTGCCAGTCCAATCTTCGTCCTCGGTGTCTTCATCGTCACCACCACCCCCGCCACGGCCTCTTGTAACAGCCGCTGGCCTTCTTACTCTCGTTGAGCTTCTTGGAGTTGGACGCTTTTTCTGGGCCGAAGCAGTGTACATTCCGTAGTCTACAGTGTCTTCTCGCAGCACTGTCTTGAAATCCTGTGCATGACATGCTCAAATTCACATCAAATATTTACACAAAGCAGGCCTGCCATGCCCCCAGGCAATAAAACGTACAACTCTATGCCCCATAAATCAAGGATTTTTCAGTATCGCTTACCTGGTAGACACGTGCTGCATCCTGATGGCAGCTTGGCAAACTGGTGTTAGTATTACTAATGTTAAATGGGATATTCTGCTTGGAGATTGTTTCACCAGATTTTGGTGGATCTTTCAGAGAAAATGCCTGTAATTGTGAGGTTCAAATAGAACTTGTCTCAGTAAAATTATCTTATCTTAGGATTAATAATATCCAATTATAGGGCTGGAAAGGCAAACCTGACAGCGGGCATCGGTTAAACTATAGACAGTTTTCAGATGTCGCTTCAGTTTGAGAAGGAGCTGCAGAGCTATCGCACCATGGCAATCTTCCTGAAAACAAAAACAAACTGAGATGAAAAAAGAAACAAAAGCACACCAAATCTATGCATTGATGAACTCTCACTAGTCACTATCTCCAACTCACCTGAAGTTTGGCCATGTTAACAACTGGCATGCTGCATGTATTGCCAAGCATCATTTGAGAAACATCAATCAAATTTTGGTTTGAGTATCCCCCAGCCTCATGCATAACAGCATCACCAGTGTCTCTTGGCATGCCCACCATTTCTGGGTGCTGATACATGGAAGTCCAATTTTTCAAACTTGACTCAACTGCTCCAGCTCTTAATTGAATAACCCGATTTATATCATATATCAAATAAAGTGGCTCATCAGGGCTTGTGAACGGGAGAGAGGCAAGAACTTCAGCACAGTACCTGCAATTGTAATTCAACTTTGTAGTCAAATACATCATCCAATAATACAGCGTTGACAAGCATAAGTTAATCTGGCTACTTACACAAGAAAGCTAACTGTGGGGTAACTGCGGTTGTCAGCCTCAAATTTACGGACTATTGAGTGTACAAATTTGTTCCTGGAATTCCGGTTTGCACGGATCAGACGGTATATTCGAGATATCCCAGGTTTAACAAAGGCAATTGGATTCGATTTCATGTTTGTGGCCACCATGTTATGATTGCTAATTGTGGACTCAAAAAATCGAAAGGACATCTGCAGGCCATCACCTAATCGGCTTTCAAAAAATGAAGGATACCTGCAAACAATTCCAATCTATCAAAAGATTTTTCCCAAAAGGGAAAATTAGAATGAGAATGTGGGTCACCATACTTTTCATTCATATTCATTAAAAGATGATGAGCCAACTTTGAATTCCCCTCCAGTGGGTCTGTTTCTAGTGCTATAAGGTGTGGAACACAGGTAATGGGGTGAACCAAACCCTGGCGAAGAACAATTTCAACAATCTACAAAAGAAAAATAACAATTATTGTTTTCCATTTGTAAAACATAGAGGGCATGTGTAAAAATATGCACATTGGTTTAATTCACCTTTAGTGCACTTTGACGGACTTGATCATTTATATCTAAGCATCTTTCAAGAATAGAATTCCAATATAATTGGATAATACCACCACATATGTTAGTGTCTCCAGCACCAGCAGCAACAGGCACTTCACTACCACCATTTGTTGCATAGTGTACAGGTGGCTTGCTGGTGCTCTCCGTATTGAGTTGGCTTTCCGCATCACGGAGATACTCAAGAAGGTTTTGCAATCCTTGAATCTGGACAGAAGGGTCCAATTTATATAGTGCTATACAGACATATGCCATTACATGTTGAAAGAGCATCTATACCTTTAGTCTATAATCAACGTCAGAAGACAGTGATGCCTCTATTAGGGTTAAGATATCTTTATGTAGCATAAAATCAGGTTTTGCAATAAGTATGTACCCCAGGGCCTGCAAACAGAGACATATATCATTTATAGTTTGTAAATATGAAAAGAAATGAAACAATAAAGGCAATAGTCAGTCATTTAATAGGGTGGACATGCCATCCATCTAGCTGCTAGTACTGCTAAGTGCAGTAACAAGTCTATTGATTCAAGCGCATACCTGCAAAGCTCGAACCTTCAAGCTGAAATCATCCTTGAGAAGATACCTCCTCTTGAGCAAGTCAATAATCTTTGGGAAATCAAGTTGATTTTCAGATGCTGCCATGAGTTGAGAACCATACCTAAGGAGGAGTCCAAGACAAAACAATGATCGGCCCAAAAGCTGAGTTTCAGAAAAAAAGATGAGATTGTCAGAATAAATAAGCTACAAAGCATTGCAAGCAAAAGAACATTGCGACAAATAAAAAAACAGTTTCTGTATCTCATACAGGACAAAATGCAAAATTGTCCTTAATTTCCTAAATTATTCCTTGAATAAAATTTCATACAGGACTGCTTATTTACTATGGAGTGACAGTGGTTTTAATTTTGAGACATACAACTAGAAACGGAAAACTAAAATATAGTAGAATGTAAAGAATGGGAAAAAAACTATGGTGGTAAGATTTACACATGGCAATTTAGATAAACTTGAAATTCACCCAATCAAACAAGTAACACAGTATGATACCTGACTATCAGAATTAGAACCAGAAAGATGCTTATAAAAAATGTTAACAAGGTATTCCAATAACATTGGCCCTCTATCTGCTGCTTTGCTAAGGGCACAAAGACACCTGTCAATCAAAGTGAACAAGGAGAAATAAATCATCAGGGAAGTTTAGAGCACAATATTAATATAAACAAAAGGCAGGACAATCCACATAAGACAATGTCAGTTCAACAACCAATGCTTGAACGAGATGAGGGTGTGCAATTGTGACATGCAAATATTGATGCTTCACAAACAAAATGCTTTTAGTTAACTTATTGCATTTCAATCTTATTAACATCATAACTATTGACAGATAATAGTAAAATATGCAGCATCACCCTATTTATAGCTGTAGAGATTTTATCTTACACACTAGATATGCATCATGTTTACCAAAAACCCTCCCATGGCTATGCAAATCATAGACCATGTATGTTTTTCTAGCATCAACTCTAAAGAAAGTTGCCAGATTAACCCATACAAGAGATACCGTATCAAAATGTCCTCAACAAAATTGAGCACATAGTAACATGGAGTATGAAAATGTACATATGGACAAATGATCATCAAACAAAAGTGAGGGTAGAAGGAATAGGATTACTTGATACAGGCATGCACAACTGTCAAAAAAGAGTGCCGAACAATCATCTGCTTCAGATCCTGTTCTAGCTCTACAACCACAGATTGTGGTGGCTTCCTTATGAGCGGAAGAACAGCATCAATTACAAAAGTTATACTTTCAAGCAACTGGGCCGTTGATTTATTGTCAACCTGTTGACATACAAGATCAGGAGCAGTGCAAAATCTAGTTGTAGGGAAAACAATAAACAAAGGAATTTGTAGTTTATTCACATGAAATAAATGTACCTACGTTAACACCCAGAACATAACTATCTCAACAGTTTCACGGGCTACCTAACTAGAAATAAAATACTTCCAAAGATTCTTATGTATAGCAGCAAAAGACATTAGAAACTCATGCTGTACGAAAAAATTCACTTGTTGCATTAATAATTGCATCAGCTTTCTAATAAGCATAATCAAAACTCATGTTCTGCCTATCATTCGACACTGGAATTCTTTAACATAGAACTGGGTTCTACATTCTGCAGCAACACAGGGCACACATTGTCCAGCCACAGGACACTAGTAAGTAGTAAACACCAGGCAGTCACAATTAGTAGGAATTACTGAATTGTCCATGAAAAGTACAAGGAAACGTTGAGCTAAAATGCTGAACTTTAATCATCACCAACCAGGCATACCCAACCAAGCGTACAGTTACTACTTAATGAAATACTTGGTCTAACTTAAAAGTCTATACGGTGGTGATGTACTGCAAAAGGTAAGGAAGTTGTAGGTCGTAAACTCGAGAATATGACATACATAACCAAAGTAATAGAAGGAAGACCAAATATATACATATTAATGCTAGCTAATCATTCAATCTATGCTAAATGATCTTTCAATTGAGGAAGTTAGTGAGATTGGCGTGGGTTACTCAGACTGGATCACATGGCAACATAAAGTTCAACTGAAGGAAACCCATGATCACCTGATTCTTAAGGTATGGTTGAAGTGTCACAACAAACTGAGAAGGATCAGTTACAGGAGTGCAGAGGGTGGGATCAACAACGCAAAATGCTTGTAAGGCAAGCACATAAGGAAGCGCATGGACTTCAGTCTCACTAGCAGCTCCCTCTTCCACCTTCATAACAAAGATGTGTAAGAACCAGTCTTGCTAATGCCAAATCTTGCTAACGTCAAACTGTCAGAAAATACCTGCAGTATTCTTTCCAACAAGCGCTTACATATCAACTCACAACGCTTCCGTAGGGATAACATAAATGATGAGTTGATGCCTGTCGCCTTAGCTGACTGTGGAAGGAAATCAAGAGCCAAATTACGTTTTATAATGGTAATGAGGGGTTGGTGATTGGGCATATTTCTCAACATGTCAACAATCTGTTCAGTCTTTACTGCAATCTCCATAGGAACTGAACTACCATCAGCAACCAAGTGCTTATGACTCCCAGTTGGTTCTTCAAACCATAGCTCATAAAATGTTTTACAAACAAGATCCTAAAAACAAAAATAACAAAGATCAGCCTTAATAATTAACATAAATGGTAAAAAGACAAAATGTTGTTTCAAATATGCATTTGGCATATTTTGTTATATTATAAGCTTCACTTTTAAGACACCAAGCAGGAAAAAATAAGACGTGAACGAAGAGACTACCAGTGGGCCTTCAAGTATTATGTTTGAATATTACATGCATAAAGGGCAAAAAAAAATCTAGATTATGAGGTTCTACGTTTAGCAAAAGCAAAGAATAAGAGAGAATAGTCTAACTCTGTGTATCCATATCTAGTTCCAAGAGATTGTATGGTTTTGATTTTATACATGCAAGACAGTTCACCAAGTAATAGTAACTAATAGGTACTACTATCCACATCTGTGCACAATAGCAAAAAAAAAAAAGGAAACTCATATATACACATCACAGATAGACCCACAACATATAAAAATACCATTGCAATGCAAGATACCATACATTTCTGGTACAATCAATATGAAATATGCTACATTTCTGGTAAATGTTTGTTAACTTACCTGTACACTAGACTCCTCATCATTAACACGAGAAATAATTTCCACAAAGGCACGAGTGGTGTCCGTGTTTGGATTTGAAGCACACAGATCACGGATGATTTTGATCGCACGTTTGCGAACACTTACTCCTGTGTCCTTTATCCGCTCAGCCACTTTCTCAATATACTGTTGTGGCACAGGGCAAAGTTAATACCTTTTAGATCCAAAAAATTTGGCATGGGTTAAATTCACAAGTCCACTCACCTTCAGGCCCACATCAGGATGTGAAGCTATGTGTCTACCTACAAGCTCAAGTGCAGCTTCACGGACAGAAATAGCTGAGTCACAAAACCTTCCTTCAACAGCAGACTGGACGCGTTTGTCACCCAAGACCTCAGGATCAGCTTCAACTATACTGCTGACCTACATAGAAATTATGAACTTGGCAATGAAGGCTAATGTTTATATGAAAATGGTGAATCCATAGTTTTCATAAGCCATATACTCACTGCACGCAAGGCCTTTGCTCTTATTACAGGAGAATTTTCTCTCAAGCTAGCCTGAAAAAGAAGGGTATTAGGTATTAACTCCAGAACAAATAATTCAACTGAAATCAGACAAGGAAATCAGCAGCATAATCACATACCAAAAGGAGGGAAAGAATTTTATCGAACCCCCTAGAAAATGAGTTCTTCTGGCCAAGTGCCAAACAAATTTTCTTAGCCCAATCTCTGGATAATACCAAACCATTACCAGAATCCCGCAGAATCTCTTTAGTTTTCAGTCTGGCAAGATAGTAGATAATCTTCTCTTGAGAATGTGGATCATCTTTGTACCACATGCAGAGATAGAACCTGCACATAAAATAATAATCAAACTTCGTTCACATTTGAAAAACAGGAGCAAGATTCCATAAAACGTACCATCGTGTAAACAGGTTCCCATCATCTTGCGGACCAGCTTCCTGAATATAACTCAAAAGTATTTGCTGAACAATATCCACTGCTGTCAGCTCATCAGGTACAGTAGATTTCTTCCGATGAGAGGCAGCATTTCTTTTGCCATTCTCTTTATTCTGTAACTCATAATATGATTGCAACACACTGAGCTGCCGTTTGCAAAAGCATAACGGACAGGCATAATCACACTGTAAGTTTTCCTGACTAACAGCACCCACACAATCTGAATGGAAACATCTTCCACAGACATCACATCCCATATTTATACCTCTTCCACCAAGACAAACACAGCATTTATTCTTCAAGATTTTTGATCCATCGCTTTCAGTATCAGTAAGTTCTTGCAATATCCAAAGCTTCTCCTTGCTACAGATAACCGAATCACGCTTCAACCTTGATGCAATACCACCAAGAAGATCGATAGCAAAACAACGAGCAGAGGTATCCTTTGACTTCAATCCAGCATTTTGAAGCAGTAACACACAGAGAACCTGCATATAAATCCAAGGGTACTCGATGTTGAGGGCATAAGAAAACTGATTAAGTACATTGAATTTTGATTAAAAAACAGTGCATTAAGTGCTACAACATTTCTTTTCTTGCAGGTAAAAGTTTCAAACATCTATATCTATACTCTATACTCTTCTAAAAGAAGGCAATGGTGGTGGCACCCACCAACTCTGTTGTACATGTTCTACCAACAACTTCATGTCTTTAATATTACAAAAAAAAAAAAAAGTCCTGCATATTGGTTCTATCTTATTTCATCTCTAAAACACAAGTTTATTATGCAAACACACTACAAATCTACAGGGTCAAATTGCTCTAAAAATCTCACAACTGATTTATTCCACACAATACTGAGATATGCATAATTCATATTTTTATTCATAGCAAAGCAAGGGTATTTAGCTACATTTAGGATTTCAAATTTAGAAACAGAACTGCTAAGCACAATTTACCTCAAGTACTGGGGCAGCAGCTGGATACTCAGGCAAGTTTAGTATGGTTAGCAAGTCCTGTACAAGGTTATCTATAATCCCTTTGGCTTCTGACATATCCTGAGATTTAGCAGCAGTGAAACGTTGAAGCACATTGGTCCAAAAAAGGCAACAAGCTTCCGTTGCTGCTTCATGGCATTTGATTGGATAACTAGCATCAACTGATGCATCAACAATAGTGCTCCAGTTTACTGTTCCCTTTAAATTATCAGGAACATTTGCACTGAACTGAACCAGGTGAACTAATAATGCTGTTATCATCTGGATTTGCTTATGTTCTTCATCTGCTAGATGGTAAGTTCTAATAGCATTTTTTGAAAATTGTAGCTTACGTAGAAGAACAAGTGTTTCATCAACCAAGTAAGTCCTGTGTTGTGTGTATGATGAAAAAACCTGTGTAAGAATTTGAAAGATAAGGAACAAAATCGTTTGAAAACTGAAAGAGCAGAAAATGATGTAGTAAACAGGAAATAAAAATACCATGCAAATGACAGAAATTGCCTTCAATTGTAAAAGTTGCATATTGTCCACCAAGAATGTAGTAAAGCATGTTTTTGCTAACTGCAGGATACAACTATCTGATAAGCGCACTGTTGTCAGAAGTTCCGTAAGAAAGCCCAAAATCAAGCATAGTTTCTGTACAGCTGAATGTATAGAAGCAGAAACTCTGACATGGAAAAAGAAAGTTTAGTGATTCATGAATACCGCCAAAAAACAGCAAATGCTAAACAGCAAAAATGATACCTGTTTGTAGAAGATTTTCTCATGTTTAAAGTAGTAGTACGCCTCCTTTTGTTAGCTGGTCCATTTTCCATGTCTTCTTCATCCTCATCACCTGCACCCAACCCAAAAGAGAAAATTATAAATGCACATCTGTGTGATGTATACAAAATTCAACCACTAAACAGTCAGCAATTACAGAAATAAATTACTGTCTACAGGCCAGCAGGGCATAATAAATTTTGCACACAATACAAATTGTCTTTCAGTAAATATCAAGTATCAAAAGCACAATAAACACATTCATCCATGTACTCAGATTAGAAAGACAAATGACTCAGGTGATGAGAAAACAAAAAGGCCAAGATTGCATAAACAGTGAAAAACGGTTCAGGACTACCATCATTTGTGACTCTTTCAGCTGGTTTGTAAAGAGCTCGAAAAGTTGGGTTACTTGCAGCCATACAATCAATGATCTGATGCCGTGAGAAATCCAGAATTCGCTCAATAAGCTGGCATAAACAAAAGGGTCAGATACCTCAGCAATGTCGTTTCAACAAAACAATGGGAAAAGAACTCAGAATGTACATACTTCTTCTCGATATAACTGCTTTGGCATGTCATGGTGGGTCATTATAGCTAATGCTGCATGAATCGACTCCAAAGCAGAGAAAACCAAGGGTTCAGCATCTGCAGCATCAGCCTGAGGACATCCAAGCACTTGTTAGCTATAAACCCAACATATTGTAGAGCCATATGCAGTTTTGAAGTAAATAAACTCTGTAACTATAATGCTTACATTTTCCTTCACATCGATTGATAAACCTTGAGAACACCGGATCTGACGGTCTATCACATGTAATAGCCTTGCAAGTGTATCCATAGGAATCTCATGCAAAATCTTCTTTGACCGAACAGATGTGATTTCATTTACAAGAACTTTAGCATCATTCAGTGGAATTGATAGCCACTCATCACCATCTGCATCATCAGGAAGTTCTGCTTTTCCACAGAAATCCTCTACCATCTCACAGAAATTGCCGATGATTTCTACATTAAATAATCCAAACAGGAATCCTCTGAGCGTTTGGGGGGGAAAATGAAATCAGATGGAGAAAAATGTAGAGATGAACAAGAATAAACCTTGACTATTAGGGATGCTGGGGTCAGAACTTGAAGCAGAATTGTGGATTTCTTTCTTCCTAACTTTTGGCTTCTTTGAAGCAATTGAATCTGGTGATAGATTATTCTACAACAGAAAACAGAATAGCACAAAGATAAAGTAATTAGATTGCACTATGCATTTGTAGTCCGAAACAAATGGTATCTAGCATACGGCATACCTGAAGATGCTCTCTGTGTGGGATAATGTCATCCCGAGGAAATACATGCTCCTTTCGCATGTTATTAAAGTTTGGCGTGACATGCTCAAAATGCTTCTCGTGCTCCTGATTTTGATTTTCATAGCCTTCAAGGGGAACTGAAAAACTTGACCAATGTAACTGGCAGTTAGATATGATGTGCAATAAAGCTCAATAGAGTAACACAGTCCAAAGCATTCACAACTCCAAAAAACAAAGTAGATTCTTTGAACTATATCTGAATAGTAAGCCACATAGTGAATTGGACTTCTCAAGCGAAAACACATATTTCACTATATTGATAGTGTTTGCTTCAATGTACAATTACCACAAAGGCTATAAATATACATTGAGGCACTGCTCTAAATTCCAAGTTGACATGATGAAAACTGAGAAAAAAGGTAGAACCATGATTTTGCAAGGACACAAGCAGCCCAAATGGGGAAAAAGGAAACTTGAAAATTTTCTATGTTTACATTTTGCATTTTGACAACAACTAGTTATTAATAGCATTACATATACATGCAGGTGCAGAAAAGGAAAATAGCGGTACGGTACTCGCACACAAGCAAATCTATCAACTTCTATAGATCCATGTAACAGTAACATTATTACAATCACTTTTTTCATTTTACAAAACGATTTTTTTTCACCCACTACTTTCGGAAATAAAACCCAGAGCAAGAGTAACAAAAGTCTATGCCCTCACTGCTACAATTCTTGGATTCAACTCATTAGAATATTGAGTAGCATCAAATTTCTTAATTATTACGAAAATGGGGACTCGGATAATTATGTAGGCTATATTTCAATGTTTCTCAAATAAGTGAGAATCATATTCAGGTGCTGCTCGAATAAAAGTCGACAATTCTTTTAATGCATATATGCAAACGCAACTATTTGCAATGACAAACTAAAAGGTCATGGAATCGTTTAATCCTTCCATATAAAGTCTGTGCAGCTACCAATTCTCAATCCCAGATCAAAATTAACTTCATACAATCCCCCAATATCGTACAATTGACATTTGTGCATACTAAGAGAGGGCAGGAAATTGCTGTTAAATAGGATTTATTTAAGTTCAGGGTACCTAGCAAACTAAGCCTCTCCACTTTAATTCGTGCTCATTTGATCCTGTTACTTCAATGCATCTTCAGTTAGTCCCTCTATTTGCATCTTGCAACATATACTTGGCATCCTATTGATAAGATATCGGCATGGTATGCCAAATTTCTGGTCACTGGGTGAATAGTACCAGCTAGAAGGATCAAAAAGATGCTGACAATTGCCATCTGAATATGCATCATGGGGACATCCATAGTTCCATACAAAGGACCGTCCTATTAGGATGCGCCTAGAGTACCACCATACAAGCAACCAAGGATTTTAGTAACAAGGATGACCTGACAGATAAATGTCGTGACATGGCCAGTAAATGCCAGAGAAAAGATAATCATTCCTGTGCCTAAAGTGTAATTTTATCCTAACAACTATTTCATCTTTGTAGCCCAAATCCATTGGAACTAAATATTTGCATGATCAAATAAGAAGTGTACCATAGCATACAAGTACATCAAAATATTAAGTACCTCCCAGCAATTGCAAACAGCTCACTAAAAGGGTGGCAATATAGCGGGTGAAATACAAAATGCTCTGAAGTGTGAGAATAGCGACAAAGGCACCACTAATGGAATGTGGAGCTGTGTAATGGTGGTGGACAGGCAGGATGACAATACAGAGGTTTGCACATGAGAGAGATAATATTGAAGGGGCCAGAAGGTAGTTGTGGATCATCCGTTCCAGCATGATATTTATGGGAAACAGGCTTGAGCCTTGTGGCAACTCAACCAACCAAGCACTAAACAGAATCAGCATCAGAATCACGAAATGGCAGGTCATTGTAAACAGATAAAAACTGTAAGTCAAGATATGAAGTTTAGTTGTTCTCTATTGTACAAACTAAAATAAATCATTATGCTTAGGCAAAACTAAGGGGCCCAACGGTGTCGATACCATATACAGTGTTATTTGGGGTACTACTACACAGACATGCCCAGACCAAAAGACATAGGCAACATCAATCCTGTATGCATCACTCACTGACAAACACATAGCTTTCCAGAGGTAGACGCAAGTTCAGCACAACATTACAAGGAAACTTAACCCACAACGGGAGGTTACATTATAAAGTGTAGACAGACTGGCAAGCATTTGAAAATGGTATGTTTGTCGTGAACTAAATTCAGATCTGTACAACATAGATAACCAAGAATGTAACTCCAAAGTGCCTTCAACAGAAAAAAGAAACAAAATAATAGACCGAATTTAGTTTTGGTAGCAAAGTTGATGGCATCAAACCGGGAATGTTGAAACTTGAAATCAGATTTTTTTTTAACCTTGAGCAGAGTAGCAACTCCTCCAGCATGCAACACATCATTAACAAACGAGATGCAACTCTAGTAAAAGGTGCAAACCAGCACATATAAACAATAGCACGAGACAGCAGCATACCAAATGTTTCGTCGGTTAGTCCAAGGCAGTCAGTGTGACATTCTGCAGTTGAAGGTGGCAAAGCTAGTATAGAAGCAAGCGTGCACCATAGGTATAGTAATCAAAGAGTCCAGAGAAGTAAGTGTGGTGTCCATTTTGGAATTGGAAGCTACAAGTCCTACTAGGGAAGGTTCAATTGTTTACCTTGGGGTTTGATGCGGAAGGCGTCGGGGTTGTGGTTGAGCACCTCCCTCCAGAGCCAGGAGCAGTGGGTGGGATCCGCGTGGACGTTGTCCGCCTCCGTGAAGCCCCTGCGCCATTCATGACAGGAAGCGAAATGAAGAACGAGCAGCGGGAGCGGGAGCGAGTTGAGTGGAGAAGGGGAGGGAATTACTGACAGGTGGGAGACGTCGGTGTGGGCGAGGATGCGCGCGATGTTGGCGGCCTGCATGATCATGTCGGGGCGGTCGGGGTCGGCGAGCGGCTGGTCGTGGCGGTCGTCGCCGTCGCCGAGGGCGGGCGGGAGCGTGGGGAGCGGCAGCGCGGGGGCGATCTCGGAGTGGACGGTGTTGGGCAGGCGGCAGGCGCGCTCGAAGCCGGCCCTCCTCCCGCCCCCGGCCCCGCCGCCGGGGTCCATGGCTCCGGCGAAACCCTAGATTCGAGGGGAGGGAGCGTGGGGTGGGGGTGGGGAATCGAATTCGAATTGGAGGAGGGATTTGGATATACTGCAACTACCAGAGGAGTATTAGGGTTACGTTGCTCGGGTAGCCAACCATTTTACCACTCGAAATCGAAATCCTTCGCCGCTTGTAGGTTGAGTTGCTACAATGGCTCTAATCGTGCAGCGGAAGGAGGACGACGACCACCACCACCACGAAGAATGGGATTGGGTTGGGTTGGGTTGGGCTGGGCTGGGCTGGGCTGGGCTGGGTTGGGTTGGGTTCGGGTATTTTTGTTTCGCGTTCTTCGCTACAGAAGTTTGGGCCTTGGGCTTCGAGTAACGTACTAAAAACATGTGTCATATATTTTTTTTAATTTTTCTGCTTATAAACCTTGATGAAATCTAAAATAGAATTTAAAAGTTATAATACTGTTACAATAATATATAATATATTTGTTGCGTAACTATGCAAGCTCAGTGGGTGAAATGAAAATTTTTGGATGTCACATCAGACGTTTGACCGGATGTCGGAAGAGGTTTTCGGACACAAATGAAAAAACGAATTTCACGGCTGGACTGTAAACCGCAAGACGAATCTTGAGCCTAATTAATTCGTCATTAGTGCATGTGGGTTACCGTAACACTTATGGCTAATTACGTCCTAGCTATGCTCAAAAGATTCGTCTCAAGATTTCTCACATAACTGTGCAACTAATTTTTCGTTTTATTTATGTTTAATACTTATTTGATGTGATGTTTTTTTGAAAATTTTTGGGAACTAAACGCCCCCTTATATTACGAAACAAATATAAGAGTAAATTTTAGAAAGTGGCACATATTATGTACCAGGTTTTACTAAACCATAAGGTTTTTGGCATGTAACACGTAACCGCAAGTATTATAATCATTAGGTTTCATAAAACCATAATTTTGATTACAAATTACTTGACCTATCATGATTTACCAGTTTTGCTCTCATAAGTTTATGTGTTTTTGATATAGTATTAATTTAAATTGGTTAATAATGCGATTTTATAAAACTCTTCTACCACAATACAAAGGATTATATATTACACACAACAATCCATATGTTTTCTTACCAATCGCATAAATAAAGATACAAAATCCATTATGTATTACGCACCAAAATAAAGGGGGAGTTGGAAATTTTTTATGGCCACACCACCAAGTGTACATTAGATTTAGTAGATCCATGTTCCACTGTTAGATACACACATCCAATGGTCCAGAATGTTTTGAAACATCTCTCTTGCAATACTACATAGAACACATCCTCTAACCACGCTCTCCCAACGTTACCGCGAAACACGAGCCGCCCGACGCAGGTAGCAGCCTCTGCCCGGCACAGGGTGCCGCCCCCTTCCGGCGCAGGCCGCCGCCTCCTTCCGGCAAGATGCCTGGCGAGGAGACCGCCTCCGCCCCCTTCCGCGGCACGCTGCTGCCGCCGTCGCCTAGCGCAGGAAGCTGCATCCGCCCGACAGGATGCCGCCCTAGCCCAGCCCTCAAGTCGTCCGTCTCCGCCCGCAGGACTTCTCTAATTATGAGGCAACTGGTCCATTCATCCTTTTTGCATCTGATGGACTATGGGAGACTATTAGTAATCAAGAAGTAGTTGATCTTTTAGTAATCAAGAAGCAGTTGATCTTGTCCAACATAATCCTCGCAATGTAAATGGATGTTTGCTGTGTATGGGATCTGCAATTAGGAGTACTTGTAGCAAAATGTACGTTGACACTGTGTTTTAGTCCAAGCATGTTGTATTTAATTCCTGTGTTTTAGTCGCAATGTGCAGGTTAATGATGATCATGTTTTGCGTTGTTTTATTGCATTCTACTAGAAGGCTCTTAAATTTTCTAGCAAATCTTAGGCTTTTGTAAATTAGCTATTTTTAAAATTTTTAACAGTATAGGTTAGCTTTCATGTAAAAGACTAGCGCATTACTTACCTGATGTTTTTTTTTTCTCTTCGTTGTGCAGGTTTGTTCAAAGTCCTAAAACTGACCGTGTGACAGTTAGGAAAACAAGAGATGCCATTGATAACCAGGCAGAGATCACGGTTCAGTCGATAAATTATACAAAGAGTGGTATGCTACTGATCACATTGCCAGCATGTTCTTGCTCTTGGTTTTTAAATCTTCCACAGTAATGAAAACAAGCCAAATTTACCTGTTAATGTTCATCATATGGACAGGTAAAAAGTTTTGGAATCTGTTTCACCTACCACCAATGCGTGATTAAAAGGTACCGTAGTAATGTACATGGGAAAAATTTGCTAAGTTATTCGATATATTGATCTGCAATTTCTAATTTGAGATGCATCCAATTTGCGTGTGGATCAGGGTGACGTTCAATACTTTATTGGAGTTTAGTTGGATGGAACTGAGCTTAGTGTGTTTGGGATTTATTCTGTTGTATAAATATAGAATATAACCACCTTTACGAAGCACTAATATTTGATATTTCTCTTGTAGGTTCTTGAGAGTGGTGAAAGCATTGATTTAAAACATTTTAGGCAAGTAAAACCTTTAGGATCCGGTGACACTAGAAGGTAAATCCTTTCATGGTTTGGTTTGAACCGAAAGGTCAAAGTACATTAAATTACTATCATTTTGCAATTTACATTAGTGAGTTCAACAGAAAATTATGTGTATCTATACTAATATAAAAGGAGGAGTTAACATTTCTCTATAGCTACCCAAGCAAATGTAAACATGATTTACTAAATCGATTTTGCACCGTTAGATTTACATATCCAATGGACTAACTTCGCGTCCACCACGCCGATGAAAGCTCCCACCCCAATGCGTCGCCGAAGGCCGCCGCCTGCTATCGCCCCAATGCCACAACGCCAAATGGCCCCACTCCAATCGGTTGGCGCTGGCTCTCGCCCCCACTCTCCCCAACTCCGGCCACCCCCTACGCTCCTGGCCGCCGCCTGCTCCTGCCGCAACGCCAAAGGCCGCCGCTAACTTCTCCTAGTCGCTCGGCCCCACACTCCCGGCCTGACTAGGGACTGATCTTTTTATGTAGTATCAATAACTACATAAAGGATTGATCTTTACTTAATAGTTAGTCTCATCTTGCCTAACTAGCAAACAATAAAATATTTGGATCTAATTATAGGGAATTTGTTGGAGATGGAAAAGATGGAGGGGTCTATTTTTGAAGATTGTCCTAATCAAATATTATAGAGTCCTAATAATATATTTACTCACATATTGATACTGCACATAGAGATATCTAGATTTTTATGTACTATTATATTATTTATTATATTATTTTTGGATAGATATAGCCTCAAACGTGTACGGTTAATATAAACCCAAATGACATTACAGCGAATGACATGTGGGGCCGTGTTGTCAGGCATCCTGGTTGGGGTGGGACGCAACGAACGAAGTGAAGAGGAATCGGAGACGGAGAGGAGCGGCGGCGGCGGCGGCGATGGCGGGCGGCGACAGGGAGAGGGATGTGGAGGAGGAGACGCGGAACCAGATGATGCAGAATCTCTTCGGCGACCAGTCCGAGGACGAGGAAGAGGAGGAGGAGGACGTCGAGGTCGTCGACGAGGACGACCACCCGCATCAGCTGCAGCAGCAGCTCCGCCACGAGGTGGTGGACGACGACGACGACGAAGACGACGCCCACGCCCGCTCCGGTTACCACTCCGTAAGCCAGACCCTCCGATCTTCCCTCCCCTCCCCTGCTTGCTGCCCCCGTCCTGTGGCTGTGGCCTAGGGCTTAGGTTTGCTCGGGTGGGATACATCTCGCGACTTGGCTATCGACGAACCCTAGATTCGTGTTTCGTTTTGATCCCAACCAAGTTTCCAAGAAACATCTCGGCAACTCTGTTAGTACAAAATTGTAATTTCAGGTGCGGAGGTATGGCGTGCCTCTTGAACACCACTGGAATTTCAGAAATCCGTCATTTTGTTACTCACACTTGCCACACTGGTTTTTTGAGACTATTTTGTTCCTCACACCTACCACACAAGCCTTTCAGTCCTAAGTGTAAATCCTCTGTATCATGGTAGTTTTTTAGTGACATTGGGTGCATCAACTGATATGGAAACGTACTGGACATAGCATGGTGTAAAAATCAAAGCATTCTGCCTTGCTGGCCTTGCCACAGAGTTCAGTTCCTGTAGGTTTCTTGTGCCCCACTTTTTCCTAGATGCAGCTATCTGATGCAACGCTTGCTTGTTGATGTCCTTGTGCAGGAAGAAGTGGAAGGTGAGGCAGATAATGGAGGGGAAGGGGAAGCTGAAGGAGAAGGTGAAAGCGAGGGACTAGTTGGGATGGAAGAAGAAAGTGAAGCTGAAGCTCATCGGCCTGACCTTGATCAAGGAGAAAGTGATGGGGAAAAGGTCCAGAGCTCCCCAGAAAGAGAACCTAGTGATCACGTGATGCAAAATGATGCAACAGGCATGGATAGTGAGGATGAAGCCTATGAGCAGCGGGCAGTAGCTAGCAGAAGAAGAGGAATTGTTGCCTCTGAATCCGAGGGGTCTGAAGATGGCTATTATGCTGGTCGAGCTCATGAAGATGAGGAGCCTCGTCAGAAAAGGAAAGCAAGGTTAAGGAAATAATCAAATTGATACTTATGATATATGCATTACATGCTTTGTTGATCTGACTTTACAATGTAACAACCTATCAAGTAAATGATTAAATTTGTCTTATTTTGCTGGTTATGCACTCTTTGCATATGTTTATCCCCCCTACAATTGTAATAATAGCAACTCATAAAAATCACACTCTTATGTAGCTCGCCTGTTGAGGAGGAAAGAGATCATGAAGTTGTCCGTGATGTATTTGGTGATAGTGATGAAGATGAGCCTGCTCCATATCATGATCAACATGAAATTGATGAAGATTCCCATGTGAGATTTTGATGCTCAAATTATTTTCAGTTTATAGGCTTAAAGTAGGAATACCTTTTGTTAGGCTTAAAAAACACCAGCAATGATCTTCATCGAGATTCCAAACAGATCCATCTTCTATATATTCTGCACTAAGCAATGTGGTTGTAGTTACTAATTGCTTGTTAGATACTTGTGGATGTAAGTACAGTATGCTAATGATAATGACTTGTTGGCACGTGGTTTTAACTGAATATCAAGAAAGCTATCCATGTAATTCAGCATGTAGAGAATTATGTGTTTTATCTTCTTTCAAATTCAGAGGTACTATTTGGTGCTCAACTATGTAAACAAATTTATTAGGACAGGTGGCATCCTCGCTGATTGCGTATTTATCCCAAAATCTTTCTCCCTGTCCATTTCTTTGCTCCAGTCAGCTTTGATCAATTTTTACACCTACTAACTGTTATCTTTTTCTGGATGCACTGGGTACTCAAATTTTCTTCCTTTTCTTTTGTAGAGGTCACCTCTGGATGATGAAGGTCACTATGAGAAGGATATGCAGCCAGAGGATGTAGTGGCTGATGAAGATATGAGGTATGAGTCAGATGAAAATCGTGAACTGAAACCAAAAGAGAAACCAGTTGGTCCACCATTGAACCTGGTGGTTCCACTTAAGGAGCCACCAGCTCAACCTGACAGGGTGAGTTGACTTAATATTTTGATTTCGTCTTTGACCATGCAGCCTTGCTATCTTTTTTGATGTGATGATTGTATATTGGCAGACATTAGTTATCTTTGATGGATATTTATTGTATTGCTGTATGTGCACCAGATTTTTTATTTTCTATTCTTTGCTATCTGTTACTGTTTAATTGTTGATATTCTGTGCTTTAATCTTGCTGTGGAGAACTGCACACTAGACTGGTACAGTAAAATATAAGAAATAAAAACCAGTGCGCTATGAACTCCATGCCTACACTTATTATGTGACATGGTCACATTGGCAATTTAATATAGTTAGATTTTCTTTCTATGTCATGGTGTTATTGATGAGAACTTTGCTGTTGCATTACTAGGAGTGTAAGATCAATGCTTAAATTTTTTGTGCTGCGCGTTTATTCTGAATGACGGTGTTTTCGTGACTGACTGATTTCTTAACTTGTAGATGAATGTGATCAAGGTATCAAACATTATGGGGATTGACCCGAAGCCTTTTGATCCTAAAACATATGTGGAGGAGGATGTATTTGTCACAGATGAATCTGGGACCAAAAAAAGGATACGACTGGAGGACAATATCGTGCGGTGGAGAACCGTTAAAAATGCTAATGGCACAACATCTGTAAGTGGAATGTTTTTTAATTAACATTTCAAAATCCTTTATCGTTACACACTCATTTATGCACTTTATGCTACATTGCTATCTTCTAATTTTTCCTCCCTGAAGGTGCTGTGGGCAGCTCCTTATTTCTTATGATAATCTAGGTTGTGAAGTAGCTTTTATAACCAACTGCACAACCGTTAATTATGTGCTTTCCCACAAATGAAACTGTTTTGTGTGTAACATAAGATGCCTGCTCTTTTTTTTTGTCATTGCATTTAAGTAGTTTGTGACAGGTGATCGGTGCACCTATGTGGCTATGCATATGATATGTGAGCATTGTTGCAGTGTGAAAGTAATGCACGGATTGTAAAATGGAAAGATGGGACCATGCAGCTGCTGATTGGCAATGAAGTTCTTGATATATCTGTACATGAAGCGCATCATGATCAGTCCCATCTGTTCCTGAGGAATGGGAAGGTAAACTACTATCTGCAATTCAGCAATGTTTCCTACCATGGTACCACCTCTCTTTTCATTTATTTTCTTAAGTCTTACTGCGTAGGTCTCACTAACCTGATTAATTTTGAATTGTAATGCAGGGAGTCCTTCAATCACAAGGAAGGCTCTTACGGAAAATGAGATTCATGCCATCTTCATTGTCTTCGAAATCACATCGTTTATTAACTGCTCTTGTTGATTCTCAGAATAAGAAAACGGTTAAGATGCAAAAATGGATTGAATCTAAGGATCCTGAGAGAGTGAAGCAGGAAAAAGAAAGGGTAACTAAAAACTACTTAATTCACTGGTATATGTAACACTGAATGACATAGTGCATGACTCGGAGTTTGCCTGGCATGCTGCTTCTGATAAGGTTTCTATGTACAAAATGACATGATTTATGTTGTGCTACATGCTCACCTTCCATTTACTTCTATGGGGGATAGCCGTTGGACTTGATGTAATATGTGCATTTATAATATTTTTTTCCTTATTTTTTTAAGTGATAGGAACTGGATGCATGCAATACTTAACAGAGTAGAGCAATCAACAAGATAGGCAGAATGCAAACTTCAAATTAAGTAAATATAATTTGGTATCTGCCCATGAGAGATTTGAGAAGACACCAAATCTATACCAGATAGTTGATGAACAAGTTAACAGATTAGCAAAACTAGTAAGCTAGTACCATTTAGTAAATGCCACTAAAGTACTATTGTTGCAACCTACAAGAATGGTCTTCTCCATAGAAATACAAGCTTCAAATTTGTCTATACTTGAGCAGATAGCATGTCAGCATCACTATATAGGACGGCTGAGAGGACAGTTGATGCTTTTAGAGTGTGGCAATCAGCAAGAAAATTGTTTTTCTTAGAGTGCAAATATGCAATAACGTTTTTAGCTATAATTGGTAAATGGATTATTCTCAATTGTCTACAAACATTATGTGCAAACCTTGGCATGTCAGTCGTAAATCTCTTGAAGGATAAAGAGCAAATATTTTTTTTACCACATTTATCCTAAAAATAAAGATGTATGTCATTCTGAAGTCATTTGAATGAGTCCCACAATCTTGTTGCTTTCTCTGTATTTTTCCTTGCATGATGAGAGAATGAGTTCTAAGATTAAGAAATTTGTATTGTCACCCCACAGATGTCAATGTACAGAGGTCTTGTTTCCAACAAAACTGCAATTGTATCCAGTTAATTCTCTTGTTTGTGCATTTTCAGTTTATCTTGCATTTTTTCTCCAATGCATAAGCAAGCATTAATAAACCTGTTGTTTATAGATTGTAAGCTCAATTTCTGTGGCAGTTCCACACATGTTCTAGTTAGGTTCACAGAATTTTAGCTTTAATCTAAGGGGCTAAAATTTATTATGGCGTGATATGTTCTTAATGTAATGATTTACACTGCATAGCATTTATTTTGGCATGCTCCAGTGAACTCTCCATGAAAAATAGATTACATAAGGTGAAATTCCCGTTTATGAAGGCGCACTAACCAACTAGTTACCATGCTGATATAGTAAATGCATTAATCCTGTTCCGTGCTTTTCTGTATTTCCTTTATGTTTGAAAGTTTGTCCCTTTTCACTATGCAGGCTGAGGGCCAAAATATTCGAGCCCATTCAATTCTTCAACGCAAAAGAGAAAAGGTTAACCGCAAGTACACACAGCCTGCGAGGCAAAGACGGCAGCTTTCTCCTGGGTTTTTGGAAGATGCGCTAGATGAGGTGGGTTTCTTATCATCCCTTCTTTCTACCACTTAAGGTCATTGGTAGAATTAGGGCTGGTTTGGTTTCTGACTTAAATTGGCCTTACCAATATTTGGTAATTTCAATAATGTTGTTTCATATTATACAGTTCTAATATTAGTGATAACCAATATTTAGTAGGTGCATCCTTTTAACTCTCACTAGTCAATGCCATTTGAATGTTCTCTAGTCTTTCCGATTTAGCTATGGGGCCACTTTGGTTGTATTTCAATGTTGGTCAAGCCCAAGACCCATCTTCAGATCCAGGGTAGATGGTTAATTTTATTCTGCTGTTGTAGCTCATGATTGTTTCCTTGGATTTAGATGAATCTGTTCAACAGCTGTTTTGTGGAGAGTAAAAAGTGCTGTGATGTTGCCTTTTTAGTGGGTTCGGGCAGGGGGTTGTGTTTGACATGCCATTAATAAGACTATTTACCGGTTCTACCCAATGATTTATTCATTTTTCATTTTTGGCAGGATGAGGAACCTGACCATCAATACGGTTCTCGCCGGATGCCAGCTCGTAGTCGTTTTGAGGATGAATTGGAGGCTGAAGCACTAGCTGAGAGGCGCATAATTAATGCAAAGAAGGTGAGCAACATCAGCATGTAACCCTTGTTATTTTTAACCAATGTATTGCTGGTTATACATAATCTGTGTTGTTTGCACATTTTCAGTCAAGTATGAACAGAAACATTCCTCGCAAACCAACGTTTCCTGCTCGTCCACCAGGCCGTCAGGCAAATGAATACTCTGAGAGTGAAAGGGAGGAATCAGAGTATGAAACTGAAGGAGAGGACATTGAGCACTCACCAACCCAGGGAAGGGAAGATGAGCTTGATGAAGAGGATGAGTACGAGGAAGATGTGGAAGAAGAAGCAGCTATGTCAGATGAAGAAATTGAGGTAAGACCTGTTTTATGGCCTCAAAACTCCTGGTTTTCTTTTAACAAGTTAGCAATTAGCAATGTGATACAAATTAGCATTGTCGCAAGCTTCCAATTTAGCAAGAGTAAGGTTTTTTCATGGATATGCATAGTATAGAGATTAAAGAATGAAATACTTTGCAGCATGTGAGGACAAGGTTTTAAAATAGACAGTAGCCACTAGGAATAAGATCTGTTTGATATTATCTTATGGCTCAGCTTATTCCCTAGTTTGCAAATTTATGTTGCATTTTTGTAAATTAAGTTGTGACCTGATACATCTTGATATGATCAGATAGATTTTCATTATTGGGAAAGAAAAACAATAGCGACATGTTTGTAGATAAGCTTATGCTCACTAACTTGCAACATAAGTAATAATAGGTCAGTGGTCAGGCTTCAGAGTGCTGCCTTGTTTATGTTTTTAAGAAACATGATGAACACAAACATGGTGTTCCTCTCGCTGGTGCAGGAACCAAAACGGAGGAGAGAATCTGGGGGCGGTAGCCAAAGGCGCAAGGAGATCGACTCAGACGACGATTCTCCACCGAGAAAACAGCAGGCTGTTCATCGTCGGAAGGCGGTCGTTTTTGATAGTGACGACGAGTGATGAAGAAAAAGCTTTGCAAACACCAACGTTGGCATTCCACCATTATTTCTTCTTGAGGATTGATTAGTAGTAATATTATTATTACAAAACGATGTTAATTGTTACTAGTATTTGGGATGCTGTCTTGAGGTCAAATGTTAGATGTGCTACCAGTTTTCCTACACTAATATAGTACTAGATCTGGTAAGCCGTCACTCCGTGCAGTTTTGATGGTCATTTGCAAATATCCAGGCGTTCAAAATGGCAAGGAATGTGATAATTAAAGGCCATAATATGTTCTTACCTTCTAGTTTTTCTCCCAAGTAATTTCTCTTCTCAGGGAAAAAAATGATGCATGAGTTGATGGTATGTACCAGGGCCTGGTATGTACTCTCTATTCCAAAATACAAGAACTTTTAGGATTTAAACTTTGTTTCATAATGAAACTAAATAGTGATACATATCGCATCAATCATTTTCTATATAAATTGCTTCCAATCTTACCTTGTAATCTTCCGTAACTCATCCATTTGGTATTAGTTGAAGACAGTAAAGTTTTTTTTTAAAAAAAACCAAGTCTGTATTAAAGTAGTACGAGCCCAATAAAACAACCCTAGTTGAGGCGTCGAGGTTTTTTTTTCTACTCTTAGAAAATGACACCAATATATTTGTCCCTTCATCGATACCTACCTATTACAATAAGAAGGAAAAAGAGAGTCATTTCGTAAACCCTACCGCTTCTCTCCGCCGCCGCCGACGACGCCGTAGCTCCGGTGGGTTGGGAAGATGGTGTCGGGGTCGGGGGTGTGCAGGCGGCGGGTGGTGGTGGACGCGCGGAACCACATGATGGGGCGGCTGGCGTCGGCGGTGGCGAAGGAGCTGCTGAACGGGCAGCGCGTGGTGGTGGTGCGGTGCGAGGAGATGTGCGTCTCCGGCGGGCCGGTGCGGCAGAAGATGAAGTACCTCCGGTTCCTGCGCAAGCGGATGAACACCAAGCCGTCGCACGGGCCCATCCACTTCCGCGCCCCCTCCCGCATCTTCTGGCGCACCGTCCGCGGCATGATCCCCCACAAGACCCCCCGCGGCGAGGCCGCCCTCGCCGCCCTCAAGGCCTTCGGCGGCGTCCCCCCGCCCTACGACCGCACCAAGCGCATGGTCATCCCCGACGCGCTCAAGTACGCTACACTACGCGCCCGTGCTCTCCTCTCCTCTCCTCTCTTCTCTCTTCTAGGGTTTAATCTCCCTTTCTTTCTTTCTAGGGTTCTGCGGCTGCAGCCCGGGCACAAGTACTGCCTCCTCGGCCACCTCTCCAAGGAGGTCGGCTGGAACTACCACGACACCATCAGGGTAACCGTCTTTTCTTTTCTTTCATTTCACCACCATAACATTACGTGCTTTTAGTTTTTGCGATGAATCCATATGCTGAGTGATACATGTTTGTGAATGTTTTACTATATTGGTTGGTTGTGCGTTCAGCTCAAACTCATCATGCTCTGGATTTGGATTTCCATTGTCTTGAATTATTATTATTATTGTTGGACACAATGAGAACAATTAAACGTTTTCTCTTTTTTTATAGGGCTGTTTTTATGCCGTGCACCTGTAGATTTTTCTTACACCATAGTCTCGACTGTCTGCAGGATTAGTCAACTTAGATGATGCAGGAAATCATAAGGATACTATTTATTTATTTGCAGAAACATGATGAAATTCCTAGATACCTTTGATAGTCATAATATAGCAAAAAATGCTGTGTGTGTGTGTGTGTGTGTGACAATTTGAATTCATTTACCTGCATTGAGGGTCATTGTTTGGCTGAAAAAGACAAACGACATATATGCAAACAAAAAATAATCAGTGAATAAAAATTGTATATACATATTCTTATCAACCTAAAAGCAAAGTTGGAAAATCAACTTCGGTGAAAAAACTCCCTAAAATCAACTCCAAATTTAAGGTTGAAAATTCAAAACTTGACTTATGAGGACACCTCCAATGGAGTGCTAAAGAGAGGTGCTCGGTATAGTGCTTAGCTTAATCATGTTGTTAAACACATCACTAAGCACCCTGCATTGGAGGTGCTCTAAGCAGAACCAAAAGCGAAAAGATTGGGGTGTTTATTTCTTTGTTAGTGCTATTTTATCAACCATGTCCTGCTCTTCTAGGCTGTTCTCATCTCAATTACAGCTAGGGCTTTTTTTTTGTGCGGTTTTTTTTTTACATGAAAGCACGTTGAACTCAATTGTCTATATTACCTGCAGGAATTGGAGGAAAAGAGGAAGGAAAAGGGTAAAGTTGCATACGAGAGGAGGAAACAATTGGCAAAGCTACGCTTCAAGGCTGAGAAGGCTGCCGAGGAGAAGCTGGGTTCTCAGCTGGATATCTTGGCTCCAATCAAATATTAGATAGATTGTCATCATTTTTTTTTCTTTTGCCTTTTGATAATATTTCTGCTTATTGGTACCCTGAGCCTTAGAAGTGAAAGAATGATTATTTAATAACATATAATTTTGTTATATTGCTAACATAGCAATTTCGGAGTATTTTGAACATGAGGCCCAACCTTTTAGAAAAAAGTATATCATTTTTTAATCTCTTTTCTAGTTCCCGCTCTTGTTACGTGCACGATTTAAATGGTTATTCCTATAGTTTTCTTTTATGTTTCTCTAATCCATAGGATTTAAGTTGATATGGCACTCACCTCCTGCATTTTTTTCTATTCAAAACAACCTACGTTCCAAAGAAGCTCTTAAGTTTCGTTAGATATATATAGAGAGATATAGACCGAATTTTCCCAAAAGTTCACTCATTTGAAAATTAACTAGTGAGGACTCCACAATACTATGACAGTAATACTCACTGCACACTCTTGACGTCACCATACTATCCGCTGTGGTGACGTCACGTCAAGCGAAGAGCCGCCTCCTGCGCCTTCCGGCCGCCTTGGCCGGCCGACCGTCGGCGGACTCGCCACGCACCACCTCGTCGACGAGCTCCTTGAATATCGACCTCTCGATCTCCAGCACCATGGCCGGGAGCTCCCTCCGGCCGAAGCACGGCGACCACCCCTCCAGCCTCTGCAGGATGTCGCCGTCAGGGATCACGCCGCCGCCGCCATCTTCCTGGCGCATCCGCGACCTCTCCTTGCTCAGCCGCTCGATGCCGGAGCACACCATCCTCACCAGCTGCTGCCCGCTGCTGATCGCCGGACGACCCCTTGCTCCGGCGACGGCGGAAGAGTGGACGCCGCTCTCGCCGTCGAACCTCTCGAGGAGAAGCTCGTTCACCGCGTCGAACACCAGCCGCCGGTGCGCTCTCTTGGGATCATTAGCTCCAGCTTGTTTGGATGCCCAGCCTGATTTCCGCTGCTCGAGAACATGGAACAGGTCAGGGTTGATGGGGCAGCCTGACGACGCGTGGAGCTGCATCTGTGATGAACCCAGGTCTTTCATCAGAAGGCCTGAGGCCAGTAGGATCTCCGAGACGTAGCGATGGTCTGGGCTTGGTGTCTCGCACAGGAAGGCGATGTGGTCCACGGGAGGAGCCTCTTCCTCATCCTTGTTTACATTCAGTTTCTCCAGCTTCTCCAGGAGGCTGGCTATGTTTGCCAGCTTGCTGTTCTTGGCCTGTGTAACGAATTGCGCTGGCCTGTTGTCGGAAGGCTTAGAAGACTGATCTGATGGTGATGGGTGGCGCTCATCATCTGCAGGTTTCAGGAAACAAGGCATCAATTGTTGGCAATCAGTGTCTAGTAACAGTTTCAGTAACCAGTCTAGCATGTAACTTCTACTTCTTTTTTTTTAGACAATGGGATAATAATATCCTAGCAAGTGCAAGGTATAAAGCCCAATTCTACAGCACTCCATGCTGATATTGCAACATTAATGAAATTAGGAATGTCAATAATACTACTGCATAAAAACGACAAGCACATTATCATTGAAACTTATAGTACTTAGGGGTTGCATCACGATGTATCAGTTTATCTAGCAAGCCATGTGGATGCATTGGAAAGGAACTGTGGATACAGATGGTCTTTTTGATTGGTAGTGGTAGGTACAATCACAGTACCACAGTATGATTTTGTTCCAACTGCCAATTCTGTTCTTTCCCTCCTCAAGGAAAATTCAGAAGGCTATAGTGATGGTGCATCATGCCCACACCACTCTATACCTGAGTAGCATTATTGATTGCAGGAGATTTCTATTTGCTCACTATGTGCACGTGAACCTCCAACAGGTGGCACCACTTGTCGAAAACTAATATGAAGAAACCAAATTACTAAGGCATGTAAACATCACCAGACCCCTACATAAGAATTTCCATAACCAACTCTGGGAAACTAAGTAGGAAGTTGGTGAAGCAGCAGTTCTTACCAACATTAGATGAATTTGAGACCTTGTTGGTACGGAAATAATCCTCCTGGTCAAATGAAGAGTCCAACACAGACACTGGACTAGGTCGTTCAGAAATAGTTGCTGCAGGATCCATAGATGGCAGGTCCTTGTTTGCATCATAAGAGGTTTTCTGCATTTAGGTAAAAAAAATCATAATTAGACAAGAGTTACCATATTTATTATGTATTATTTCAACCCCCAGCCTGAAACCAACTAGAGTTGTACCGATTTCCTTTTACAGAAGCACTATGATCAAGTATTATAGCTCTTTTTATATATATGCTCTTGCTTGGAGAATAGGAAGTACAATACTATGCTTACATTAATAACCTCTATGAATGAAATAACCAACTGGAGGAAGAAAATGATTTACCACTTTTTGAGGATTCCTTCCTGATGGAGTAGTCTGAGTGCCCTGCCGAGAGCTTGATACGTTAACGTCTGCAGACCTGTCAGCACTTGTCACTTCTACATCCAGCTCTGATGCAACACTTATGCTACCATCTGACCTTACGGACATATCATTGCCTTGCTGGTTCAGGCTCCTTGTCCTGCTACTTACACCATTTTGATGGCCATCTTCGACTTGTTGAGCTTGAGCAGGCTTTCTTCTAAATTTACTTCTGGGTGATACTGAATCCAGATGACTCCTTTCCACAGATTGCCTTTGGTTCTTGTTTGAATCAGAAGAGGGAATTGGTGGTCTAGCCCTCCGCTCCAAATCATGTTTTTTCTGTACTACTCTAGGGCTAGTGGAGTTTTTATGCTTTAACAAGCTTCCATTATTGTCTCTTTGCATCTGCTGTCTCCTGGCTGAGCTCTCGGTCATCTGCTGTGAAGTAGACTTCTGTTTCCTGCTAATATCTTCGTTCCTTCCATTTGCTCTCTTGTCAAAAGAAGCAACGGGTTGAGGAGCAGGCACCCTTGAACTAGGTTCCATATGTTGCTCCACGGCTGCTTTAATGGCCTTCGAGCTTTTCTTTTTATCAGCGCTATTGACCGTTCGCAGCTGCGGTAGTTCTGATAAACCCCCAAGCGGATCAACAGTTGAATCCTCGGCTACATTGCTCAACAAGTCTGCAGATTTTGCAGGCTTCATGATGACAATAGGTGATTTGAAGCATCTTTCTGTAGTGCTCTCTTCTTCCATTGAAAATGATAGAGCTCCTTCAGGTGCCTGTTGGGTGTTGCTGGTACCATTCGGTCTCTGGTTTACGTCAGTCGCCTCTCTGTTATCGTTCTCTCCATCATGTATCTTCAGCATAGATGGTTCCTCACGTTTCTTGTTCTGCAACAATCCTTTCGCTTGCATCGAGTCCAATATCTGCTTGAGTGCCCTGAGATCCTTGTTTGATTGCTGAAAATCAAGGTCCTTGAGCCGTTTCTCTATCTCGCTGTAAACCGAAGCAGCAGGTTGCTCTTTTCCGTGAACTCCCTTTGATCCCTTTGGCAATTTTCTAGGTAGCACAATCTTCTCCTGCTGTTTCCAAGGTGCAGTTTCGACAGGGAACTTAGAGTTAGGAACATTCCTGATTGTTGCATCCAGATTCCTTTGTTGCCTCGGAGTAGGCTCATTATGGGAAGAAAAGTTCAAAGGCCTCAGCATGGGCTCTTCACTCCTCTCTGTAACTGATTTGGATACCTGTGAAGGTATGACAGTATTGTCCTTATGCTCTGGCAAGGCTTCCAATCCCATGAGTTTCGCAACGACGCTGGGGAGACGCTTACAGGCATTTTGTTCTTGCTGGGTCTCCAAGGCTGGATTTAATTCTCTATTGATACTGCTTCTCCCGTCTTCAGCAATCATGCTTGGCTTTGACCTTAAGTCGATTTCACGATTCCTAAGAGGGCTTTCCTTTATGTCTAGTGACAATCTTGGCACCTCCCTGAATTTTGATGCTGATTCCCTTCCTTCACATGAGAAGCGAGGAGCATCATATGACAGCCTTGGTTGCTGACCTGATTCAGATGGATTCCAAGAGGGCTCCCTGAACTTGGCTAAAACCCGGAGGGATTCATTAATGTCCACAGTTCCCTTGTTTTTTTCTTGGGTTGCACTGCTAGGAGGTTCATCCAAGCTTCTAGGTTGATCTCCACAGCTGAATAGGTGATCTTTTTCTGCTTCTTTGGTGAAAGTTCTGGCCGAAGAATCGCGGGAATCTCTATATATTGAATCCTTTACAAGATTTCTTATACCATGAGTTGGATAACTGGATTGGGCTGAGAGCTTGGCGAGGGCATCATCAAGGTAGCTCTCCACTCCGTTGTCACTGTCAGAAGAGCTCTTGAGCTTTGGTGAGCATTTGAACGGCTTCTCCGGGAAGAGCATTCGATCAGTGGAGGATAGGTCCTGCTGCGTTGATCTGTTTCCATCAAGGGAGGACAATGAAGAACAAGATGATGATGAACAAGATCCTTGCGACAACTCCACTGTTAATGGCGCTCTTTGATTATCAATCCAGCTTTTGCTCAAGTTCTTGTCCTGAATGCAGATTGCAGCCAGTCAAACAGATTGTGGAAGCCAATAAACAATGCACCCATGCCTGTTGGATGTAAGAATGAATATTGGAACTTACGAGAACAATCTGAGATGAATATCTTGTTCGCTCTTCCCCAACACTTGGGCTGCTTGACAGTGCATGGGCTGTTTCACAAAAGGGAAATAATTTTCAGCACTGAACCAGCCTAAAAACACATCTTACTTAAATGATTGCAAACTAGAAGAAATCTGCAGATTCAAAAAAAAAAAAAGAGAGAAAATTTTCAAATGGTTACAAACTAAAAGAAACAAAAATGTCAATGTCGATCATAGGTCATCCGAACAGCCACATTTCTCGCGAAGAACCTTCTACTCTTTAATTTATTAACTGGTGCTGTCAACATTAATGAGATAGACTGATTATCCAAGGCAAAGTTCTTAATCTTTTCTACAGGGCGTAATGGCTTACTTTTTTGTCGGTTGCTGTGACCAACTCCCAGCTAGTTAGCACTTAGCACTAGTGCACATTTTTTTTATAAAAAAGAAGGTCTTATTAGCTGCTAAAGATTCCAGAGAAAAAATTTTCCATCTGACTCTACGCACACAAAAACTAAATGCACCTGTAAAATCCGGCACCTCGCCCAAAATTTGGGGAAAAAAGCTAGATCTCACTAATTGCCATCAACACCTAGCAATTCAATGCACGATGAAGAAACACCAAAAAAACCGGAGCATGCACAGCACCATTCATCATACAACCCTGAGTGACACATGGAGTTATTGGCAGCTTCTGAGACCAAGCAAGTTCACTCATCTTTCACACCAATTATGGGTTTATAAGCCTTTAATTGCACATATCAAAAGCAAAAGACAAGTCGATTAATTTTTTGGGGACATGCATTTTACATAGAAATGTTAATGCATAGCCTGGAACTAAACAAGAAAATCTCGATGTGGCAGAATGAAATAGACAAAGGAAAGTAAAAAAAAAAATTGCATCTTTGGAACGAGCACAGGAGAAGGGAAGCACCTGGGGGAAGAAGGCGCTTGTGGGAATGGTGGGCGGCGAGGGGATACCGGCGGTCGAACGCCTGAAAGATCCCGGTGACGCACCCCGTCTGCCGGTGCAGTTCCGGCCGCCTGTCCTCCCCCAACACCTGCAAGTACTTGGCCGGCATCTCTTCCTCCTCCCAGCAACCAAGCACCTCGAGAGGAAGAAATCCCAAGAATTTGCTGAATGCAGGGAGGAGGAGCCACCAACCAGTGTGACCTCTTGCTACCAGCTCAATCACACCAACAAGAACATCTCAACCAGTGTCCTCTTCTCTGAATGGACCAGGGAAGAGGGAGGAGATCTTGCGACTGTGTAAGCATCAAGAACATCAATGGCGCCCTTCTTCTTCTTCTTCTTCTTCTTCTTCTTCTTCTTCTTCTTCTTACTACTAGCTAGCGCCTAGCGGAAGGAAGGGTTGTGAAGCTTAGAAAAATGGGTGAGAAAGGAGCGACTTTGAGATGGCCAGGCATTGGGTGTGTACAGGACTGCAATGCAAGACAAACCATATGACTAAGGAGGACTTTGCTTTCTTTTGTCTAATGGAAATTAGCATAATGTGAGTACATTAACTACCCTGCTAGATGCACGTTAAAGAGCAGTTGAAAGACACTGACAGTGTTGTATTAGCAGGCTAAAAGTATAAGTGCATCATCAGGGAGAGATGTAGGGTGGGGCAGTGGGGTGCTTTGTTCTCTTCTCAGGCACCCCATGTGCTGTTCCAAAGTCTTTCTTGGCCCTCTCCACCATGAGAGATGGATGGTGCCTGTTTTCTGCACACCACCAAAGGCACCCACATCAGCATCTCTTTGTCATTTTGGCATTCAGGCAAGAAAGGCTTTCTCAAGAGTTAGTTGGGTCTCAGTAAAATCCCCTGCTATTCTGTTGCTAATAACTGGTTGGTGAGATACAGCCTGCTGCTGCTAAATGGTCTCACAGGGTGGCCTTGCAAAGGTTAGCTGTGTCATTAGTATAAAATGATCTGTAATCTGTATATGTAACTCAACTGCACTGCACTTTTAGTCAAGGAGGCATTAATGTGAGGGAGGAGGAGTGCAGGGCCAACTAACAAACAGTGCATTGATGGTGTTCATCCGTGAGCTCAAGATCAGACCAGCACCAATTCTTGGCTTTCAAGCATATATTCATGCTGTGCTGTGCTGCACCTGCAAGCTCTGCTGCAACGATAGCATTGCAGCAAGTGAAAACAAGATGTGAAGACAGAGGGATATATGTGGATTATATGGATTCTTGTCTAAATAAAATGACCAAAATAACCCCATGTAATGATCCAAGAAATGTGACTGTTAGCCTTTCAGTTAGGCTGCTGTTTGAACTGTTGATGACTAATGGCTTTGGTCCACATTTTTTGTGTTGAGACTTGAGGGTTGACCTAACAGAAGAAACTGCTCAAGCATGAAGCATGAACAATCCAAGAAGCATTTGCTACTAGAACATGCACTAGTTTTTTCAGTGAAAGAGAGAAGCCAAAGAGGGTGTGTTTGTCAGTTACCTACTCCAATGTGGATCTTCTAGCTAATTGTAAATATTAGTGCCTTTTACGCTTAAAATATTTATTAGATCTTAATGGGAACTAATTTTCCAGAGGGGTGAAAGGAACATTGCACACTGTGAGTCAGTGATGAGTATATTTGACAGTATCTCCGACTAAGGTGAAAGAGGCAGACCAACTCAAATGAGTGATAATTCATACTATTTCTCTGTCAGGAAGACTACAATCTTTCAGTCGTCTAAATCATTGATGAATAGTGGATGGAATGAGATACCTCATCCATCTTAATCAATCACATACAGGACCCTTTTTAACGACCGACTAATTGATAGCAAGCGTAATGTGATACGCAATGCAAAAATTACTGGTAGTATTAATGTTCAGTAATTGGATAAAGAAAAGGGATTTTGCAGGTCATGGTGGATAATGTACTGAACTGCATAGAAAAACACAACACATCTTTTTATGTAGCCTCTTGATCTCCTTGCACCAAACACATGACTGTCCTGATCAGACACACTCATGAACCAACCTGCAATTTGTTTAGAGACCTGTAACAGCTGGTACAGTGAGGCAAACGTGATTGTCCTGAAAGAGCCATTAATTACTAGCTTGGTAAGCATGATAAAATACTGATTAAGAAATTCCCTTGGCAGTAGGCAAGATCTGATCTTTGTCTCCATCTTTACTTTCCAGTGCTTTTCTATCTTTTTCTGGCAGGAATCATGATGTGGCATTCATTTGATTCTATTCTATCACATGAAGTTAAAAGGGACTCACTCTGTCGGTCGGTCTGTCTGGTAGGTTATTTTCCAATTCATTTCAGTGTGGACTCCTGCTTCAATTCTACTAGTAAAATGTAATTCCCCTTGATCTTTTGCTTAATAACCACGGCTTGACAATAACTACCAAACAGGTGCAAGTTAATGTGGGAAAGTAACAGCTAATCAAATAGGGTAAGAACTCTGCAGAATGGCTAAGAGATAAGAATATAGTATCATATAACTGAAGATCATTAATAATTAGGCTTTTGGACAAGAACTGGTGGTGACAGTGAGGGGATGCAGTGCAGTGCAGAATTGCAGGTGCACCAAGCACAATCACATGGGAAAATAAAAGTAGGTGTCCAGTGGCAATAGCAACAGCAATTAGTAGCAAAATTATCAAGGACAGGACACAGGGAGGAGGAGGTTGCCCCCCTCAATAATCCCCAAGCATGATCAATCAAACAAACAAAAGACCTATCTGCAACCAGCTAGGCTGGCACATGATGATGCTGTACAGTTTTCTTCTCTGCTTCTTCATCCTCTGCATCAGAAGCTTCCCCCACCCACATGCACCTGCACCCATGTGAGCCCTAACAAGACCCAGATCAGTATTGTCCATGGTAGGTCAGGACTCCTCAAACAGCTTGATTCCATTCACAGACTAATTAACGAGCAGGCAAGCCAAGCAGTGATCATCAATTCTTGTAGTAGTATGAGGCCAGTCAAAATACAGTATGGTCCAGCCATATCATACATGTAGGTTTCTCATGTCCAATAAGAAAATCTTTCAATAGTGTGCTGCCTCAGTCTTTGCATGTATATAGATCACTAGCGCACATGGGAGCCATCGCATTGACCAGCTAGATCATCACTAAATTAATCAAAATTTTGGCAACTAAACACCACCTTAATCAAAATTGAGCCAAGATGCATAGAGATTGCAGCAATACCGTTAGTACAGGAGAGATGGACACTTTGACATCCTGTTGCTTGTTTAGTTGTTTGATGGAATCAAGAAGATAGTGTGCATTTTAATAACTGAACAAATTCATTTGTTTTGTGCGTGGTTTCACTTCTCGATGCATCAAACTATGCATTTGGCCGTAGGCAACGGCATGCATGTATTCTCCCTGACTCCCTCTTTGCTTCGACGTTGGGTCATCGATAAGATGCAAATGACAAAACAAAAGTTAATTTACCATGCTAAGTAGTATTAAACTAATGATGCTCTTGCTAGCCAAGAGAACAGAAAGGCAAAAATCTGCATCACAAAAGGGAACAAAAAAGAAAAGGCAGGTTCACGCATGCAGCATGAGACGATGTGTACAATTAACCTCCTGAGCAAGGAAGAACACACACACACACATACAGGCTACCTGCAAATCTACAGAAGCTTTCTGCCCTTATCACTACTGAAAGTGATATGCTTGTTGCTACCTCTACCTCACAAGAGAGAGAGAGATGCATCACACGTCTTCATGGTGTTGTGGTCCATTGCTTGATGTTGCCATTTTCACAAGCCATGCAAGACCATGAGCAGCAATTGAATTGGTGTTTAATAAATGCATTTCACAGCATGCTGCAGGTCCAGTCTGACTGACTCATCAGCCTAACTAGGATCCATCCTAGTAGTGTAATGCTACAGTACCAGACTACCAGTAGTATATGGTATGTGTATGGCAAGATGCGTGTATACATAAGCCATTGTTGGACGTAGTAGTAGTACTACTATGACAGTACTACAAGAACCCAACAAAATCTAGCAAAAGATGACAAAAGGTCTCCCTAGCAAGTCATGACTCATGCGTGTGGCATTTGCATCTTGTCGCCTCCTCATTTATGAATATCTCGTTGCTATGGTATGATGTGGGTAGTGAAGTATCCTTGTAAACAATTGACATACTTTTATGGTTTTACCATTGGAATGGCATACGGGATAACCTTCCAAGAGTAACTCATATAGAATTATAGACAGCAAGAACAGATGCACTAATACATGATTTGTGAAGCTGTGTTGATTGAATTGGATATTTGTGCTAGCATATTGAACCAAACATAGTACAACACCCCCATATCGACTGCTAACTTAAGGATCTTTATGGTCAAGCTGAACTGCTGAAGTTTCACCTTGACACGTGAATATCATCCAAGGAAATGCAGGAAACATTTCACAACTTTTACTGAACCATCAGCAAGCTAATTGGTGTAGCATAGATGTATTAGTTGGGCTTCTTGAACCAAAAGTGATATTTCTAGAGTAAGGGAAGGAAATTCTTTCTGTTGGGCATCTCTCCCAACCTAAGCAGATTTCTGGATTCAGGACTTTTAATTTTTTGTCACTTTTTACCACAGCCACTTAATCCCTCTCACAACTACAACGAGAGATGAGTGGCAAATGTAAAAGTGGCAAATAGTTAAATTTCTCTCTAGATTCTTGACAATATAAGTTCAACTAAGGGCCTATTCAGTTTGGAAGAATTTTACGGGTATTTTATAGGAAATGAACTGTTTTTCTATAAAAATCCTATGAAATTCATGGAAGGAGCCCTAAGCAGGATAAAATAAATAAATGGGACCAAATCCAGGTTACTTAACTTCATTAGCCCTCATTGACACTCGCTGATAAGGGACAAGACTTTGGTTATTGTCAGAATAGTCAGGCAATTGAAGATTTCAGCTGAATCAGGCGGGGGCTTCTCCGTCTCCAGGATGGCAGGATGTGCTGGATGTGCTGTGCTGCTGCCAGTCCAGACTGTGACCACACGCACACTTCACACTTGAGCTTGAGCAAGCACCTCGTGACTCTGCAACCTGCACTTAACGTTAAACATTCAGACTAGATCGTCAGGCTCCTCCTGCTGCATTCATTCATCATTACAAGGACAAGCAATCTATACATGTTAAACAATACTTACCTTCCTGCCTTCAATTATGGAATCCTGCTCCATCCAATCTAAGGCCAAGCAGCCGCATGCATGTATCATGTATCTGAGTTAAACATGTACTATCAAACAGTGTATATACTAGATAATGATTTAGGAAGCATGAACAGAGACATGTTTTATCCTGGAGCAATGAGTTGGCCTGATGGTCCATACAGCATCTCGAAGATAATTGGTAGTACAGATGTTTCAATGTCACAGAGAAGGATATCAGGTTTTGCATGAAACTGCAAATCCTGAGGCACAATTCTTGATAATCATATCGACACAAATTACCATCATCGCGATCAAGTTCAGAGAACGATTTTTTACACAAAAAAAAAGAAGATATTGGCAGCCTTTGGATGTGTCCTGCACAAAAGGTCACTCTCAATATATTGCTGAAAAGGCCTCCCAGAATTGGACGTTTCAGAATTCAGAGCAACGTACAATTTCTTTGGACAAACCAATCACATTCGCAATGACAATATTTGTCCTGTTCCTGGCCAGAATTGGAGTTACATGAGAGCTCAATGATAGTTACACGATTACGGCACTTTGTGCGAGGGAGAAAGGTTACAGCTTGCAAAATTGCAATATCCTTACAAGTCACAAAATAGTTCACCAAAATCTCTCAATGGGAGCTTACAATTGCAACCCTGATATCCTAGATGCAGGGGAATGATTGAATCAGTGTATGTGTGGCTGAAGTACAGGTCAACAGGTATAGGGGCCAAAACAACATAGGACTATCAAAACTGGGCAATTGCACCCTTGTCTAAGGCTCTACACAACTAGTACAAAAGTCGTCTACAGGTAGCTGTGTCAAGTGAGCAGACAGAACCCAAAGGGATCAAAACTTCATGCCCATGCAAACACTCGATGGCTTCAATGCATTAGCAAACTGAACACAGGAAAGGGGGGCCATCAGGCAATGGGCTTCTCCAGACTTTCAAGTACTTTCACATAGAAACCCCAATGTTGATGACTCTTTGTAATGGAAGGTTGACCAAATGGGTGCTCCCGAACGTAGGACTGAACATCAGCAGCAGCAGCAAGGTTCTCCAGATACACCCGAAGATCTCCACCAGGTGCTGTTCATGGGAAATTAGAATCAACATTAACCATTTCAAAGATAAGAAATACCTAAATAGATCTTGAAATTATGGATATACCCAATGAATTATCTTTCTTGTCAAGATAGCGGTACGGATGAGGAAAAATGGCAGTGTGTGACTGCAAAAAACATGTATAAAGAGAAGAATAATGCATGTGAGTTACAACAAATTGATCTTATCATATAACTCGCACAGGAACAGGGGTGAACTCAGTACCGGATTGCCCAGAGCCTTGTAAGGGGAATCATCTACAAGTAATGTATTTGAAGGTGAAAACTCTCCTTGCTCCCATGGAAGATCAGGATCCTCTTTATTCCACAGTTTCTTTAGCTCCTTCAATACTAATGGTTTATCTTTGTTTTCAAGAGTTTTAAACTTAGTGCCTGTGCATTTTGACAAGTCCTGGCAAATTATAATGTGTGAATTAGGACCTGGCTCACAACCAAAACTACAGAGAAAGAGAAAACAAATAATAGTACTAAACAAAAATACAGTGAAAATTTTGAAAACAGAGTTTTTCAACAACCACTTGGCTTTCTTTCAATTACTAGCTAGGCGGAAACCATGAATGAAACACACAGGAATGAATTTAGTTGTATGCTGTAGCAACTATGCATACTTTTCCATGACTTACCCAACAGAATAACAGGGATTCTTTCATATCCTCCTCCATAATGATATTTATAACCGCATCCACATTTGCTCTGAAGAATAAGAATTTTGCCGTTAGCAACATGCAAAGAAACCCCAGCGTGAACCAGAAATGCAGGGAGGAATTATTACTTCAATCTCGACGACCATATCCCTAACTCAAATTTCTGGAAGCAAAATTTCAGAAAATCATTGCAGTACGGTCTTCTGAAGACTGGCGCACATACAATAAACAATTGTAAATTAATATAAATTAGTATATTGTATTCTATGGGTTGCTCCTATTATTTACAAAGAATAGCAGTATATGTATAATCATGTATCAAATATTAAATGAGCGACTTACCTAATTTTCCTCGAACCTTTGCATCTGACATGTGGGCATTGTGGTGGTCCTGATTGATATCCGCAAGCAAACCATTAATATCCAGAATAAGAAGTTTTTTCCTTTGAAATCTTATCAGCGACCCTCTTGGTGAGTAGATGTCCCGATATTTCTCTTTGTGCATCTGACCTAAATTCGACAAAACATCTGACCTATCACTCCTTGCATGTCGGCTATCAGATAAGATAGGTTGAACTTCATCCATCATTCCAACTGAAGCAGTCTCACCCAAACCCATCCTTTGTACCAAGGGTGCCTCACTAACAATTGTTTGATTTCTCTTCCTCTTCTTGTTTGATTTCTTGCATTCAGAGCCTGGAGTATTATTCCCATCAGCTGTCATCACCAAGCCAACCTCACCAGCACCAGGTAGCAAAGAAGGATTCTTGCATTTTGAGCCAGGAGTATTATCCTCATCAGCTGTAGTCACCAAACCAACCTCAGTGGCACTAGGTTGTGAAGAAGGATTCTGCACATTGCTCCTATTGGCATTTTCCTTCTTTCTCCTCTTCCTTTCTCTATTCTTTCGCCTTCTTCTTTCTACATAACTCTCGTGCAATGAGCTGCAGAGCTGGGAGTTATCATCTGTATCCCCTTTCTTTCCTGCCACTGAATCCTCAGAACTGTTAACCTCAGGACATTTTGGATCTTGCCCATTTCTGGAACTGACAACATCAACATCTTGTAATGCAGCTTCCCCACTCCTGCAACCATCTCCAGATTCATTGGCCAAATCTGTGTCCATCACAACAGCACTGGCATCAGACACAGAAGGGGATTGCTGTTGCTTATACTTCTTGTGTTTCTTAGACTTCGATTTCTTACCATCTGGTGTCCTCTCCACTGCAAAAATGTTAAAACAAATACTGATAAGCATAATTAATGCTTTCTCGATACAATCCCAACCAAAACCCAATTCAGAATTCCATGAGGGCACAGCGAGCAAGTTGGTGAAATGCAATTAGAACTATGGCATCATTACGCTGTGCAGCTGCAACTTTTTTTTTTGGAAAGAAATCCGTGCAAATACTACTCCCTCAGTTTCATATTATAAGATGTTTTGGCCCCACCTAGATTTATCCATGGATCAATGGATATGTTTTATATATGTTCCCAGATTCATTAGCATCACTATGAATATAGGGAGGGCCAAAACATCTAATAATGTGAAACGGAGGTAAAATATCAGTTCAAGAAATGAACTCACCAAGGCTCATTGAATCATTGGCATCAGAGGTAAGAAATCAAGATTTGGACTCTCAAAATGTTGCATGGATAAGCCCTAACCAAGCTATAAGCTAAAAGCCCAGGGTATGAGCCCAGCTGTTGTGACCTACCACAAAGAGGACATGGTCCATACCTGCAGTAGAAGTGACGGTAGTCTCCTGTTCATCCACCTCTTTCTCCGCCTCCAGCGCCACAGGCATGGATGTGGTGGCGCCACACCGTCGTTTTGAGGCCTTGCTCTTCCCTGGCATTCGATCCATTTCTGGCGTTGGATCATGCTCACTTCTGGGGCTCGGAACAACATCAGCATCTCGTAATGCACCTTCCCCACTTGTGGAACGATTTCCAGATTCAATGACCAAATCTGTATCCGTCACAATAGCACTAACATCAGATACATCAGAATGAGATTCCTGCTGCTTATGCCTCTTCCGTTTCTTCTCCTTTGATTTCTTCCCCTTTTGCGCTTGTGCCTCCACTGCAGAAGTCAAAATAAATACTGATAAGCATGATTACTGCTCTCTCGACACAATTTGAAATGTTAACCTACATAAAATTTCAGTGGGGCAGGGTTCCCAAGTTAAACAAAATGCACTTGAACTATGGTATCAGGGCGATATGCAAATACCGTGTTTTTTTAAAAGAAATCCGAGCAAATGCAATATGAGTTGAAGAATAGAACTTGCAAATGCTCATCAAACCAATGGCATCACGGGCAAGAAATCAAGAATTGGACTCTCCAGGCCCAAACTAAAGGAAAAAGACCAAGGCATATGCCCACCGCCCAGGTGTTGGGACTTACAGTGAGGAGATGGACCATACCTGAGGCAGAAACAGTGGGAGCCAGCTGCTCGTCTGCCTCCTGCACTGGTGCCATGGAGGTGGTGGTACCTTCCCCACTCGTACAACCAATTCCAGATTCACTGAACAAATCTGTAGCAGCCATAACAGCAGAAGAGGATTCCTGCTGCTTATGCTTCTTTCGTTTCTTGTCCTTTAATTTCTTCCCCTTTTGCGCTTGCACCTCCACTGCAGAAGTCAAAATACATACTGATAAGTATGATTACCACGTTCGCAACTTGAACCAATGCCCTACTCAGAATTTCAGCATGGCAGGTTAGGCCAAACACAACTAGAACTGTGATATATATATATATATATATATATATATATATATATATATATATATATATATATATATATGGGGAATGTCATATCAGTTGAAGAATTGAACATGCAAATGCAGTTCAAACCAATGGCATCAGAAGCAAGAAATCAAGAATTGGACTCTCCAGGCCCTTACTGTAGGCAAAAGACCCAGACATGCGCCCACCATCCGCTGTTGGGACTTACAGCGAGGAGGAGATGGGCCGTACCTGAAGCAGAAATGTTGGGAGCCTCCTGCTCATCCACCTCCTTCTGCGCCTCCAGCACAGGCGCCGTGGATGTGGTAGCACCTTCCCCACTTGTGTAACCATTTCCAGATTCATTGGCCAAATCTTTATGTGTCACAATAGCACTGGCATCGGATACAGAAGAAGGGGATTCCTGCTGCTTATGCTTCTTTCCTTTCTTTGACTTGGATTTCTTCCCCTTTGGTGTCCCCTCCACTGCAGAAGCGTCAAAGCAAATACCGATAAGCATGATTAGTGCCTTCTCAACGCAACTCTGATCTAAACCCTACTAAAAACGTCATGAGGGCAGGTAGGCGAAATGCAATTAGAAGCATGCCATGAGCAAGCAATGCTCCTAATTGTTCTAAAACAAATATGTGCGAACGCAACATCAGCTCAAGAGATGAACTCGCAAAGGCTGCACGGATCAACGACAATCACAATACCCCAGCCGCATGGATAAGATAAACCCTAACCCTAGGTATAGCTAGGCAGTAGCCGCAGACAATGCGCCCCGCTGCTGCGACCTAGAGCGAGAGAGGAGGGGCATGGCCCCGTACCTGGAGCAGAAGCGACGGGCGCCTCCCGTTCGATCACCTCCGCCGCCGCCTCGGGCGCCCTGGCGTCGCGCCGCCGTTTGGAGGGGCTGCTCTTCCCCGGCGTCCGGTCCATTTCCGGCTGGGTGGGGAGGAAGGCCGGGGGCACGCGGCACGCAGCAGGACGCCGCAACCCCTTCCCCCACGCAGCGGAGTCAGGGAGAGGAGGAGAGCCGCGCGCGGTGGCGGCGGCGGCGGCGGCGTGCTGTCGGATGGACTGGTAAGTTGGGTTGGGTTGGGTTGGGTTGGGTTGCCTCCGCGCGCGTGGTTTTATTGGGCCTGAACCGTTGGGATTCGTGGGCTTCCATTTGCTGTTGGGCCGCCAGCTCTCTCCATCTCTCTCTCTCTCTCTTCCCTTGCGCTGTCGCTGGAAAAGCAGAGAGCAAGAAAGAAAGGAGGAGGGAGCAAGGAGAAGATAAGGAGACATAATGAATGTGGGCCCCACCATTTTTATAAAGTAATTTTTCTCCCCTTAGTACAGAAGGTCACCTACAACAGTAGACAACATAAGGGACAACTTTTTTATCTGGCTCTTAGCAAATACCTTGTAATACAAATGAGCTTAAAATTCATTCTTAATTAATATTAAAATATGTACAAGAGACTATCTCTTGATTAAGAGATAATTTTTATCTCTCTTCTGTTAAAAATTGTATAGGATATCTTATAGATAGTTTAAAGAGGACCAATTCAAATTAGCTTTAATTTTATCTAAAACTAAAGTATTTATCTTCTTTACTGATTCTATTTAAATTTATAATTATATCTATAAAATCTTCTAGGTTTAAATTTTCTTCTTCTCTTATTCCAAATCCAACTTAAATAAAACATATTCTCAAAACTAATCTCTTTATTCCCGATACCTTAAAATATCTTAATCTACAAATATTTCTACTATTTTTATTACTTATTGATCCTCTTTTTCCTTCTTTTAAAACTACTGCATCCATTTCGCAATGTAAGACTTTCTAGCATTGCCTAGATTCATATTGATGCTAATGAATCTAGACACATATATAAATTATATGCATTTCTCAATGAATTAATTTAGGCAAGACTAAAAAGTCTTACAATATGAAATGGAGGTAGTATTATTGAAAAATATAGATTCGTTTATTTATTCTTTATTTCTATTACTAGTTTATCATTTATTTATAATGTTTTCTTTTAGATGTTTATTTGCAATATTTTTATTCTTTAGCCACTAAATAACTGCTGAGACTTTGCAACTTTAATAACAATGAACGCGTGGTTTATGAACCCGACATCAACCATTTAGCCATAAATCCGGTATAACCTAATCCTAAGGCTGGATAATTGTTTTTTCGTACCCTACGCCTCAACGCATACGCTGGTCGAAATTCAATTATTTCCTTGGTCTCCACAATACACGATATGTATAACCCAACCACTCTATCGCTACCCACAATTATAGAGTAAACTCCCATTATTTAAACCTACACCAACCTTCCAATTTCCTACCATTATAGTGCCCAAATACACCATTAGCCAAAAGATACAAATACCTACCCATTATATCTATAAACCTACTAAAATAAGCCAAATAAACCCTAGCCTATCCAAAGACATCCATTTCACCCAATTTCCGAACCTCGGAACCCTAGAAACCAATATCTCATTTCTTTTTAATTTTTGACTTTAGCTTATTTTCTATTTATACTTTTAATTTCAATTGTTCCCTAAAACTTTATTTGTTATCAGTTTTCTCTGTGCATTAGAACTTTGAGCAGATGTGGACCCTGCCAACTTCAATTCAAACTATAGGAGATCTCAAGGCAAAGACAAGATATAATAAAATTTTGTCCTATAAAACCCCTAGGTTTATGCATTTATCACATTTACTTTCTGTTTATAATTTGATTTAGTTCCATGCATTACCACCTAGTAAATAGGTACAACAAATACTAAAATTTTGCTCATATAGAAACCCATAATTTAGATTTCATGCATTATAGGTTTTTAGTAAATGCTTTTCTTTTAAAAGCATGAATTGCATGTAGTTCATACTTTAGGATAATTTTGTAGTGGAATATGTTAAATGCCTTTTTATTACAAAATCATCAACATGAATTTATGTTGAGATGTGGTATAGTTAGGGGATATATATTGATACATGGAGTTATCATTTCATGTGGTTATCCCCTATGAAAACCCACTTAAACTAAGGATACGGTGGAATGGGTTTGCTTCTGTGATACTAGGTTAAGGTGTGAGTCCGCTACCTAGTGGCTCTAGGTTGTAACCTAGCTAGTGAGGAGTTACGCTTACCAAGCAAGGGTGAGGCTAGATGTTGGGCAATGTAAATGCTATGTTGTGACTTCTAGACTACATTCATTGTGTAGAGTGTAGTGGTGGCTTGCAAGAACAGAACAAACTAGAGTGTTCACATCATGTGGGCAAAGTTATACAAACTCTCCAGAGTCTAAACTAATCAATTAGCTACGCGCGTAGTTACGAGAGGCATAGTGAAGCATCATGAGTTTAGTTTTCTATTTTCTAAATGTGTTTGTGCAAATGGTTTGTGGAAATTGTGAATTATGATGTTTATGAATTATGATGGTGTTGTTGTGACTTGTTGCGGAGGAGGACAACAAGTGTATTATGATGTGATGATGACTATATTTACTATGATTTAATTGTTGCACATGTGTTTTACATGTTTCATAAAATGGCACTATAAAATGTTGTGTCCAAAATTTGGCTTTATGCTAAAAAGAAACTACACACAAAGCCTTTCTTGAAATTAAACCTTGCATTTAGCATCTTATATTTGGCCTTACTAGTATTTCAGGATAGTTCTAACTAGGGTCTCTAGTCGATTACTCATTGATTCTTTTGGGCAGTCAAGATTCCACTGAACTATGAGTATTTGGCTGGTTAGTCTATGCAACTAATCTAGTTGTATTTGTATCTTAATGTTTAATTACCTAGAACTAACTTTATACTGGATGTCATTGCTAAGATGAAAGTGTGAGACTAGTACTATCCTTAGACTAGTCAAACATAAGTACTTATAACATTTGAGATGCACTGAGGATAGTCAACTGTAGATCAAGTCCTCAGAAGCATGTATCGTGTTCGGTCGCTACCATCGTGTGCTTTGACGAGTATTCTTCGTTGTGCTGATTGGTGCGACTATTCTTCTAAGCATCTCTGATGTAATGAGCTTGGTATTTCAGTTTTACATTAATTAATGTCAGTATTTTAGTTTTACATTTGGTTTATTCAAGATCCTATCCAACTAGATAATTCGCATTGCCATGTTAGATATTTCTCCTATGTCCTAATGCAAACCAATGTTACCATATTATAGAGTCGTATATTCTTCAACAAAGAGAATATTTTTACTACTTTCTCCGTTTTATAATATAAGACTTTCTAGCCTTGTCTAGATTCATATGGATGCTAATAAATCTAGACATATATATATATAAATTATATACATTCATCAATTGATGAATTTAAGCAACGCTAGAAAGTCTTATAATATGAAACGGAGGTAGTACAAAATTAGGAAGTATACATGTGACTTTCAATCAAGGACTAGCACTATGTATATATGTCTTCCCCACCAATTGAATTGACAAGCCGTGCAAACTGCATAGTGGAAACCAAAATATATTCGTGTGTGAAAAAGATTTGGCATGAATGATTGCAAGGAATAATATATATTCTTTTGTTTTTTTATTTAACGTCGTTTACTTTTTGTCTACATTTAACCAGTTGTTTTATTCTGGTTTTTTTAAATATGCAAGATTACAATTCATCCTTAAAGTTGCTATAGTAATAAATCAAATCATGGCAAATAATTAATAATTATATTTTTTGACTAAGATGAATGGTCTAAACTAAAAAAAATCAACGGTATCGAATAAAAAGAACGAGAAGTAGTTTAGTGATATGTCGTGTGCGTAGGGATTGTGTTTATTGCTGGAATAATCGTATGTCTATATATTCCCCACTCTCTATATATCTTAGGCGCCATGCTATATTGCTATATCATGAAACTAAGAATGGTATGCGCATAAGTGATTTATACTTTTTTTCTGCTCTGGCTCTACCTTTGGCTTGCGTCCATTTAGTTCCTAATTTTTTTTTCAAAAACATCACATCGAATCTTTTGACACCTAAATGAAGTATTAAATATAGATAAAAATAAAAACTAATTGCACAGTTAGGAGGTGAACCGTGAGATAAATCTTTTAAGCCTAATTAGCTCATGATCAGTCATAAGTGCTACAGTAACCTACATGTGCTAATGACGGATTAATTAGGCTTAAAAGATTCGTCGCACGGTTTCCAAGTGAGCTATGAAATTTGTTTTCTTACTCGTGTCCACAGACTCCTTCTGACGTCCGGTCAACCGTCTGACATGACACGTCGTCAAAAAAAATTTAAAAACTAAACAAGCCCTGGACATGGATTTTTCTTGCTTAGGAGAGCCAACATTTTGCCACAGCTATATATATAATATGGATAATTGTAAATTTTCACTAGTTTAAAACGTTATTATAAAATTACCACTAAAAGTTATAAAAATAACATTATGGCATCCTTAAAATTAATGTCAAACTTGCAAAGCCAAATACAGTAAAGCCACCATTGATAATATTTGATGGAGTATGAAGTAGTACAGAGACTGTACAGTGTTGTCTTAATCAAGGGACACACACCTATAAAACGCCAAGCAAAGCTATATCATTGAGATCCACCCGTGTCTTTGTCACCTCCCATCCTCCATTCAAGAACTAATGGAAGGAAATTAAACGAAACGCGTGCTTTATTAATTGCTTTTGATAGAAGTACTCTTTCTGAAACACAATTATTTTAATTCCACAAGTGGTTTGATAAACTTCATTTCCAAACAAAATTATTTATACCCATAATAAGAGAGCTGTGTACTACCATCCAAAAGAAGAGAGACACTAACACCAATACACTTTCCTATGAGCAGAAAATGTATCTATGGACGACGGCAATTTCCAAAATGTGAAGCAATGTCCCATCGAGGTGGTATTTTTAAGCTCGATCGACGAGGGATGGGATTAATGCAATGATTGCATCCACATTTTTCTCATAAAAAGGGCAAATCTTTTTTAAATATTTAAAGAAAACATATCGAAAAGGTGATTGGTTCCATATAGGTAGGCCCCGTTCGGTAAGAGGGAGGGGTGGTTTAGTTTCCGGCGTGAAAAAGTAGTAATAAATTATTACATGATTAATTAATTATTAATTAATAAAAAATACAAAATAGATTAATATGATTTTTTAAAAATAACCTTTCTATAGAAATTTTTTATAAAAAATACACCGTTTAGTAGTCCGAGAAATATGCGCGTGGAAAATAAGAAGGATAAGATAACCTACGAGGGTGCAGCACGAGTATCTAGTCTAGCATCAACATTTTTTTCCTAGATATGGCATAACCCAAGACATGTGCTACCTACCTACCTACACCGATGGATCCAAACTAGTTAGAGCAGTTACAATAACAGACTATAAACTAACTATAAACATATTTTAAGAAGATAAGAAAGGAGAGAGAAGCGCAATGAGATACAGTTTATAGCTTGCTATATCACGAACTCCAAGATATAATGTGCGTATCACAAGTGGGGCTTAATAGTATATGTTTTATTGATAGCTATTGTATAATTGGCTACTAGATTGACTATAAGTGATTTAGAGCAAGTTCAATAGTATAGCCAACTACTAGCTCTAATTCATCTATAATCAATCTAATAGTCAATTCATACAATAGTAACCTATAAAGCATTAATACATGGTCCCACATATCATACACACCCTATGTATTAAAGTGTGTGCTGTGATTGACTACAAATTAGTAGCTCACTATTCTTCTCTTCTCTCTTATTCCAACAGTCTCTCCATCCACTTTCTATTCCTAGTCTATGACAGCTGGACCCCACATATCATCCTCTTCTTTTTTTTCTCTCCCTTTCCATCAATCACTTTTTCTCCCTCTTTCCCTTTCTTTTTCTCTTTCTTTCTATCTCTTTCATTTTCTTCCAACAAAAAGCAGCAGAGGCATGTGACGGTGGAGCCGGTGACGTAGCACCACGGCATGACGACCTCGACGACGAGCCGACGGGCCCGGATGGTGGCGACGATGGCGCTACGGCCTCCGCGGGCACGTCCTCGTGCTAGCGGCGGCGGCGACATCGACGACCTCCTCAGGCACGTCCTTGAGCTGGCGGCGGTCGTCCCCGTACGTCGGCGATGACTGTTCTCCTGCCCAAACGGTGTGGGTGGAGTAGCCCTAATACTGCTACGGGTGTAGGCCCATGCGTGGAACCCATGTTTGGCCAATCTTTTTTGCTGGCTATCTTTGGCCAGCGGTGCGAGGAGTTTGGCTATCCTTGGCGAGTACATACTTGAGAGAAGTAAGCAAAAAAATACCGCCAAGAAGTTGTGGACGGAGTCCACCCATACCGTGCCAGTACAGTACCGTAGTAGTTGGCTTTGTTGGCTCTATTTACTACAACTACTGGCCTAGCTTCCAATATAGGATTCACTGTTGCCTAGCTAGTGATAAAGAAGCTACAGTGCCGCCTTCTTGTGACTGACAGAAATACCTCATTAATAATAATAATAAGTTAGCTAGCTAGCTAACCGTGCATGTACATCAATGGAGAATATATGGAAAACCAAGAAAAGAAAAAGGCGGTGACACGTCTCACTATTTTTGGCAATTAAGTGGTATTTTGAGCCAGAGTTCCTAGCTAGCACTATATATATGTAGCTGCCATTTCCATGAAAATATATGTACATATCACTTACTTGCCAACATACTATGGAGGAGTATCATATCAACAAAGAGAGTCGATCGGCCCATTAAAGAAGAGGTTGAAACCCAGGCCCACTCAGCTTAGATCCCTCCTAGCAATGGCCAACCAACCACTGGACTGTCCTTTCCTCCTCCCCCACTTTTGCCCCTCAGATTCCCAGCCATTTTTAGATTGGTATGTTCTAGTATTTCCCAATATATACTACTAGACCAGAGGAGAGAGTCCATCACTCTGTAGGGACAAAATGAATATTTTACATATAAGCATATATCCTCATCTATACAAATACACGCTACTTCTATGTGAACGTTTCTAAAAATATATAGACTCGTAGAAAAATAAGGTGATCCACATACCTACTTAGCCATGGATGGCCATGACGCATAGCTAAGGCTTGGCTTTAGCTATAAGCCTTGAACCACAACGCACCAAACTCTGATTTGTCCATAGGAAAAGAAAGAAAAAGCCCATGATCTGAAAAAGAAAAGGAAAGGAAAAGAAAGAAATGATCGTCTTTCGCTTAATTAACTTCAAATGACTTTTATTCATCGAAACTTTAATTTGTTTTCTCTGTAAATACCACTAAAAATCTTGTTAATCAATTCGGCACAACGAATATGATAAAATATTTATGGCCTTTGGGTCATTTTATTTAATAATTTATTTTCACTTAATTAACTCTTGACTTAAGAAAAAAATTTATTTATTTTTAAATTACGATTTAGCCTATGTTTTCTGTTCCTGCTTGTGCCTCTATATTCCTTTTCTTTTTTTATCATGCTACTAAATAATGCATTTTGCAAAAGCTTGTGGATTGATCATTCCCTGTATAGGACTCACTGTGGAATGGCATCCTTTTGTTGCGACAATTCTCTGTTTGTGGAATCCTGCATTTAAAAAAAAAACAAACTTAGCTTAGAGATGATACACGTCACGGTTGCGACTATTCTAAGGAGTAGTGATGATCTGCTATATATTTTCTCCTCTAATACAATACAATGGAGGATATGGTTATTTTTGGCTTCTAAAAATTCTACTCCTTTAGTTAATTTTAATTAATTTCAAAAAGTCTTTTAAGAATAAAGTTTGACAATAGTTTATTGTAAAAAGTATTTTGAGTTGCTATAAAAACCAATATTCTGTGGAAGTAACTTTGAAGTACAAATTTACACCAAAAGTTTTGTTCAAAAAGGACATATTTGTTTTATTCTGGATTTTGGTTTCCATTTTACATACGCTAGCTTCCTAAGCTTCTGAACGGTGTTGCCCGTGCAAAATTTTTCTTGGAACACTTAATTCTCTAGAATATTTTTTTAACTTTATTCGAGTTAATTTTTTGTTTATACCCTTAAATGGGTATTTCAATAAACAAATAACCCATTAATTAGTTTATGTTTTTGCAGGGGTACATAAACTTGTTTGTTAATTAGCTGTTGGTTAAAACATTTCAAATTTGACTTTCAAAATATATAAGTGGTGTTGGGAGTATCTGTTGTGCGATATTTACTTAATTATATATATAATTTTGATAATTAAAAGTCAAGTTTGAAATAGTAGTACATGTATATGCTCACTGATCCATCTATATATATGCTTACGTCAGAGTACAGTAACTGTAAAACTCCAACCTCATTTTCACACGCATAGGCTGATCAAGCTATATTATAGCAGCCGGTTAAACGTCGCTAGCTATCATATCGTCATGTCGCCTTGATAACGCGCTTTAGTTAACTTCGTGCGTGCTTGATCTTAGCATATATATATAATACAGTATATGTTTAACTAATTGCGTCTTTCAACTCACCAAATGTCATATTCGCATTAATATGTTGATGCTATTAGTTTCTTTTCAAGTCAACATCAAAAGAATCCTCTTGAAAATTCACCTCCGGAAAAAGCCGTGCGGTATTTTTCTTTCTACGAAACGTCGTCTCGAAAAATTCTCCGTCCATATAAAACTAATATCTACGAAAAAATATGAAACGTCGTCTCGAAAAAATTTCAGTATAAGAAAACTAGACATATATTTTTCTTTCTCTTTTCTTTTGTCAACAATAATACATTTTTATTTCCACATTATTTATAGACACTGCTCGATCCCGTATTCTGGTGTGAATGCGAAACAAGTAAATTGTGGTACTCGTATGTGATGATAACTATTATGTAAAACTATTATATATATTTTGCGTATTATATGTGCAACTCTAATCCGGTATACTCACTCATCCAAAATACAACAACTCTAATGTTCGAAATTTATCTTAGAGTATACTATTTTTTTACATACTTTCTCATCTCAAACACTTCTAATTTACAACCTTATATTTTCACTTCAGCTAATGCTTATAATCCAAAATTTAAAATTTTAACCTTAAATTAAAATTGATTTTAGATTTTTTTCATCCTAGTTTATTTTTCAGTTTTAATTTTAGATTGACAAACACACGTATATAAAAATTTTATTTATAATTATTTTTATTTATAAATATGTCTAAAAAATCAACAATCACCCTTTAGTGTTTCCACACACATATGTACACAATTCCTCACGTATCTCAACCACAAGCATCCCCATTTAGTTTCACATTTCTCTTCAATTCTCATTTAAAAGAACTATATGCAGACATTGAAAATATATAGGATTTTCATTCATAACAGTTTAATTCTTTCAAAACTCCATTAAAATTTGTTTTTTTGACTAGGAACTCCACTAAAATTTTTAATGGGCCCTAAAAGTTATTGGGCCTGTTTAGGGAACTTCTCTTAGCTATGGCTTTTTCAAAAGCTGTTCTAAACGGTCCATAGTTTCTGAGAATCTGTAGTTACATGTTCTGAAAAATGATCTAAGAATTTAGAAGCCAGAGAATATAAGTTTATGAGCTTTTCCAGATTATTAAAAATAACTATCAAGCAGTTAATTCTTAGAATATAGTGTGTCCATTGTGTTAGGAGGGAGTACTTGTGTATGTGTAGGGCATGCATATGCATATATGCTGAGAAACGCAGAAAGAAGCAACTGATGCTAATATCGAGGTTCATGACGCAATGCAAATGTTATATGTGATGGATGAATGGACGGAGAGAGGAGAGCTGTCGATCTGGGATTGAAGCATCTCCAGCACCACTTGCAGTAAACAACAGTACTCTCTCGAGTATTTGCCACCAAATAAAAAAGATCTTTTTGGCACCACAGTGCGCTCAACAGTTGCAAGCAGTGTCCCCTTCAATAATATTCTTGGATACCTAGCTACTGACTTTAATTAATATTCCCCAATTATATGATAGTAATATGACAAGATAATAACATTTTTCCCTAATCAATTACTAATAGGTCCTCTCTTCTTTCTTAGTCAATATCATCAATTATGATTAGTTCACTAGAATGTTTTAAGCCCCTAATTAAACAGTGTATTTCACGTGTAAAAACATTCTTTTGTAAAAGTTTCCCATATGATAATTGTAAATTAAGATTTTTTTTACTTTATATTAGTTAATTCAGTCATTATACTCTTAAATAGCTAATAAAAAACTAAAAAGAAAAAAATCCAAAATCTTCATAAGAAACGAACTATAGTTGTAAACCTGTGGATCATAAAAACAATAAAAGAAAAATTCCTACTACAGTGTAAAACGAGCATTCCGTATATGCTCTTTTGCTTTTGTTCGATGAAAGATGAAATATTATTTATTTTTTAGTGGGTATTTAATAATATAAATGATGAAATTAATTACTATAAAACTGAAAATATACTCTATAAAGAAAAGGTGACAAACTTATATATAAAAAATATTGAAAAGAATACCATTTACAAAGCGCGTAAAAAAGGGGAGAAATATATAATACGGCGCAAACAACACAGCCATATGGAATTTGAGACGACTGATGTATATCGAGTGAACTCGTAATTAGCTCTGCAAATCGCACCGAACGTATTATGTGATTCCTTAGGTTGCTTGCTCCTGTACCTTGAGTGCTACCAAGATCACCACGTTACGTGCCGCTTCACGCGACATAGGTACTGTAAATCAATGTAAATCGATCGGTCCACGTAGAGAGTTGAATTTTACCATGCATGATTAATTCATATGCACGGCACATTGTACGTGGTGAGATCGACATATGGTACGTCGACGTGCACGTGTATGTAGCTATTGTTGACATTGTATTTGTTCATATGCACGTCATGCATGTTACAAATTAAAGGATCGACATATTTTGTAATAGCTATATTGGCCATGTATTCATCCATACGTATACAGTCCAGTTGTTCCGAGATACAAGAATTTATGGGATTTTACAACACAACTTCCAATGCATGAAAATACATATAATTTCAGCTAATCAGCTGTTCTCGGGAGGGTATTCTAAACAACTTAAAATTTGACCACCTAAGGAAACTAAAACGGTCTTTTTCTTAAACCTTGATATCGGAAAGTTTTCCTACATTTTAGAATGTATATAGTTCTATATCAATATATCGTAGAAAAAAATAAAACAAAAACTGGGAAAGGAGTTTGAGGGGCTGCGAGAGTTCGACCGTACGAGGAGGTAGCAGCGGAATCGACCCAACCTTTCCTTCTTAGAGCAAATTTAATATTATAGCCAACTACTAGCTCCAATTTAGTTATAGTCAATCTAATAGCCAATTCATACAATAGTTGCCTACAAAACATCAATATATGATCCCACATGTCATACATATATTTTGTCTTAGAGTCCGTGTGCAGCTGGCTACAAATTAGCAGTCCACATCTCTTCTCTTCTCTCCTCTCTTATCTCTTTAAAATATACTAATAGCCTGCTATTGTACCTGCTCTCACTACACCCCATACATGCCATTAATTAATTAATCAATTAATCCGATCCATATTTTGATTTACTGGAGTAGCATTATTTATTTAATAAGTAGTAATAATAATAATAATAATATATTAATATTAATAATAATGTAATTCGCCTGTCAGTGTGACCAGGGAGGAGGAAGACAGTGTGAGCAGGAAGGAGGAAGAGAGGCTGCAGGTGGGGCCCAGGAGGCCGGGACCAATCACAGCTCGACAGCATACTGACACCCGTCCCCAAAAGCAAACCAAAGCCATCCATCATCTTCCTCCTCTCGCCTCCCCCTCCTCCTCCTCCTCCTCCTCTACTACACCTTACCTCCTAGCTAGCCAGGTGGGTCGATCCACATCCATCGGCCGCCGGCGAGCGAGGTCGTCGCCGGCGACGGACGTACGTAGCTAGCTAGAGAGATAGAGAGAGAGAGATGGGGCGTGGGAAGGTGCAGCTGAAGAGGATAGAGAACAAGATCAACCGGCAGGTGACGTTCTCGAAGCGGAGGAACGGGCTGCTCAAGAAGGCGCACGAGATCTCCGTCCTCTGCGATGCCGAGGTCGCCGCCATCGTCTTCTCCCCCAAGGGCAAGCTCTACGAGTACGCCACCGACTCCAGGCACGTACATCCACCCTGCCGCCATGGCCTAAAAGCTTTTGTTTACTTAATTTGCTTCCTTGATTTGATTCCTACTGCCGCCGTTTCCCGAGATCGACGAACTGCAATTCTCTCTTGCAGCTTCTGCCCTTCCTTTTTTAATTTCCCCCATCGATTCCATTTCTTCTTCTTCTTCTTCTTCTTCTTCTTCTTCTTGTTTGTGTCTGCCATGACATGATGCCATACGTGCATCGATCTGTCGGCTCAGATTGTGCTACAGCTGATGATTTTATGCTCACACACTTCACTGGCGCGCACACGCACACGCACAGGCACACAGTCATATCCAGTGTGCAGGCAGCGAGCGAGCTAGTTCAGTCGCAGCTGCCTCCTCATTTCGGGCAAATCGTCTCTCTCTCTTTCTATTTCCCTTTCCTTTCTTGTGCTTCCCCCCCTAGCTCTGGCCTTTTGCTTTCCTGCTTGCCTATCCACCTGCATACCCTTTTTGGGATTGATGGCTCTTCTTTCTTTCTCTCTTTGGCTAATTGCTGCTGGTGTTCATCTCATCAATCTCTCATCGTATGGAGCAGTACCAAAAAAAGTATAGTGCACAACATCTGCTTGCTCTTAGATTCATGGGGTTAGATTGGATTTAACTAGGTGTATACTATGTGATTATCTAGATCAGCTAGCTAGTAATGGTCTTGCTTGTTCTTTTGCTGATGCATTGAGCTAGCAGGTGTTAGTTCATCATCCTTCAATTTGATGTACTGCAAATAGTTTTTTTTATTCACTCGCTTCTTCTTCTTCTTCTTCTTCTTCCCCTTTTCCATGTGATTTGATTGCTCCTGCCTGACTTTCAATTGGGTTATTTTTTTCCCCTCTTCTCAAGTTAAATCCGATGCATGGTTTTGTTCCACTTCTCAAGAAAGAAAATACTAAAGAATATATCACACGCATTACGAGGAGTCCACCACCAGTGTCATGCACTCCTCCCTACCACAGTCTTACATATATATGCATGCAAAAATCTGCTGTTTCTTAAGTAATTAATTCCCCTCTTAATTCTCTTGAGCCTTGGTAATTACTAACTCAAACAGCTGTCTTTTTTTTTTTGCTTATGCATGATCTTTCTCAAATACCAAAACGTTGGAGATGGACAGATCTGGCGGCCTTTCTTTTTCCCTTCTCTCTCATCCTCTTGTATGATAGCTTCTCCCTCTTTTTTATGGATCTCTGCTGGTGTTCACGTTGAGCATCTCTTTGATCTATAGATTTCTTTGGTTTTCATGGCTAACTGCAGTGTTTTTTTGGCCTGAAATGACCGCAAGATATTTGCTTTATTTTCTGCTCAACTGATTAATAATGACGGGATAATATAATTCGCTAATTATTCTGGAGTTAGATCAAGATGTACTTAATCATCCTGTGATGACTCCAGAAAATAATAATCTTGCTCACTATAAAATCACTAATAGCCATCGTTTACCTTGCCTTTGCCCGCAAATGCGTTTCTGACGTCTAGGTAAAGAGAACTTTTACGGTCGTCTGTGTTGTACTGAAACAGTGTCCTGCACACGCTCATCCCAGGCCCAGCTTTAAGGTTAATCGAAGGCACTTCATGATCCCCCAGAAATCTTGACTTATCTGATCTTAATTATCTCTTCTGTCCCTTCCTGAGAGATAGATCTAAGGGTGCCAGTGAATAAAACAAGTCAAATTTCTTCAGGATCTTCATGGTATAGACAAACTGTAGTGATGAATCTTAGAGTCTTGTAGATAAAGGAGCTTGTAAAGAACCTATAGCTGCAGGGTTATTATGTAGGTTACTCTAAATTAAAGGAGTTACTTGAAAGTTAGTAAGATGTATCACCCAGTTCAATGGTGATAGCTGTTATAGTCTATTCTGAAGTCTGAACAGCTCCACTGCTCTTTTTAGAGTCCTTGACTGCTGTTCAATGGTTCTGTTATATATAATCTTGATTGTTTTTGCTAATCTTTCATTAGCAATCCAATTCAAGTTCTGAAATGGATGAATCTTGGTGTTTAGACCCTCATATCACATGTGTCATGTGGTGCTTTTTTTTTGACACAGTCCCATACCACATCCCTGTTTTCTTGAAGATAAGACCATTGTTGCATCTTCATTGTCACTAAGTTCAGCTGCTTCATGCAGTCCATGCTCTTTATTTGGGCCGTGCTGCATTATTACTGTAGTACTGTTTAAACAGCAGGAGCTTCTGTGAACAAACATGCTGATCTCTAATTCCCTATGTATTAGTCTTGATCATCATTTAACCAAACAAGCTAGCTAGCCTAATTAACTCAAATACTTTCATATGCCGAACTCAAACTGTAACTGTGTAGCTTCTGTCAAATTTTTAGCTTTGATTATACTTGTATATATAGTTTAGTAGACATTCTTCAGACAAATTAAATATATTTCCTAAACGTTTCCATGCATGAGAATGCAAAGCATTTACATTGTGGACTAATTTCAGATTCTGTTCATGATGTGTGCCCTGCAGGATGGACAAAATCCTTGAACGTTATGAACGCTATTCATATGCTGAAAAGGCTCTCATTTCAGCTGAATCCGAGAGTGAGGTAAAACAGTGGCCGTTGCAAGATATATTGCTACTCCTTTCCTATTGCGCTAGCATTTCAATCTTTTCCTTGCTACCTTTTTTATCACATGTTAACAAATTAAGCATTTTTTGTGAATGATAAATCGTTGTACTCGCCACAATTAGCTAGATGTAGGGTAACCTTCTGTTTCATGCTTTTTGACTTTAAATCGTGTCCTTTTGCCCTCTGGCGTATTTCCAAAATTTCTACAGATTGGGATACCATGTAGGAGAGTTCCAATTATCTTCATTTAATCCCCTCAGCTTTTATTTATTCTGGGCATGCAATAGACCACCTGGAAGTCTCCTTGTGAAGCATCGTAGCAAAGTTATGATCTGTACACTAATTCTTCTGTAAATTAAATAATGATTACAGTTGTGTACTGTTTTTTCAACTACAATTTATTCTTTTTTTTTCATACTCTGGTTTGATTGTTTCTTTATGTGTTTCATCGAGCAATTTATACATAAGGAAAACACACAAAGAAAATGCATAATACATTAATAGCAATGGTAGAATCAGGTTGGACCAAATATATACTTTAATAGTGATGCTCAAATACTCCCTACTTCCCTAAATGTTTGACGACATTGACTTTTTTATACACGTTTGACTATTCGTCTTATTCAAAAAAATTACATAATTTTAATTATTTTTATACCATTTCATTTATTGTTGAAAATACTTTTATGCATATATATAGCTTTACATATTTGACAAAAAAAATTGAATAAGACAAATAGTCAAATGTTTATAAGAAAGTCAACGGCGTCAAAAATTTAGGAAAGGAGGGAGTAGAAATTGTTCGAGATAAGTTTTGGCCAATATATACTTTGTACACAAGTTGCACTATGCCAATGATGTACTTTAGGGGATGTCATTCTAACTAAGGTATTGTGCTCGATCTATTTCAGTTTTCTGTAAGGCTAGCTGTTTCTCTTGTCAGAAATAAAAAGAAATATGAAATATAATCAACCTAATATTATTTAGCTTTCTACTTGCAACCTGATGAAGAAAGCATTAGGAATAAATTGATTTTGTACCTTTCAAAAGTTCATGTACATTTTAAAATTTTTAACAAGTTCTTTTGATATGTTATTTTTCAATTCGATGAATTTCTACCTTAATTCACTTTTAACTGGAGTATCAAGGCTTAAAAATATTTTTCATCTACTAATAAATTAATTTAAGAAGCTACAACTCCATAATTTAGTCAAATATTCATATACATGGTTTGTATTTGAGGATTTGGTATATATTCCACTATTGCTGGCCACTGAGGATTTCAAGTACACAGTTAGGGTCTTTAATCTTTTAGTAAATTTCACAAAATGGCATATCTTACCACACTATTGTAAAACTACAAATTTAAGATTTGCATTACAAAACTACATATTTAGGCATCCTATCACAAAACTACAGATTTAACATCATTACAAAAACAGTAATATTACGAATCTCAACTTCAAAATCTTTAATTCTTTGGTACCTTCACCACTAAATATGTATTTTTGTGACATGAAAATTTAAATTTATAGTTTTGTGATAAAGTTGGTGCTAAATTTCTACCAATAGTTTTGTGATACATGTTCTTAAATCTATAGTTTTGTGACATTTTGGTATTACTGGTATCTTTGTGAAATTTAATCTTAATTTTTTTAATATTTGGTTCAACCTCTTTATGTTTACAGTAACACTCCCTCTATTCCATAGTGTAAGATTTTTCTAACCTCTTGTTCAGATCCATTGAATACTAATGAATCTAGGGATATGAATAACCATATACATTGATCAATGGGTGAGAAAGTCTTACAATATAGAATGAATGAAGCAGTTCTCTAATTCACAATAATAGTAATTAGCTCGCAGAAAAGATCAACCGATCACACACACACATATATGTATATATATATATATATGTTTGTTGATACTGACAAAGAGTTCTTTTTGTACAGGGAAATTGGTGCCATGAATACAGGAAACTTAAGGCAAAGATTGAGACCATACAAAAATGTCACAAGTAATAAATTTCGAACTAATTAATATCGCTAGCTTGTTTATTGTTTCAAAACAATTTAAAAGAACAGTTCCGGTATTAACTACTTAAGATGATGTGTGAACCTACATATGTATCCCGTAGACACCTCATGGGAGAGGATCTGGAATCCTTGAACCTCAAAGAACTGCAACAGCTAGAGCAGCAGCTGGAGAGTTCATTGAAGCACATAAGATCAAGAAAGGTACGACCTTTTCAGAGAATGGAATAATTTTTTTTATGAGAACACAGTACAACGTAGATGCTCACAATACACGCACACTCTCCCCTAGGAACGCACGCGTGCAAACCCCCCTATAAGCATCTCCGAAGACTGGCCGGCAAATCCTAGAGAAACCTCGAAGTCGCCACGGACGCCTCGTTTTCAGACAATGGAATATTTTTATTCAAATTCCGGGCCTCTACACACCAAAAGTAGAAAAATACTAGATTATTACAAATAAATGTGGTGATTTAGCTTCAATAGCTTACCTTATATGGTTGCCTGTTCTGTTTCAAACTGGACTGATATATATATATATATATATATATATATATATATATATATATATATATATATATATATATATATATATAATAGTTCATGCCTGAGTTACACACATATCCAAAGAGATGTATTTTGCCTTTTCAGAAATTATTTAAGTAAAAAATTTGCATATTAATTTTGGAGTACATTTTCCAGATATGATTACTACTAATTCGAACAATATATATATGTCTGTGTTTGCAGAGTCACCTTATGCTCGAGTCCATTTCTGAGCTGCAGAAAAAGGTGACCAATTGAACTACACTGTGTATGCATGCATATTATATTGGAAATTTACAAATGTGCCATTACAATTTTACAAAGTTGAAGATATGCCATTGGTATCACAATGATATGTGAGACCCGCGTAAGTCAATGACATGTGGGTCATGATGGCATATCTCTAATTTTGGAAAATTATAATGGCATCTTTGCAATTTTCCAATATATTATATTAAATGGTGAACTGATGGTGGTGCTTTTTTTTTTTTGCATGAGTGCAGGAGAGATCACTGCAGGAGGAGAACAAGGCTCTGCAGAAGGAAGTAAGCTAGCTGTTGTAATTTGCCAATGGAGGCATTAGGGATATAAGTACTTCATGCACTGGTTTAGATCAAATCAGTTAATTAATCTTGTGGACAGTTTCCAATCCATCCATGGCTATAGTTAACGATATTTTGCTGCATGCAGCTAGTGGAGAGGCAGAAGACTGTGACTGTGAGGGGGCAGCAGCAAGTAGTGCAGTGGGACCAAGCCCAGGCCCAAGCCCAAGCCCAACCCCAGGCCCAGACAAGCTCCTCCTCCTCCTCCATGCTCAGGGATCAGCAGGCTCTTCTTCCACCACAAAACATCTGGTATACACATAATTAATACTCATCAATCTCATCTCATGTACGTGTATCATTCCAGTAGATATACAAACATCTGGTAATTATACTATCAGTAGTGTATATGGGCATGCATCTATATATATGTTGGTTGTTTGGGGGAGAGAGTTATTATTTGGTTACTACGTACGTATAGATGTCACTGCTGGTCTACTTTTCTCATTAACTGCATGTCTAATTAAGCATGGTTATATATATGCATTAGCTATCCGCCGGTGATGATGGGAGAGAGAAGCGATGCGGCGGCGGCGGCGGCGGTGCAGGGTCAGGTGCAACTCCGCATTGGAGGCCTGCCGCCATGGATGCTGAGCCACCTCAATGCTTAAGATGATCATCGACAACAGCTTCAGCTAGCTTGCCCCCATGCATGCGAGCTAGCTGGATATGCACGTACCGATCGATGGGAGCAACCGTTGATTAATCGATCTCTCCTAGCGATGATATGCATGATCATTCTCCTAAAATGAAATTGATCTAGAAAAAACCTAGCGATTAATTAAGCTGTTCTTATATGTGTTTGCTTGCCTTGCTCCTACATATACATGAGATTTGCAAGAAAATTACGAGCAAAAGGTGGCTGCTGCCGCTGCCGTACGTGTCTTTGTGTAATTGATCAGCACGTTACCTAGTGCTGCTCCCCCCTACTGATGATCGATATTTATGCATGCAATTGTGTGCATATAAAATATATTTGCATGCCTGCTCCCATGCCGGTTAATTAATTAATTTATACTTGCGTTTATGTATATGTTCTAATTAACTGTAGCTGCAAACTAATCGATCGAATTATCTTCTGCGAATTGGATGACGTACAGGCGATAAGCTTGGTGATTTGAATTCATTCACTGTGGAAATTTAGAGTTCAAGATAATATATACTCTTAACGTATGAGTACTTTGAATAATTAGTGCATACATGCACATCTTTATTGTCTTACGGTATATCCACTGGCAATATTAATATAGAATACATCCTATGTTAGTATTATGAACAATAAAAAAATCTAAGCAATCAAATTATGTGTTCTAAGTTCTAACTACTAGTAAAAAGAATTACCCGGTCTACTACCAATAGTTTAGGACTTTAGTTGATATTAATTATAAATTTAAACCAGTTATATAAATATGTTGTGAAGAAATATGAATTACATATGTATACTAGCATTGTTTGGAAAAATATGTATTTTAGAGATGAAATACAATAGAACAACTTATATAATGTAACATTAAAGTATATAAAGTAGTAGTTGATAACATAATTTATAAAATAAAGTTGGTGGTCGGTAAATCCGTTGCCATCACCGGTGCCGTATAGATATGATCGTTAATAACAAAAAAAATTGTATAGATTGATTCTACCAGTGGCACTGATTATCATAAAAAATGACTAACTATTATTTATTAGTGATGAAAATGGATAAATATTGGTTATATGAATTCATGAAACTGTTAGAGCTGTATCCATGGAGTGATTGTTTAGCTTTTTTAGGAAAAAAATCCAAACAACATATTTATAAATAAAATTTTAAAGTATGTTCTTAGTTATCTAAAAGCCAAGGCTGAAAAATAAACTACAACGAAGAAAACTTAAAATTTATTCCAAATTTAAAATTAAAAATTTAAATTTTGACTTATAATAAGCATAAACACAAGCACATTTATGTGATATATATATATATATATATATAAATATATATATATATACCGTATAACACAGATTGTGAATTAGTTGATCTTTTTTATTCTAATGGACCAAACTTTTCATAAAAATGGCTAATGATATACTATTAAGTTTCATGCACCGATCATTTCAACTTAAATGCTTAAGCTGACGAGGACACACGGGGTAATTCATTCTATATATATTTCAAAAGTAGCCTAAAATATACTATCTTGGCTGGAGCTATTTAAAAAATAAATTATAGGCTACTTATTTTACATTTCGTGCTTGCCGACAAGGATCTACCCGTAAGGTTGAATAAATAAACAATTTGCTCTTTTAGTTTTTTGTTGATAATAATTCCTCATTTAGCAATGGATTGGTTAATTGGATAATAATATATACTGATGGAGCTATAATCATCGTCGGTGTCACCTCTGTTAGGATGACACATATGTTACAAATATACAATAGACTACTACCAGTTGGAGTGTAAAAAGTTCATTTGGTATTAAATGACACCACAACACGTACAGCAATATATATTGTGTTTTATTAAGCTCTGGTATTGTGTTTTATTTAAAAAAAAACCGTCAACGTTAGCGTTGGTATTGCATGCAGTACACTGCAAGTCAAACAAATCTTTATGCCTTCTCCATCTTGGCCTTTTCATGTCGATGTCTCGATCACCAAAGGGAAAAAAAAAGAGAAAGAAAAGAAAAGAGAGGTGTCCTTGATTTGCAGTGGCACTGGGCCGACACGATTGAGAAGGCTAGCCAATAAGATTTGAGCCCATTAACAAGACATGATTCATCATGTTTCTCCATGATTTGGATGGCCACGTTGATGAATATCTCCATCATTCTCTGCTGCTTGATTGCATTTGCTTCCTTTTTGCCTTTTTCACTCATCTCCAGCCATATGTTTGTTCCTTGGATAATCATCATTCATTCACTTGCTTTTCTGGAACCTTTCCCCCCTTTTTTTTTCCATCTTTTTTTTTTCTCGAAGACTCTGCAACCTTTCTTGTTCATCCAAAGCTGCAATTTAAACACTAGCCAGTTGTAGCGACAATTTTTACCTTTTTCTATTCATCGATTCCAAAAATATATAAATATTTTTAAATTATTTGCTAGTAATTAGATTAAAATAAGACTATAATATGCCTTAATAAATAAGTAATCGGTAGATATAATAGAATATCAGGGGATAAAATAATAATGGTTTTAAATGATAACTGATTGATGAGATAAATAATATAAAAATACTCTCTCTATTTCAAGTTATAAGTCGTTTTGACGTCAAAACACTTCGAGTTTGACTAAATTTATATACAAATATAGTAACAAATACAACAAACACCAAATTAGTTTCATTAAATCTATAATTAGAGATATTTTATAATAGATGTGTCCTAGATGGTAAGTATTTATTACCTTTTTATTTAGAGTAGTTTGACTCTGACTTAAAGACAAAAACAACTTATAAACTTATACTATAGGACTCTAATAATATATATAAAATACTTATATTTCTCAACATATATCACAGTTATATGGAACAGTATCTAGTTATTATAGAGCATTTTAGGAAGAAAGAATGGTGGTCTAAGAAGGGTTGGGAGGGTCCGGGTCCGGGTCGGGCGACTGGGCGAGCGCGAGGTCGGCGGGGGAGAGGGTGCCGGAGTGGTCGGCGTCGAGCTTGTCGAACTCCTTCAGGAACTCCGATATCTCCTCCTGCCTGATCTTCCCCAGCTCCTTCAGCTTGTACAGCACGAAGTCCGCCGCCCCCACGCGCCGGTCGCCGTCCAGGTCCGCCGCCTCCAGGTCCATGCTCGTCGTCCGCCGCCGCGCCACCCACCGCGCCACCTCCCTCTGCCGCCGCTCCGTGTACACCTCCGCCGCGTACAGGAAGAAGAGCGCCACCACCACCGTGCTCACCGTGATCCACGCCACCGCGAACGCCCTCCCCGCCTCCGACGAGAAGCTCCGGTCGCCGTACCCCAGCGTCGTCACCGTCGCGCACGCGCAGTACAGCGCGTCCACCGGGCGCATCCCCTCCACCTTCCACAGCACCGCCGTCCCCGACGCCACCAGCAGCGCCAGCAGCACCCCCGCGGTGTACAGCTTGTACCTCACCTTGTTCGCCTCCATGGCGCGCAGCATCCGTGCCTCGCCGCCGCGGTGGGCGTGCAGCGCGCGGAAGAGGAGCGCCTCCTGCTTCTCGACGAGGTAGTCGGCGGCCTTGCTGAGGAAGGTGCCGACGAGGGCAACGCCAGCGAAGGCGAAGGCGCAGGCGAGCAGCTTGGCGGCGTCGCTGGCGGGGACGAGGTCGCCGTAGCCGACGGTGGTCATGGTGACGACGCAGAAGTAGAGGGCGTCGAGGGCGCGGGCGGTGCGGGTGCCGGACATGTGGTCCATGGCGAGGTAGAAGGCGAGAGAGCCGAGGAGGAGGTACGCGGCGAGGAGGAGGCCGACGAGGCGGAAGCTGGGGCGGGCGGCGGCGCCGGCGCCGAACAGCGTCTTGGGAGGCGAGGAGGTGTGGTTGGCCGTGGACAGTGGGTCGGAGGAGGGCGCCGTCCTGCAGCGGCGGAACCTTCTGGCCCCTTCCTGGTGAAGCAGCGGTTGGTCGACGGCCGGCGCCATTGATTGACCGTAGCCGTAGGTAGAAACAAACATTTTTCAGGAGATGTTCAACAATCTTGACTCTCCATACTTAAGAAAGAAGAATGTTCTAGCATCTCACAGTCTTGATGAATGGACCATCTTACTGTACTAACGAACCAAATTGCCTTGTTTATTGCTGGAACCCACATACTACTCTCACCTTTGTACAGTAGTCTGTCCAAAGCCTTTTCTTTTGCTGAGTAACTTTTTGTTGTGGCATGCAGTCTATACTTGGCCCAGAGGGAAATGGGCTGGCCCTGCCCAAGCTCGCTCCCTCTGTAGTATGTACCTAGGTATTTCTTTAGAGAAAACATAATTTTAATAAGATATCTATTTCAGATTTGAGGTTATTGTATAACTGACTCTATTTTGAAAGCTAACTGCGTATTTTTCACTTTACAGATTTGACCCCGGGCTGACCCTAGTCCGTCAAGTGAGCATAGCGGTGTTAAATGAGACATGAAGGTACGTTTATATACGCGTATACTATTTAGAGTTTAATTTTTTATTTTTGTTATGGCTTGTAGAAGTCATATTTGAACTTGCATATTTGTGTAGTGATATATCTTATATTAATCTATATTCATAAATTTTTTTAAAATTTTTTAATGATTATTTAGATAGCATGCATTAGATAAGAGGACATCATCTCGAGGGTTTAGAACACTTTCCCCAATTTAACATGCGGAAATTTGCATAAACTTGATTAACTCTTCAATTAATCGATCTAGAGTAAAAAATAACGACCCTACGTTTCTTTATGTCTAGCAGTCCATTATAAAGCAAGATTATTTTGCTTAGAGAACTAGAAATCTATAAACCCTGCACCATGCATGTATGGAACCGCAAGAAATCATAATAATTGGTGAGTTCAATCATGAAATAAGTCTTTATTCATAAGATATACGTTCGTGTTGCATGTTTGACTGAATCAGTCCATGCATACATCTCTAGGGAGTGCACGCGAGCCACGAATTAATTAACGACATATATTTGGAGCCCTAATTAGTTATATCTAATAACAGCTAGCGATGAACAGTTGTTCATTCTTCTGTAGCTCTGCAGCAGCCATGCATATTAATTAATTAATTACGACGTCGACGTAGGTATTAATTATATACTGTAGTACGTAGCTGGTCAATTCTTCTTCTTCGTCTTCGTCGTCGTCGTCGTCTAGACGACAGGGTAGGAGGGTGCCATGGCGACGCCGCACGCGCCCTGGCTGCTGCCCACGTCCTTCTCCAGCTTCATGTAGCCACCCTCCCCCCAGGTGGCGCCCCACGAGTTCTTGATCAGCCAGTAGGCGCTCCCGTCCGCCGCCGCGCCATAGCCCACCATTGTCACCGCGTGGTTCAGCGTCGTGCCGCAGCTGTCCGCCGTGAACACGCCGCTGCTGTAGTGCTGGAACAGCGGGCTGCTCCCCTCGATGGCCACCGACACCGGCTGGTTCGCCACGGCGGCGGCGAGCGCGGCCTCGTCGTTCGGGTTCACGCGCTGGTACCCGCTGATGGTGGCGGCGGCGACGGCCGACGTGCCGTCGAACTGGCACGTCCCCTGCTGGGCCTGGTAGGGGTAGGCGTCCTCGGTGGTGACGCCGCCGCTGTTGGCCATGTACTGGAACGCCTTGTCGAGGCTACCGCCGGAGCAGCCCCCGTTGTCGGAGCAGTCGAGCAGCTGCTGCTCCGACAGGGACACCAGCTCGCCGGTGGTGATCTGGTGGATGCCCTCCACGGCCGCCACCGTGGAGAACGCCCAGCAGCAGCCGCAAGGTCCCTGGTTCTTGACGCCGGTGACGGCGCCTTGCTGCCGCCAGTCAACCGCCGGCTGCTGGTCCTCCGACGAGAGGGTGGCGTTGGCGTACATGAAGGTGACGGCGCCCGAGGACGACGGCGGCATGGTGCTGGGCTTGTAGCCCGTGTAGATGGCGGCGAACTCGGCGTTGGTGAGGTCGGTGAACCTGTTGGTGGCGAGGCGGTAGCGCTTGCCGGCGGCGGCGTTGGACCTGTCGATGAGCTCGACGTTGGCCTTGAACGCCCGGAAGCGGCGAGCCTTCTCGGCGGCGTCCCTGTACGTGCGGCCGTGCTCGGCCATCCACTTGCTGTGCCTCTCCTCCATCGTCGACGCAGCCATCGTCACCTTCGCCATTGCTGCGGCGACGAGGGCCGCCATGAGCAGCAGCTTGCTCATGCCGCAGTAGAGATCACCAAGAGCCATCGATACTCGATAGATAGATTAGTGTGGTCTGCTTGCTTATCGTAGTAAGTAGGTGTGATTCTCGAGCCATGCAAGCTAGGGTTTATATAGATCGAGATGCACGTAGAGTACGTAATTAAGCATGCGTGCATGTAGTATGGTGTGAAAGCGTTTAGAATTAATTAATTCCATTCAACGAGCGACGACGAGCAGCCAATTGGATCCACCAGTCCACGCCCGGTCGACACAAGGCCAGCAGCGTTCCTTCCTGCCCGCTCGATCGGCACGATGGTCGCTGCATATATATATATATATTAGAGTCTGTGATTAAATGTTTGAAAATTTTAATTTCATCGATCAATTTCAGTTACTGTTGTTAGATGATAATACGAAAGAATGCAGTGAAAGAGCATGTAGCCTAGTGACCTGAGTAACACCCAAGGTTCTAGGTTCAAATCTCCATAGGAGCATGAATTTCAGATTGGTTATTTGAGGGGCTAGATCCCCTACTTGGGCTAAGCTCCCAGAGTTTCTGAAATAAAAAAAAATGGCCGCATATATCCGAGTGGATATATAGGCCGGGTAAAAATACACTTCTCTAAAAAAAATATGAAAGGATGGCTGCATATATCCGAGTGGATATAGAGGGCGGGTAAAAATACCTTCTCTAAAAAAGTTATGAAAGGATGCACGCAAGTCAAAAAAAACCATATACGCCCTCCCATGCATTGCACACGTGTTTGACATAAGAACAAAAATCAAACGTTTCATCAATATTAGTAAAAATGTTCTTATTATATACTCCTCGTTCCGTTTCATATTATAAAATTTTCTAAATTTATCAATGTTTATTTTGTTTGTACTAGTTTCCTAGCTAGCAGGTTAATTAACTACTGATTTCAAACAAAGTAATTAAGCCAGCTAGCAATTAATTAGTGCAAAATGGAAATACCGTGTGCATCGAGCTAGATTGATCGAAGTCCTGTATGTTGATTAGACTTTTCTAGATGGATTATATTCGTGCCGTCCCCGGTCGATCGAGCGGAGGATCATTTCCTGCCTAATTAATTTGACCGGGAAATGAACAACATCTAAATATATAGGTACATATACGCAAGCTTCTACTATTTTTTCAACTTGAGCGCTAATTGAGTACTCTATGATACCTCAGTTAAACTTGTTCACATACATGACTTGCAAATTACTAAATTTTAGAACAGAGTCGGAAACTTAATTTTAAATACACTACCAATATACCTGTCGCTACGACCCAATTTAATAATATAAATAATATATTTTAAATTTTTTTAAAATGCAATCATATATAAACCAAGCACTCAAACTTATTTACATATCTGGTGTTATTCTCTTCATAATCGACATGATTATACCATCCTATTATTACTCATCTTCCGATAATGTAACAACACGTATGCGCGCACACATAAAAACACTTTAATCAACTAGCATTTTTAATATAAAATTAGTGAAGGAAATAAAAGTATCATTGCAGATAACATGCGCTACGTACCGCTACGACACAACTGTGAAGCATATGCCAACATTCATTGCTGCTACAGACGACATTAATGTATTGTTAGCCACGGAAGTACTAGTGCGCTAGCTATCTACCAACGTTTATTGCGGTTAAGAACGATGCAGACAATAGATTTGGTCTATTGTCTACCCAAATTTGGTCTTGATTTTGCTTATTAATTACGTATTTACGTTCATACTTCCTCTATCCCATAACAACCCAACCTAGTACTGGGTTGATTGGCTTGTTATGGTAGAGAGGGAGTGTGTATGAAAATCATGTCTCCTTTTGCTTATATATACTTGGTTATTATATCATATTGTGCGTTTCGTCTGGATTTTCTGAAAATAGCACGCTATAGATAAACCTCCAGGGTGCCAAATTAAACAACAGGAGTATGAAACCTTAAACGCAAGTTCCAAAAGAAATGGTCAACCTCTAATAATCTGAGGTCACAATCACTTAAACATTTCTGCCCGCTAACAAAAATGGAAAACGTCCTTGCATGGTATCAGCCTGAATGAACGATGCTAGTAATTCCAATAAGATGAACCAAAGCAACAGACAGGGGGTTCTTTCTTTCTCCCTGCATTTCAGTTCTTTTTTTCCCCTTATCCTAGTCCTTGTTTATGTTAGGATTAGAAAAGCTAAGTACCAGCTAACTGAAGAAAAAGAGAGACAAGATCAAGGAATAGCAGAGATGTCTGATCTTCCAGGCTTCCTGAGCGTGCGAGTGCTGAGAGGGGTAAACCTTGTCAGTCGTGATGCTACCGGCAGTGACCCCTACGTTGTGCTTCACTTGGACCATCAGGTGGCCTGCCTCTCTGCCTCTTTTCTTTAGTTAGTTATTAATCACTACATATACATACTATACTCTCGATCAGATTGGCTCACAACTCTGAAAATACTGAGATATCCTAACCTGTTTGTCATCGATAGTGCATGCACATCAAGATATGTCTCTCTTATCATTCGATGCCTGTGCAGAAAGTAAAGACAGGTGTGATGAAGAAGACGGTAAACCCAGTTTGGAATGAAGAACTGACTTTAGCTGTCAAGGATCCAGCAACACCTATAAAGCTAGTGAGCATATGCGTCCCTATCTTACATCAAATTCTGGTACACCAAACTAAACTGACAATTCCTTGTAACTGTTACTGAATTCTGATAGCTGCCTCATGTATCAAATAGGAGGTTTTCGACAAGGACACATTCAGTAAAGATGACCGGATGGGCGATGCAGAGTTTGACATCGAGGCTCTGATGCAGATCGTGAAGATGGATCTGGAGGACATCCGCAGTGGCACTGTCGTACGCACCGTGCGACCTGGAAGACAGTGCTGCTTGGCGGACGAAAGCAACATTATCTGGGAGAACGGTCAGATTGTGCAAGACATGCTTCTCAAGTTGAGAAATGTTGAGACCGGCGTGGTGCACCTGCAACTGAAATGGGTGAAAATTACAGGTACTCTCAACTTACCAAGGCTAGATTCAGACTCATTTGTTCCTCCACATTTAGCACAATAGCACTTGACGGTTGCTGATGATCATCTACAAAAGTTTAGAAGTACAGATTGTGTATTATTGGTTACTATTACCGGATTCTTGCTAGAATCAACACGATCAAATTAGCAGGCCTATAGAAGTTTTCTTTCTCTTTTAATAATTTCCTGCAAGTTAACTATGTTGTTGAGCCAGTAGCAGTAATGGTAGAGGATCTATAGTTCCATACCAATAACCTGCAATTTAGACAGCGTGATATAGCGTTCCGACTTGAAATTTCAGTGTAAGCCTGTTGCGTAAGTCAGGAGTGTTTGAATATCCAATCTCCATTACTCATCAGTCATTACTATGCCCAAATTCTTAGCACCTTCCAGAGTAACCTAAAATAGGATGGCTTATAAGCTTTTGTTTTAAGCTGTGGCAATTGGCAATGGCAATCTAATAAATTTTCTTTCACATTAGGCTGAAGAATCTGCATTTTGGTACATCATGCAAAGTTAAATGTTTTATAGAGTAAATGTAACTTTGAATTTATTAATCCCCGCAAAAAAAAACTTTGAATTTATTAAGTTTTCCCCTAGATCTGTGGATTCATTCATTGGAACATCCAAATGTAACCTAACATGATCAATTCTGGTGTTGTAGATATTGGTTCCTCAACTTGGTGAAGAAATCCACTTCAAAAGAAAACTTGGTGAAGAAATCAATGTTGATTATTTCAGCATTTTACCATACAGAAATGTTGTGCTCTTCTCACTAAATGTAGTTGTATATGTAATTTCTATGACAATGTTGGGAATTCTAAATGCAAGTCTTGTTTGTAACAAATATAGTAGGTTGATCAGAACTGATAAAATGTATTGCTTGGACACACAGTCTACGTGGGATTTCAGTTGTTTGTGGCTCATGAACAGGCGTTCCCCTGTATTTCGACTTACTTGCGACCCATATTTATTAGGCTATGCGGATCCATGCCGCCCACCCATATTTCTTGAGTGGAATAAGTTCACCTTAGATCCCTCATGTTGACACCGAATTTCAAAATCGAACTATAAATGTGCGAATCCCGTTTAAAATGTTCGAGAGCAGTATAGAGGATGGTTTAGTTGATGTGGCATCCTAGTCAGCAAAAGAAAACTTAAAAAAAATTATGGGGCCCACTTGTTAGTCAAATAGAAAACCCCTCTATTATAGTCGTCCAGGGATGAGGTTGGGTTGGACTAGGAGGGAATAGTGCCCAGGCTAGCACTGTTCATCGTCTTTCTCTTATGTCATGTAATAGACATGTTAGCGATGGCTTGACATGTCTCATGGGACGGCTCATCCACATGAGGTGATGGGTGGCGCTCACGATGACGATATGACCATAATATGTCCACTAAGGTTTGGTCTCATGAGGAGAGAGAAAACGATTGATGAGCTCTGGTGGATAACATGGCCAGGTTAGTGCATCAAAATGCATTCCGGGGTGAGTGGAATTTTCTAAGTTGGTGGTGGTAGGGGGAGGGGGTGTAGAGGAGTGTCGAAGTAGGCTAGCGTTGTCCTCGTGGATCTAAGTACAGGAGGATGGTAGTGGTGCCTTTAGTGATGTTGACTCTGATGATCCCCGAGAAAAGGCTGTAGTCTAGGAGCTTCATGGTGGCGAAGCGAAGATAGCAGTAGCCTCATTTGGGGCTGAGGTGTCCTAGGGTTGCGCACAAGTGCAACCCTTGACATACAAGAGTAGAGGATGAGGCGGTGGCGCCAGTGAACTCCAACGGAGTTCTTGCAAAAAAGAAAGGAAAAATGTGGAGTTTTAATAAGGAAGGGGATGATGTTGACACAAAATTGCACCACCATATGGAAGGCCTGAGAAACTTGCTAACTCCAGTGCATGTCCTAATCTTGAGGTTGAGGTTTAGAATATGCCAGTTAATTTGACAATGTCTAAGTCACGTACAAAGGTGTTTATTAGCTGACTCTCTCAATCGTCACGTAAGCAAATATGGTGATGTGGAGCAAAGAGAGGAGAGAGAAATACTGTTGTCATGCATGACAATGGCTTAGAGTCGACTCTTAGCATTTATTAAAGAAAACTTTATTGCATGACGGTGTATAAAAAGGAAACTAGCGTAATAAAAAATATTTTATTGTATTAATGAAGAAATCAAACCTAACTCTCCTTTTATACGTATTATTATAAAATAGACTCTTGTTGCTGATGTGACTTAAGATAGAGACTACAATGAGCTTTACCATTGAACATGCTCTAAGTTTAGGATCGAAGATTTCTGAAATATGGTATAGGAATGATTTCACAACTCGGCGTCAATGGAAGAAACTTATTCCTTGTTGAGCCGATACGGGATTTCGATTTCCTTCGGCCCATTTTTATTGGGCCCGTGGATTCACGGCCGCCGCCGCCCGCAGTTGCGCTCCGACTCCGGCTCGCCGTCGCAGCGGATCGTCAGTCTCTTCCTGCCGCCGTTCCATTGCCCATTGCTAAAGCATCAGCTGTCCGCGGGGCCGTCCCCAAATCGACCACCCCCTACCGAAAGCCTCCGCGTATCGTATACTTCAAGAGCAAGACCCTCGAACCCTATCACCTCCATTCATCCCCTCCGCCTCAAGGTACGCCCTCGCCCTCACTTTGTTCGGATTGTGTGACATCCACATTCATCGCAGCCGCTCCGGGGGATCTCTTCCGGCGGCGGGTACAGACGGCGGTGGTTTCTCTATGCTGACAGCATGCGCAAGACCGGCGTTTTGCCTGTACGTTTGGCTTCGAACTGATGAGCTACTATGTTTGGCTTCAAACCGATAAATGATCATCACAAGATGAGTTCTTGCTGATAGTTGCAACCATGACACCAACTACTACTTCAATTTACTGACTGCCGCTTAAATTTACTTAATTTGTTTGCATTTGCTACTTGTATAAACTTCGTTCGAAGAAACATCTGTTTGAAAAGATGGCGAAAAAAGTTGACTTTGTTGATAAACATGGTGCTGTTATGGAGCTGGCTTCTGTGCTAGCTACTCTATGTAGAAATTGAGACCAGTGGCTTGGCTGTGCGAACAAGTGATGGTATGGCATTACTCTATATGCGAAAAGAGCCAAGTTGCTGCTCTTTGTTCCACTTTGTTTAGTTTTGTTGTTGGGACAACACTTTGTAGCCTGTTTCCCATGATGGGGATAGAAGGGTCTCCCTCTTCTGGGTTCTGGCTAAATACATTAGCTACACAAATTCAGATTTTACATTTTTCAAGGAAAGAAAAAATATATGTTAAACTGAAACTCCCAGGCCACCACAATTATGTTTGCTTTTCATCGTATCCATTTTGTATCCCAATGTTTTGAACGTGTTTTACTTTATATAGGTCATCCCTTATCCAGGATTCTTAAGTGAATGAAAGAACTCCCAAATGTCCAAAAATGGAAGCAATTGTTTCGGTTTCAATGTAGACCACAAAGAAATGGTCAACCCAACTCCTACGCTTGAGGCTCACATCTCATTATCCTTCTTAGGCTCCTTCCTAGAACTATTTAGGCTGATGAGGCTAGAGGGGGGAGGCAACACAGGCGCATTCTGGTGAGAGGCACACGGGAAGCAAGAAGTTGCCTAATTCTCATATTGAATTAGGCACTTCTTCATCCCACATTGCCTCTCATCGCACTATAGTATTAACTGATAACCCACAGGAACTAAACAACAATTAAATCCAATTATGGACGGATTGGTAGGCCTCTTGAAAGTACGAGTGGTGCGTGGGATTAACCTTGCCTATCGCGATGCAAGGGGCAGTGATCCATATGTTGTCCTTCGCCTCGGCAAGCAAGTATGCTTACTTTCGTTTATATATCTCTGATGATTTGCACCATCTCCATCATTTTTTTTTGTTTAGTGAATTGTTCTCAGCTTCTTATCTAGTTATCTGTTTTGGTTCTCTCTCAGAAACTGAAGACAAGTGTAAAGAAGAGATCTGTGAACCCTATTTGGCATGAAGAGCTAACTCTGTCAATCACAAACCGTACTGCTCCAATTAAGCTTGTGAGTGATGTTGTTTTCTTATAGGCACATGATTATTAACTGGTTATGATCTTTCATGTTCAAACCTTTTTCTTTAATGAAAGCTCACATTGTGGATTTTCTTTTTCTGTTGAAATAAACAGGAGGTGTTTGACAAGGACACTTTCAGTAGAGATGACCCAATGGGAGATGCAGAAATAGACCTAGAGCCTTTAATGGAGGTTCTGAACCTGGATCCAGAGAATATCCGGAACGGTACCATCGTAAGTACGATTCGACCATGCAACCAGAACTGCCTTGCTGATGAGAGTCACCTATGCTGGAGGAACGGCAAATTTGTCCAGGACATCATTCTCCGGCTGAGAAACGTCGAGAGCGGTGAGCTGCAACTACAACTGCAATGGGTGAAAATTCCTGGGAGGCACTAACTAATGACCATTTGGGGATCTTAGCTACTGAGACATCATCGACATGTTCGAATGCCAAAACAAATATTCTGCAAATGAATAATGCCAACCACGTTGCGACCGTGGGGCTGTTGTAACCGGAAAATACTGTACAAAAATGAAAATCATGTCAACCACGTTGTGATCATGAGGTTGTAACCAGCAAAGGGTTCATCAGATTAGCCAATATCTGTAGGAAGGGGAAATGGTGTTTAATGTTGTTGCCGAAATGTATGCAGGGCGAGATCTGTAAAAGCTTGGGGTGACATAATCAAATACAAAACATAGGAACCTGTTTGCTTGTGTTTGGAACAAATCAACAACAAACGATGTCTCTCATGTGGAATTTTTCTTCAGTGTCATGGCAATCACTATCTGAACTTTTGCCTCAATTTACTAGACCATCTTCTTAACAGTACACATACCAATTATCTTCAGAATTGCGCTTGCCGATGGACAAGTTCCGTTTTGCCATTCTGACAGGGAAAAAAAATGCAATTTTTGCACTGCCTTTTTTCTACTAGCAGTAACATTCTGCCTGAATTTCTACGGAGACGAGAGCATGGACAAATTATTGTGAAAGGGAGAGGGCAAAGAAGATGTCTTTGGTTTATGCAGCTGCATTATCGAGAGAGGAGAGGAGGTCGGGTCGTCGCCGAGGCAGAGGCCGAGGGAGGCGTCGTCGTCGCCGCTGGCTCTCGACCGCAGGCGTGGTGATAACCCAACCAGTGGCCATTGATGCGGCGCTCTCCTCCTCTTATCCTCACGCGAGGAGGAGGGAACGAGCGGATGCCATCCTCCTCGTCGCCGCATTATCCGCTCTTGATTAATCTGCAGCGCACGAGAGGGCGCAACAAGACAACCCGATAAATTCCACCACTTCCACCAGTAGGCTACAAATTCTCACCTGCTCCCCTGTTTCTTGGTTCCCCTCCTCTTCCTCCTCACCTCTCATCACACTGTCACACACCCTCACCTACCACTCTTCTTCTTCCTCCTCTCCTCTGACCTGCGGGTTGATCGCCGGAGCGGCGACAAGATGTTCGGCGGCGGCGGGCGGAAGCCGCTGGACTACGAGGAGCTGAACGAGAACGTCAAGAAGGTGCAGTACGCGGTGCGCGGTGAGCTCTACCTCCGCGCCTCCGAGCTCCAGAAGGAGGGCAAGAAGATCATCTTCACCAACGTCGGCAACCCGCACGCGCTCGGCCAGAAGCCGCTCACCTTCCCCCGCCAGGTCTTCCCAATACTAATTTTTCTTCGCATTCATCTTCTTCTCTAGATTCTAGATTCAGGCGTGTGCCCGATGATTTGATTGATGATTTCTCCTTGTTGCGCAGGTGGTGGCGCTGTGCCAGGCGCCGTTCCTGCTCGATGATCCCAACGTCGGCCTTATCTTCCCCGCCGACGCCATCGCGCGAGCCAAGCACTACCTCTCCATGGCACCCGGTGGTCTAGGTAACACCACTGTAGCATTCGAGAAATTTGGTTCTTCAATCCAGACGCTCCCAAAGTTGTGAGCTTTACAATAAAAAATGGATATTAGGGTTGTGAGCTTTACCTTCCTTGCAAAAGAAAGTGCCACCTTTTTAGTTGTGTGTGTATGTTGTTCTTGGCTCATAGCCATAAACACGAGTTTGTTGACACTGGTTATTACATGTAATCAGGTGCTTACAGTGATTCTCGAGGTATCCCTGGAGTAAGGAAGGAAGTCGCTGAGTTCATCCAGAGGCGTGATGGGTATCCAAGGTCAGAAAGAATGATCAAGAGTACTGATGACAAGTCTAAGCTAGAGTTCTTTTACATCATATAGCTTTCATAGCCATTCTCACACTTGTATTAAACCTTTTGCAGTGATCCAGAACTCATTTACCTGACAGATGGTGCCAGCAAAGGTGTGATGCAAATGCTGAATACCATTATCAGAAATGAGAGAGACGGGGTATGGTTATTCCTGAAAGGCTGTATTTTTCCTCTATTTGGTGTTATCTCTACTAAAGGCTAATTCTACAGATTCTGGTCCCTGTTCCACAATACCCACTTTATTCTGCTGCCATTTCCCTGTTTGGTGGTTCTCTCGTTCCATACTACTTAGAAGAAGAGGCTAACTGGGGACTTGATTTCGTCAATCTCCGACAGACCGTCCAATCAGCCAGGTCAAAGGGAATCACTGTGAGTGTTTTACTGAAATTTAAGAGTCACTCTATCTTATTGAGTCATTCATGCAGTTACTGTAAATGAGTTCATTAGCATGTGCCTGCATATAAATACATTCATAAAACAATACCTCTAGTAAAGTAAAAATAGCACCGAACTATTAATGAGTTCAAGTCTCTCTCCTTCTCGATTGGAAAACTGGCATGAGGTCTGGCTTTCATTAAGTGGAAAATGGCCACAGTTTCCAACCTCCTCACCACCAGATATTGTGTTCTCTTGATCCGTTTAGATCTTTGTGAGTTGTTTCTAGAAGGCTTTGTTCAACCATTCATCAAACATAGAAGAGCATATACGAAGTTCTAGAGATGCATGTGTGGGCTTGAAACATGTCTCTTGGAGGGGAACCACACTCATTATGTGCTCCTGTGTAAGCAGCTAGGGCCTAGGGGTGCATATTATTTTTGTATCCGGGGAAGGGCTATCCTGTTCTTAACTAGTCCCCGATAATTAGATCCTCATGCTATCTTCATTGGCTTACCTAAAACCTGTACTGGATTTTGAATAGAAACGCTAACAGTTACCCTGTCCAAGAATATAAGGACATTTGGAGTTTCTTTATTCTTATTTTTGGAAAGATCAAGGTTGAGATGAGGGAGGGTTGTGATTGGTTAGGATGGGAAAATAGGTGGGAATGTCCTTGTATTCTTGGAAAATTTGGAACTCTAGATGTCTTTATATTTTTGGAGAGAGGAAATACCTTGGATGAGCACTTTGCTAAGCAAAACGATACCTACTTGGATGATTTATGTCCATCATTACACTGTTTTGGCTCCTCTTTTCCATATTTTTGTTTCCCCCTTTTTTCTGTACTAATGCTGCTTGCATAAAGATGTAGCATTTATACTATTTGTATTCAGGTCTGGTGTTATCTTTTTATTACATAGGTTCGAGCAATGGTGATTATAAACCCAGGAAACCCCACTGGCCAGTGCCTTAGTGAAGGAAGCATTAAGGAACTTCTGAGCTTTTGCTTCCAGGAAAACTTGGTTCTGCTTGCGGATGAAGTCTACCAACAGAACATTTATCAAGATGAACGCCCATTTATAAGTGCTAGAAAGGTAACTTTTGACATCTGAACCGTGATGCTTTATCATGAATACAACATCTCACAACTTCTGCTTTCATGTGGCATACCCAAAAATCAAATCAATACAGCAAGGTGCCCTTAAGTACCAGATGGAACCAATTAAGTAATAACTGCTCTTTTTGATGAGGAAATTAATAGCTGCTTCACTTATAAAGAACTAATACATGAGATTGTGCCCTACTGCAATATAATGAGAAAAGGTTATTGGTTACTTTCATCCTTTGTAAACTATTCCGACTGCTGATTTTGACATAGCCTTTTCTCAACTTCTTCAGGTTCTGTTTGACATGGGTCCTCCTATGAGCAGGGAAGTTCAGCTAGTTTCTTTCCATACCGTGTCGAAAGGATATTGGGGGGAGTGTGGACAGCGTGGAGGGTATTTTGAAATGACTAATCTTCCTCCCAAGGTGATGCCCTTATAGAATTAGTCACTGATCTCAAAAGATCATGGATTAAAATTTCTAGACTTTGCTATTGAATGCAGCTACACAAATATGTAAATGCGGATACTAGAGAAGATGATACATTCTTCATGCTATGTTGCAAAGGCTAATAGAGAATATGCTAGTTTCTTGTTCTTAAACAGTACAGTAGTGATATGCTGAACTGTGTAATATAATCCTGTAGCCCATCCTACTAATATGTTGTTGTAATTACATTTGTTGCACCGACATATTCCCTTACTAGAGTTGTCTGTCAGTCTCTCAGACACTTAAGTATGAACAACATAAACTGGAGTTATATGTATGCCATCATTGTGGTCATCTGTAACTCCTAGCTTTGTCCAATTATAAATCTGTAAATAATGTTTGGTAAATTTGGACGAGCTTTTGGCAGTTGGAACATTAAGCTTTCAGATAAGATCAAGCACTTGCATATAAATCATGTAATGTAAGACCTTACTACCCCATTTTTCTTGTGATCTAATTATGCTTCTGCTTTGATCTGACAGACAGTAGACGAGATCTACAAGGTTGCATCAATTGCACTCAGTCCAAATGTTCCTGGGCAGATCTTTGTAAGTCAAACAATATCCATTGATGTATTTATTTTGTGTAATTATCTTGAAGTTATGTTACTTTCCTTTAACAAGTCAATAAATATGGTCTGAATTTCATTTATAGATGGGTTTAATGGTTAACCCTCCAAAGCCTGGAGATATCTCTTACCTGAAGTTTGCTGCTGAAAGGTATATACGTCCCTTCTAATCATTTTAGTCCATCCCTGCATTTCAAGGGGAAAAATGGACCTACACGGGTATACAATATTTACCTTTTGCTGTAGTACTTTCTTATGTTCTTTTGTATAATGTGCCTCCTGACGATGTTGCAGCAAGGCTATCCTTGAGTCTTTGAGGAGGAGAGCACGCCTGATGACAGATGGTTTCAATAGTTGCCGAAATGTTGTCTGCAATTTCACAGAAGGTGACATTAAGATATGAGCTCCTTCCTTTTGGCCATAGGAGAGAATGAAGTGGCTTCTCTAATGCTCTTGCAATTATGTTGTTGCAGGAGCTATGTACTCCTTTCCCCAAATACGCCTACCACAAAGAGCTATAGATGCTGCCAACAGAGCTGGCAAAGCGGCCGATGTTTTCTACTGCCTCAAGCTTCTCGAGGCAACTGGAATATCCACTGTTCCAGGCTCAGGTTTCGGCCAAAAAGAAGGGTAATTGTTTTCTTAACATCACTTATCATGAATTTGATGTTCCATGTACATAAGAGATCCCAACTTGAACATGAAGCCGGAGTACCAGAACTTTATCCTTTCCAGTCAAATTTGTAGATTTTTTTGATAGTTACTCTGACAGAACTTATCATGAATCTTTAAAATTCCATAAATGTAAGAGGTCACTACCAAAATGAAGCATGACAACCAGAATTTATCCGTTTAATCAAATTTGTAGATTTTTTTGGCAGTTAGTTTGACATCACTCATCATGTATCTTTAAAGTTCCATAAACTTAAGAGCTCCCAACAAAACATGAAGCATGATTACCAGGATTTATTCGTTCAATCAAATTGGTAGATTTGTGGCAGTTAATGACATCACTTTGATGGTAAAATGTGTTTCTGTTCTCCACTGTTTCTGACGTGCTTGCAGCCGTTCGTCCTTTTCTGACACCCAAAAGGACAAGTAGAAGCATTTGAGCAATACATTTTTCTTGTCTTCATTATAGGCATATCAACAGCATTTTGTCAAAAAATCTGAAAGATATCACTGACTTTATGTATGTATAAATAAATAAGTAAACTGATGAATGTATTGTGTTCATTGCAGGGTGTTCCACCTGAGGACGACCATCCTGCCTGCGGAAGAGGACATGCCTGCCATCATGTCCAGTTTCAAGAAGTTCAACGACTCCTTCATGGATGAATACGATGGCTACGGCGGTGGTAGTAGCTACTCCAGGATGTGAGAAGAATGCAAGATGGCCATGATGAGAACTACTCCAGGAGAAGAGAGACAGAATCTGCCTCAGCGTGGCTGATCGAGCAGTTATAATTAAAGGAGACTGTTAATTAATTAATTAATCAATCAATCGAAAGGCTAATTATTTGCTGCATTCTGTAACTCGGTCTACTGAAGAAAAATGCTTCTTGTCGTTGATTATGCATAATGTATAGGGGAAAATTATTTCTGCTCCGTGGGAATTGAATAATATGAGCACACCCACCGTTTACAGTCTACTGGTACATATGGTCATGTATGGCTGCAGTATCGAACTGTTTTTTATGTGGTGATTCTGTGAACAAGTTGCTGGCAGAAATATAACGCAGATCAATACATGATCAACATCACAGTAGTTGGCGAAACGGGTTATAGGCAGGGTTTATTTTTTTTTTATCATCCTTGAGAAGTATCTTGAGGTACCAAAAATTTTAGCGTAAAATTTTGGTACCTCAAGGTACTAAACTTTTACACTAGAAAATATGTTATCTTGAGTTATTTTTTTAAGTATGATAAAAAACTCTTACATTAAATATTGACCATCGGATTTCGAGCCCTATTGGTATCACAGTTTTCAATTGAATTTTGATCAAATTTGCTGTTTTATATTTGAATTTGTCGAAAATCATTGAAAATTTTAACTAAAAATTGATTTTTGAGCCACGTCAAAAAACCCTGAAAATCGATTGGCCGCCTTCGCTGGCTTTGTGAGCCCTGGTTGTAGGTGAATTCAGCAACATCATGCTCACGCACACAGTAAACCATTCCTTCATCAAAACTTGGTGAATTCTTCTGACTTTTGCCGGCTTGGAAATCGGCTGCATGCATATATGTCTAACTCTCCTCACTTCTCAGTTCATTTAACTCTATCCAGAACTACATTACATTGCATATTGGTATCTGATAAGTTATACTATGACATGCTAGTACTCGAGGTTGTGAGAGAAGTCCACAAAATTGACTGAAAACTAGACAGTCTCTTATTGTTAAGATCCAACTGAAATTAACTCTTCCGAATGCAAACGAAGCTCCATTTTGACAATGGCTGCAAATTATTTTGACGAAGGCTGCAAATCTGCAACGAACGAGTCCAGTCCACAGCTCCACATGCACAGCACGACCCGCTGTATTCAAGTCAGGAGGTGAGCTCATTTGCTAGCAAAAAATCATCATAGAATTTAAAGAAACAATTAACAATGATAACATAATCACCTCCAGACCAGACTTGCCTTTGACCAGACTTGTTCCCTGTCCAAATTAGCACAAATAATTAAAACAAGGCATGCTTGCTTAAAAGAGAGATTAATTAGCTATCCCGACAAAAATTTTAGATTGGAAATTTATCCACGATACAGGGTAAATTATAAAGCAATTTTATCTTAAGACTTATCCTTCCCTAAACTGTGTACTTATTCTAAAACGTAAACATTTCAGATGAGTATTAACAAAGTAGGTAATAATAATTGGAAAATATGATTGGTTGATAAGAAAATGTGGATGAAAGAATTAAATAAAAAATATTTGTGATCAGTCGATTTGGAGAAATAGGATTAAAATGAAGTGATACAACAACTTCGTCAGTAAAATTACTTTTACTTACGGACGGAGAGAGGGAGTACTCGTCAATATCATTAGGAGGAAGACAATGCAAATATGCAATGCAAGGCCAACGTGCTGGTAATCTAAAGTTTATAGGAAAAAAAATAATTACTAGCAGCCGTAGGAAGCAACTAGTAGGAGTAGTAGTAGAGTGCTGACGTGTCGTGCCTCGTGGCTCACTCTATATATACATGATGAAGAACGTGTCATTGCAGTGCATTGCCTGCAACAAGCACAGCCAACAATTAAAGGAAGCTGCTTTTAATTAACCACAAACAGTTTCAGAGAATCAAAGTTGGGATTTTTACAGTCGAGGGTCAGAGAGAGGAAGAGTTAAAAGATGGCGGCTGGAGATGAGGGGGCTCCGTTGCTGCTGCAGCAGCAGCGCCACGACGGCGACGGTGGGAGGAGGGGGATCGCCGTCAATGGCGGCAAGGAGGAGGAGCCGCTGCCGCGGTCAGAGAGGAGGAGCCGGTGGTGGCCGGGATGGTGGGACGGCGAGGAGGCGGCGGGGCAGCTGGCGTTCGCGGCGCCCATGGTGGTCACCAGCATGGCCTACTACGCCATCCCGCTCGTCTCCGTCATGTACGCCGGCCGCCTCGGCGAGGTCGAGCTCGCCGGCGCCACCCTCGGCAATTCTTGGGGCACCGTCACCGGGATCGCCCTCATGGTAACCAACCACACTATCAGCTCCGTTTTATTACGGTTAATCTACTCTATCTTAACCATCTAAAAATCCTTCCTTTTTTGGATTTTTCCAATTAACCAATCGATTGATTAGTCTAACCCAGCATCTCCTTCGTCTCCGGTGGCCGGAGATGCTTGCTTCGCCGGACCGGAGGCCACCAGCCGATGAATTCACTGTCTCCTCCTTTTTTCCTTACCTGGCGTTTTTCTCAACAATAAAAAGGAATAAAAATATGGAACGTGTTAGGTCTCTCCACCCACGATACACGACACAGAGTGGGTCCCACTGTCTGACATGCCTTTTATCTCACTTCCCTTGTTTATGCATCGAGATCCCAAACTCGAAATTTTATCGTCGGTGGCCAAATTTTGGATTGCGTGGTGGTTGATGAGTGTTACTACTAGTTAGGATTTGAGGCAAGAGTGGATTTGTGTATTGTGATTTTGGCTAAATCCAAACGCGAGATTTGAGGCTTTTTCAGAAATTGACGTTTGAAAACGAGCCGGTTTGTAGTTGTACTTCTGTAGTAATTTGTTGTCATGTGCTATGCTATGAGCTCTACTTAATATTTTATAAAATGAGATCTACCTAGTTACTTACAAAATCTTTGTCATGGCAAGGAAATTTCTATTTCTTAAGAGAAGATTTTGCTTTATTAGAGATTAAACATACGCTCTAAACCAAATGTGTTGTCCAAAAGTAGGAAATAAGTAGTACTTTTCAACAGAAGGAAAGTTAAATTTACCTTGTAACACAAGGCTAATATATCAAAATTAATAACTTGTTAATAGAAATAGCGCCAGTCTGGTCAAAGTTGCATGCTCATTTACACATTCTAAGCCACTGGATTATTACTGTTTTGTATGATTTTTAAGCTTGACTGCTGCAATGCTCATCCCTAATCCCTATTATATGGAGAAAAAATAACACACTTGGCATTTTATAAGGAAATGGCACAATCGACATTTTTTACCAACCACTGAGAAGCCTGATAATCTTAGAGTTCTTAATGTTCTTCTGCATTGAGAGGGAGATATGAATGAAAGCTCAAACATTTCATCTTTCTGATGAATGTTTCAAAGAATAGACTTGATTTATTTTTTAATAAAAATTCAAAGTAGAATTAGACCAAACAAATTACAAATCCCCTCATATGTTGGTGCTAAAATGTAACGTAAGCCCTGCTGTCCTTGCCTGACTATAAATTAACCCACTTGCTGATGTTGACTGGAAGGAGGAAAAAACACGGGGCATTTAACTTTTTGCCACTCTTAAAAATGGCATCTAACATATTTACCATCACTGTTTATGACACATGAGCCCTAATGTATCTATGACATGTGGGCCCAGTGGTAAATATGTTAGCATTATTTTTAAGAGTGGCAAAAAGTTAATTATTCCAAAAAACACAGACAACGTCAATATGCCAAAGAGAAGTTTTAGTCCAAGTGCATCCTGCACTGAAAGCATTTCTTTAGATAATGATAGTTATATTGAACCCAGTCAATTACATCACAATGATAGACCAAAAATACATTTCATAAATATCTTTGTATGATATCACTGAAAAAATATAAATCTTTGAACAAAAATACATGCACATAGCCATTTCCTTTCTGGATGGAAACAGTGGAATGCTGTGTGTTCTTTATCTTCCAAGTCAACCAGTACATCAGCTAAGAATGATGGTTCAATAGGATAATATAATTGTATGTAGTCAACTCCTACAACCATGGTTAAATATTAGGAGTCTGTTCTGATTGTAAAAGGATATTAGCTGATGCAATAGTATTTTCATTTTGGGGGCATTGTCTCATATTACTCTGAACTCTGATGACGTCCATGCAAGTGTCCCAGAAATTAAGCACTGGTCAGACTTCAGAGCACATGGTCGCAGTTTAAGACTAAATCAACATCCTTGTTCACAACCACATGATCTTATTGATAAAATGAAAATATATGTCAACCTCCATTTGGGATGTTCTCTTGGTCCTTCAGGCTAGATTTTCAATGAGATTTTGCCAAACTGGTCAAACACTAGATGGAGTACTTATGTTCTTATTGGGAGTCTTAGAAGTTGAAACTGGGTGTTCTATGTTTTTTTTATTTACTTTTAAGTTGGATGTAAGAATCTGCAAAGGCATATATGCATAACAACATCAACCCAAATTTAAGATTATGATATCACATGGGCTTGAATGGTAGTACATCTTAACTATTGACATCGCAACTTTGGCAGAATTTGAATGTTCCAGTTACAGTACTGTATATACAATTAGCATGCAACACAACTTCAGTAATCAGCCACTGCATCTTCTTCCCTTTGCAGACTGGACTAAGCGGGTCCCTGGAGACATTATGCGGGCAAGGCTATGGCGCGAAAGTGTACCACATGATGGGGGTGTATCTGCAAGCATCCATCATCACTTCAGCCTTCTTCTCAGTGCTCGTCTCCCTCCTCTGGTTCTACTCAGAGCCTGTCCTCATCTTCCTCGGCCAGGATCCTGAGGTCTCGAGAATGGCAACGCTGTTCTTGCGTTACTCCATCCCGGCACAGTTTGCCTATGGCTTCATCCAGAGCACACTCAGGTTCCTTCAGACACAATCTGTGGTCACTCCACTGGTGGTGTTCGCTCTCCTGCCACTGGTGCTTCATGTCGGGATCACCCATGCCTTCGTGCGCTACTTGGGGTTTGGCTATGTCGGGGCCGGTCTATCAACGTCAGTGTCGCTGTGGCTCTCCTTCCTCATGCTGGCTGCCTATGTGTGTTTGTCAGAGAGGTTCAAGCACACCTGGGAGGGCTTCTCCACCGAGGCATTTCGCCATGTTCTGCCGGGCCTCAAGCTGGCCATCCCTTCTGCAGTGATGGTGTGGTTAGTGCACAAATGATGATCTAAACAATGGATCAACTGATTGCGTCTTAATTTACAGTGTTTAGATGATATCGTTTTTGCTAACTGTGAATGACAGCTTCGAGTACTGGGCGTTCGAGGTGCTCGTTTTACTTGCTGGGCTGATGCCGAATTCTCATATGAGTACTTCTATCATTGCAATGTGGTAAATGTCTCTTCACTTTCGTCTTTGAGGATTCAGTTCCTTCTATTTATTGCGTGTCTCTTATGGTAATTCTGAAACCAGTGCAATGACTACTTGACAGTGAAAACACTGAAGCAATATCATACATGATCACCTACGGGTTTGCTGCCGCTATCAGGTAAGTAAAATCATGACAGTTGACAACATCCATGCCATCTAGAGATTCTAGACCTCAGGCTTCAGCTGACAATGCTGACTCAGAAGTGATGTTCTGTTTTAACAGCACAAGGGTGTCAAATGAGCTTGGGGCTGGTAACGTTGAGAAGGCAAAGAAGGCCCTCGCCGTGACGCTAGTGCTATCCCTACTGCTAGGGGTGACATTTCTGCTGCTCCTAGGCCTTGGCCATGATCTCTGGGCAGGGCTGTTCAGCAAGAGTGGCGCGGTGATAAGCGAATTCGCTTCGATGACTCCATTGCTCATTGGGTCAGTGGTGTTGGACTCCACACAGGGAGTCTTGTCAGGTTAGTTCATCAGTAGTCTCTCTCTCTCTCTCTGTCTCTCTAAAAGCACATAGAGAGAGTACCATGTTGTTCAAAACTTCAAATGGAGGCCATTTTGCAGTAACTTTGTGTACAACGAAAACTTGCAGGGGTTTCAAGAGGCTGTGGCTGGCAGCACTTGGCAGCATGGACCAACTTGGTAGCCTTCTACATTGTAGGCTTACCACTATCTATCCTCTTTGGGTTCAAGCTTGGCCTTCAGACCAAGGTATTTTTACTGAAACTTTGTAGTATTATCTAATATATAACCAACGCAAACAAGAAGTTGGAAAATTGATGTTAACATTTGGTCGGCCTAATTCGGCCGACCTGGCAAAAATGTTTTCCTCACTAATCCATCTTATCATTGCCTGCCTCAGGGGCTGTGGCTGGGTCAGATATGTGGTCTCCTCCTGCAAAACGCCGTTCTACTTGTTATCACCCTCAGGACCAAATGGGAAAGATTAGAGCTAACTATGAACGGCAAAGAAGACGGTTTTGTCTGCTGAAAAATCTTGTGTGAATCTAAAATTACTAGTTAAGGAGAAGCATTCAGTTATGTGCCGCTGTGGTTGAATCGAACACTGAACTGGAAGTAATACTAGCCATGGTCTCTGCTGAACACATCGTACTGTCGACTGAACATATATACGCTGATACGTACTGAAGTACTAGCAACTTGGTGTAGCTGAATAGTGAAATAGCAATTTGTACTAGCATGCAGCTTAATGCACGCTCGTAATTTTTTTGTGCGATAATCTGAAAGGGTACACATTTGGCTGAAACCACAAAACACAAGGTAAACACAGATATAAATCGCATGGTAATCACAGATTTGTGAGGAAAGATCAGCATAGTATTAAGTTGTTATTTACAGACGCATCACCATGCTTGAGAGTAAAAAAACATTACTCTAATCACAAAATGGAAAAGAAAAAAAACAAATTTGAATTTGACGCTTTTTGATAAAAACACATTAAAGGTGTTAATTAAGAGCAATTTTCCCATCCAAAAAAAAATACTATGAGGTACTACTGTTTTCTATGCAAAATTTGGTACCTCTTGATATCTTAGGTATTAAAAGGTATACCAAATTTTACATAGAAAACAGTAGTACCTTGTAGTACCTACTTAAGGATGAAAAAAAAAGCTCGTTAATTAAATTTGCGAGGTTATCAATACCTTTTCAGGGCATTCCTACATGCTTTTACCAAAATTGCCTCAAACAAAACGCCTTTTGAATCTCATATCCTGCAGTGACAAGATGAAAATGTTACAATAAGCACACATCTCATGGATAACATTGGCTACCAGACACTCTCCTCACCAGTACACACTACAGCTCCAATTCCTTGCTGGCAACAACAGAATTCATTCATTCAACCTTAAAAAAATAATCATTCAGCCTATCTTCTATGCGTGTCTACTTACAACAAATACCACATCAGTCGCTTAAGTACCATGCATATAGAACAGACCATCACGTGATCCCATCCAAGCCCCCCAGCTATGATTTAGACCGAACATCGAAGAATTGTGCAAGTCACGCCCACTTTCTGGCCAACAAAACGCTGTGAATAGGGAGCCAGCCACGCTCTGTGCAAATATTTGCTCGCCAGTTTTGATGCTCCAAATTCGAACCGTGCAGTCTTCCCCACCTGACAAGGGAAAGGATATTTCTTAGCTTTCGAGATCATTGAGAAATAGAATTTTATGCTAGGAACGCCACTTCCATGTGCATTATAAAAAGTTCTATTTGCAATATGAACTGACGTGTGCCGGCAAACCAGCATAGATTTCTCAAATTTCATAACGACGTTGTCACGAATCAGTCTTGCAATAACTAGTAAAAGACGACAATATTTATGGAAATTCCATGGTAACATTATCAGATGGCATTTAACCACAGAATTTAGGGTTCCAGATACAGGGAGCCATTCCCCCCTCCAGTTCTTTAACAGTAAAAATTTAAATGGCAGGTGAACACGTATGATGTATCATCAGTGTTTGGAGCTTTGTGCAATGTACCGTGGATGTTCTGGCCAATGTATTTTCTACTTATATCTCAAAAGTGTAACCTTAAAAGAGCCATTTTTCCTAACAGTAGCAGTGATATCTAGAAGCAAGAATTGACTTACCTGACAGAAGAAGGGTTTCAGAGGGATCAACAACAAGTGGTAAATGAGTATGTGAATTTACATGCCCCGCATAGGACTGTATAGGCCCCTTCTGAATGAGACGGAGATCAAATAGCTTGATCTGTACAACATGAGAAACAGTTGCCTGTCAAGTTTTGAGTTTGTAGCTGTAAACAAGTTTTAAAAAGGTGTAACTTTTAACTTCACAGATTGTCTGTATCAGGTAACAGCTCATAGTGGCATAAAGACCAATTGGAAATTTAATTGACATCTTGCTAACTATGTTGAGATGTGAGCAGACAATTCCAACTTTGAAACAAATCAATACTGAGACATTTGGAACACAGTCACTTATACACTTGCTCAAAGCTAAAATCATATGCACTTACCGATCCATCCATGGAGCTCCCTAGGAAGTAGTGCTCATCTGATGAGAGAACAACCAAGCTGTGTAACATGCCAATTTTTAGCACAAGGAAATTCGACAAAATTTCAAGTTTAGATTATCAGCAAGGGGTTTCTTGTCTACCTGCAAACCGCTGAAGACATTGCAACAGCTCTTGAAGATTTGGTGTTATCAGCCTGCAAGGTATTTTTTTTCCCCCAAAACAAAAATCATAACATTAAAATATTACAAGTTAAGCATTCAAAATAAATTATGCCCACACTTTTTTCTGATGATACGAGACCTAGGAAACTTGACCACTAACCAAAGTGGTGATATTTTTTATGGTAAACACAAATCATAATAATTATTAAAGGATGAAAGTTTGCGAAGCTTTCTATTTTTGTCGATTACATCGTCACAGCTAGAGGTTACTCTGAGTAGTGAGCAGATGTCCCCTATTGTTATGATATATTTTCACCAGACACATAAACTCACAAGATAGAGATGTACAACATTGATGTCACATATATAACACAACCAAAATACTTTTATCTTGTCCTGTCCTGTCCTGTGCCCCAGACTTGTACCTAAATGCCCAACCCTACACTATAGACATGTATAAATGGACGACATGTACTAGATGTAGTGTGCACCTGATTTCTCCAACGATTATGCCTTCTGGGTGTCAAAGGAACAGTTCTCCTAGCAGTACCAGGTGAAGATAGCTCAGTAGGACTATTATGTTGCCTTTGCCGTACATCAAGAGGAAAAATGCTGCCATTCCTCAGGCCACATAGCACAACATTTCCCTGAAGAAGTGAGAAAACTAAGTGGAAATAGCACAGAAAAAACAAGGCAAGTGTTATGAACTGTGCTCAAGTGGTAACACTACTAGTGGGATGGGGTTACAGCCTAAGCTTACATAGAAACAGAAACCATTTAACAATCCTAGGAACTAGAAAGTACAAAACTCAATCTTATTCATCCTAAACATGCGCAAATCTTAAAGTGAAAGATAACTCATGTTTAAATTTAAATGATTACCGATTGCATAAATTGCTGGGAGAGGATGTCACTTTTGCAGTGATACATCCATGATAATGCTCTTCTTTCCAAATCAAAAAAGGCAGCACCACTGTTTGTACCTGGAAATAGACAAACAAGTGAGAGCTTAATAATAAAACAAGCATAGTTCATGCAACAGAAGTTCCTCGACCACCAGGCCATAATTCTTAACAAAATAGATCTTTCTATTGCTAGTAAGAAAAACAGACAACTTGCAAGCTGCAACAGCAGCGAGAATGGAAATTGCGGTGAACAAAAAGAATTCGTCAAACGCCTGACCTTTAGAATTGGATGAATACAATTAGAACTTTGCAAGACCCAAATTTAGCAGGTACAGTTATGGTGGGATACAATTGTGCAGTACATTCTATTGCAGGCTAACCATTATGTACAATTATACTCAAATGCTAAGTAAATGTTTAACAAGGTATAATATTAAATTGTTGCTCCAAGTAAAAGGGGCATTCTAGGTGCAGTATATTATTTTCCAACTCACCTATGACTGCCTGTGTGCCATCAGAATTACAATCAGCTGTCCAGATTGTACGATTAAATGAAGCAACTTGTATAATATTTCCTCTATAGGCATTGAACGAGCCCATTGCCAACTCAATAGTATCAGACAAGTCCATAATATATATAGAACCACCAGATTCTCCAGAGCCTAAAGTAGCCACCATGTTTTGTGATGTCAAGTAAAACAAGTTCACAACAAAATTGCAGATTTGTGGGGAAAAAACAAAAAAAAAATGAAATGCACATATGAAAATATGTGAAATCATGGTAAGAACAATATGCATAGTATAAGCAGCAAATTAAGGATACAATGCTCGCTGACTTGATGAATTGAAGTTGCCAACACCAGGGAAATGGTGCTGAAGCCTTTTTATGCAAGTTACACTTGATGAGAAGTTTGAAAAAGCTGTTTCAGCTGACCAGATGCTCGCAAGTGCAGAATTCATAGATGCCTTCTGCTTTACCAAGGGGGTCCAAGCAGGCTCAGGTAAAAACTCCATCTCAGCCTCAAAGTTTACTATAGCAGTCCCTAATCCATATAAACTGCCAGTTGATTTCAGAAAAAAAAAACACATGTTTAGTGAACAATGAACATCACAAAACAAAACAGATAAAGTAATTGTAAGCTTATATAAACAAATGGCAGCTTTTATCCATTAAAAAGAGATGAGGACAAAGAAATTATGTTGTTCTTCATTTAAAATTTATACCTCTATTTCACACAGGGGCATGGTTGCTACAACATATCAAAATAAAAATAGATTATGAATGAGTCTTGTTGGTACAGCTTTTAAGCAGTGTTGGCCTTCTTGTGAAATTCTGTATACTATCCAACTTTATATTGTGATGCATAAGGCATGGTGAAGATCATTTGTATAACATCAATAGTGGCCAATCATCAAAATGCTGTAGTTGGGTAGAAGCTTGGTGAAGTAATGATGTGAGGTGAGGTCAAAAACTAACTTCTTCGACGGTATAATTGAGCGTTCTAAATCTTATTTAGTTTGGTTCTTGCCACATCACAGATATAGTGTTTCACTGTCATTTGCAGCTGTTCTTGTGGAAGACAATAGCCAGTCCAGCATGGGTAAAAGTTTGAAGTGGGTCAGAGATGGCTGGTTTCAACAGCACAAGTTTTAGGACTTGAAATTTCCTGTAGGATGATTCTTTTATGAGTAATCAAAATAGAGGATGAGGATGTACCTTCAGGTTTTTATTTACTTTTGTGTTTTGCTCTTAACTTCAGTTCTAGGTTGTTGAAACCAGGTCCCACAAACACAGTGATAAGCATCAACGTAGCATCGAGATGATGATATGAATATACCCAATAACAATGATGACAAATGGACCACAAGTACAATGCAGAAACTGCAATTGAAATAATTAATGTGATTTCTTATTAAAGGCACCTAGTGTTATAACTCGAACACAGAAATAAGAGTGGAACCGAGAACCTTACCGAACTGTGCCATTCATGCTTCCGGTCACTAATACCTTGGATTCTTTCAGCCCATTCGGCGTCTGAATTGTGGCGTACAATTCTTCGAGTGCCTTATCAGCCACCAAAGCTGTCCCTTTGTACTTCCAAACCTGTCATCCGAACAAGATGATGATCCAAAACACAGAGGCAAGAGCAATGTCAAAAGCCAGAAGGAGAGAGAGGCACCATCGGTTGAGACGCCTGCGCATACTGGCACTGTCGCATGAAGGTGGATTTCCTCTTGTTGGAGAAGATGACCCCGCCGCCGTACATCTCCCTGGCGTGGAGCAGCTCGGGTTGCCTCGCCCTCTTGCTGCATCCTGCTGCAGCAGCCTGTGCGTGTGTGTTACCAATCGGCGGCACGGTGCCGAGTGCTGACTGATGACGAGAGGTTTACCTGGGGCACCGGGGGTTCGGCAGGCGGCGGCGGTGGGGCAGGGCGGCGGGTGGCGGCCCCGGGGATGAGGCCCCTGATGGGGAAGTAGCGGTTCTTGTCCGGGTCGTAGTAGAAGCCAGGCAGCTCTGCGAGGCAGACGACCGCCGCGAGGTCAGAAGGAGAGGAAGGAAGTGGACGAGGGTGGAGTGGAGTCCCCGGAAGGGACAAGGACGAACCTTTCGGGGGAGGAGGCGCCATGTCGTCGGCGCGGTCGAGTCGTCAAGGGGAAACAAGGCGGCGGCGGTCGGGGTGTCGCCGTGAACGGGGGAGGTTGTCGTATACACGACGACGATGGCCCACTGGGTTGGGCCTGCTTTGTTAGATTCCGGCCTAATATAAATATACCTGTATTTATTTTATTTCGGGGGAACATACACTCCCTACGGTTTCGAATAATTGTTGGTGGGTCTGACCGCTTGTCATTTCTGCAATATTAATAAAATACTTAGAAGTTAGCCATATTAAGTAAATAATGTGCAATGTGCATTGCTATAAATGTATATATATTTTTATTAATTATAAACTAATTATTTAGAAGTTATTAATCATCAAAATTAAAATATATCCATAGTCAAAGTGACAATTATTTGAACCGGAGTTAGCACTCATATTTCTTTTATTTAACGTCGTTAATCTATGATAGATTGTTTTATTTAAAAATTTTGTGCAAATATGTAAAATTATAAGTCGTTTTTAAATTATTTTTTTAATAAATCAAATCATAATGAAATAACAATTATATTTTTTTTCCAACAAGATAAATGATCAAATATAAACTTAAAAGTCAACACCGTAAAATAGAAGAAAAACGGATGAAGTATTATGTATCATCCTACTAGGAGTATTACGGAGTAGGATACTTTGTACTTTCGTTCTGGACTAATATTAAACAAAAATCCATATATCACAGAATACTGCAACATACTCAGTACAAGTATATATGTTTCTGCAAGACAACAAACAGCTAGCATTTCAGGATATCACAGAGTAATTTTGACGTACAATTGTCAGGAAGCTTGTCCTACTGTCAGCTCATACACCCAACATAGCACCACATGGCATATCCCAAATATGCCACACTGCACATGAAAACAGTAGGCAATGACAACTGTAGCTGCCATACATTGCATCAGAATTCAGAGCAAGTGACAGTCAAAAAATGTTCATTGTCAAGCAAAAAGAAACAACTGTGACATGTTTTAACTACCCAGGCTTCTGTCTGAGTTGTCCAGCATCTAAACTGAAATATAAGTAATTTTGATGCGGGCATGATTTCCGAAGAAGCACGTATGCGTCAATACATGGCACAAGAAAGTAAAGTATATCCAGCTACATAACTAAAGTGTAGGCAAGAAAATTAGGTGATGATCATGGCAACTTCAGCGCTGTAGCTTCCTCCTTGCAAGTGCTGGGCTTTTCTTTGGTATGTAGACTTTGTAGCTAACCTAAAAAATGCAAGAAAGCCAATTAGTACAGTGTACAAAGATAAGGCATGATATTCCAAGCAATAGGAAAGGTTAGTTGCTCACCTGCACAGTCTCTCCCTCATGCATTCTAGAGAAAGTCTTTTTCTCAAACTGAGAACCATCTTTGACCTCTGTCCCAGGCTGATCCTTGGCCTCAGAAGTCGACAAAGTAGAAACATTACTAGCTGAAGCTTCGTCTTTCTTTCTTTCATCTCCATTAGTTCTTTCAGCTTTGTTAGTCTCAATAGGAGGGTGCCTGACTTCACTAATTCTTTCAGCAGGGGAAGAATTATCACAAGCATTATGGGGAGTGATATATGTACCGCTATCAAGCCTTTCATTAGTGGGTATGCTCACAACTGATCTAACTCTGGGATTTCCATTCACATAACTCATCCCTACACTGCTTCCTAACCTTTGTTTTGCACTGACAGAACTCCTTGGAGGGCTTCCCAACCTTTGCATTATGCTGGAACTACTCCTACCATCATGTAGCCTAGTCTGTGAATTTGAACGAGTAGGTTCTAAACTGCCTCCATTCTGCTCAGTTTGCTCGCTGGTGCTGCCAGCCACAAATGTTCCAGGTGATTCGGTCCCAAGGTTCTTGCCAGCAGAGCTTTCCTGCTTTCGAGGAGCTGTATGATCCCCATAATCCTCCAATCTAGGCGATCCAGCAGAATGGTTCATTGAAAGACCACTTCTTTGCCTCTGAAAAGATTGATCCACAGAATTAGCTTCAGCAATTTTCATGTCACTGCTCTTGGGGCTATCCATTACCACCTCCTTCCCTGTACCATCGGTATGAGTCTTGCCTGCCATGACCGCTGTTCCTCTGAATTTCCTGAAGTTCTCAAGAGCTTTCTGTCTGAGAATCAGCTCCAGATCCTGAGCATCTGGGCTTCCACTACCATCAGGTAAGGTGTCTTCTGTTTCATCAGCATTTTTGGTAGGAGGGCTCTCCGTCTTCTTAGCGGACGAATTCTTCTCATGATCAATGGAACTCCCCTTGCTGTTGTTAAGGGCCACGGCTCTCTCATCCCTATTTGCATCCTCCATAGTTTCCATATCCTCGGCGCGGCAACCATGGCCATTGTCATAGTCCTGCACAATCTTATCCCTACTCGCATAATCCTTGCCGCCACCGGACCTGCGCTTCCTGCTCTTACTGCCCTTGCTCCTACTCCTGCTGCGGCTACTGGCACTACTTTCTCCACTGGTTGAATAGCTTCTGGTAGATCTCCTTGACCTCCTCCCCCTCTTGCTGTCCCTCCCCCTCTCCTTCTTCCTAACATCTCTAGAGTGGCTCCTGCGGGGTGGGCTCACCGACCTCTCGGGGTCGCTGCTGCTGATGCGTGATGAGTAACATGTGGACGACGAGGAAGGGCTAGGACTGCGGTGGCGTCTGCGGCTGCCGCCCTTGTTCTTGGTGCTCTTCTTGTCAGCAATCCTGAGCTTCTTGGAGCGCTTCCTAGCCGGGGATTCAGAGCGGGAGCTGCTGCTGCTGCGGCTGTGGCGGCCTCGCCGGCGCTTACCGCGAGAGGACCGGAGCTTCTTCGACTTGGCCTCATCCTAACAAGAAAATTCAAAACAAAACAAAAACAATAAAAATTCGGTTAGTATGATTCTCCCAAAACATATTTTTTCCTGCGGTAAATCATCCTAAAGACCCTAATCGCGGGTGGAATTGTGGAGGATTGCACAAATCGACCTAAAGCGGGGACGACCTACCTCGTCGGCGGCGGCGGCCTTCCTGGAGGATTTGGTCTTCATTGGCGGGCACCTGGAAGAGACAGCAGGGGAGGAGGAGATCGATTGATGAATGGATGGATAGATTAGCCGGATGGTGATGCAGGAATCATCATCCCTTGGCGATGGAGAGGAGAGGAGAGGAGAGGGGCAAGCAAGGGTTCCTCAAAGACTCCAACTTTCTTCTCTTTTAGTACTATACTATGTGTTTGGATAGGGTCTCTTCTTTTCTTTCTTTATTTTCTCTGAGAAATGACAAGAACTTCTCTGAACTTTTCTCTCACTTTCAGCTGCAAAACACACCGCTTCTGCGGCAGCACATTCATCAGAATTTCAGATGGACCAGATCAGATGGCAACAACTTCCCTTTGTATATTCTCCTCCTCTCTCTTTTTTTTTTTCATCTCTCTCTATCTCATATTCTCTTCCGGGATGAGATGCCTGCCTTTTCTTTCTAGGAGCAACGTGTGGCGACAAACTAAAAGGAGCGACGCACTACTATAGCAGGTAGAGGGTCATGCATGGCTTCAGACGGCAGAATCCAACGTGAAATAGGTCACCATCTGATCGACAACATGTCCGGGTTTGCAACAGGTCATTTTCTTCAGTTTCACAATCAAAACGGGTTTCGATTGGTTAACTAGATTAGGCAGATCGACAACATGTCCGGGTTTGCAACAGGTCATTTTCTTCAGTTTCACAATCAAAACGGGTTTCGATTGGTTAACTAGATTAGGCAGATCATAATTGACAGAACACAAGCACAAAAAATGTGCATAAGCACACCGAGGATATGTTCGGTTCGAAGGATTTTCAAAGAAAAAATGAAAGAATTAAACTATTTTCTTTAAAAATCCTGTAAAATTCTTGTGATCCGAAGAAGCCCTAATCATAAGATGGTCACTGACATATGAGCCCGACACCTTTTGGGCCAGGCCGATATACCATGGGTCAAGTAGCAAAAGAAATCTGCTGTGATGTAATCCTATATCATAAGCTGCCACAAAAATTCAGTTTTTACAGGACAAAATAACAAACAACATTATATTTCATCACACCAGTGATCACCAGGACAACTGCTGCAACGCCAAAAAGGCATACTACAATGTACTCAACTCTTGATTGGTTTTACTGGGAAGCTAAGTTTTCAGATGACAAAACAAGATCCAGGTTTATTTCTGGATTTCAAAACGACGCTAAGCTATGTACATCAGATAGACTGCATTTCCTAAATTATTACTACCACTCAACTCAATTGCTCCTATACTCTCTGTCTCATTCTCATGCTTGGCCTACCCTGCAATCCAAAATGAACAGCGAACAACTTAAAACACACAGAATTACGATCATATGCTGTCAAGCCAAGCAACGACTTGTTCGATCGATGGGCGCTGCCGAGGATCGGTCCTGATGCACCTACATGCCGTCTCCAGGACTGAGAACAGTTGCTTCTCATTTTCTTTGCTCCATATCAGGGTGTCAAAGATATGTTCTTCCTTCTTTTCGGATTTCATCTGAAGAACCCAGGAGACCAGGTCTCTCGATCCCTTAGCTTTGGAAACATCCATGGGCCGTCTGCCGGTCAGAAGTTCTAGCAAGACGACGCCGAAGCTGTAGACGTCCCCTCTTGGAGTGGCAATCACCGATTGGCTGTACTCGGGCGGTATATATCCCAATGTACCAACTAGATCAGTTGTCACATGAGTGTCATAAGGCTGTATCAGCCTTGCTAACCCGAAATCAGCCAGATGCGCTTCAAAATTTTCATTCAGAAGAATGTTGCTTGACTTCACATCTCGGTGGATGATATTGGGCTCACAATCCTTGTGCAGGTAAGCCAGTCCCCTTGCCGAACCCTGAGCAATTTTGAGCCTTGACTCCCATTTCAGCATGTAGCCACCATCTGATCTCTCATGCAGCCAGTAGTCCAGGCTATTGTTCTCCATATATGAGTAGATCAGCAACCTATCATTTCCATAGCGGCAGTACCCTCTCAGTGAAACAAGGTTTTTGTGTTGTGCCTGTGATAAAGCTTCCACCTCAGCACGGAACTCCCTCTCCATCTGCCCACAATCTCCAGAGAGCCTCTTCACTGCTGCCTTTGTTCCATCAGGGAGGTAGGCCTTGTACACAAGGCCAAACCCACCACATCCTATTATGTTGGCCTGATCAAAATTGTTTGTTGACTTGACGAGATCGCTGACAGTTAGCTCCTTGGCAGAATCCTGAAAGAAAAGCACTGGCTTCCAGTAGGAATCATTAACTTCATGACAGGATCCATCCACTTCTTCGTCATCAATAATGCTGACCTCCCTCTTTGAAATGTTAACCAAAATAACAGCCAACAATACCACAAGTACCAACCCAATGCAGATTGCCACTCCAAGAATTTTGTTTTTCCTGTTTCTGACGCTTCGCTGCATGTCATTGTCAGTAGGTGTTTCCCCAGACTGATTCTGGTCACAAGAACTTGACCTGCACAAACCAGGGTTATCCTCAAAACTTGAGTTTGTGAAGGTGAAGAACTGTCCTCCATCTGGGATCGGCCCCACCAAATGATTGTGCGCCACACTGAACTTTGACAAGAATGTCAGCTCCGTCAGGGATGATGGAATAGATCCACTGAGATTATTGGATGACAGATCAAGAACCTCCAAATTCTCCATCCTGGACAGTGCATCAGGAATGCTCCCAGATATGGCATTATTGCTCAAATCCAGAACATGTAGCTCCTTCAAGTTCCCAAATTCAGGCCAGATAGTCCCATTCAGACCATTATCATTCAAGAACAAGGACGGCGGGAAGTTTGAGAGCTGGTTGTACTGCCGGCCACTTGTGCTCCTGTTATGCTTCACATACAGAGGCATGTTAGTAAAAGCTATGCCTGGCAACTGTCGGGCAGTAACAAGGCTCTTGAGCTGCGTCAAACTCTTTGGTATCCCGCCAACTAAGGAATTGTTTGAAAGATCCAAGTAGGTCAGGTTATCAAGTTCACCGATCCACTCCGGGATGGTGCCAACCAATTGGTTCCAGGACAAATCAAGCACCTCCAATTTCCTGCACTGATGCAACCATTCCGGGACCCTTCCCCTGAGAGCACAATCACCAAATGCCAACACCTCCAGATTGTCGAATCCGTCAATGCCATCATCGGGCAGATCCTCACCGACGAAATTCTTGGTGAGAATCAGCGTGGTGAGGTTCTTGCAAGCACGGAGCACAGTAAGCGCCCCCGAGATGTTGTGCATGCTGTTGTTCGACAGCGAGAGCACGGAGAGCGACCCGAGACGGCTGTAATCCTCGGGCAATTGGCCGGTGAGGCTGTTCTTGGCAAGGCTGAGTGACTTGAGCTCGCCGCAATCCGCGAGGCTAATCGGGAGAGACCCATTCAAGTGGTTTGTGGCAAGGTCAATGGACACGAGAAATGGCATGCCGGAAAAGTTGAGGCGAGCAACTGGACCAGAAAGGGAGTTGTTACGGAGGTTGAGTTCACGGAGAGATGACAGCGACGACAGTGACCGTGGCAGCAATCCGGTGAAGTTATTGGAGTGTGCGGTCAAATGCTGGAGCCACGTGAGGTCGCCGAACACGTCGGGGAGGCGGCCGGAGAAGCGGTTCACGGACAAATCCAGAAAGGTGAGGTTCTTGAGGTCCCGGAGACGAGGGCTGACCTGGCCGGCGAGGCCATTGGAGGCGAGGGAGAGCTTCTGCAGCGCGGCGAGGCCGAAGAGCGCCGCGGGTAGGGCGCCGTGGAAGGAATTGGAGCCGAGGTAGAGCTCCTGGAGCGTGGCGGCGCAGGGCGGCGGCTCGGCGGACGGCGACAGGGAGCCGGCGAGGAGGTTGGCGGAGAGGTCGAGCATCCGCAGCGCCGGCGCGCCCGCGCAGAGGTCGGGGACGAGCGCGCCGGATAGCGAGTTATTGGTGGCGTTGAGTGCTGTCAGGTGCGGCAGCGCGGCGAGGTCGAAGAGCGAGCCGTTGAGCAGATTCGAGGACAGGTTCACCGTCCGGAGGGAGGCGGCGGCCGCGACGGCGGAGATGTCGCCGGTGAGCGCGTTGTGGCTGAGGTCGAGGTCCTGAAGCGACGCGAGGCCGGCGAGGGAGGAGGGGATGGAACCCGCAAGGCCTCGGGCGGGGAGGCGCAGCGCCGTGACGCGGCCGGCGGCGTCGCAGGCGACGCCGTCCCATGCACAGCAGGACTCACCCGACCAGGCGGCGCGGAGGCCGGCGCCGCCCGCCGTGAGATTCCCCGCGAAGGCCCGCAGCGACAGGAGGTCGTCCCGGTGGCACGGCGCCGCCGACGCAGCCAAAGCGAAGAAGAAGAAAAAGAAATGGAGCGCCATGGATCCAGTGGCAAGAAGGAAGGGAGGCAAGCAAGAACAGAGAAGGGCGTCTGCTAGGCAGGCGGCGGCGGCGACACCATTGCCGGGCCCGCCCGTGTGGTGTGCGGAAGTGAATCCAAGCAAAGTCTACTCCACACCACTCCACGCCACTGTACTAGCTTAGCTGTGTGCTCGGAGAGAGAGAGAAGCGAAAAGGCGGAGGAGAAGAAGAAGAAGGCGGCCATGCGCGCGCTCCGCTCCACTCTCCTCGTGAACGGACTCCCTCCCTACTGCATTTAATGCCTAGTAATAATATTATAATGCTAACGTTTAGTCTACTAAGGCACTGGCTAGACACGTTTAAAAATGGCAAATGGCAAATGACAAAAGTTTCGGTGGTAAAAGTTTTGGTATTATATTTTTGCAAGTTGATGTTTAGAGGCATGTAAAAATTACTATTTTTTGGTAAAAGTGAGAGGTGGTCCGCGTCCCTATGCACTTTTTGGTGAAATTTGCTACTCTAGAATGCCAAATACCAAATGCGAAGTTGTCATTTTATTACCCTAGTGTTTAGATCCATTTGCCAAAAAATGTTTCACAATGGCAAAACTTTTGTCATTTTGAAGGATCTAAACAGGGCCTAAATAATTTAATAATTTGTTGGATTTTGTATGCCTCCTGGAGGTAAGATTATTTGTCTTCCATGACAAATCTGTTGAAATGCTTGCGCAATTATTATCGTCTCTCTCGCTGCATACTCCCTAACATGGAAGAGAGAGGATATGAGAGAGAAAAATGATTGTTTTACATGAAGTCAGCAAAACATCGGCTCTTTGCGTATAAAACGAGGAGATAACCAGAACATCTGCTTGTACGTGTGCTAACTCTAATCAAAGACGCTAAGCGAACCTAAAATTAATTAATCTGTAATTATGAAGAGTCAGCTTGAGAGACTCTTCGAAGTTTTTTCGCTGACGTGGCTTAAGATAGAGTGCTAACGTGGCTTGAAATAGAGCTCATAATGAGCTCTACATTGTACGTGCCTGAGGTGCAAATAGATAACTCATCCTCAATTGGTAACCATTTATGCAAGAAGGAAAAGGTGTTTTTATTTCAATTAACAAAGTATTTTTCTTTTATAAAAGAAAAACAAACAATCTAGAACTTTCACCGAGATATGCTAATAAAATAGAAGAAAACCTACCAAATTTTCGCAATAGATGACGATACAGGTGGCTTCTGGCTACAATCAAAGTAACGTTAAAATGGCAAAACTTTTGATATTTTGAAAGATATAAACAGGGCCTTAGCCATGATATCGCAGCAAAATTGTCCGGATTCAATTTGTAACGCTAAAAAGGAGCATGTATCCATAAAAAGTTGTGGCTTCCCAATGGTCCATGTACTCTACTGCTCTATTATGTCATAAATTTCACTGAAATTATTTTGTAAAAAAAATAACATTTTTTACTGGCTCTTCAGTAAAGAAAGTCATCTCTATAGATGAATTTACACTTCTGAGTTACTATATTGAGATAATAACGTACATAACCATGATATAATAATAGTGATATTGTCTATATCTAATTCATGACGCTAAAAAGGTCATGGACGGGTAAAAAGTTGTGGCTCCCAATGGTTCATGTACCTTGCTACTCTGTTATGTCTTGAAAATCTCACCGAAAATAATTTGCAAATGAAAAATACCATGTTAGTTGTACTCTCTTACATAATTCTTCGTCCTCATCTTTTCACTCCTCCTTTTACTTATAAACTAATATTTAACTAAAATTTAAATATTTAAAATTAATTTTGAGGGGTTTTTTCATGTAGTTTGTTTTTCAACATTTGCTTTTACCTCACTGAGAACATATATACGAAAGTTATATTTATAAATTATTTTTTATGCAAATATACTGACTATACTTTATATGTTGTAAGGGCATCTTTATACATTTATACTTCACTATTTCTACGAGCTAGGCCCTAGAATAAATTTTTATCATAAGCTTGTGTTTCTTCGCTCCTCCCTTTCACATCTTCTAAACTACGTGAAAAATGTTTACCTACCCAAAACCACCCTATCTCGTACGGAGCATTCAACTTTTTGTCATTTTTACTAATCTTACGAATAATCACTATTACTAGATCCCATATCATATAAACTCATAGACCCACATGTCATATGCAACGTCCTATAGATCAAAGGAATATAAACCACTGATAACTAATTGAATTCATATTTTAATTAGGCAGTGTCCAATTGTGTTGTATTGTTTGGCTAAGCTACACAGTCGTAATTAATTATTAAAAACTATGAACTAAAAATAAATTTATTTATATTGATGTTTAGTATCAATAATAATAGGTAGGTAAGAATACAAGACTAAAAATATTAATGATATATAGAAAACGACGGACTACACAGGGTTTATGTCTTTAAATACAAAGTAATATCCTACTTATTTCGGCCTGTGTTTTATCGTATATAGCGATATACTGAGGGGTGCTTTAGTATAATAATATCGTAGTGTAACATTAGGAAGATGTATTTCGTAGGAGAGAAAAAGGATTGAAGCAAAAGTCGAACCACTTTTTGCAGGGAAGTGATGAATTGGTTGGTTCGTGGTTATATTTATGTGTGTGTCAAGTCTACGAGCTCATTATACCGTTTTTGCATGTAAACCAAAATTTACATTTTTAATTTAAATCTATAGCTAATTTTAGAAAAAATTATTAGAGTTTATTTTACGGTGAAAATTTTATCTATAAACTATTATGTATAAATAATTCATTTGGCTTGTCAATGGAATAGACACCGTTTGGGTATGGAGGAAGTTCGGATACGTGCGAAGTGGAGTGGAGTGGAGTGCAGGCCATCGCAGTTATTTTGGCAGCACCCACGCGCTGACCCAATTTCACTCTTTCAGTGACCTTTTTCTCCGTGCTGTGTGTGCCCACCCGGATTCTCTGTGCCAGCTGCCCTACCCACCACACTTTACTTTGCGCTTGCCAAGGGCTCTCTTAAAACACGGTATGCATAAACGGCTCTAAAAGAAACGGATCTAATAGTGAAGTTGAATATCTATTTTTCCGTCTTTGGAAAGAATTAACCCCTCTTTGAATAAACCTATGACAAAAAAATTTAGTTGGGGCTTAAAGGGTCTCTATGATATTAGAATCAATAATAAGGAGCAGAGACCCCTAGCCCTCAATATCGGTTCGTATAGGTATGGCAGAAAATTTAGTTGGGGACTTAGGGGATCTGTCACTAACGGTGTCTTTGATACATGATTATAATATTACATATAGGTATGAATCACACATAAATCTAAACCACAAAAATTTAAAAGAATCCTTCTAGAAAAAATAACACATGAGTTTGATGAATTTGAGATAGAATAGTGATAGAAAGAAGTTGCATTGAACCTCTAGAAGGGAAAACAAAATAAAGTTTGAGCTTATGTGCTAACTTTCCGACAGTATTGAGGAATATAAATACAATACAAAGGAAATACAAAGGAATTTATGTATGTTTCAATGGTGTGTTTGAACCATCTATCTAGCAAAAAAAGAACTTTTACCCTTTATATCTTTATTCCAAATAAATGAACCGTGCTTCTTGTATAGAATTCTACATTTTATCCAATAAACCGGGGTCCCTTGAATCAAAGTAAATTTCACAATATCAATCCCATATAGGTAACTAGATCTAGCGAATATTTAATGACTGAAAACAACACAACTCTACGGAATTTTACCAAAATTTAGATATGCCGTCGACGAGACGACAGTTGTGTAGAACTTTGGTGGTGCTGGTAGAGAATCCTAGTGAGATCTGTTGGTGATGTATTTCCAAGAAGAGGTCACCCCCTTCCACGTGAGCAGGAGGACTGATGGACGAGAGTCTCGTAGCAGTCATTCTTATTTTATGCTTTTCGATGCTTGCCTGCATTTGTTTACGACACTAGCAGACGTGCCGTCGAAGCTCTCTCTGCACTGTCTAATGCGCCACAAAATTACCTGCTCATCGTCTTGTTAGTGGTTAAGTTGGGATGAGACATGCTTATCCATAGTTCACGGATATGATTATCCAGCATCTTTAAAAAATATTTCTCTTTTATCACCTTATCCAGCCCTTCGCCCGCGAACCAAACAAAATAAAAAACTGGACGGCTATCTTCCATCCAGTTAAGCCCAGCCAACCAAACACACCCTAAATTATTACTACCTCTCCCGTGATATACCAACGTTTAGAATTTAACCGTTTATCTTATTTAAAAATTTATTAAAAAAAGTTAAAAAAAGTCATACGTAAGGTGGTATTTATGTTTTATCATTTAATAACAATAAAATACTAATGATAAAATTTTTAAATAAGATGGATGATCAAACGTTGAACATAAACCCTGTAGAAATGCATTTATTATGCGATAAGATGGAGTATATTACGCTAGCAAAGCAATTTTAATATTCATGAGAAAGTTAAAAAAACCATATTTTTTAATATAAAATTTAGTATAGTATCTCGAGGTATTAAAATTTTAAGCGTAAACTTTTATATGTAGAGAAATTTTCTCAATAATGATAAAAATGCTCGTATTGTTTTACATACTATTCTCCGTTCTAAAACACGATACAAAATTAGGGGAACTCACATGTTTGACTGTTTATAAATTATAATTCACATGATATCGTAAGCGATTAATGATAACTCCACTGGAAACGAAAAACTTGTGAGCTAGCTCGGGCTTGGCTCATTCGGCTTTCGAGCCAAGTCCGAATCAAAGCTCACGAGCCCTAAACAGGCACCATTCCCTCTAGGCAAAAAGGTGCTCAACTCTGGGCCGCATGTTGGATTTGGGCCAAAAAAGTGGAGCCCTACACAAACGATTGACGACTGGCATATAGTATATGTCTAGTGGCGAGCAAACGGCAAAAAGACCCTTGAGATTATCCCAGGAAAAGAAAAACAGAGGCTCCATTCGATTGAATCTATATATATGTTTTCATCACCCAATGTCTACATGAGACAAGATACAGATTTGAATGACTATGGCTACCTTCCAAATGAATTAGTGCAGTAGCTACAAATTAAGTGACGAGGTGGACATATATCTTCTTTGAAAAGAAGATATATAGAAAATATCAAAATATAGATATATAGACGACTCTGAAGTCTAAACGGTGGATGTGCTAGCTTGTAGCTATGGATGACGAAATGCATGTTGACAGTGCCAATATATGTAGATCGCCGACGACGACGGGCGCAGGCAGCAGCTAGTACGAACAAATTAAGCAGATTATATTGATGGCAGCGTTCATGGGAACCTCCTGCAGGAAGAGCTTGTTGATTCTTCTGCTGATCATGACCATCTCGGCTTCATCTGCAACAAGGATGGTCTCTCCCTCTTCTGCACAAGGTATGTATGTAATGCATGAATCCAACTGAATAATTCATTCATACGAAGGAATGAAATCGATCGATCTGAAAATTCTGAATACATACATACATAAGATTGACGATGACAGTAGCAGTTGCAGGAGGAGTCATGGAGGAGGAAGGAGGGTGCCACATCAGGAGCAGGACATGGAAGGAGACGAGGCTGTGCCTCAGCCGTGGCACCTGCAACGATCCCTGCCGCTCCGAAGGCTTCGACTTCGGCACCTGCTACCCTGACACTCCATTGCCATCGCCCTCTTTCGTTGGCAGATTCTTCCATGTCTGCTACTGCTCCATGAACTCCTGCAAAACCGATCCTAACTAGCCGCCACTCGTCAACCATGTCCGATCAAATAATTTGATCTTATATACTACTCCAGTTCTACGGCGCAGCTATAAGAGATCATGTGAAAGATCATTAGTACTGCTTTGTGTTTGTTACAACTGCGTCTGAACCCGGCCAGTGTGCTGCTGCAATTTACTCTTGACATATCATACATTAATCATCAAGCAAATGGTCACATGTGTGAAAAGTATCCAGGCATATGGCATACACAAGGAGCCAGGCATATATGAATTCGATCGATACATTGATTTATTTTTATTGGACGACTGTGATTAAATTATACTTTCAACAATACTAAGTGTAGCAGAAATTTGTGCTGGTAATACCGTCCTTTTTATTGTGATATTTATTGCCAAAAATATATAATACTTTAAATGTATGACCATACGCGTCAATGTGACCCCTCTCCTAAAAATTTTTGGAAACTAAACAGGGTCTTAAGGTGGTGTTTGGATCCAGGGCTATTGGATGAATTTAGAGTATTAAACATAAAATACTTATAAAACTAATTACATAAATGAGAGCTAATTCCCGTGACAATTTTTTTAGCTTAATTAATCCATAATTAGCGCATGTTTATTATAGCATCACATAGACTAATCATGGATTAATTAGGCTCAATAGATTCATCTTGCAAATTAGTCCAAAATTATTGATAGATTTTATTAATAGTCTACGTTTAATATTTCTAATTAGTGTTCAAACATCCCATGTGACAGGGACTAAAAGTTTTAGTGGCTGTTTGGATCAGGGACTTTTTTTAGTCCCTTGTCACATCGGATGTTTGGACGTTAATTAGGAGTATTAAATATAGACTGATAACAAAACTAATTGCATAAATAAAGGCTATTTCATTAGATAATTTTTAAGCATAATTAAGCCATGATTAGCAAATGTTTCATGTATAGCACATTCGCTAATAATGAATTAATTAGACTTAATAGATTCGTCTCGTGCATTAGTCCAGAGTATAAGCTGGATTTCATTAATAGTTTATATTTAATACTTCTAAATAGAATCGACATTCATGTGACATAGGCTTAAAAAAAATAAGAGGAAGGTGGTGTTTGGGACAAGGGATCTATTTTTAGTCCCTTGTCCCATCCACGAACGCTTATTATAAATAGTAAACATAGACTATTAATTAAACCCATTCATAATCTTGGATTAATTCGTGAGACAAATCTATTGAGTCTAATTAATCCATGATTAACCTATGTGATGCTACAGTAAACATGCTCTAATTATGAATTAATTAGGCTTAAAAATTCGTCTCATTTATGAAATTAGTTTTTTTATTAGTTCATGTTTAATACTTTAAATTAGTGTTCAAATATTCGATGTGACCTGGGATTAAAAAGTTTAGCCTCATCTAAATAACCCCGAAAACACTTAGTAGGTCCTAGTCCCATCCAATGTGACAGCAAGACGAAGCAAACCAGTGGGACGACATAGAAATGGCTGGGCATAGAAGATGGCTGACGAGGTGATGATCTTGGCCGGTGGACTCATTTATACATATTTTTCATCCTAAATTAGAGTTTATATTGGGTCGAGTACTAATTTTTATTTGAGATTTTTTATTAAAGTTTATTTTTTAGCTTAACTTTTATATCGCTAAGAATACATATATAAAAAAATTATTTGTAAATTATTTTTATTTGTAAATATAGCGTTTATTTGTTTCATAAAAATGCATTACCCTACAAGAAGGAAAAGTTGACGTCAACTCCTCGAACAGCATCTACCAAAGCCAGATCGTCTCAAAAAATAATTAGAACTTTAGAAATTAGAAGTACTACCTCCTTTGTAGAAATCTTCACCTATATTTTGATTTTGTTTATGTTTATAACTCAAAATTTAAATTTTAAATTTCAAGTTGATGTTGGAGTATTTTTTTTATCTTTTTTCATCGTATTTTATTTTTCGGCATTTGCTTTTATATCACAAAAAACACATATATAAAAGTTTTATTTAAAAATTATTTTTTGCTAATAAATATGTTGTTTGACTTTTCCTAACGACTCATTCATTTCTTTCATTTATTCATTTAAGACGTCACTTTGTGATTAATTATTGTATTAGAGTTTTGTATAACAAAGAATAAATCTATTAGAATTGAGAAAAGTAAGGAAGAAATACATTAGGATTTGAAAAAGGAAATAGCAGGAATATTAATTAGTATGAGATATATTAAAAATGAAATCTATTTTGGATGAAAGTAGTAGGTAAGAAACTGAGAAAGGCAAAGATGCTGATGCTGGTGATCATCTGGAACAAAAGACTCGATCGTCTAGTAGTCATCAAGCAAAGTCGTTAGATAGCAGGTAAACTGCACGCATCTTCTCACCAGACTAGTCCACTACTCCACTGTGCTCACTTCATTTTCCGTCACCTACTACGTCCTCTCCAACGTCGAACGGTCATAATAGAGCAAGATTAAAAGTAAGCCAACACCATCAACTTACACTAGAGCTAATATACATATATAATTGATTTTATTTTTTCTACCTCCTCTCACCTATATGTTTGATACATTTATATTAGAGTAAAGCGCACCAGCGGTCTCTAAACTTATGTGCACGTATCATCTAGATCCCTGAACTCTTAAAATGTATTTTTGGGTCTCCGAACTTATCCAGGGGTGTCATATAGATCCAAACGGGCTCCGATCCACTTCATCCGCTGACGTGGCATGCCACGGTGGCGCCACGTGTTGATAGGGCCACGTAGGTGCCACACGTCAGCACCTCTCTCAAATCCTTATTCTTTTCTCTCATCTTGTAGGCGCCAATGTGTGTCATGCATGTGCTTCTACATGTCCATTGTTTCTTGATTGGCCTGGCCCAGCCACCACTGCTTGCACATTGGCATCATCATATATATATATATATATATATATATATATATATATATATATATATATATATATATATATATATATATATATAAATAAAAGGGCCTTTAACCTTTTCTACTCTTTACGAGAGTTTAATCTCTCTTATAAAGGCTTATGTGAGTGGTGGTAAATTTATTACCACTAGTATATAAGAGTGAGTGTCAAAAGATTAAATTTTTCTCATATATATGGGACATTCATGGTATATGTACTATTGCACTGGTTGAAGTTGAAGCAAGTTCTCTTGGGTAAAAATGGGCGTGAACCAATTTACTCATATAAAAAAAAGGTAAGTAGCTAGCACATAATAAATAATGTTTTTTTAAAAAAATCTGTAGAAAAGTTACATCAAAACCACAAATAAATCTATTTTAAGTTTAAAATAATTGATATGTAATTAATCATGTACTAATGTCTTACGTGTGTGTGGGTAACTCGCCTTAATCTATATAAATGATATCAGTCCAGAAAATAGTTTGGCATACTTTATTTCTCTCTTTCCATTATATTAAAGTATATGTAAAGTTATCTCATGTAAAAGAACCATCATTAATTTCTTTTTCTCGATATGCTTATGCACCCTATCTTTTTGTTTCTGTCTATACTTATTGTCAAAATTTACATTTTTAACCTTAAATTTAGAGTTGATAATTTGATATTAGGATTTTTTTGTTGAAGTTTATTTATAACACTATCTTTTAGGTTGCCAAGAATACGTAAGTTTTATTCATGGTTTTTTCAGTCCCGCTATACATACGATCCAACTGTACTATATGTGTACGACCGAAACAATGCAACCATTAATTAGGCAAATAGGATTAAGTGAATGACACTGTAGCCGTTGGATGGTTGAGTCATACGCATAGTAATTTTTTTTTGCAAATATATGGTTTGGTTTTTTCATAGATAACTCGGTCTGCTATGGTACCATTAGTAGCATCGCTGCCTGCGGTAAGCCTAGCCGCAGCAGAACCACAAATATATGCATCACCGCATCCAACCAGTCCATGCAGTGATCGCTCTCTCTCTCGCTCCCTCGTTAATTAATCATGCGTAAACCTTGGACTATTCAGCTCCTATTCGTTTTAATAAAAAAAATAAAGAATTAGATTCATATAGAATCCATTTAGTTTAGAGAAATAAAGTATATGAAAAATAAATCGTTTTCTTTCCCATATATTGCAGAGAGAAAATAAATGGTTTACATTCATGTACCATTTATGTTTATGTAAGTTAAGATTTCTCTAAACCGAATAGACACTTGGTCATTGACATCAATAAAAGTAACCCCAAGTACAGCATGGCGGAATGGATCTTTGCAGCTAGCCGTAAAGTCCAAGCTAAGACCAATGGAGTATTATGCACTACCACTTGCATAATAGTAGTAGTTATTTGGTCACCAACTCTGGAGCCCTCTCATAAATTAAACTTATTGTGAGCCATTACGATCGATCAGTAGCTTGCGTTCAGCCGGCCATGGCGCCCACCTCCCTGCTGCTGCTGCTGCTGCTCCTCGCCTGCGCGGCGCCGCTGCCGCTCCAGCTGCGTGCTGCCGACACGCCCACCATCCGCCTCTACATGCACGACGTCGTCTCCGGCAGCGGCGCCACGGCGGTGCAGGTCATCAAGGGCCCGGCCTCCTCGTCGGGCAACGGCGGCGTCAGCACCGGCTTCGGCGACACCACCGTCATCGACGACGCGCTCACGGAGACGTCGTCGCCGACGTCCCGCGAGGTGGGGCGCGCGCAGGGGTTCTACATGGTGGCGTCGCAGTCCAGCCCGGCGCTGATGATGTGCATCAACCTCTACTTCACCTCCGGCGACAACAACGGCAGCACCATCGCGGTGATGGGCCACGACGACACCGCGGCCGCGGTGCGGGAGCTGTCCGTGGTGGGCGGCACGGGGAAGTTCCGGATGGCCACGGGCTACGTGGTGTGGAAGACGGCCACCATGACGCCGTCCGACGGAGTGTTCGAGCTCGACGTGTACGTCACCACGCCCAACGGCACCACCATCGACGCCTCGGCGCCCGTCTCGCCGTTGGACGGAGGCGGCGGCAGCAGCGGCGGCGGGTCGTCGACAGCCAAGTCGGGGGCGGCGGCACCGGGGCGGATGAGAGGGTGGGTGAACGCGTGCGTGGTGGGGTTGGTGGTGGTGGTGCTGTTGGTTGGGCGCGGTTGGTGAGGCGTCGGTGTCGGATCTGACTGAGTGCTGCCTCTCTTTCTCTTTGTTTTACCTTTCTTTTTTCGTCTTGGAATCGGATTCCATACTGATGATTGAGCCTTTCCAGTAAATTGTCTGCTTTGGTTGTCTTGCTGTCACTCCACTCGATCATTGCTGCAGCCTGCCCCCATCGTGACTCTGTCGTCGTCCTCCTTGGAGCATGATCCAATGGCTAAAATTTAAGTCTTAAATCTTAATTTACTTATTTATTATTTGTTTTAATGATTATATCTTTAAATTTATGTGTATTTAATACTAATTATTTTTTAAAATGTCTAAAGCCTGTTCTGTTTTTTCGTAGAAAAGAACGGGAAGGATAAGAGTAAAGACGATTGTTTGTACCGGTTAAAATGCAAAAAAAAGGATATTAAAAATCAGAAAGGAGAGTGGAGGTCCGATATCGGAAGAAAAAAAATTGACGCATCCACATTAGATTGGCGGAAATCACCTTGCGTCGCCACTACAAGTCAGTATTTTACTCTTTGCACCAACGCCTTAGGGAAAAACATTATATTTGCTCTTCTCTACTACAAGAACAAGAGCAAAACAACACCTGCAAGATGGAAAGCAAGAACAGAAAAGTCCAAAAGGTCAATGAAATAGGCCAATAGGGACTTACATGAACAAGCTAACTCAAGAACCTTGACGTGTGTGCTGGTGTGGGGAGAGCGCGGAAAGAAGTTTTTTAACACACGGGTGTATATACATCCGTTGCTTGATGTCATTTAAATAGTCATAAAAAATATAAAAAAATTGACAAGATAGTTTGATGAGTTATATCACTCCACCAACATGCAGGTTTAGATTTAACTTCTACAAGTTGTAGCAAAAATAACAAAAACAATTATGAATATGCGTATATTTAGTTTTAGTTTTGTTTGTTTTTTTGCTACAACTTGTAAAAGTTCAATTTAAACTTGTATGTTTGTGAAGTGATATAACTCATATTAATCTATCTTATCAAATTTTTTCATATTTTTTGATGATTATTTAGATGACATACAAGCACACGAGTGTACATATACTTGTACGCTAGAAACTGTTTCCCGGGGGACAAACAAGACATGAAAAAACATAACTGCATTTCCCTTGGATTCATACAGTCTCCATCTACAGACACTTCTTGGACAACCAAAATGAGAGAAAACAACGACCATGGGGGAAAAATCAGGACATAAGAGAACTATAAAAATGTGTGTGTGATCTGAGTGAGATAAAATAGTTTTATCAATACAAAAAAAAACTCTATTTCCAGAGTCATGTTCTTTTACTGCTCGTTTTAGTCGTTCCAGAATCCAGTCATATTAGACACCTTCACATTTTTTCTATCAAAATCTCTCTCTCTCTCCCTACGAAGAAAAACATACTATTTTCATCCTAAATATTTGACGTCATTAATTTTTTTACATATATTTGACCGTTCGTTTTATTTAATTTTTTTAAATATGTAAAGCTATATATATATATATAAATATATTTAATAATAAATAAAATGATATAAAAATAATTAATAATTATGTAAATTTTTTGAATAAGACAAACTGTCAAACATGTGCCAAAAAGTCCACGACGTCAAATATTTAGGGAGGGAGATAGTATATATCGAGAACTGGTGAACAGGAAAAAAAAACATGCCCGCATCTCAGTATGGGGGAAAATGTGCAGTAAGTCTCCACTCTGAGGCAGCAGAGGTCATGAGCAATGGATGCCATGGCTACGAGCAGCAGCGGGAGATGGCACCGGCACTGTGGCGTGCACGTCGAGCTCCAGCACGGCGTGCAGCTTCGACTCCACCTTGGCCGTCCTCCACAGCACATGCCCGTCCGCCCGCCGGAGCATCCCGCTGCCGCCCACCACCGCCAGCTCCCTCACCTCCTCCGAGGTGTCGTCGCGCCCGGCCACCACGATGCTGCTCCCGTTGTACGGCCCCGAGGTGATCGCCACCGTGATGCTCACCACGAACACCGGCCTCGCCATGGACGCCAGCATGTACGTCCCCTGCGCCCGCCCCACCTCCGCCGACGACAGGCTCGGGCCCTCCGTCACCACGTCGTCGATGATCACCGTGTCGCCGAAGTTGTTCCCCGGCGACATGGACGGGTTCGCCGGCCCCGGCCCCTTCACAACCACCACCGACGTCTGCCCCGCCCCGCCCACGATGTCGTGCACGTACAACAGCAGGCGCACCGGCTGTCGGCGAGCAGACGCCGGTACGGCGGCCACGGCGAGGACCACGGCCACGCCGACAAGCAGCTGCATCGCAACACTGGAGCTGGAGCTGCAGCTAGCCATTCCTTTCTTTCTTCTTCTCGATCACTCCGCGTGTAATCATGTACTACTTATGTCCTTTCTTTGGATACTGGGAATAGATACAAAATGTTTTACTGTCGTCAGGTAGGGTGCAGGGTCATTATCGATTGATCACCAACTGCAATGAACATTATAAATGTTGCTTAATTCGTCTTTTTTTTATTGAATTAAAAGATAAAGCAGTTCACTTGTGAGGTTCACATCGATTGCCAACCAGATAATACTCCACTATTTATGAATTCGGATGAGAGGCAGCATCAGCTGTGGCGTTGGCGCCACGCAGCAGCGCTGACGCTGGCACCCACGCGTACACGTCCAGCTGCAGCACCATGTGCACCGGCGACTGCCGCTTCGCCGTCGTCCACAGCACGTGCCCGGTGGCCCGCCGGAGCTGGCCTGTCCCGCCGACCACCGCCAGCTCCCTCACCTCCTCCGAGACGTCGTCGCGGCCGGCGATGACGATGCTGCTCCCCTTGTATGGCCCGTCGGTGAGCACGACGGTGACGGACACCACCAGCACGGGCTCGCTCAGGCACGCCAGCGTGTAGGAGCCCTGCGCGCGGCCGACGGCCTTGGAGTCCACGCTGGGGCCGTCGGTGAGGAGGTCGTCCACCACCATCGTGTCGCCGAAGTGGCTGCCCGGCGGCATGGCCGGGTGCTGCGGGCCGGTGCCGCTCACCACCTGCACGGCCGTCCGCCCCGGCCCTCCGGTGATGTCGTGCATGTACAGGCGCATCCGCACCGGGAGCCGACCGGCCGAGGCCGGCACGGCGGCGGCCGCGAGGACGAGAGCTACGGCGGCGAGGAGATGGGCGATGGAGATGGCCATTGCTGCACTGCAGTGCAGTGCTGGATGATTGCCAAGCTGCTTGAATTCTTGCTTGGAGTTCAATTAATCACTTCATTTATAATTTCCTTATCTCTGTGGATGTGGATACTGATCATCTATCTACTCATTAAAAACAGATGGCACGTGTAGATTATAAAACTGACATATTTCAGGATATATGTACGCTTTCATCATGACAGATATCTACTGGAAGTTTGATTTTTATCAGAAATAGTACCCTCTTTTTTCATATAACATCATTTATTTTATGATTTCGTTTGATCATTCATCATATTTAAATATATATATATATTAATTATTTTTTATAATTTAATTTATTATTATAGAAACTTAATTTAAGTATAACTTAAAAATTAAATTTGTATATTCAGATAATTTTTTTTAAATAAGATGAAATGTTAATATATTTTATGAGTATCAAATATTTATATCTGGATGGAGTTTAATTGGTGTGTGCGATTTATTGTCCAAAGGAAATATTCCAGAGATTCATAATAAGTTCCATTTGATTTCTAGAAAAAAACCAGACTAGAGAGAAAAAAACCATACTAGAGATTTTGGAGGATTATAATCCTATAGGAAAATTAGGTAGATGGATAGGGGGGTTTTCATTTTTCACTTTTAGAATGGAAAACTCAAATGGTATATTTACAAATAAAAAATAATTTCTGAATAAAACTTTTTTACGTACTTGTTCTTAGTGATCTATCAGCAAGCAAGGATAAAAAATAAATTACGATGAAAAATCCCAAATCAACTACAGATTTAATGATGAAAATTTAAATTTTACCTTATAAACATAAGCAGAAGTGAAAAGACACGGTGAATTGGGTGATAGTTTACCCACCAATTAATCATCACCCTCAACAAAAGTTTTGGCCGGTCATACATATTTGGCCAAGTGTTGGCGAAAATTGATAGCTAGCCCGTACACACGATAGATCTTCAACTCTTGAGCATTGCAAGCTAGGTACGCATGCATACAAACACATGCGTTTACTTGTACAAAACATTCAAATCATTACTGTTTCAGTTCAGCGAGCGTACACAACTGAGTCCAGTGATCCGGCGCGTCTTTGAATCAACGCTTATACATACCAGATACAGTTTACACATGGTATTATTAATAATATGAATTTGAAAAATTAATTATATATTAAAGCACAGTTTATAGTTAAGGGCATTGTGACCAAATGGGTTACTTATACCCATTAACCATAAGCAATCGACGTGATCCCTACCTGGAAACTCCTTTCCATCATCAAATATTCAGAGATATCATCAAAGATATCATATATTATTCCGCATAGTTTCTTTGTTCCCACCTAAATTAATATACACGAGCAAAGAGTGAGTACTTAACAATTACAAGCAAATAAATTCAGATGAATGAGGATGGTAGTGGACTAGGACTTGCCAAGAACAGCAAGTGGTTGTTTAATTTGTACGAATTGCATATTTGTTTATAACGTTGGTATCGATTTGACATTTGACAAGCATGATATTTTTAAGTTTTTAGATACAATTTTTATCTCTTTGTCTTATTTTAAAAAAATTATAATTAATAATTTTATTTATTAGATGATAAAACATGAATAATATTTTATATGTGACTAATTTTTTTTAATTTCTTGAAATTTTTTCAATAAAACGGTTGGTCAAATGCTCGAAAAAAACTGAAAAGTTGGTTTTTTACAAAGTGAGTAAGATTTTGATTTGCGATTAAAAATAAATAAAAATCTTATCTGGGAGTGATATCATTTGCACCGCCTTTGTTGTGGGCATAATTATTATAATAGCCTTCAACTAATTTGGTAGGGTGGGGCGGCATAAGGAAAAATTAAAAAAAAAAAAGGAAAAGGAGAACAGATATGATGCTGAGTCACAAGAAAAACCTAAAATATAAAGCTAAAAAGTAAAGTACGATAAAAACCTTAAAATCAAGTCTAAATTTAAAATTAAAAGTTTAAATTTTGTCTTATAGGCATAATAAACAACGAAAAGAAATAGTGATCTACATCTCAAGTTGAATTGTCATTATTTTAGTGAATTTAATAATTCATCCAAGAGTTAGATTTAGAAGACAACCAGATATGACTTAACATGGTGATATAGGCGTATTACTAGCAAGGGGAGCTAAAGTTCCATTCTTATAAGCAAATTATCAACTGGATTATCCATGTACACTCTTCTATAAATACGATTTCTCCATAACTTCATTCACCGGATTATTGCAATAAATTAGTTACTATTATATTCGTCTTAGATTAGATAATAAAATATTTTGGTTTTTCCCTATTGTTGGTTCATACATACATGGATCTAATAAAAACTAAAACATCTTATAATCTAAAACAAAGAGAATAAATGATTTTCAAAATACGACATACAAAAAAAATGTGCCTCCTCCGTCATTGCTCATGCCAAGAAATACCAAACTTTTTGAATTATTTGTTTCAAAATAAAAACTTATAGAAAAAAAAAGGAGCTAGCTAGTGACCGTGACGTTACCAGCATCGATAGGCGTGGCGTTCGTAGCATGCAGACGCAGAGCAGAGGAAGTGGCAGGCACCGTCGCGTACACGTCCAGCTCCAGCACATAGTGCACCGCCCCCAACACCTCCGCCGTCCTCCACAGCACGTGCCCGGAGGCTCCCCGGAGCTGCCCTGTCCCGCCGACCACCGCCAGCTCCCTCACCTCCGCGAGGACGTCGTCGCGGCCGGCGATGACGACGGTGCTCCCGTTGTAGGGCCCGTCGGTGATCTTGACGGTCATGGTGACGACGACGACGGGGTCGACCAGGCCGGCGAGCACGTAGGAGCCCTGCGCCCGGCCGACGGCCTTGGACTCCATGGACGGCCCTTCCGTCAGGAGGTCGTCCATCACCGTCGTGTCGCCGAAGTGCCTGCCGCCCGGCGGCATCGACGGGTGCAGAGGCCCGCTGCCCTTCACCACCTGCACGGCCGTCTCCCCGGCGATGTCGTGCATGTAGAAGTGCAGCCGCACCGGGCGCCGCCGCGCGGCAGAGGCCGCCGGCACGGCGGCAAGGATGAAGGTTATTACGGCGGCGGCGGCGAGGAATGGGTAGTAGTGGTGGTGCTTGCCATTGCCTTTGGCATTGCAGCAGGAGCTGGACATGGCTGCGTCTCTGGCTCTGTCTCTGCTCGCTGGGATACTCTTTTTAAGACCAAGGTTCCGTTTACGAGCATTTTTCCCCATCGTAAGGTCCCCGTAAAATTTGATACCTAAGATATTAAATTAGCAAATTTTATAGAGAAAATAATGATAACCTCTGATATTTTGTAAAAATAATAAAATTGCTCTTCGTTTATCGTTTGGCTACGGTGACATATCATGAGATTATCGTAGTTTCTTTAGCCGTGACGATAATCAAGCAGTTTTCGTGATATATAGATCACTACGAATTTTTTTTGGATTTTTTCTCCACAAATTTTGAATTCTCACTATGATTTCCAAACAGAGCTGCCTCACAAAGGCTGCTTGCATGCTTGTACCCCCACAGTTTCCTCGTTACAAATTTATGTTTTCTAGGTTTTAAATGGCTAAATTATTCGCTAATACAGTTAAAATGTTATTTTAAAATGATTGAATGAGATATTTTTATATATAAAATTCTGAATTAATTACTAGAAATTAAAAAAACATTTTTAGAAACAAAAACAGTTGAGGAAGTTTTATATAGAAAATTTTGAATACAAAATCAAACGTTGTTTTTATAAAGATTATACAAGAAACTTTTAGATAGGACTTTTCTATGTATTATAAAACCTTTTATTAGGCTAGGAAGTGTACCAGCGAAAATACATCCACCATGAGTTGTTTCCGGCAAGGCGGGGCACACACAGTACAGTACTGCGCCCTGGATCATCCAGATGCAGCTCAGCTCTTTAAAAGCAAAGGACGACGAGTAGGTTTATCACGAGGGCATAGTAGCAATAAATAATGCAACCAAAAATATCCCCATAGAGATCCACTGAAAATAATAAATAATAAGCGTGACCAGCGTGCTAAACTGTGACAGAAAAATGCTTCTCCCTCGGACTTTATGGTCTTATCTAAATTCATATAAAATACTAATAAATAATATGAACATGTATACAAAACATATGTATTAATCCATAAATATATCGTGCAAAGTACCCCCCCTCACTAAAATTTTGGCTCAATTTCTAGTCTTGGCTGTCCATATTTGGCCATCGATTGCCCCCCAAAAAATATGTTTGGGCATCGAACAAGCAACAGCCGTGCCAAAAAAAAAAATGACAGCCATTCTGATAGACTTAAAACTCTTGAGGCCAGCCCATTTTTGTCAATGCTGGCTTTGGCGAAATTAATATAACAGATAAACCAATAGTATGATTTGGTGATCTGCCAGTATATGTACAGACTTGAATTGGCAATCATACAGAGTATGTAAATTTTCAGGAAGCCTAGTTAGGTTCACAATACAAATCCAACAGACAGAAGCCAAATTTTTCTTCCACCACCCAAGTTCACTTAATATGCTTCAAGAACAAATAACTGGATCAGATCAAAATTGATATTACATGATACACAAGTCACACATCACTAGCTTCGGGGAATATCCAGTGCAGTGGAATCATTAAGCACCTTACGAGCGCGCCAGTATATAGCATTTACTGTTTCTGAAGTTCCCACCTGGCCATGCCCCAATGTGATAAATGTAATGTAAATACAGATATGCAATGAATCATGATAAAAAGAGCCCGAAAATGAGGAAACAAGTAACATGGAATCTAACCTTCAGCTCCATGTTGTAGTAGTTCCTCCATAGTTCTCTTTTCTGGGGATAGATATCAAGGGCTGAATCATACAGCTTACGAGCATTCACAAGGCTGTCTCCGTTTCCGATTGATGCAAGATTTGTTTCCAACTCTATGCAGTACTGGAAGAACTTGAGGCTTGGACGCGGTAAGGCCAGAAATCTGCATTGATGCAGAGGTGTCAAACAAGCTTTACACAGACAATACAAATGAATTCACTCAACCTGGTCACAGATGTATACAGCAGAATCTAATTGCACTTAACTAAGAAACAAAAGAATCTGACTCATGACCTGTGCAATGAAAATTTGTTGCTGCTAGTCTCAAGACAATGCTTGTAGCTTAATTTAATCAACTCTACATCTTGTAACAAAGCACATTCCATTCATGAAATGAACAGTATTATAGCAATGTTGCATTCAAGGACCACAAAGTACATACCTCTTATACATCTTTCTAGTTTGCTTGATACCATCTCTTTGTAAAACCCATCCAACAATAGCAGAAGAAACTGAAGCTCCACAATCATTCCCACCAGCAGAACTTAATGCTAAAATCGCACACTTCACCAACTTTTCAAAATAGATCTTCTCGTGAGAAAACAATTTCATGGCCTGAAATGAGTTAACAGAAAAGCTTTTTAAACAATATGCAATGAGTAATAAATTATGCCCATTAAAGAAAGTAGAAATTATTCCAAGCAGTCAACGATTATAAATACATCCAAGCAGTCAAACAATATAAATGCATTGCAACACAAGGTAAAATGAAACAAAGAAAAAAGAAGGGATTAACCACAATCACAGTGAAAAATAGAGGAGAATAATCAAATTTTGTGAAACGAATAAAGAACTTGAAATTAGGGAACAATGATCACTAAAAAGATTGTCAGGTCTATACCGCGTGCCACAATCCCTCAGCCTCAGGCAAGGATAACTTTGAAAGTGCCACATTAAATAGATCAAACAGAGAACTCAAGTTCTCCTTGCTGAATGCAGAACTGCCAGTAGCAGTAACAAGTGATTTGATCTCAATAGATGTTCTCAGGTTCCAGAGATCTGCAGCATGAGAAAGGGGACCATCGCAGAGCTTTTTGGCAAGGTTCTTAGCTTCCTCTAATCTTCCAGGTGCCTCTTCCAATCCTCCAAGTCTCAAATAAAGAGAGACATATTGGCAGGCAAGATCTTCAGTAAGGCAACCACATGATTCAGCATTTTGATAGACTTTCAGTATACACAAAGTGAACTCTGAAGCATCAAGTTCACCGCCATGAAACAATGCGATGGAATCTTCTGAATCAGCAAATAGAACACCCATCCAAAATTTTGCATACAGGGAATACATTCTGGAAGTTGGCAACCTCCTGACAGCTTCATCATATACCTAAAATAGAAAAAAAATAACACAATTCGAAATGTTTAAATACTGATCTCAATTCTTATGTACTGCAGACAGGCCGGATCAGGTTGCATGCATTGACAAGTTCTCTTTCTCCCCAAGGTAAGCAGTCAAGAAGAAAGATATAATTGACAAAATGATGACAGAATGTTTTACCTGTATTGATTTGTTCAATTTATTTGACAAAGCATCCTTTCTATTCAAATTACTGGAACTAGTTGTGTCACTAAGCTGAAGCCTAGCAAACCAATCCCAGTAGTCCTCACTATGAGAGAAGTCTTTCTTCAGGTCATCCATGACCTCTACCTTCAGTTCATCAGAATGTGCAAGGTCAACACTATTTAATATCTCTAAGAATTTTTTCCGCAAGGTTAAGCTTAAAGGAAGAGCTCCCGTAGCACCATGGTATATGGTTTGAATGATTAGCAGCCCTTGCTGCCAAAATAGGTCTTCCTTCCCCTCCAAAGCAACTCCCTGTGGGCCAGACTCCTCAGGACCTTCATCTTGTTCGTTCAGTGACATGAACAGTTCTTTATTTTCCTCTTTCCATGTACTTGAATCATCATTCTTCTTTTGCAGTGTCTTGACATCCTCTCCAAGAGCAACCTTCCGAGCCTTAAGCTTGTTAAGATAGGTAAGCTCCATGCGAAGATACTCAATCCACATATCCTCTGATTCTGGACAAGATCTAAGACCGGTCTGCATAAGAGCACGTGCTGCAGCAACATTCAGGTTCTGATCGAATTCCCATGCTGCAGCATAAATCCAGAGCCCAGGAACCTTGGGATGGTAACGAATAGCTTGTGCCAGAACCTGAAAACAATAAAATGAACATGAGGTATGCTAATTTAACAAACAGTGAGATCAATTCGATGTTTGCCTCCAAAAAAAAGTATATTGACATATCATTCAGAGAAGGTCAAACAAATAAGGCATGAAAGGGCACATGAATAAACAGCATAAGAAAGACAATCAGGCCAAAACGCATACTAAAATTTAGAATGAAATCTTCATCCAAGAACCCCCCCCCCCCAAAAAAAAAAGTTTCAACAGCTTTCAAGCTCTGGCCGATGTGTTAACCCACATCCCATATCTGCAGAAGGGACAAAAAAAGCAATTTCAGAAACTTCAAAATCTCCGACCTTTTGCCAGAGAACAATTTCCTAGGCATATTGCTATTGCGTAGACAGTAGGCTTCAGAACAAATCAGGTCTCAATCAAGTACACAGTTGGCTCAGGAGTTCTTGAACTTTTTAGTTCAAGATGTGCAAAAACTTAAGCAACAAATTCCATACGAAATACAAAACCAACCACTTCAATTACAGCCTTTTTGCCTTATCCTTCAATAGGTGAGTCCATAATGGCAAACCGAAAACTTCACACATAAAACAGGGCATGCTTGATAGTTTAACATTTACCAGATCTGGATTGCTGAGCATTCACCAATTACTTTTCCTATGGCATACCCTGTCCCATCCATTGCCTTAAAAAACAGTGCCCAACACAACAGCTCCAGTGATAGCTGGATGCGATACCAGTTCAGTGACAGGTTTTTGCCACACATAAGTACATAACCAATGACACCAGTGCGGCCCTACCTCATATCTGGTATTGATGAGGTACCATAAGCCAGAGCATGTTACCAAAGTTCCCGGATTGGAGTCAAGGAACGTGGGACACTATTATTTTTAGGTTCTAACAGGGGGGGTGTGGGGGAAGACGAGATTGCTCGCGGAACAGGGAAACGCGGCATAGATCCGCGTTCCACAGTGAGTTTAGAGGGCAGACAACGATTATTGGGTGTGAAACCACTCAGAAAAAAATGTTCTCATTTCCCATTTCAACAATGAAAGGTCATGAATTTATTTCCATACCTAATGATAGCGTATTATTTCCAATGCACGGGCAGTGAAATGCCCAGCGCAATAAATTAATTTTTGTTTCAGCAGCATGTATGGCATTTTACGAAGCTTAAGTCCTAATACATTTAAATGCGAGGCGTGCGACTTCACTAAATGGATAACTCAAATACACCAGGAACACCAAAAGGTCTCAGCTGTCCTAAAATTGTGATTGGCCAAACAGAGAGCAGCCATTGGAAGTTAAAATGGACCTACTGATGAAGTGATTTAAAGTCGGCCGCCCGTGTCTCTCAGTATGCTGCGCGCAAGAAACAAAAAGGAAACAACGATATGTACTAAACCACTGATAAATGAAGAGCCGCATGTAGAAAAGCTGATAAATTTGATTTAGCAATGCAACGGTGCAGCATGAGCATGGATAAGGAACTAAGGATTGGACCGGGGAATGTATCTGATTGACTTGCCTGCTTCATTCTGCCGTGGCGCTTGTCGCGGCAGTACTCGAGGTAGCGGAACCAGAGGTCGAGGTCCCCCTTGTACCTGACGGTGGCCATCCTGTAGATGTCGAGGACGCGGAGGACGCCAGCGACGTCGGAGACGGACTTCTTCCACTTCTTGCCCCCCTTGCGCTTCTTCCTCCTCCTCCTCTTCTTCTCGTCGGCGTCGTCAGCGTCGTCGTCGTCGTGGTCGCTGTCGGGGGTGGCACGTATGATGGCGCGCTTGCGGAGGTCGCGGAGTGCGTCGAGGCGGAGCTCGTAGGCGATGTAGTCGAGGAAGTCCGCGCGGAGCGGGGAGCGGCGGCGGAGGCGGAACTCGAAGTCGCGGCGGCGGCGGACGACCTCGGCGAGCTCGGCGCGGGTGAAGAGGCCCCTGCGCTCGAGGTCGTCGAGCTCGTCGGACATCCGCTCGAGGCGGTACTGCACGGCGTCCGCCATGGTGGCGCCCCGGCTGCCGGCGGCGGGGAGGAGACGAGGAGTAGGGTTCTCTTAGGGTTTGGGCGGCGGGGCGGAGCTGACAAGAAGAAGGGACTCGTATGTCTCTTCTCTTCTTCTACATGGGCTGGGCCGTACGTGCGGCCCATTTATAAGTTGAATTTGGGCTCAATGTTGAGGAAACATGGCCCTAGTGTGGCGGTGGTCAATAAAATCGGCGGCCGCTGCAATGTTGGACGGACTTCTGGACTGCACGGCCTCTGATTCTGATGTTCAGTTCGGGATCTCATGTCAGAGGCCATTTAATTGCATCAACACAAAACACTCATGATTTATAGCACAAATCTGACGAACAGAATCATTCGTATGAAATGAATGGCTCAGATCGTAGATGAAATTGATACCATTTACTTTCTAATTTTACCTTACGCAGATCATGCATCCATGCAAATAACGCACGCAAATTAATTGCATGCAAATCCCCGTATCATGCATGCAAACGGACGGCTCATCATGCAGATTAATTGCCGTGCATGGTGACTAACTAAAATCGATCAAAAATGAACGCTAGCCATCAATCTATCGGCACACACATCCATGAGAGGCAGGCAATTAGCCATCATATAAAAGAGATAAGCAATTATATATATATATATATATATATATATATATATATATATATATATATAACGAACGATCACCTGTAGACCCCAAATCAACGGTGTTAAATTAAAATAAACCAGATATTAATTTAAAAATATAATATATATAATCTAAAATTTTAATATCCATTTGGGTTGACAAATAAGGAATAATGAGAGTAATTTTGCATATGGTGGTATTTGTAATACTCCCTCATTATTTTATATCCCAGCGCTAAATTTTAAATCCTTATTTAATCATTCATTTTTTTCAAAGTTTTTATGAAACATATAATATGATACGTCATTCATATAGTCTCTTTAGTAATAATGAATCAAATTCATAAATAAATATATATCAACACGAATGGTCAACCATAAACCTCTAAATCAACAATGTCAAATAAAAATAGACCAGGTTGACAATATTAAATATCAAGATATATTTTTCACACCGTAGTATTTTAAATACTTACTCGGTGTTTTCTATATGTATATATCAACACACGAATGAATGAACGGTGTCAATGTCAAATAAAAAAGGAACGAGTATAAAATAAATTTTGTAATATAAACGTACATATATTATATAAATTATAAATATTTGTGTGTTTAGATTGACTCATAGGTAACTGCGCGAGCTATTTTTTTATATATTAGTATTTGTACTACTCCGTCCGATTTTTTATGCGCCGTTAAATTTCGAACCTATGGTTGACCAGTTTGTTTGTTCCAAATTATGACACTGAAGCTTTAGCACAGGTTTATTGCTAGTTTATAGAAAAATCTATCAGCAAGTCAATAGGTATACTCAACTACTAGCTTCAAATCATCTATAATTAATCTAATAGTCAATTCATACGATAGTTTCCTACAGAGCATTAATACATGATCCCACATGTCATACACACACTGTGTCTTAGAGCCCGTGCTGCAGCTGACTATAAATTAGTAGCTTAAAACAAGTATAATAGCAGGCTACAAACTGGCTAAATGCTTATGTGGAGGAGAGAGGAGAGGAGAGGGGAGAAGAGAGAGAGGAGTAGTAGGCTGTAGTATTATAGACAGCTTGGATACAAGAACCAAGAAATTATGCGAAAGAGACATGTGGACCCTGCATTAATGATAAAAGAGTTAACTACTATATGAGTGGGCTAAGAGAATATTACAAGGAGCCTTAGGCCAATCTCAATGGGAGTTTCATGGACAATAAATATGGTGTTATGTAGATATTTTTGATGATGTGACACAGTATTAATGAAGAGAGAGATGAAATGAGTTTTATGGAGATGAAACTTTCTATGCACTGTTATCTAGACAACTTGTGTCTTGCATGTAACTTAGGAAACAACAATAGATAAAACTATGCATTGAGAGAGGGGTGTTTTATCCTAGTTTTAAACTTTTTAGATAACATGTCACTCATAATCGTGTCCGTAAAACTTACATTGAGGATTGGCCTTATAGCCAGCTTGTTGGCTATATTATTAGACTTGCTCTTACTACTCTTCTCTCACGTCTCTAATCTCTTTAAAATATGTTTATAACTGGCTTATAGCCTACTATTGTACCTGCTCTAGTAGCTGTTTTCATTACAAAGTTACCTAAAAAACATAGGAAAATTTTCATTTACTCGAACATCTCGGAAAAATTCATACGGATTAATGTTATCATTCATTTATATTAAGCCACCTTTATCTATTTCTATGAGTGGAAATTTCTCCCAACCAAATAGGTCTTAAACAATTTAAATTTCATTTCTGGGCTCAGTGTAGAATTTAGCAAATAAATGGATTAGATGCTATAGGTAAACAAATCTAGCTTTTTCGTATTCTGATAAATTAATTTCTCATCGGTTTCTTCTGCTATTTTCTTCGAACAGGGTTTCAAGTCTGTCAGACGTGTGAAAGGAAGTTAAGAAGAGGAAAGTTGACTTTGACCAGATAGATGGATACCGCGCGTGCGTTTGACTTTGACCAGCTGCAGCTGGATAATCCATTGCTGGCTCGCTTGTTCACATCGATCAGGATACACCGTTGGGCCTTAAATTTGCTGGTGATGATGCCGACCTCGATCGATCTGCATACATATAGGGTGGTGTGTTTGGTCGCTTGAATCGTACTAGTCTGACTCATCTCTTTTGATCTAGGCTGAGTTTGGCCTGTTTTTGGATATACAGATGTACTTGTTTGGTTGTCTGTATTGAATGAGTTCGGATATAGTTAGATGATGTTTGGTTATCTACAGTAAAAAAAAATGTATGGAGGAGATATTGTTTGGTTGGATTAGACGCATCCTGATTATAAATACCTTCTCTTGTGCTTCTCTTGTGAGTGGTGAGGTTACCTCCAAGAACTTGTATATTGAACAAAATATTTGCTGGCCACGGTGCTGTTATATCAGTTTTAACTTAAAATTACATAGTTAAGGGTGTGATCAGAAAACTACATATTTAACAAAATATTTTTATTTAAACTATATATTTAAGTTATTTTATCCCAAATTGCAAAACTATATAGTTAACGTCAATGTTATCGTAAAATTATAATTTATAACTTAAAAACACAATAGTAGTAGTTTTGTGATAAAGATTTTAAATCTGTAGTTTTCTAATAAGTCTGTGATACACAATATTAAATATATGGTTTTACAATAATTCAGTCAAATATGTGTAGCTTCGTAAAATTTACTCCAAATCATACTTAAGTAATTAGTATTCTGCAGGATCATCGATCGATCGATCACTGTGTGAAATGGTAGCACCTAATTTAAGTCGCAGCCTACATACTATATTACTTGCTAGCTGACACAGCCTTATATCATGGGAAATTATCATCTAGCTCATCTTGGTGACGCATGCCTTATCCACCTTACATGTCTGTATCTCTAGATTATTGCTGTTGCTACCTTATTTTGCGCTGGCGTGCTTTGGTTCAACGGCTAGGCATCCGCGTTGCTATGGGTCCGTTTGACACAGCTTTAGCTCCCAACTCTAACTTATCTGGAGCCGTAGTTATGCCAAACGGTACAGATTCTACTTTTTTTAGCGGAGCTAGCGGAGCTGCTCCTAAAAAATGAACTACAAGGGTGGAGGTGGGTTTTTGCAACTCCACAGCTCCACTCCACACAAAAAACCCACTACTCTTTGTTATTTTATTATAATTACTTGAATTTACCACTCATGTAAGACTATATATTATTACTAAACATTTATATTACATGTTTACTGTCATATAGGATTTTGTAACCATATAGTTGTGTTGTTCAAATTTAAAAAATAATCGGTATTTAATTATATAAAAAAGAAACATAATTAAATTATGGCTTAATCATGACTCCATATGATCCACAAGTGTATTTTATCAGTATATTCCGTATCATCTCTTTTAGGAGTTCTGGAGCAGAGCAAGCTAGCCAAACAGTTCTGATCTGCTCTCCAGCTCCCACAGAAACAGCTCTCACTGGAGTTGGAGTTTGGAGCTAAGCTCTACCAAACGGGGCCTATATATAATAGCTCACTAATAATCTAAGCCATGAACCATCTTGCATCTCCTAGCCGTTCTACATACTAGTATACTATTATGTTTTTCGATGGATGACATTGTTAGTCATTATATGTGATCATCTAATATGCCCCTCGAAGGATTGTAATTCGTTTATTGTTTTAATTCAATGATCTGATTTTATTATATTATATCGAGAGTATGTGTAGTAAAAATTTTATAAGAGTAAAATTGAAAGTAAAATATATAACTTTGCAATAAATTTATGTGTTATATCTCATATTAAAGATAAATTGATAAATATATCTTACAAAGTTTGAAATAAAATATTTAATATACTTATAAACATAAATAGTTAAATCTGGAATTTATACTGACAGTTACCATAATTAAACATCGTACCGACAGTCAATGATCAGTACGATTTTATCTATTCAAAAATGAAGACAGTATTATATTTATTTATTCCATACTTGACATATAGCTTGTCCTGATTACCTGCCGCATGAGCTCCGTGATTCGTGTAATAATCTCTAGTGTTAATAATTAGTATTAGCAAGCTTCAACGTCAACGCATGGTAATTAATTGCCCCACAACTAGCGCATATATATGTGCTCTCCATCTCCAATCGTATCTGTACCTGCAGGCTGCAGATCATGCCTTATATATATATATATATATATATATATATATATATATATATATATATATACACACACACACACACACTGCTTCCATGTTCTTCTGTTTCAAAATATAAATAAATAGAGAATTTGATTTTTAATATCGAAATATGAATCATTTTCATTCAAAATTCTTCAAATTTTATTCTCACCTCTCCTCTTACCCACAATCCCTCCATTTTATCAAGGGCACCACAATCTTTTCTCTGCTCTACATCCTAAAAATGCTTACACTCTGTGACGAATGTATTATTAACTATCTACCGGCTGACTGTTTCATATCAGAACTTAAGGGAATTAACTATATATTCAACGAGCTATTTTCCAATATTAAATAATTAATACTACTGCCTTTTTCTTTTTCGTTTCTCTTGGTTGGTTGGATCGACAAACGAAGCACTAACACTCACCAATATTTAGCTAGGCACCGTACGTGTTGTTTTAGAGATGGTTTTATGTCTTACATATTCCTTAACTACAACATTTTGGAAAATGCATATACACCATTGTATTGTATAAATCGAGAGAAAATATATGCCATTGTATAAAATCTTTGATTAAAAGAAAAGGCAAAGAAATATTTGCTAGTGGAATCGATTATTAATTATACTCTCACCTATACATTAATGCAATGACAAAAAAGAGTTCCTTAATTAATCATTGCATCATTATTCTGTGATACCATGCATGCATGGTGGATCAAGAGAGCTTTTCGAACGTTAGCTCCACTGGCCAAGTAATTAAACGATCGACTTCCAAATCTTGAATACTACTCCATGTACATGCATGTTCATGACTTGCTAGTGCTTGATTTGTTAATCTATGTATCCACATGCATGTCGGGAACCACGAACAGTACAGCTTTGCAACCGGGTTGGTTTGAGCTGGCCGGAGCGATCGAGTGACCCACCAGGTTAAGGAATTAATTAAACTGGCGCATGTTGGTTGACAAATCTAGATATTTGTTGGCCGTTACACATAACTTTTCTGGTAGCCTGACCTATTAATTTAGCTATCTCCTATGTTAATATAATTCATATGTCATTCGATCCATTCTCCACTTCCTTGGACCATCTTATATAGGGCTTGTTTGGATCCAGAGATTTAAACTTTTTAAATCCTTTTTTATATCGAATGTGTTTGGATGTTAATTAGGAGTATTAAATATAGACGGATAACAAAACTAATTGTATAAATAAATGTTATTTCATTAGACAAAATTTTAAGCCTAATTAATTCACAATTAGCAAATCTTTACTCTAGCATCACATTCGCTAATCATGGACTAATTAGGCTCAAAAGATTCGTCTCGTGAAATAGTCCAGAGTATGGGATGGGTTTTATTAATAGTCTATATTAATACTTCTAATTAGTGTCGAAACATTCGATGTGACACAGGGACTTTAAAAAAAGTTGGAGGAAAAAAAACACCCCTATAGTGTTGTTATTTCAATCGATGATAGGGTTAAAGTTTACACTGGCGAACCTGCATGCACGGAGGGGTTCCCAGTAACCCCTTTGAAAAAAATTAACTAAAGTTTATGAATTTTTATCATATATTCATTCATCCGATCTAAATTCAAATACCCATGGCACCCCCTCTATTTCGCTCTGGCTTCGTCCTGAAAGTTTATGATTTGCTATATATATATAGAGTATGGAGAAGCGGCTAAATGCCTAAATGTGACAAAAAAATGGGTGGTACCACACTGAAACCAATACAACCCTATGTGTTTCATGTTCTAAGATGATGTCTTGACGTTTTCTAAGTCATTTTTTTCAAGTTTAACTAAATTTATAAAAAAATATAGCAATATTTTAAATATAGAATAAATTATCAAAATGTCTTTACTAATTTGTTACATGTTGATGGTGTCGTGTAGATATTGCTATATTTTTCTAGAAATTTGATAGAACTTAAAGATATCCGACTTAGAAAAAAAGTTAAAAACGATTGAAACGGAGGATTAGCTGATATATCCCATTCTTTGGTTTGGGATTTTCCTGCTGCATGTAATTTTGAACATATTAGCACTGGGCCATATATAGATGATTAATTTTAGGTTTTTATTCATCCATTGATATCTACTTCAATTCATCCATATAAGACATTCTAGTTATGACTAGATTTATCTATTAATCAATATATATTGTTTATATGTATGTCTAAATATAGGCAATGCAAAGTTTTATATTGTGATCCCAACTGATGTAATACTCTGTTTATTTATTTGACACAGTTGCCTGTTGGATCTATATTTAACTTTTTTAATATAATAGGATGGTCAAATATAAACCCAAAAGTCAACGGTGTCAAATAAAAAAAAAGTAGAATGAGTATTTTGTTGAATAGTCCCACATTGGTTGTGGAGGTGCAATGGACCTAGGATATAAGTAAGAGAGCCCCTCACCTCAATGGCTAGCTTTTGAGGTGGGAAAGGCCCTTTACGATCCTACAGGTGGTATCAGAGCCTGACTAGTTTAACATCTCTGGCCCGATGGACACAGTGGGTGAAGGCCTGATGGACCGTAGGGTGCCTGGTTGTGGAGGGGCAATAGACCTAGGATATAAGTGGGGGAGTCCCCTTTACGATCCTACAAGTGGTATCAGAGCCTGGTTAGTTTAAGCTTTTGAGGTGGGAAAGGCCCTTTACGATCCTACAAGTGGTATTAGAGTCTGGCTAGTTTAACATTTCTGGCCCGATGGACATAGTGTGTGAAGGTCTGATGAACCGTAGGGTGCCTGCGGGGATGCGGGACCTATATACCTGATGGACCGTGGACCGTGGGCTGGTGATAGCCCGGATACGGTGAAGGGCGGTGAAAGGCTAAGGGACACCAATATGTGAAGAGGAGATTGTTGAATAGTCCCACATTAGTTGTGGAGGGTCAATGAACCTAGGATATAAGTGGGGGAGCCCCTCATCTCAATGACTAACTTTTGAGGTGGAAAAGACTCTTTACGAGTCTACATATTTATGAAAAAAAATAGGAGTATTTATTTCAGAAGATTAATTTGGGTGGAGGCGCGGTGTGGCTCGATCTGACCGAGATGGAGGAGGAGGAGGGAGTTGATTAAGATTTTTTTTTTTGCCGTGAACTAATAAGTCGTCGTAAGTGAGACAATATGATGGATATGCTGTTGGGTTTTCTTATCGAACGGATATCATTATGTATTTATCTGTTGTTGACTCATGATTATATATCAAATTAACAGGAATGACAAACAAAAGGTTCATACGCATCCATGCATATGCAGGTAAAATTGACAAAATTAATGTAAACAGAGGAACACGTACGATCCTTTTGCCTGACGGAAGAGCGCGTCGATCATGTCATCATCTTCATCAATTGGAAAAAAAAAACCAAACACACACATGCATATATATGTACATGTCACCATCTAACCTGCTTTTTTTTCTCAGTACACGCACGTAACTACTATCTAGGAATCGGACCCTTTTTGAGCTAGCGTACGTATATATATACAGACCTGCCTTTTGTCATATACTCTGAAAACCTTTTCTAAGAATTAAATAAGCTAACTTATTTGCTGTACATGTTCTGAATGAGAACAATCACTTCAATGTGAATATTGAACGAATAAACACGGCACGATGGATATATACTATATATATAGATGTTCAGATTTTCTATATTCGATTTCAATAGAGCGGCCGAATTTTTGGACCTTATACCCGCCGGTGGACTTGTATTAGTATATATTCTAATTGTGTTAAATTAATCGAACAATTTAATTTGTCCATGTGAAGGAAAACGATGATCGATCGATCGAGTTGTTTGTATGATCGATGTATCAATAAACTTGATGTATGTATATATTGTTTATAAGTAGGGGGAAAAGGGCAATCGGATTATTGCATATTATAAGCGTCAAGTTGGAGGTGCAATTTGAACGGATAGATGGATGCAGCATGGATGTGTGTGATCGAATTATATAATGATCGATTTTGCAAAATATATAGTGGCTAGCTACTAGCAGTATACACGCATGTGAAACCAACGGGCAAAATGACGACGGTTGAGTCAAAGCCTGTTACTAGTTTGCGACGCAACTAAGCTAATAATTAACAAGCGGCGCCAGGATTGGATTTGGATTAGATCATTGCTCCAACTCAGCATCTCAAAAGTACAGCATATACACGCACCAGCTCACACTGTACGTTAATTTAGCTAGCAATTAATATGTGCGTGCAAATTAACATGAATGCAATTGCAAGCAGCATAAATTCATGGTCGGCCCTGATCTTAATTAGTTAACATGCTACAGTGTTACTACTCCAGTAAATCAAGCAAGCAATCAACAAGCAGCTTTTGCATTGCTAGCGCGTCGTTGTTAGCTTGCACTGACCTCCATCTCAAGCGTTGACTTGATTACACAATTGCTTGGATATACTAACTGTGTATGTGGTATCTAATTAATAAACAATAAGTTTGAATTATCTGCTCAGATGCCATGATGCATACACACAACGCACTGACGCAAATTAAGCTAGCTAGATAGAGAGACAGACAGACGGAGGTGGCAACACGAAATATTAATCAGATGATTGATACAATTAATGAGATGGCTAGCTATGAATTAGCAGCCACAGGCAGCATCTATAAAAGGGGGAGCCCGTCGTCGAGACCCTCTCATCCCTCTTCGTCTCAACGAGCCTCTCTCTCTCGTTTCTACTAGCTAGCTAGCTAGACAGACGAGTGAGAGAGGTACGTAGCTCCGATCTAGCTGTCAGTTAGTTAGGCAGGATGGCCGGCGGCGCGGTGGTGAGCACGGGAGCGGCCAAGGACTACCCTGGCAAGCTCACCCTCTTCGTCTTCTTCACCTGCGTCGTCGCCGCCACCGGTGGTCTCATCTTCGGATATGACATCGGTATCTCAGGTAAACTAGCTACTTTAATTAATTAATTTGTTCATCGATCGATCTCGAATTCTCGATCATATATATATATATGAGAATCTGTCTGGTGCAGGCGGTGTGACGTCCATGGATCCATTTCTGAAGAAGTTCTTCCCGGAGGTGTTCAGGAAGAAGCAGGCGTCGAACAAGAACAACCAGTACTGCAAGTACGACAACCAGCTGCTCCAGACCTTCACCTCGTCGCTCTACCTCGCCGCCCTCGTCGCCTCCTTCTTCGCCGCCACCGTCACCCGCGTCCTCGGCCGCAAGTGGTCCATGTTCGGCGGCGGCCTCACCTTCCTCATCGGCGCCGCCCTCAACGGCGCCGCCGAGAACGTCGCCATGCTCATCATCGGTCGCATCCTCCTCGGTGTCGGCGTTGGCTTCGCCAATCAGGTACCCTACCCTACCCACCTGTTAATTTGGTTTACCTATTAATTAACTACTTACTTAATACTGATCAGAGTTAATTGCATGCATATACGTATTATATCAGTTTAATTAATCATGAAAATACTTAGTCTATATGTTTTTACTTGGGTATCAATGAGAACACGCAGACGCTCGAGCGGTCTCGATCGTGTGATGGTTACATCGTGAAGAAAATTAATAGATGTATATACATAAATTAATTAAAGGTAGCCGGCGTCTCACATGTGTTAAGTTAATGGAGCAATCCATCCAATGAAACAAAAAAAGTTAAATAAACCGGCCAGTTGCATGCACCACCAGCCATCATTATTCTACTGTTATATGACATCGATTCCTTCCTTGACCATGACTATGTAATCCTATAATATACTATATACTTTTCCACAAAGGAATCAACGAAATATCCATGGGTGAGAGATTTGGTAGCTGCTGCTAGTTTTGAACAATCAAATTAACATATATATATATATATACTATATATATGCCTTAAACTTTATATCATGCCAAGCTGGGCATCACCTTATTACATGTGCAAAGTCCAAAGTGGTAGGCTAGCTAGCCATGGATTTCATTTATGTGAATTAATTAATTTATCAAGTACTACTAAACGTCCCTAGCTAGTATCTCATTTTCATAATAGTCCTTGTGAGAAGGAGGCCCACTGCACCCAATTGTTGGATAGATGGATGTTGATATATATGCATATATATAATGTGTGTGCTTCCCAAAGTCCAAGCTGGGGGTACACATCCATGTTTACTCTCCAAGCTAGAGAGGTTGACTGATTTGTTTGTTTATCACTCTCTTCATCAGTAGCTGGCCATGATTAGATTACTTGTTCCTATGGCCACTTGTGCTCATATGTATGCATCATACATATTGCTGCTTTGTCTCTTGCTATGAGCTGTGATTTTGACTCTCTTAGCATATTACTATACACCTCACATGGAAGATATTAACTAGGAGTACATGGCCATTTGATGAATAATTAATATATATTGGCATAAATAATTTGTCTTCAAAATAAAAGAGCGGGTATATATATATCTTGCCCGAATTATGGGCAATGCATGCTGGCATATCCACTCTTAATTAATAAATGAGAATTTGTTTAAGTAAGGTCTAACGTGAGGTTCAACCGTAAGATTCTTTGAGTCCCAAATATATAAATTAAGAGATAAATTAATTAAAGCCCTCCATTTCCGTAGCATCATCTGTTCTTAATTAGTATCTTATTGTTTAAGGCATCGACACAGTAGGTAAAAATATGAATATTACTTGTAGCATCACCTTTTCTAATCACATATTCATAAAAATATATTAAAAATAACTAAAAGAAAGTGATTTCCTGGTATGTGTCTGTATATATATACTACTACTATAGTTTTATCAAATATCCATATATTTTTCTTCGCATATGATCAATTCTCGCACTGAATGCATCGGTGGCATGCAAGCTGTTAGTTTGATAGTTCATCCATGATCCATTCACCCAAGATTCCCGTGGAACTGAAGCCACCTTTTCTCTCCCTTTTTTGTTCAATTAATCAAAAGCAAAAGAGAAGTACGTACGTGTTGATGCATGTGAAGCTGATATCTAGTATACGTACTAACTTTGAATTTAAGCACGCATCGGTAGCAAAAAGCTAAACTTATCCAGATAACTCAAAACCTTTTTTTTCCCATCATCGATCTGGCTAGCAAAAAGGAACTGCATTCATCTTAGTCAGAGGCTGCAATTAATAATCAATCAATTTGTAAATGTGGACGTCATTGTAGGAAGGAATAGTAGTACAATGTGCATTATATTATGGGATAGATTTGGACTAGTCGTCTCTAGTCTAGTCGTAGTACAGTACTATCTTGGAATTACGAATTAGAATTGTACATCACTTGCAGTAGCAGCCATTGCTTGGCTTTCTTAGATTGATCGCATCCGGATTAACGCAAGACTTGTTGACTTGCATATGTAGTTAGTTACAGCCAGCTAGCTAGCGTACGTCCTTTTCAGCAACGAACAAGACTCGATCTCTCTCTGAAAATGAATAACAACATTGGAGTATTAAACTTTTGGAATTCAACAAAGTGACATAATATCGATCGAGATATGTTGAATCTAGGGATAATATAAAAAAAATTATATATGCTCTTTTCTGTTAAAATTTTCATGTCTTTGTCAATCGAGATCGTCATATCGCTTGCTAGGTAGCGAACACAACATTAATTTCAGTTCATTAAGGCAGACAATTAATGAATATATAATGTTGTTAACTAGGTACTACTCGTAGCTAGGCAATACTAGCAAAAATTAATTAATTACAGTATAATGAAGAATAATATGGTGATGGTGATGAAGTAAGTAGGTAATTAATTGAGTGAGTACGTGTACACTGATGTGATGCAGTCTGTGCCGGTGTACTTGTCGGAGATGGCGCCGGCGAGGCTCCGGGGGATGCTGAACATCGGGTTCCAGCTGATGATCACGATCGGCATCCTGGCGGCGGAGCTGATCAACTACGGGACGGCGAAGATCAAGGCCGGGTGGGGGTGGCGCGTGAGCCTGGCGCTCGCCGCCGTGCCGGCCGGCATCATCACCCTCGGCGCGCTCTTCCTCCCGGACACGCCCAACTCCCTCATCGACCGCGGCCACCCGGAGGCGGCGGAGCGCATGCTGAAGCGCATCCGCGGCTCCGACGTGGACGTGTCCGAGGAGTACGCCGACCTGGTGGCGGCCAGCGAGGAGTCGAAGCTGGTGCAGCACCCGTGGCGCAACATCCTCCGGCGCAAGTACAGGGCGCAGCTGACCATGGCCATCTGCATCCCCTTCTTCCAGCAGCTCACCGGCATCAACGTGATCATGTTCTACGCGCCGGTGCTGTTCGACACGCTCGGCTTCAAGAGCGACGCGTCGCTCATGTCCGCCGTCATCACCGGCCTCGTCAACGTCTTCGCGACGCTCGTGTCCATCTTCACGGTGGACCGGCTGGGGCGGCGCAAGCTGTTCCTGCAGGGCGGCGCGCAGATGATGGTGTGCCAGGTGGTGGTGGGGACGCTGATCGCCGCCAAGTTCGGGACGAGCGGCATCGGCGACATCCCCAAGGGGTACGCCGCCGTGGTGGTGCTGTTCATCTGCGTGTACGTGGCCGGGTTCGCCTGGTCGTGGGGGCCGCTGGGGTGGCTGGTGCCGAGCGAGATCTTCCCGCTGGAGATCCGGCCGGCGGGGCAGAGCATCAACGTCTCCGTCAACATGCTCTTCACCTTCGTCATCGCCCAGGCCTTCCTCACCATGCTCTGCCACATGAAGTTCGGCCTCTTCTACTTCTTCGCCGGCTGGGTCGTCATCATGACCGTCTTCATCGCCCTCTTCCTGCCGGAGACCAAGAACGTGCCCATCGAGGAGATGGTCCTCGTCTGGAAGTCCCACTGGTTCTGGAGCCGCTTCATCGCCGACCAAGACGTCCACGTCGGCACCAACCACGTCCACGTCCAGACCAAGCTCGCTGCTGCTTAATTTTAGTTCATCATCTACCTCGTCTTCTCTTCTCTTCTGTCTACCATCAATTCCTATTTGTTGTGTACAGTAGTAGTAGATGCCTCTCTCTCTTTCTACCTGCGTGTTTCTTCGATTCATCCTGTCTCTGCCTTTCACTGTCAGCTACCACTATTAATTGTTATACACCGCAACATTAATGAAATGAAGCTTCCATTTCATGTTTTCACTGCGACATTACACATATGTTCCTTCCATTCAATTCAGGACAAGAATAACAATAACAGTAGCAGAGTACAGTGTTGTGCCAAAGAAAAAGATTGCTTTTTTTTCCCACAATAATCAGGGAGGAATTATTCAGCAACGATGACCGCACCATTTAATTTGTCTTCAAATGCACTCACTCAACAGCAGCATATATGCTTGAGCCATAATAAGGATATTCTTTCTTACTGAGCCTTTCCCTCCATCTCAACCGGCATGCTCCATCAGTCTAGACCCTGAAGCTGCCGCGGCCATGCTTCGCGCCCTTGGATGATGCTTCAGAAAAGAGCCCGAGGAACGCGCATGCCGTGAACTCTGTGCCTTGTAGGAGGATGTGCCTGTGCCGGCCACCAACCTGGAAGATTTACGATCCAATCTACCGGTACGGTGGGAAGAGGAAATTTTGCGGGTATGACGGTCGGAAACCTCTTTCGAGCCAGATGCTCTGACAGGGTTCTTGTTGTAGACAGCAAGGTTTGGCAAGAGACCTAGCAGGTATTTCTTCAGGTGCTCATCACCTACATTCTTCTGTGCTGGATTGCCATCTAGGTTTACTGCCTCAAGAGAATTGTAGTTTGCAGCCAGCTGGCCCAGACCCTTTGATGTGGAAATCTTGTTGTGGCGCAAGTCCAGAACCTTTAGCTTCAGAAGACGGTGAAGACCATCTACCTCACTGATCTTGTTACCACACAGATACAGTTCCTTCAGAGAAGAACAGGAGGCCAGACCTAACAAACGCTCAGAGCATTAAGTCAATAAGAAGAGAGGAAATCCTGTTTAATAATATTGTCATAACACAAAAGTTGTGATGATCCTTTTCATTTTTCAGATTTTTTAACAATCAACATAGTGAGCAGAGTATTACAACGCTCAGTAAGAGCACACTAGGATGAGTCTTTGTATTTCAGATACTCCAACGATCAACGTTTGGTTCATTACTTGGACAGGCCAAATTAGACTCCGTCTACCAACGCATGAAGGAACATTTGTCATACGGCATATAAACAAAAAATGCATATAAATAATGAGAGGAGTAAAAGATGTTAGTATCAATACCGTGGCCAATTCTGGATATCCTATTATAGCTGATGTCCAGTAAGCGTAAGCGTGTTAATTCTCTAAGGCCTTCAATTGTTGAGATATTATTCTTTGACAGGCTTAACATGTGAAGACCCCTTGGAAGAGCTCCTGCAGTTATTCGCACTGCACAGGAATACTCAAAATGTTAGATTCTTATGATCATATATAACAACTAAAAAGCACATTGCAGTGACTAATGAAGCATGGAGAGAAAAGAACACACCGATAGAATTCCCAGATAAGTTCAACAGGCGTAGGCCTGAGAAAGTACTCAACCTTGGGATTGCAACCAAGCCAAGGTTTGCTAATTGCGCTGATGAAGAAGTAGAAGTCAATTTTGAAATATAAGTATAAGCTATCTCCATTCCAAGAGGACTTTTAGCATCAGGCCGGATAGCAGGAACACCAGTCACCGGCTCACTATATTTTGTCAACACAGAGTTTGAATTTTCTCCTTGCTCCTCGACAAGGATGCCATCGTCAATATCGATTTGGTTGATCCAATCTTCGATCCTTTTAATGCTAAAAGTTCTTGGGGTGAGTTGATCTGGGTCCACAACTAAATACTGATTGACATTAGTTTCAGTTTCGTTGTGCTCAACTTCTTTGCTAATGTCCCTTGAATCACATAACTTTAGATCACTCACATCAATGACAAGTGATTCATGGTAGGGAGTGCTATCTCTGTTACACAAGTTATCTTTTCTCTCTTGATCTAGAGATTCATTGATGCTGCAATCATTATTGGAATGGTGACAACCATCCCCTGTACCTGAGTAGTAGGGGGTAGCTGGATCAACAGATTGATCACCACTTACATATTTCTTATCCCAATATTCATGAATTAGCACCCCATCCCTAACAAAACTTTCTTCTGCACTTGCAGAGGACCTTTGACCTCCTTCAGCAGCATCAGAGCAACCTATTGAACCATTCCCCTCAAAATTCATTGTTTCATAGACATCTGGGGAAGGTCCACCAAAATGTATATCCAAATTTGATTTAGAGTGATGTGGCTCATCGCTATTCATGTACTCGGCCTTCTCACAACCCACCAAACACAGATCTTCATAAGACCTGCAACGAGGCCCTAGTATCTCAGAATCAGCAGAACCTTCTGTACCACAATTGGAATTATTCTGAAATATAGCAGATTGTGATCTTGGAAATTTGGTTTGTGTATAACCTGTGTAGTGGCTATCAGAGTCAGCAGCATTGCCAACTGAAGGTTCACAAACATCATGACTGATCAGGTCAGATGAGGCATTCTCTTTGCCCTTGGTGTTCAAGTTAGCAGAATCTTGAACAGCTGAATTGCTTTTCAAACTAGAGCAATGACATTTGTGGTCACAGTCAATAATATCACATTTGGCACCTTCACTAAGATGATCATGATCCTTGTGAAGCATGTTTCCAAGAGATTGACTCTTCTTTAGGTGACCAACCTCCTTGCCATCATCAGAGCATGCATATCTATTCAAATCTTCAGAACTCCAGCATTCTTGATGAGAAGATGGGCTAGTATCATACTGCCTATTAACATCTGAATGACCATTTCTGTCTGTCATCTGGCTTGGACTTGCTGATCCAGAGTTGGACTTCACTGTTTGATCCTGAGAATCCATCTGTGAAACAGCAAGTATGGTGTTCTTCTGTGAAGCACTAAGCATGGCTTGTTCAGCTGGCAGAAAGCGCTCCTATAAAAAGTATAAAGAAAAAAAAAAGGAGTTGTTGAAGCCAATTAGTCGAGACATGCCAATCAATACAATGTTTTCTTCAGGGAAAAACAACGAAAAATAAAATAAATTAAAATGTAACAAGTAGTTTTCTATACCTTTGTTCTATGATGTGTGGTACTGGTCGAGGATGAGAAGCAGAAAAACCTAACCATAAGTCAACTCTGACGGCAATCACAAGGACAGCACAAATAGAGTTGACCTAATCACATTGCTAAATCAAAGGACTATCTTGGAAGAGAACCAAGCTCAGCAAATGTATGTGTCACATCTCAGCTATTGTTGGAAATTAACCATAATCAAAAAGACCTTCCAATGCTCGGCGTAATCTCCAGATGTAAGATGGGCTTTTCCCCAAAGGCAAGGATAGGCTGATTGTACAGTAGTTGCAAACCCACACCCACTCAGAGGTGCGAGATGTGCCTGACCTCTTGATATCTGCCAGGCTGGACGAAAGATTAAGAAACTAGACAATTCCAGAAGGATGCATGCAGCTTGCACAAACCTGCAAATAGATAACACATTGTGTATTACTATGAGTGATCAAGAAAACTTGATGAGAAATTTCCATGACATTCAGCTTTTACCGTATTAGCCATAAAACAATAGCCCAAATTGTTTTGTTCTTTTTTCACTGGGCTGGTGAAGAAGCCGACCAAGTTTATTAAGATAGTGAGAAAATTGGTATTACAAAGATCAACAACATGGTCGCTGAGAAGAAACTCCCAGCATTAGAACAATGCTAAGAGACATAAATCACTGTCACAGGTTGGGAAAACCCCGGCAACTACCGATATTGTTTTGTTCTATAATGCTTATAAACAGTGGTGATTATGCTTAGCGAATGTTCAATTATTAAAGGAAAGCACTCTGTATTGGCCTCAATACCCAATAATCAAAAACTAATGCTCAGCTGAAACTGAAACCAAACAAGTCCAAATTTACTCTGATCACTTGTAGGGGTCCAGACCTCCACAAAGGGGGAGGGAGTCGACTGAACATCTCAGCCATTGGCAGGAATTTCTCCCACATCCGATTCCCAATCTTGTTCACCCCAGATGATCGTGCTGGGTAAATTGTGAAATCGTACGATCGTATAAGGTGAGCAAAAGCCGCTTGCACGCAAGAAAAAAAAAATACACTGCCATAGAACGCAGATTATTGTGAACTCATCCTAAGACAGGTGCTAATTGCAAAGTGCTGACCCACTAAATCCTTAGCAGTATGAGATATAAATGAAAAGGGTTTATATTCTTATTGATTCCATCGTTGGACCCAATCGCAATAATTAACGAGATTTGAGAGGTTCTGGACCGAAAGCTCCCCAACACTGTCTCATCTCGTGAGCACATATATGCCTCTCCCCCTGAGTGGCTGCAGATGCGCCACCAAACAGATTGTCCCGGCGATGGCGATGCCTTGGGTCCATCGACCTCCCCGTTCCTGATCACTGGCCACTAATAGCGATTTGCACGAGTGGTGCACTGACAATCTCATGTACAGTACAGTAAAAAAACAACACCACTTTCTTTTGGTACAGTGGTTACCATCATCATCATTATTAGGAAGGTAAAACACCTTTCTCAACCTCAAAATCTGATCATGAATCAATAATAAGTTCAAAAGCAGATTCTTTTTTTTTGTTTACATATGTGGAATTAAACCAAGAGAGACATAGATTTGTACTGAATAAAAAGCTACTCCTAAATCTCAATGATTCGTCCACGAAAAGGTGTACAGCTAGATCCAAAAGTTTCATGGCTTAGACATGGACAAGGAAGAAAAGTGACGAATTTGCGCCAAACCCACTTAAGCTGCCCTCTAAAAATTCGATGCGATAAGGTCTTGGCATTTTGTTTCCAGAAAACAAAAGAAAGATTCTTTCTTCTTTCTTGGCATCGGTTCAGGGGGAATAGAAGTACACGCATGGTAAACTGGCCTGAATCTGATGGTGGCAAAATCAGTGAGAGGAGAGACCGCGGATCGATTTGTGAGCAAACAAAACACAGGTCCAACGAAGCAGATGAAACAGAAATCTGGAATCTAACAGCACAAGTCCTGGAAGAGGAAGAACAAGGCAGAGAAGAGGGAGGGAGGAGAGGCCCGAATTTCTGTACATACCTTCCTTCTTCTTCCCCCTTCCTTGCTCTCCTCTCCGTTGGCTTTGCTAGTCGGGGCTGGGTGTGAGGTGGAGGACGGGGACGCTCGCGGGCAGGAGAGGAGACCCTGATCGATCGATCGATTGGATGTTTGGATCTGTAACCAAGCTTCTTGTTTGTTTTCTGGGCAACGCGAGGACACGGAGGGAGAGAGAGAGAGAGAGAGAGACCGGGTAAAGGAAGGTTTTTTATTTTTGGTGGTGAGGAGAGGACGGACTGAGGGCGTGCTTTGGGCTGGGCCGGATGGCAGGTGAGGTGAGGTGCAATGCAAAAGCATCTATCTAATCTGGCCTTGTGGATATTCCCTTTCCTCTCCTCCTCGACTCTTCTTCCTCCCTTGGCCAGCCAGCCTCTCTTCTCTTCTTCTCTTCGCATCGCATCGCATCCCATCCCATGGAAAAGGCGAATCAGTCGAGATCCCTCGTACTCCCAAATCAAACGCCACCCACGCGGACGCAGCAACCGTCCCTCTCTCCTGCGGCCTCCGCCATTGCCGCCGATCTCCCACCGCATTCCTGCGGCTACAGCTCTCTGCTCAGGTGCTCTATTTTTCCTTCACCTGCTATACGTGCCTTCTTGCATTGCTCCTACGATATAATCTTGCGCGGTTCATGTTGCAATGCAATTTTGTCTCGGATGCCATGCCTGACACACCCACACTACCACTTGTTTTTCATTTTTTTTCCTTCTTCTCGCTAAATGCTGGTTTCAGAATTCCTAGGCGCCATTTTTAGCACTATTGTAATTAATATTAACCCCAATGAATGAATCTGGTGTATTTTGTGAGATGACACCACTCCTTTTGTCCTTTGGCCGGTAACATGCGTATAAATTATGATGTTTTCCCCCTTCCGAAAGAGTTACTACTAATTAGGATGGATTGTGTTTTTTTTTTAATCTCTTCGTACAGCAATGAAAAAAATAAGACATATGTTCAAACTTGAAACTGAAAGAGTTGCTTCGGTAAAGCAAAAGGCATAATAAGTTTATTATATGCTCTTATTGATTTTGAGTAGAAGCACAGTTCCTTGCTTTTGCCCGGTTGACTCTATCTACAGTCTGGCAGTATCGTACATTGCGTTTCTCTCTCTTTTTTTTGGTTTGAACTTGCGTATTTGCGCATCAACGGTTGCACTTGGATTGGATGCAATCATGCAACCAACTACGAACTTCAATCATCAACCTTGCTTTTTGGCTGAAATCTTACATTGTTTCATACGCACAGAACATGATTTCAGCATCAAGCTTCCAGTCTTGAAGGAGAAGTTCTAGCGCAACCACCACATTTCTCTGGGTAAAAAAGCTATATATTGTTTAAAGCAAGACTTATTCGATGGGTTCAGACAAGCAGAGTGGTAGCCCACTACTCGGAACCCTCAAGATGAAGAGGGTTCGGACGATCCTGACACATACATATCCATATCCTCATGAACACTCAAGGCATATCATGACTGCAGTCATAATTGCGTGCCTCTTTTTCATCTCGTCTGACAATATGCATACCCTCATACATAAACTGGACAACAATATCAAGTGGTGGTCCATGTATGTTTGTCTAATTGGTTTCTTCTATTTCTTCTCTTCTCCTTTTCTTGGAAGAACTATTCAACCGAGTTACTCAAATTTCAACCGATGGTATGTTGTCATCTGTTTTATGTCTCAAGGACTAAATATTATATTCTTTGGCTTGTCTTTATTGCTCCACAGAAACTTTGTGCAAATGAATAATTAAGTTGTTAGGGTAAGTGATTCTGTCACTTATATTGCACAATTGCAGGTATGTTGCTTGGATTTGCTTCGCATCGTTGTATCATCTTCCTAGCTTCCAATCAATGGGAGTTGATATGCGCATGAACCTTTCACTTTTTTTGACGATATATTTCTCATCTGTCCTTTTCATCATCGCCTTTCATATTGTTTTTATTGGTCTCTGGTACATTGGACTGGTTGCTCGCATGGCAGGAACAAGACCTGGAATATGGACCATATTCCAGAACTGTACTGTAAGTTTACTGAAAATTAGTTTTGTTACTTTTTATTGAAAAAAGTTCTCTCAGATTTCTCATTGGAAGATTATTTGTTGCATTTGTTTCAGGTAATCAGTATTGCTTGTTGTGTGTTCTACAGTCACTGTGGGAATATTGCTGTGCACAAAAGTAAATCTTTTGGTAGGAATTCCGATCCAAATTTGCTTGCTTTTCTTGAGAATGAAAAGGGAACCACCTGGATATCAAATTTTCTCCGTATGAATGAGTTAAAAGATCAGATATGTTCATCTTGGTTTGCTCCAGTTGGATCTGCAAGTGATTATCCTCTTCTATCCAAATGGGTTATCTATGGGGAGGTACCGCTGGCTTCTCTTCATCTATTCTTTCTTTCATGTTTCCAGCTTACAATATCCATGTTACACTTATTTGATCATGTTATTCTCCAGTTAGTTTGCAGTGGATCCTGTGCTGGCCCTTCAGATGAAATATCTCCCCTGTACTCATTGTGGGCTACATTTGTTGGCCTTTATATTGCTAATTTTGTCGTGGAGAGATCAACTGGGTATGTGTTTATTGTTTTGCACTGTGCATGTTCTTATTGATGCACTATTTCTTAAAATGGAAATTAGTGATATGTTCTTTCCAAAAAAAAAGTTGCTTCCATATATTCACTCCTTTTAATTATGCACCACAAATGTTTCAGATGGGCTCTTACACACCCATCCACTCTATTAGAGGACGAGAAGCTTAAGAGACAAATGAAACCAGATTTCTTGGACATGGTACCTTGGTATTCAGGGTAGGGCCTTCTATGTTCTGACAACAGCTATTCAGGTTACAGGTGAGTCCAATGGGAAAATCTGACATCTTTGGCTTTGCTTTATGTAGGACATCAGCTGATTTATTCAAGACTGCATTTGATCTTATGGTCTCTGTAACTCTTTTTGTTGGGCGATTTGATATGCGCATGATGCAGGTAAGGGTGCTTGCTCTGAAACTTTTGCTCAGTATAAGATGCACAACATGAATGTAAGTTCTAAGGTGCTCCAGATCACAATTTCGATTCATTTCCTTGGTTCCTTTCACTGATCTTTTTTTGTTGTTGTTGTTGTTGGTCATGGTTGTCTGATTTTAACACTTAAAATTTCACCTTGTATTATGCCACTGTGTGTGTGTGTGTGTTCAAGCCTGATGGCATGTAGTTGGTCTCTCAAACTTTTTATAACATTGTCTTATAGGCCGCAATGAAAAGAACAACAGATGAAACTCAGAATGATGACCTTTTGTATGACTACTTCAATGAAAGAGAAGACCTTTGGTTTGACTTTGTTGCAGACACTGGTGATGGCGGAAATTCATCATATACAGTTGCCCGATTGCTAGCTCAACCATCCATTCAGACTGTAATTGGTGGCTCTATGCATACTCTTCCACGTGGAAATTTGCTTCTTATTGGTGGAGACCTTGCGTAAGTTTACAGCATATTTATCAGATTTTTTTCCTTTGTCTGCAGCCAATTAATCCATACAAAATCATGATGCATTGTTGTTTAGCCAGTCAAATCACATGATTGATTTCATCCTTATACCATGGGAAATCATACAGGCTAAAGCTCTTGTTAAATGTTTGGAGACTCAGGCTGTTAACAGCATGGATGAGTTCTGTAGTTGTTTTTGTATGATTTTTTTTTTCATTTTCTCATTGAAATATTAACTGCATCCTTAGTACTGAACTCCTTACACTTCATGGTTGATAAACTCAATTTGCCGCCTGTTGGTGGTCTCGTTTCTTATGTTCTGTCCAAGTAACAGCTTCTAATGGATAAGCTTCTTGTAGATGATAGCAAAGGCTCAAGTTTTTTTCTAATATTATGATTACTTGTGCCTGGTGTCTGGTTAACTCTCACCCTCTCCATCTTCTCCATACAACTAAGACTCATGGTAGTTTCTGGTTCACCATCAGAGATAAGGCTTCACCTTATCTAGGCACATCTCAGCATTTTTGGAAGCTCTATAAATCGTTTGGACTGTTTCTTATCATTTGCACACCATAACGGCGTTATCACATATTTCATTATCAATCTGGGGTTGGCTCTGAATTCTAGCATTGAAGTCACGTGACTCCAATGAATCCTCCTAGACCTAGTACAAATTCTTTCAAATTAACAAATGGATAATTACACAATTTTTTTTCCTGAATTCCAGTGGTCCACCATGAAGTATGTGGAACTTAGTCCATTGTAGTAATGCAATATACAGTGACCCAAACCCATCGTCATTTACATATCGATAAGTGGTTCTTCGTTCAAATTAACAAATGGATCTTGTGGTTTCTGTTTCCTTTAACTTTCTGTAATTTTGTAATATACAGATATCCAAATCCATCATCATTTACATATGAGAGGCGCTTCTTTACTCCTTATGAGTATGCTCTGCAACCTCCACCTTGGTATAGAGCTGAACATATAGCTTTGGACAAGCCTGAGGTTCCTTATGGTGTATCAAAGATGAAAGATTATGATGGACCACAGTGTTTCATAATTCCTGGGAATCATGGTTTGTGCATATTTAACTCTTAACTTGATTAATATACTACACCACATTCTGTTTCCTTTCCTTTGGTCTCTATGACAAGTTTGTAAAGCAGGTACTGCATGCTTATTTATACGAAGTTCATTTCATGATTTTCGTTCCATTTATCACAGACTGGTTTGATGGGTTGCACTCTTTTATGAGATATGTATGTCACAAAAGTTGGTTAGGTGGGTGGTTTCTGCCTCAGAGGAAGAGTTATTTTGCATTGCAGCTTCCCCAGGGTTGGTGGATATTTGGACTTGATCTAGCTCTTCATGGTGACATTGATGTATACCAATTCAAGTTCTTTGCAGAGCTTTGTCGGAACAAGGTGCATTGACTTTTGTTCCATTTATATATTCTGTTTAAGCTGGAAGCATGCATTTGCTTTTATTGCCATTACATCTGGTTTACTGTTGTACATGGCATTCTTTTAAAATTGCTTCAACCATGTATACTGCCATTAGGTGGTTAATAAACACAAAAAAAAATGTCAGCATAATTTTTATTCATGTTTTAATCATAGGCCCTTTTGCTTTTTAGGTGGAGAAAGATCCTTGCATATTACTTTGTTATCATTTAATTTTGGTTAGTTTCTGATTAATGAACTGCTAATCATTTCCAATATTAGTTTCAAGAACATCAGAATCCTTGAATGTTGGCACTATCTTTTTTTCATTTCCAGATTTTGTTGATTCACTACATTCCTGAATTTCTGCAGATTGGAGAGAATGACTCTGTGATTGTGATGACGCATGAGCCAAACTGGCTTCTTGATTGGTATTGGAAGGAGACTACAGGCAAGAATGTTTCACACCTAATCCAGGAATACTTGAATGGAAGATGCAAACTTCGTTTGGCTGGGGACTTGCACCATTTTATGAGGCATTCAGCTAATCAGTCAGACAACCCTACTTCTGTTCAACACTTGCTTGTGAATGGATGCGGTGGCGCCTTTTTGCACCCAACACATGTTTTCAAAAATTTCAAGCAGTTCTCTGGCACTACTTATGAGTGTAAGGCTGCTTATCCATCATACGACGACTCTAGTGGGGTATGGTGTTCTCTATGATAATGGAATCTCTGAAATTTATAGCTTAACTTTGTGTGTTGTGCACAAGTGAAATAAAGGAAACTATATCAACTAAATATGCAGATTGCGCTGGGTAACATACTAAAGTTCCGCAAGAAGAATTGGCAGTTTGACACAATTGGTGGTTTTATCTACTTCATACTGGTATTCTCAATGTTCCCACAGGTCAGTTCCATATTCCATTCACTCATAATTTTCTTCCTTGATTCATTTTGACTTACAAATCTATAAAAGAGGGGCTTCCTTTTTAAGAAATTAACCCTGGAAGAATTTATAGGAAACCTGCTGCTGGATAGGTTTGAATTGGTTGAAAGCGATCTTATTGATGCTTCACTCCGTTGCTTTCTCTCTTTTGGCAAATTTACTTGACTTTTGTTGTTGACCCAGTTGCTCAACATACTCAATTACTATAAAATGTTTTGCTGTGCAAATCTCAGAACAGCAATGTTGCATTGCTTAAATTGTTCTGCTACCCTCCATGCCCCTTTAACTGATTCCATTGTTATGCTCCTTTTTTTCAAAATAAAAAAGAATGCATTTAACCACCTGGTAATTACTTGGAAAATAAATTGACCAATATTACAAATTCTACTCAAACTTGGTGACAGCAACACATTGATACTCTTTCATGGTAATAATCTTTATATAATCATGACTAATTGATCCTGTTTCTGTTTGTTCCAGTGTAATCTTAGTCACATCTTAAATGAAGAAACCTGGTCAGGGCGTATGGCAAGCTTCTCAAGTACAATATGGAGTGCTTTGCTTTATATTTTTGAACACTCCTATGTCTCTTCAGTAGGAAGTCTAACTTTATTACTGGCATCATTTTCATTTGTACCATCCAAGCTCTCACGGAGAAAAAGAGCTATCATAGGTGGTCTGCATGTTTTGGCCCATCTCACAGCAGCTCTGCTTTTAATGTTGCTGCTGGAGCTGGGCATTGAAATTTGTATTCGGAATCATTTATTGGCAACGTCAGGTGTTCCATCTCATTCTCATATCTACTTCCAACTTCGTATTTGCAGATAAAAATTCTTATCGCGGGTCAACATCAAATTGCATGTTCATGCTTAGGATATGCCTTTTAATATATGTAAAAAATGCTTATGGAATCTTTCGAACTCAGGATACACTATTTATGGGTTTCTACTGTATTAGACTGTAAACATTGGATATTTCATCCCTGAAAGCCTTGTAATTTGATGTGTCTAGAGGAAATTAAAGGCATAAGAAATTCCTATGCAGATATGCTGGTTGTGCGTGCAGACATGTCATATGAGTTTATTTGACAAAACTATGATGCCATATTCGGTGTCCCTGATAATATACTTTGGCCTTTTACTCTAAGCACTGCACAGAAAGTCTAGTGGGTGATGCAGCTAGGATCCTATTATTTGTCCCAAATTCAGAGATTTGCTTATGTTGTGTTTCTTTGTCCAAGAGAAATTCAACTTAAAACTGAAAAATTAACTGTAAATCCATTTTGTTGTAGGTTATCACACATTATACGATTGGTATCGGTCAATGGAAAGTGAGCATTTCCCAGACCCAACTGGTCTTCGTGCTCGCTTGGAGCAATGGACACTTGGATTGTACCCAGCGTGCATAAAATACCTTATGTCAGCCTTTGACGTTCCTGAGGTAGTAAATAAAGAGTCTCAGCTTGGAAGCAACTATAGTTTCCATGAACATTTTGTGTATTTTACTTACAATTATGAAATCATGTATCTTTGTACAGGTCATGGCTGTGACAAGAATTAATATATGCAAGAATGGGATGATGTCTCTTTCTCGGAGTGTTCTGATGATGTACTACACTTCCGTGTTTATTTATTTCTGGATTTTCTCAACTCCAGTTGTATCCCTCATATTTGGTAGTTACCTATATATATGCATCAACTGGTTCCACATACACTTTGATGAAGCCTTCTCTTCACTTCGTATTGCAAACTACAAATCGTTCACAAGGTTCCATGTTAAGAAGGACGGTGACCTGGAAATATTCACCCTTGCAGTTGACAAGGTAGCAATTGTGTTGATGTCATCCATTCAGAACTTGAATTTCAAAACCAATTGATCCGTATAGCCTGATCATATAAGCGTTGAACTGTGGATAAATGTTTCTGTACTCTGAAACAATTCGATGAACAGGTCCCAAAGGATTGGAAGTTGGATCCCAAGTGGGAAGCAGAGGAAAGAAGGCCTCATCAGCTGAACCATCACCGGAAGCACCCCAGCAAGTGGAGGTCATCCTCTTCTCCAGATCCTGTGACGTCGGTACGGGTTGTCGACCATTTCACCATTGCAAGAACAAGAACACAGCAGATCCCAACACCTCTTGCTGATTAGATACCGCAATTGCTACAGAACGTAATTACTATACTAGCTGTGCGTGCGCGATGCTAGTCTTTTGGATCCCAGATCCAGCTGACTTAGGCAGGTGAGCTGTGTAGCCTGCATTTTAGAGAACTGGAGAATTACAGAATACATAGAGTTAGTAAAAGGAGATATGATTGGTAGATCATCAAAACTGTAAGCCCTGATTTTGTTCTATGCCTTCAAGTACACTGTTGGTTGCTTCACCTAGCTAGCATGGTAAATAAAGTCTGGTTGAAAACTAGACAGGAACTGAAGTGACCATATGAGCTGCTGATCGATCCGTTGCTTGGATGCTACTCGTCTTATTGGTGACCACATTTTGTACAAATTAAAGTTGCATGTTGGACCAAAGTGCTGACGCTGTAGCCGTGTGGCCTGTATGTGAAGAGAGGCATAAATCATATAATCATGGCAGCTGCATGCAGAAAAGAAGCTAGTAGTTTGCCCGGGACTCTTGCTGTTGAGCATCTTAGCTTTGCTCGTGGAGCGAGCAAGCATCTCCAAAATTAGCGATGCTATCTTAGCTTGTTCGACATTCTTGCTGGTGTTGAGCTATGTTGCTTGTTTGATCCGCTATAAAATGGGATCGAATGCTGCAAGCTCCGAATTCAATTGAGCTCATCTCCACAGCAGCAGTGCAAGTGTGCAAGCAGCTACACCTGAGGAAGAGAGAAGTATATATTAGTAGCTGCCTGAGCAGAAATTCAATGGCGGGCGAGCAGCAAGTGCAAGCTGAAGGTGGCAGCAACGAGCAGGAGCTGCAGCGTAAGATGGAGAAGCTGGTCGCGGACTTCGACGAGGAGGTTGACAAGCCGGAGTTGCGCCACCAGCAGGAGCTGTCGGAGCTCTTCGGGATCCTCAGGGTCAAGAATGGCGTCGTCTCGCAGCTGCCCCAGGACATGAAGGACCAGCTTGCCGCTCTGCTGCCCGAGATCGACGCCGCCCTCAAGCAGTGCGTGCCATCGCAGGAGGAGGCCGCGCCCGGGAAGAAGACGACGAAGATGAAGAAGGCGGCGGCGTTGAATATGGCCGACTGCATCCCCTGCAAGCCGAAGACTCACGAAGACGACGACGCCTCGCCGTCGTCGGTGGTGGCGCCGTTGCTGAAGCGGACCAGGGACATTCTTGGCGACTCCCCTGCTCCTGCAGCGGCAGCAAGGGCGGAGGAGGACGTGTTGTACGAGTGGACGACGAGCTACGTGGACGAGGAGAGGCTATACGGGTGGGACGAGGAGGCGAAGGACGTGGCGGACGGCCTCGCCGGCCCCGAGGACGGCGGCGACGACGACGAGGCGCCGCTGTTCAGGGCGGCGGGCATCTTCGGCATCCACGGCAGCGGCAAGACGGCGCTGGCGCAGAAGGTGTTCATCCACGACCGCATCAAGGACACCTTCCCGCTCCGCCTCTGGGTGTGCGTCGGGCCGTCGGAGCACGAGGACAGGTTCAACCTCCTCTACCGCATGCTCGACAACCTCGGCCTCGACACCTACAAGGTCGAGGAAGTCGTCAACAACTCGGAAGCCGTCAAGAAGCACGCCGACGCCGGCAACCACGCCGCGGCCGAGGAATCCAAGATCGGCGTGCTGCTCTTCATCCTGCACGCGACGCTGGCCAAGACGTCGTACCTGATCGTGTTCGACGACATCCGCGCCTACAGCGACTGGTACACCAACCTGTTGCTGCCGCCGCCGACGGACGGCGAGTGGACGGAGCGCCTGGCCTACGGCCTGCCCAAGGTGAAGAAGAGCGCCGTGCTCATCACCTGCCGCAAGGAGGAGCACGCCAGGAAGATGGTGCGCACCGGCCGCGTCTTCCACCCGCCGCCCCTCCGAGGCAGCGAAGCATGGATGCTCTTCGAGCGCGAATACGTGGTGGAGGCCAGGAAGAAGTGGCAAGGCCGAGGCGAGTACAGCAAGGAGGACGACAGGCTGTACGAGGAGCTGGAGGGGATGCAGAAGGAGATCGTCGGCAAGTGCCTCGGCCTGCCGGTGGCCATCGTCGAGGCCGCCAAGGGCTTCGCCCTGCTCGACATTGAAGACGACAAAACTCGACCGCGCGCTGCTACTGCTAAACCGATAGACGATGCCGACGCCGGCGAAGCATGAAGCGTGACTCGCTCTGATCGATCCAATTTAATACTCCCTTCCCTGCTTAATTTGCATGTTCCTCGCTCGATCATATCCTGCCTCATCTTCCAGCTACTGTACCCAGCGATCCAATTCTCGCTACTCTGTATTTTGTTTCTACGTACGCATATTGCATGAAAATATTTTTTTTACCATCACCGAGAAAATACCTAGATGCATAAAATTACTAATTTAAAATTTTGGCAGGTGCTGAGTTCTATACTAGTAGAAAATATGATATATTCTTCGGTATGATAAAATTCACTTTGGATTTATGAGGTTTCGCGTTTGTGAGGGATAAGTTTAGAAGAAAACTTATCTTACGTAACTTTTCTTTTTTTAAAAAAAAAAGCTTCTAGAGAATCGGTTTTGCTTTCACTGAAAATTACGAGTTCTGTAATCAAATTTCAATCATCTAGAAATTAATTAATGTAATGATTTGTAGTTTGGTATGCATGAAATCGATTAAGGGTCTGTTTTTTAATTAAGCTACTAGATAAAATGTTTTGTTACTGACTAGTTTTTTTAATTAAGCCCGGATCCTTAATCAACAAAATAGCACCTTAATTGTTTTCATCTTTATTGGACCAGATTGGGTTTGTTCGTCTTGTTTGCACAAAATGATTAGGGCCATGTTTAGATCCTTCAAATGGCAAAAGTTTTGTATTTTGGAGCACTTTTTGGCAAAATGTATCTAAACACTAGAGTAAGAAAATAACAACTTTGCATTTAGCATTTGGCAGTCTAGAGTAGCAAATTTCAAAAGACGCATAGGGACGCGGACCACCTCTCACTTTTGCCAAAAAAATGACAACTTTTGCATACCTCTAAACACTAACTTGCAAAAATGCAATGACAAAACTTTTATCACCAAAACTTTTGTCATTTACCATTTGCTATTCCAAATGGATCTAAATAGGTCCTAGGTTTGTTAGCAGCGAATGATTATTTTGTATTTTGTCATCACAGAGTAACTAGTTTTGATAGAAAATCTGTAGTTGGGTCTGGGGACGTAGTTTTTTAGCACACGGGTAGATGTCCACCCGTTGATTGCATGTCATCTAAATAGTCATAAAAAATTTGATAAGATATATTAATATGAGTTATATTACTCCACAGACATGCAAGTTTAAATTCGACTTCTACGTGTAGTAATAAAAATAATTATGAATGTGCATATACTAGTTTTAATTTATTTTTGTTTTTTTTTGCTACAACTTGTATAAGTTGAATTTACACTTATATGTTTGTGGAGTGATATAACTCATATTAATCTATCTTATTAATTTTTTTCATATTTCTATGACTATTTAGATAACATACAAGCATACTGTAGTATGTAGTATGTGTGCTTAAAACAGTTTCTGTTGGTCTGATGCCATCATAAAATGCTTGGCTTTCCACTTGCCTTGTTTTACTGGGTTCTACCGATACTTTAATTTGCAAAGCTTCCACCCCCAGCCAATAGAACTATGGGCAACCTACCTCTGAATCCTCTGCATGATATACATTTGCACTTTTTATCATCAGGCAGGGATCTTCTTTCTCCTTTCTGTAAAATAGTACGAGAGGTCCGGCCTAGCTAGCTGGGTTTTTTTCCTACTCACTACAAGATGAAAACAATTAATGTCCAACTAGCTATATATGCACCCAAAACAAAAATAGCTCGTTATGCCACCGTCTATCGATCATTAGTGTTCTACTGTAGATTTTGAATTATTATAGACCTAAAAACATGTTAATTCTGACTAATTACATTCCTCTATGGCTAGTAGAACAAAACTGATATTTTTAGGCTTTTTTGTTATTATAAAACTAAAAAAAATCAGCCAAGTATCACATGGGGCCCACATGCAATAGGATACAAAGAGAATTGTTGGGTTCTTTTGGGTCAGATTATTTCTCAGCTTTTACGCGTAAACTTTCGGAATGGCCAAACGGTGTATTGTTTTTTGCTATGAAATTCTATATAAAAATTCATCGTCCGTAAATTTTTAATTTTATTGAAGTTAATTTTATCGTTTATACTATTGAATATTTATCAAAATGTTAAATGATCTTTCATCTTTCATATATAAAAAGTAAAATAACACAACCAAAAGACACACAAAACGAAGGCAGAGATAAAATAATATTGATCAATATGCATGGACACACTCGTTGGTGTACGATATAAAACTGAATGGAAAATAAATAGATAGATATGCAGGCATGCATGGTATGGGTGGTGACTACTGGTCGTGGACAATGAGCTTGGCCTTGGCTTCTCCCTCATGGATCCGGTACATGTCACCTATCCCCATGTGTGCCATGAGAAACCAGACGAGGGTGATGAGCTCGCCGCCGCGGCTGAGCTGGCGCACGTGCGTGCTGCCATGGCACCTTCCGGCCGCATAGGTGAGCATCTCCATCCAAACTCCGGCCACCACCCTCCACATGGTGTCGCCGTCGAGTTGGCGGAGCACCTTGGCCAGGATGCAGGCGTCGAACAGCACCGACTTGCTCAGGTCGCCCTTCACATCCGCCGGCTTCTTGGAGGTGTTGACGGCGAGCAGCATCCGCTGGGTGTCCTGGTGGCCGGGCTCCCACGCCGCCGCCGACTTGAAGAGGCGTTTGGCCTCGGCGCAGGTGTCCCGGTAGCGCAGCAGGCCGATGCCGGCCGTGGCCGACAGCATCTCCGGCTGCCTGACGAGGAGGTACAGCATGTACTCCGATAGGGTCTCGCTGATGGATCTCAACCCATCGATGTCACCACCCGTGTCAGCGCCTTGCCGTTCGGAAGGGGAAGTGGAAGGGGAGGAGCAAAGGTCGGTGGCGATGTGCCACAGCAGCAGAGACTCATCAAACTCCCTCCGCACACTGTCCTGCAGGACGTGTAGCAGCTCCTCCACCACCGCCTCTCCTCCTCCAGCTTCATCGTCATCTTGATCTGGTGGTTGTGTTACGACGACCTTGCAGGTTAGCTGCTCCTTGATGATCTCCTCCTTTTCCACGAGGGTCCCTTGGCCACGGTTGTCGCACAGCTTCTTCATCTCGGTGTAGTCGGAGTCCTTCACTGTTTGGGCCGTCTTCTTCAGCCCATCGAAGACATGTTCGAGGATGTGGACGACAGGCTGCTTCGTCTCCTTCTGCCACCACCAGCAGCAGCAGCGCGACCTCTTGTCGTCGTCGTCGTTAATATGCCTGCAGCTCACTGGGCGGCGCTGGATGAAGAAGAAGTCATCCAACGTCTCCCTCAACCCCACCTTGTCGGCGACATAGATGAGAGACGGCATCACGCGCGGGTGGGTCGTCCACCGGCAGCACCACCACCGGCCGGCAATGTCCTCCTTGGGCTTGCCTAGGCAGTAGCTGATAAGGTTCAGCTGCGAGGTCCGCTCCGACCACCGCTTTGTCCGCCGCCGCACGGCCCTAGACACCCGAGCAAGCCATTTTACAACAAGCTTATTATTCTCCTGTGGCGGCTTGCTCTCCTCCAGGTACACCAGCATTCGGCTGGAGGACAGCAGCATGAAGAAGGCGGCCGCGTCGAGCGCCAGCCCGCCGAGCAGCAGCGCGTAGGTGATGCCGCGGTCCACGGGATGGATGCCGGCCTTGTCCAGCAGCACGAACAGCACGGTGGCGACGACGAGGCAGGCGGTGGCGACGGCGCGGAGGACGCAGCCTCGCCTGGTGTGGGACACGGGCGCCTTGGTGTACACCATGTTGTAGATGAAGTTGAGCTCCACCTCCACCACCTCGAACGCCGTGCTGGCCGTCACGTCTTGGCGATCCAGGAAGTAGGCCTGGCTGATCCTGCGCTCCTTGTAGCTGAGGATGAGGTTGACGAACAGCACCCGGAACATCTGGAAGAAGTCGTACGCCGTGGCCTCCAGGCTCTTTTCGCTGGCAATCACAAGCCGGACATCCTCGCCCTCCTCTAGCTCAGCCTTGGCCTTGCTGGCCTCTCCGTCGGCGATGACGACCTCGACCAGCAGGCCGGCCTTCTGCTTGGAGTCGAACTCCGTCATGAGCTTGGCGTAGTTGGGGCCCGGGTTGGGGTCCCCGAGGATGTTGTTGCGGAATCCTGAGACGCTGCCGGAGTAGAGCGAGAAGGTGCGCTCGCCGTACTTGATGATGCCGACGACGAAGATGAGGGCGGTGGCCGGGATCATGGGGTTGCTCCTGATGGAGCAGGAGAAGACGACGAAGGCGGAGAAGAGCTCGAAGAGCAGGCCAATCAAGTGGCGCAGCCAGAGCTCGTTGTCCTCGAGAGAGTAGGCGGTGATGGTGTCGGGCCCGCCGAGGTGGAGCAGCAGGAACGGCGTCCAGAAGGCGAAGATGGGGGGGCTGCCGCCGCCGCCGCCGCCGCCGCCACCGGGCCCGCGCTTGAAGCCGCCGGGCGAGGACAGCAGGTGCGCGTTCTGGGAGACGGTGGAGGAGGGAGCACCACCGTTGCTGTTGCCGCCGATGTTGCCGAGGTTGTTGAGGAGGAGGCCGAGGCCGAGGTCGGCGACCCAGTCGGCGAGGAGGTAGCAGGACCAGACGGCGAAGCGGGGCAGCGGGTGGGAGGAGCGCTTCCGCATGGGCCCCACGAAGATGAGGAGTATCTGCAGGGCGAGGCTGAGCAGCATCGCCACCCGGATCTCCCAGTCGCTGTCGTTCTGCGGCACCGGCGGACTGAAACCCATTGATGACGTCGCTTCTTCTTCCTCCTACAAACTCACTCGATCGTGCATGCGTCCAATGCCATCCATGCACATCGATGCACCCATCCATATATATACACACACAACACAATGACACAGAGTGTGTTGTGTTGAATAAATGAATTAATTTACTTGAGACCCAAGCGATCCGCGAATGATTTTTGTTTTTTTACTTTTTCGGACGCCAAAAGGAAAGCGATTCCCACTGCGCAAATGATCGATGCATGGCTCTAGCTTACACATCATATATCGAATAATAACTCCCTTTTTTTCTCCAAAGGAAAAGACAAAGGGTAATTAAAGTGAAAGTAACTAATTAAGATATTTTAGACCACCTCCTGCCGCTGCTGCTCCACTTGGACCACTTTACTACGTCGTACGAACTAGATTAACTCATGCGCACCACACGACTAATTAATAGACTAATTTTAAAATCACTGCAATATCAAATTCATAGTTGCCAGGATAGTTTTAATTAAATATTTTATTCATATTCATAGATAATTTAAACTCTATAAAGTTAAATTTAATGAAAATCATTTTTATACAAATATCATCATATGCATCTTTCTGTCTTCTTATAATAAATGGAATTTTGTTGACCCTTGTACATATCAATGGAAGAAATAACAAAGTGAAATTACTAATGAAAATTTTCATTAGTTGTGTTTATTGTTCGCTATTATCAGGAGGTGCACGTATCTTTCAATGATTTAAAATATATTCTACAACAATTCATTATTTGATATATCAATATATTTACTTATTTCACATGAAACATGGTGTTAACAAAATATTCCTAGAACACTAGATGCTCAATTCTATATACAAAGATTTATCTCTAATATTACTTTTAGTGATTTGACTATTTGAGCGTCCAACAATAATGGTCTAGACCCTCGGTCGATCTTACGTTTAGCGCAATTAAAAAATTATGATCAATATACATTGCATATTTGTATAAGTTTTAGAATTCAAAATTATATATTTATCTTTATATAAAGCCAAACATATAGAAAGTGCTTCTAATTGGAAATATGTATATAACATACATAAACTCTATAATTGACCAGATGATTTCTAATTTAAAAAAAATATGTTATATGGAAAGTTTTCATATGGAGATGATTTTAGCCGTTGAATTTGAATAATGATGAATGAAGGATATAAGAATGAGTAAAACATGTTTGTGCTCTAGGGTAGAGGTGATATATGGGTTCGAGATAGATAAGATGGTAAATTATTAAACACCACGTTAGAGAGCGGTAAATTCTTAAATACCTCAGTACTCCTATGCTAACCAATCCATCATTTTCTTTTTTGAACCTGATCAATCATTCTGAAAGAAATCTTAAATACTATGTCCCCCTTTTCTCGCGTATCATTTTAATAATTATATATTTTTTAAAAAATATGATAAGATGAATTAATATTGGGTATGTCTCTCCACAAACATATAAGCTCAATTATAATTTCATGTTGTAACCTAAAAAATTAAATTAAACTAAAACTAGTATAATACTTAGGCCACGGTCTTCTCCCCATTTCTAACTAGATTCGCTCGTTTTTCGTGCGCACGATTTCCAAACTACTAAACGATATATTTTTTTACGAAAATTTTCTATAGAAAAGTTGCTTAAATCATATTAAGCTATTTGACAATTTTTATAGCTAATAATTAATTAATCATATATTAATCTATTACTATATTTTCTGTGTCGGATAACTAACCTCTATTTGAATGCAGCCTTACCGTAGAAGTCAAAATTTGAACTTGCATATTTATGAAGTAATGTATCTCATGTGTAATTCAAATTGTTATTTTTTAAAAAAAATATGATTATTTAGATGACATGTAAGAAACAAGGGATGTAAACACTTTGCTCGTACTAATATACTAGTAGTAACTAGGAATGTGTGTGATCGCTGATTCGACAGATCAATACATATCAAATAATTAAAGCATAAATTACTGAAAAGCATGGTAAAAAATTTAGGACAAAGCTAATTTAACTCGCAAAGTGGAGAGTAATCTCCACGCATGTACAATGTACTCTCGGCAAAGAAACTTAATTTGGACAGAGGTTTGTCTAGATTTGTTTATACAGGGGACACATTCTCTCATATGTTAAAATTTTCCTTTGTACGGAAGGAGCACGTATAGCGTGCTGCTATGATGCGTGTTCTTTGATTTGGTTGCTTTCATAGGTTTCTTTTTTTGAAAAAAAAACTTTTTTTCTTTTTAGATAACTTCTCGTTTCTGTTTGGAATTTTTCTTTACAGCACTAGCTACATCTGCTATTCTAGTCGTGTTCGCTACAAAATGCAATGGCTCCCTTTTTTTACATCCACCGTACCGCTCTTGTTTCAAACACACCATTCAAACATTTCTTAAAAGTAAAACTTGAAAACTTAAATACATTACGGTGTACATGAAAGTACTATGTAAGGGCTGCAATGTTTAATTGCATACTCGGTATTAGTGTGGGTCATAGCGTCGAACAAATGTTGTTTCTTGTAGGCTTCACATTATTTAGCTACCAAGTGATAAATAAAGTGGGGTACATGTTAAATATCATGTGATCTAAAAAATATATGAATCAGTGAAAGGGATAGTAGTATAATGGTTACAAGGACTTTAGTAGCACCTGATGTTCTGAGATCAACTCCCTCCCTGTTGGCAATTCTATTATTTTAATGGCTTTATGTTTTCAGTGGTAGTCGACGTATCTATCAAGCGAACATCGAAGAGGGATTTGATGGTCAGTCGCCGGACTTAATTTGATAAAAATTGATGTATATAATATTTTGAATGACACGTGAGAGGGATGTCCTCGACCCATTCGATCCATAGGCCAAGACACCTTTAACCTGTCGGCCTCGTTCGCAAGACAAAAACCACTTTGATCAGGTGAAGACGGTGTCGGTTAGGCAAAGACCATTTGGACTATGCAAAAGACCATCCAAAGTGGGCCATTCAATTTGCTATAGAAATATTTCTATATATGTGTGAGTGATATAGATATAACATATCTCATACTAATATGCTAACGTATTCGTGAAAATACCATATATCCTATTTAATACGGATAAGTATTTTAACTTTGATGATAGAGGAAAGTATTCACGCTTAAATAAGAAAATATAAGCTAGTTCAATCCAAGCACGGTCCAACCTACATAGCCATATTAGTAAAAGCACAATTATAATTTTTACTTGGAGAAGTCGTAACTGATGGTTAAATACTAAGGCCTCTATATAAGTTTTGGGAAAAGATAGACTAGTTTGGCTACCTACTTACCGAAAGCAAAAATAGGTAAACTTTTATTTAAATAGAATTTTATTTGAAAAAGTTAGACATGCAACTAGGGATGACAATTTTCCCCGCGGGGTGGGGGGTATTTTGGCCCATGGGGATACGGGGTTAGGGCCTGGTTTTGGTCTGGACCGGGGCCGGGGAAGACTTTACATCTGCTAGTAACCCACGGAGACCCAAGGATGCATATTAGACCTTGAAATGAATGCTCAATAAAGCAACAACCCACTTAATCAAACCCTACCCCCACTCTCTAGGTTGCTCTACTTCCTCTCTCTCCGTCTCACCACTCTCACTTGGCGGTGGCGGTGGCATGGAGGGGCGGCAGGTGGCGTTGGGACAACCTGGTGGTCGATCCGATGGTGGCATCGTGGAGGGGCGACGACTTGATGGTCGTGGTCAAAATCCTCGTCTCCGATGACTTTGCAAACTATCCTCGTGGGTGAGCTGGAAAGAGGAGTGAGTGACTTTTCAAGCGGCCCTTGGGAGTGTACAAAACATTCACGATGAGAACCTTAAGTGTGTTGCCTATAAAATCAACACCCTCTCAAACACTCACGACTTGCCGCTGTTATCAACAAGCTTTTGCCATACTGATATGTCGTCCAACTAGTGAGCGTTATATATATATATATATATACTTTTTTTAAAAAAATATACTTTTTCAAAAAAATATACTTTTTCTTTAACTTTTAATAAAAACCATATAAATAAAAATAAAAAATTGGGCAAAGTTGAGGCCGTTATCGGCCCAACATGACATGGCAAAAGAAAAAAAGGGGTAATGTAGTCCACAATACTATTGTGGCTATGGCCGGGAGGCAAGAGGCCCAGTTAGAGGAGCGTCGGTCCCGGTCCCACCCAAAATTTGAAACCTCCGCCCTTCCCTTCTCTTCTCTTCTCTTCTCTTCTCTTCTGTCGCCGCCCCGCCCCATTTCCCAAATCCAAATCCTTCCTCTTCTCTTCTCTTCCCTTCCCTTCCCTTCCACCGCCGCCCTAGCCCTAGATCCGCCATGTCCACGCGCTCCGGGATGCTCCACCTCAAGGAGAACGCCGCCGACGCGCAGCCCGGAAAGCGCCAGCGCATGGGCGCCCGCGCCCCGCTCGCCGCGGCCGCACCCGCGCCCGACCCCGACCCCGCCATCCACTTCTCCAGGAGGGACGATGTCCACGCCCTCCTCAACGAGAAGATGAAGGGCAAGAACAAGATGGACTACAAGGTTAACCATTCCCCCCACCCCCTCCTCTGCTACTTACTCTCTTTTCCCCTACCATACCATTCCCTCCCTCCCTCTGGATCTCCTCTTCTGCTGCTTACGGATACAAATCGCTCTTCTTGCTCTTGCACTGCTATGCTACTTTGGTAGTTTGGGCCGCCTCATTTTCTATACACTCTCCTCACCTCACCCCACAAGGGCAAGCTAGAGAAAAATACAAGAAAAACCTTCCAACAGTCTACACGAACACTTTTTTCTGTTTTCTAAATGGGAAATTTGCAATTGGGTGGATAATCCCGAGGAGGCCACCTTGTTTACCATAATTGAATTTGTCTACCTTCTTGTTACCACTTCAAAATGTCAACTGCTCTTTATAGCGCTGATTTCATATACTCTTGCTTGGTCTACCCTGGCTGATTTTTTTTTCTTTTCGCATGCTGTGTTTAATTCCGCAGGGAAAGAGTGAGCAAATGATGGAGTACATAAAAAAGCTACGGGCTTGCATCAAGTGGCTGCTTGAGAGGGAGGATGCTAACCTGGCTGAGATTGGGAAGCTCAATGCTCTACTTGAGGCTGCAGAGAAACATCACTCTGAGATTGGTACCGACCTTTTCATTTCATCGTCATCAAACCCCTGTGTTCTTGTTCATTCTACTCACTGAATTTATGCCCTGTCATCTAGTGGCTCAGCTGAAAAGTGCAATAGAAGAATCAAAGGCAATAAATGAGGAGCTTCAGAAACAGTATGCTTCCTTAGAGGACAATCTAAAGAGAGTGGAGGCTGAGAAACTGGTGGGTCATTTGACTTGTGTGTTTGGTTAAGCTCCCTCTTGTTGCTCCAGGAGTATTCTGTGATACCAATATTTTTAAATGCAGGATGCCCTTAGGTCTTATGGAGATGAAAAGGAGGCAAGGGTTGCTGTAGAATCTTCCCGAAATGAGCTTTTGGAAGACCTCAGAAGAATTAAGTTGGAGGAAAAACGTCTGAGTGATCAGGTCTTACTTTCTTTCTAGAAAGCTTCATTGGACAATAAATAATGGTGCGTTTTCCATTAACTATCAATTGCACTTCATTTGTCTTTTGGCTCCTTTAGATCAAGATGCTTCAGGACACAAATAAGAGGCTTCAAGAATACAACACTAGTTTGCAGCAGTATAATAGCAACCTCCAGGCCGATGCAACCAAAAACGGTGAAACAATAGCAAAGCTTCAAAAGGAGAAGAACACTATGGTAGAAACAATGAATGGTTTGAAGGATCATGCTAACTCAGTAAAGATGCAGCTAGATTTGGCAAAGGTAAGTTTCAGACTTGCAATAGGAGTATCAGTACATTTTAAAATATCCTGCTGTGTACATGTATTCTGTGGTAACAACCAATGCTGCTACTCCTTGCAGTCTTCTCAAAATGAAGCGCTAAAACAGAAGAATGATCTGTTAAAGGAGGTTGATAGTCTCAGGAGTGAACTTCAGCAAGTAAGGGAAGATCGTGATCATAAATTAACTGAAATACATTCTCTGTTGGGTGAGATAGGAACATACAAGGAAATGACAGGAAAGTCTGTAGTAGAATTGGATAATGCCATGACAAGAAGTACTGTCCTTGAGGTATGATTTCCTGCTCTAAATTGTTGAATGTTAATTACCTCAATCCAAGTATCTAAATTGTTTTCAATGCAGGAAACTTGCTCATCCCAAAGAGAGAGGATTAAAACATTGGAGCTGCAGCTTGCATCAGCTAACGAAAAGTTAAAGGTAACATTCAATTATAATTCCTATTTTGTTCACATGGGTATCTGCAAGCTTAAAGCTTTTCACTGTTTCAATGTATTATATGCAGACTTAACCTAAGGGCTTTTTTTTTTTTAATGTAGAGATCTGATTTAACAACTATGGAGACAATGACTGAGTATGAGAAGCAAAAAAGAGCGTTGGAGGATCTGCAATCACGACTTGAAGAAGCTGAGCAACAAATTATGGATGGAGAGAAATTGCGGAAGAAGCTCCATAACACAATACTTGTAATGACTTTTTTTTTTACAAAAAAATTGCCGCTATACTTTTAGAGTTCCTACTGTTGTTTACAAGAATATTGTGCTTCAGGAGCTTAAAGGAAACATTCGTGTGTTTTGTCGAGTACGGCCTTTATTGCCAAATGAGTCAGGAGCTGTTGCTTATCCAAAGAGTGGAGAAAATTTAGGTCGTGGCATTGACTTGACCCACAATGGTACGGTAACAATTGTCATGATCCTTTTGTGCTCTGTACCTTAATATCTGGATATCTTGGAATATTTATCTCATTCTAACAATTTTTGTTTTTTCTCCAGCTCAAATGTATTCCTTCACATTTGATAAAGTGTTCGATCAGTCAGCATCACAGGAAAATGTGTTCATTGAGATTTCTCAGCTAGTACAAAGTGCGCTTGATGGATATAAGGTAACATTACTTCTTGCTATGTTATGAAAATTGCAAAAACACAACCTAGTTATAGGGGAAGGGAAAAAAGGTGCTAAATCTCTTCATAAAAAAGCTACTACATTACATTTTTAGGGAGACGGACAAAATGCCATGGATTATGGAGTTTATGCTTTCACTTGTCTACCTGGAACTAGGATATAGAATTAAAGTGCTACTAAATCACATTTACCTTAGGAAAGCAGTGTCATTTTTTAAAAGGCTTCAATATTTATAATACATTCTAACTAATCTGAAAATAACTCAGGTATGCATATTTGCATATGGCCAAACTGGCTCTGGAAAAACATACACCATGATGGGACATCCAGAGTTACCTGACCAGAAAGGATTAATACCAAGATCTCTTGAACAAATCTTCCAAACTAGCCAGGCTCTTATTTCACAGGGTTGGAAATATAAGATGCAGGTGAGCTTACTCATTTCAGCCTTTCTTTATAAATTAGTAAAGGTGCCGTCACCCTAATATTTTCTTTTGGACTTCTAGGCCTCCATGTTGGAAATCTACAATGAAACCATACGTGATTTGCTAGCCACTAATCGCACAGCTATTCAAGATGGCGGAGCTTCAAAGTACAGTATTAAGCATGATGCCAATGGTAACACCCATGTGTCAGACCTCACAATCGTCGATGTATCAAGTATCAACGAAGTTTCTTCACTCCTCAGGCGGGCTGCTCAAAGCAGGTTACACCTCTAGTTCTTTTCAGTGTCTTATCCTTCATTAAATTCGAAAGAACAGTTTCTTCCAAAAATAAAAAAAAATCATAAGAACAGCTGTATAGAAAGAAACCGCTCAAGCTGAAAAATAGCTATATTATTTGTTTTCAGATCAGTTGGAAAGACACAGATGAATGAAGAATCATCGAGAAGTCATTGTGTGTTCACGCTTCGGATTTTTGGTGTCAATGAGGTAGACCGATAATCTTGTGGCGCTAAACTGACGAATGCTTGATATTTCTTTATTCATATGTGGATTGTTTTCTCTTCAGGGTACAGATCAGCAGGTGCAGGGAGTGCTCAATCTAATTGATCTGGCGGGTAGTGAGCGACTTAACAAGAGTGGAGCAACTGGAGATAGGCTGAAGGAGACACAGGTGATTTTTCTATATCAGCTTTTCTGTTTTACTCGCTTGTAATAAGTTGTAGTCTGCACTGTATAACCTCTGTTCTGTTCGGAATTCCGTTGCATAGGCTATTAATAAGAGCCTGTCATGCTTAAGCGACGTGATCTTCTCCATTGCAAAGAAAGAGGAACACATTCCATTCAGGAACTCAAAACTGACATATTTGCTACAGGTAAACCGTCAACACTCAGCTAAGAACATGTGCAATATATACTTTTGCACGGTTAGACTTATATGCTAACAACCTGAACGGTTTTGTTCCCTTGGAAACAGCCGTGCCTTGGAGGAGACTCGAAGACGCTTATGTTTGTGAATCTATCCCCGGAGGTGTCATTCACAGGGGAGTCGATTTGCTCGCTTCGGTTTGCGGCTCGAGTGAACTCTTGCGAGATAGGGATCCCTCGGCGTCAGACCCAAATGCGTAGCTTGTCACAGGGATGAGTTGTCGAAGAGTGGCCATGACTAATGTATTTGCGTGTGTTGTTCGAGGGAGGGATGCAATGGATCATTTGCATCCCCTCCCCCTGTTCTGGTTGTGATTGAAGCAATTTGTTAAGAGGTGTGTGGGCGTGTATATTCTGATTCTGATTTGATTTGTGTTGTGGGGTGTATGAAGATTGCTTGCAGATACTATCTAATTTGTGCCTGCACCAATGTTGTAGACATAGCATGCATTGCGCAAACATGTGATTGAGGTTGTTTTTTATTTTTAAAAATATTGCTTGGCTGGCAGAGGCATTGCTGTGGATGAAGAAGAAACAGTATACTCTTTTCATTTATAGTTTTTTTACCATTCGTCTTATTCAAAATTTAGTGCAAATATAAAAATTTATAAGTAATACTTAAACTACTTTTAATAATAAAGAAAATAATAAACAAAATAAATAATATTTTTAAATTTTTTTTGAATAAGATGAGTAGTCAAATATCGTAAATCACTTATAATCAATCTAGGACAGGACAGAGGGAGGAGGGAGTACATTTCATTCATATGTCTAGTAGATTCATAATGTATATTATATGTAGTAATATAGTGTAAGCAGTAGCAGCAACAATGAAGAAGAAGGGCTAGGCCATTTTGGCCATGACCTCGTGGAGGATGGTCTTGGTGTGGGCGTAGGAGGCGGCGATCTGGGCGTCGTCCTTGGTGGCGGTGGCCCGCTGGAGGGTCTCGAAGCTGTCGAAGAGGCGGGTGGCGAGGTCGAGCAGCGGCGGGCGGAGGTCGGCGGCGGCGGCGGAGAGGAGGGAGTCGAAGTCGTAGTACATGAAGGTGGACTTGAGGCGGAGGTACTTGGTGACGTAGTTGGCGCGGTCGGCGTGGTTGCCCAGCAGGTCCTCCAGCGCCAGCAGGTCGAACGCCGTGCTCCGCAGCCTGTACGCGTGCGCCGCGTAGCTCTCCCCGATGTCCGCGATGTATATCCCGTTCCTCACGAACGTCCGGCTCCCCGTCTCCGCATTGTTCAGCTCCTCTGCCATCCATTCTTCTTCTTATCAACTCAACTAACCCAGCCCAGTCTACTATTCTACAAGAATTAATGATATATGTACTGCTACTACTACTACTCACTGTTTACAATCTTCTTCACCGGCAACGGGAACTCCGTCAGCCACCACCCGTTGTTCGCCGGCTCCTCGTCGGCGGCCAAGGCGGCATTCTGCTGCTGCTGGACAAGTGTCGCGGCGAGGCCGAGGCCGAGTCCTAGGGACACGCAGGCTGACCTCCGCCCGGCGGAGGCGTTGCAGTTGCACTGGCACACCACCAGGAGAAGCCGCCTCCGTGGACTTGGCCGGAGCGGGCTGGCGGCGGCGGTGAGGCCTGGATACGTGGTGGCCATGGGGAACGGCGGGACGTGCACTCCAGCAAAGGGAATGGATAGCACGCGACGAGAGGATATGGCAGTAAACAACAATATCCACCAAAACTCTCCTTCGTCTGCCTCGCAAAAGTGCACCAGATATTTCTCTCTCTCTCTGTTTTTTTTGTTCTTCTCCGGAGAAGTATTTTCCTGATTTTTCTTTAAGTTATTGACCATTGTAACATTTGTTTAAAAAAAAAGAAAAAAGTCCATCCAAATACTTATTTCCGAAACCACAGTATTGTTTCTGATTTGTCTTCTCGAGAGGGTTTTGTTATATCAACAGGATAGGTGTGGCAGATCATACTGCCACACCAGCACACAAGATGAGATGTCCTGATGTATATTTTAAAAATAGTATCCGAATTATTTATTGTAAAATATATATTGAATATTTATATTTAATAAAAGAATTCTATTTCTCTGTGAGGCTTTGGCAAGAGACGGTAGTAAGCTATCAGACCAAACGAAATATTTGTAAATAAAAAAATAATTTATAAATGATACGTTTCTATATATGTTTTCACATCAATCTAACAGTGAAGACGGAAAAACAAAATATCAAAATCTCAAAATTTATCTTATAAGTAAAAAGTTAAAAGGACAGGGGCGCTACAAATCCTACAATAAAAGCCAAAAATAGTGTGCTAAAATGCTTGCTAATCCTAATGTTCGGTACTTGAAGTAGGTACAGCACAGGTGTTGAGCGAGCGACACATCAACACCAATAAATCCATATCGTATTTATTTACATCTGTTGTGCTTACTGCAACTACACAAGTAACCGTGGCCGCTCGTTTGCTCCATCTAACGGCCGCACTTGCTCCTTTCACTGGAGTATACTACAATTACACCGCACCGCACCGCACGGGAGGAGCATTGAAGCGGCCGCCGGTGAGACGCCGGCCACTGCACTCTCTTCTGTTCCCTCCCGGTGGCGGTGGACTGCAAGGAGAGCGATGGCCATGCGGTGGTGCTTTGTCGGCAAGGCCACCAAGATCTTCTTCGCCGTCTTGGCCCTCCTCGCCGTCGTGGGCGTCGTCCTCGCCTTCCGCGCCGTCCTCCACCGCGCCAAGGCGCGCTCCAACTCCGCCTGCGCCGCCGCCGACGAGTGCCAGCCCATCCTTCCCGAGCCCGTCCCGCAGCCCTCCACCGCGGCCACCGCTCCGCCGCCACCTCCGCCGCAGCAAAATCCCACCTTTCCTCCACCGGACGCCGCCTTGCCGCCGCCGTCCCCGCCACTGATGGGGCCTCCCCCTCTGCAACCGCCGCCAGCATCGATTGCGCAGCCCCCTCCGGCATCCGCGTCACCGCCGCCTCCCGACGCGCTGGTTTTGCCGCCGCCTCCACCGGCGTCAATGCCGCCCCCCGCTGCGCTGGTGCCGCCACCGCCGGCGGCGTTACCATCGCCTCCGCCGCCGGCGCCGGAGGCGCCAAGCCCGACGGCGCCCTGATGCATTGCATGCCGCCGATTCTTCATCTCAGATTCAGAGTGAGTACTGTAGTGTGTGATGTACTGGAGATTCAGGCTAATCAATCTTGGTGGGATTCATTTCCAAAATTTTGGCTTGCTTAGTTGAGTTCATCTCTGATGTTGCGTTGATTACACTGTACAAAGCTGCCTGACAATTTTTTTGTTCATCCGTCAAATTCAATTCAGTTGTTGAAATTCTGTTACCTGGGCATCTCACCTGGTTGTATATTGATTGAATTGCCCAATTATTATATCGAGGCGATGACTGATGTCTGACCGGCATTGACAGTCCTTGGATCCTGGACATCCCTGTCCAACATAAACAGTATAGCGTGCGTCAGTTGCAATTGATCTGAAATGAAAATCGAGGGCATTTCTCTCTCAATTCTCAAAGAAAAGAAGGCAATTTCAAGTAGAAAAATGAACTGTAAAACCATTTTCATACCTGCAGTTGCAGATGCTGCACAGTAAAAGTCAGCAATATGTCATGCCATTTCCCGGTTCTTCTTCCCCACTTGCATGGTGGATAGCATGAGCCTACAGGGTGGCCACTACACTAGTACAAAAGTGAGATCCATTCTCCATCCATTATTTTCCTTGATCTGCTTCCCACCCCTGTAAAATTTCAGTTACAGGTGAATTTTTCTGGGAAGAAGTGGCAAGAATGGGCCAGTGGCTTTCCTTTCACTCATCGACTTGTCTCATGCTCTTGAAGAATCAAGAACAAAACAAGCAGCCAGTGCACACATGACATGTAAGGATGGAATCATTTTCTTCCTCGCAAAACAACAGAAGTTGGTGTCACTTTTCATTAGTTTCCACCAGTGGATGAGATGCATCACCTGTAGCATTCCCTCTGTTTAGCTTATTCTATACATCCATCGCATTCTAGGATCGTGCAGTCATGAAAATGTAGAACCATTTCAATGTATTTTTCCATAATAAATCTACCAGTGCAATCCCAATTCAGCCAACCTGCATAGAAAAAAAAACACACATAATGGTAGAGAGAGTTTGAAAAAGTTTTGACCAATATAAAACCATATATACCAGTACTACCAAAGTGTCATATACAGTTGTAAACAGAAAACATGCACGCATGCTGTATCTCCTTTAATTTAAGAACCTTCAGTTCTTCACCTCTTGTCCCTCGAAAAGCTAATCAGCACAAATCAGGAAGGCATAAGAGGTCCATTTTTGCAAAGGAAGCCAGTACGCATGCATGCACAAATCAAAGGGCAAAACCAACCGCCGCCTGCCCCTTGTAAGTAAGATACAGATAATCTCATACACAGTACTACATAACAAAAACAGGGAACAGTAATGCTAAACAAAACTTCTTTGTCCTTTTCTTAAAAAAATAGTCTTTTATCATAAGAGTTCATAAAACACTACTGTCGCATTGCATTTGCATATGCACATATGCAAAGATATCTATCTGGCATCATCTACTAGCCAGATCGATCGATAAGCAAGCACGCAGACACATGACTGGACACCAGCAGTTGCAGGGAAATAAAATGTAGGAGAGGATGAATCGTTCGAGCTGGTCGTCATTCGTGCATCCAGGGCTGCGAATTAACTAGAACGTACGATGCTAGGATAAGCTGGGTGGAGCTCCAGTCGTTGCCCAAGACATCGGTGACACCGAACTGGTCCGGGTCTATGGAAATGCATGAGCTTGAAAGCACGAAGTTGATGATGCTGATCTCGTTGTGGTTGCCGGTGAAGTTGAACATGAAGAAGCGCCTCAGGTGGCTCAGCCGGCCGGGCATGTCGTCGAAGAGGAACTCCGGCGTTTTAGGGTACTGCTCCCGATGCACATCGATCGATATATCCATGGGATGATCCAGCTAAGATCAACATCATCACAATTGTACGTTAATTGCAGGTGCATTATGCATGCTGTAGCCATGTAGTAGGATATGTACTATGGCCCTGTTTAGATCCTTCAAAATAGCAAAAGTTTTACCATTTTAAAGCATTTTTTGGTAAAATGGATCTAAACACTAGAATAATAAAATGACAACTTTGTATTTGGTATTTGAGAGTAGCAAATTACACCAAAAAGTATATAGGGACATGGACCACCTCTCACTTTTGCCAAAAAAATAATAACTTTTACACGCCTCTAAACACCAACTTACAAAAATACAATGCTAAAACTTTTGCCACCAAAACTTTTATCATTTGCCATTTTAAATACCTCTAAACAGGACCTATATAGATATAACTTTTTCCCTGTCCTTGAGAAGGTACCATTTTTTTCTACGTAAACTTTGATATCTTTAGATACTAAAAGATATAAAAAATAGTAGTACCTCTCGGTATGTCTTTTGCTCAGATGATGACCGACCGACCTCGTTGGTGATGAAAAGGCTCCTGAGGCATGGCGAGCTGCGCAGGAGGTGCAGGACGATGCCTGCTTGGCCTTCGTTTGGCCACATGCCCTCCACTCTCAGTGTCTGAATCCCCAACTCCGGCAGCTCGATGCAGTCCACGATCCTCGACAGGTACTGCGTTGCAATCATCATATATAGATTACATGTGTCAATTAATTAACACAAATACAGTGACTGACGCAACACAAGCTAGTACGTAACGTACTTCGATGCACCAGCCGGAGATGGCGAGCTCGACGACGCCCTGGAAGCCGGACATGATGCGACTCATGTTGCTCCCCACGTTGAAGAAGGGCATCACCTGGAAGGATGCAAACATATGGTAGAACCACGTCTTGTCGTCCATGAGCAGGCTCACCTTCCTCGCCGCCAACCTCCTCACGCCGCCGCTCTCGAGGGCCACCACGTTCCGCCCGGAGAAGACGAACTCATCCACGTTCGGGGCCGTCACCTCGAACGGCACCGTGCCGTACCCGCCGCAGCCTTCCAACACCACCCGCCGGAGCGACGGGCTGCCGATGACGATGCCCGCGGTGTCCTCCCTGTGGGCGAGAGCGGTGAACCTCAGGTGCAGCATCTCCAGCAACGGGCAACCGTCGATGAGATTCTGGAAGTGGGTCGAGCTGTTGAACCCCGTGTGCTCCAGGGAGAGCCGCCTGAGCACCGGGAGATGGACGGCGCCGTCGTCCAACCCACGAACGGCGGCGTGCAAGTCCAGACGCAGGTCCACCAGCGTCGTGCACCGGAACAGTGACGGCGGCGTGTACATGGCGGCACCGATGCTGACGTCAAGCCTCTCCAGGAGGTGGTGGTCACGGGACGCCAGGCGGTCCAGCCAGGCAGTCACCCTCCGGTCACCGTCGGTGTCGTAGCGGGTGTGCTTGAGCGACATGAACTTGATGCCAGGGCCGGAGTGGTTGAAGACGACGCGGTCCACGTGGGCGGCGAACGCGGCGTCGCGGTCGACTAAGTGATGAGGGATGCTGGAGGCGTCGAGGTCGTAGGCCTCCATGGTTCCATCCCCATCCACGCGTCACGGAACATCCTCGACACCGCGGAGGTGAGCACGGCGTCACCGAGATCAGGCAGGAGCATCATGATTAACTGCAGGATGCACAGAGGCAGATCGTTGATGGACGCCATGATCGAGTCCTGCATGCCAACGCAACACAAGTGTATTGATTAATTCTCACCACCAACCTGAAAATAATCAACACCAAATTTCATAATGTAATTTGCGACAAGTAATGTGGATATGTGATAACCAACCACGTATGAAATCTGTGATCAGTGCATTACAAATTTAAGCAAGGGATCATTGCAGTCACTATATCATAGCTGATTAACTGATATATAAGCTGGAAAGAAGAATGATACTTGTTACAAATTCGAATGCATGGTAATTGTCTACATGAATTTTATACCCGTCAATGTTAACGTACTAATCTCTCCAAGAAAATGTAGGATTGTTAGAAGCCTAGCCATGCCATACCATGCCATGTCACCGATTTTGAAAAAAAAAACTTGCCTTTTGGCTAATTGCATAGACAACCATGTTAAGTTGTTACGGGCTTATTTAAGCTAAGCTTGACTTGCCTGACCCGGCAGCGTACCATGATAGGCTTGGGCCTACATTTTAAGGTCAGAAAACCCAAAAGTCCTTGAATGGTAAAAAAAGTAGTCAAAAGCATGAAAAGTGGAGAAAACTAGGCCTAAGAAAGCCCGGCATTTGGGCAAGGCTTGGCTTCGTCTTTTAGGTTGCCACTGGACTCAAGTTTGACTTTTAGGTTAGGCTTTTATAGGCTTGGTCAGGTGACATTTGAACATGTATGTCTCGTCCACTTTAATATTATGCTAGGTTGGTGTAGCCATATGGCGTCTTGCCTCAACGTAGCCATTGGTATGAAACCATCATATCAACAAACTGGGAATGGGCTACCTAGAAATCTTTATATGCATGTTCACAACTTTGAGCCTTGTGTTGTGGACATCACATCCTCATGCTCCATTTCCCATATATATGGTACATATTATATTGCTTCTTCCAAAGTAAAGGTATATTCATTATTAAGGAAGCTTCACGTTAGTTCATTAAGAATTAGCTTGTTTTACCACCAAGTTTTCTTCATTGTCCATTAGACCGTGCGCCTCTTTCTATTGTTTCCAAGTTGACATTGATGACGGTTGAATACATGAAGGAAAGTATCTAATGTATGCCGCCTATCTGAAGAAAAGAACTTCTCAATGATTTATCCTTTCGTGCATCCATGGAATTAGGTGTAAATAGAAGAGGGCTCACAATTTCATTCATATGTCTTTGAATTCTACTAATTTCCTTTTATGCATTGCTCCTATTTTTTGCTCAAATACAATCTATAGTTATATGGTTTGTTTGATAAACCCTCAATATAGTTTTTTTTTGCAAGCCCTACTATATATTGCACATCCAAAATTTCTACCTCTATCATTCGATAACTTTATATTTAGATATGGGAGAACCCATATGGAAGGCATCCTATAATATTTTTCTCCCATAGTTCAAGGTGTAAGGAACTCAACTAAGGTTAACCTCAGGAAATTCCTAATTCACTTTGTTTTGTATATCTTATTGTTTCTTCTTGTATCAACAAAGTGATAATGAGAAAGTGACGTCAACAATGTACATTCCATTACTATACCAGACACGGTACAAAAAGTCTTACATGGGGATTGGAAACCCTCAATTTAGTGGTATTGACGATGGTGGTAATATGAAACCTAAGGAAGAATGACAAGGACTTGAATTTCTTCGAGTGATACAGAAAATGCTAACTATACATTTTTGTACAAAGAGTGTCGGTTTTACCAAAATACCCTTATTTTTTTTTGCCTCAAGACATTGGAACTAAAATGCCTCTCTATCGTATTCTCTATAGTTGAGCTAGATATCATGTGTGCTTATGACCATAGGGTCTAAGCATGTATGTATTTTCTCTTTGTGAAATACCTTCTTGGGCTTAACTTAAACACATCATCTTGCCAACATGTTGCTTGATCATTCGTGCCAACATCACATTTCCTTGATTGGTTTGGCCCCACACATGTAACATTTTAGTTGACTTCAGATGCACATTTGGCCAAACAATTTTTGTTGGTAAATGTGTCTAAGATGCTTACCTTTTCCTGATTGAGGGGAATCAACCATGATAGGAGGACTTGATAGGGGGGGGGGGGTGTCAGGGTTCAGGGTATCGGGTGCACATGCTCGATATTCTCATTGTCGGTTCCTTAAGAAACAACTCGACAAAGCAACCAAGTACAAAATGAATTCATGTTTTTATTAAACTTATGTGTACTTCATTTTTCTTGGTTTTTGAGTGGTATTCATGAAATGAAACCACTTGGAAGTGGTATTTGGTCGATGAACAAATTTTGAAACCTTACTTCCTCTATGAGGGAAGAGTACATCATGTGATCCTAGTGTATAATAATCCTCAATGCCCTTATTTTCATAAAGAAACTCTAAGGACTAGAAATGTCTTTATATCATTATCTGTCGGTAGTTGATCTTGACGGGAGGTGTGCCTAACACCACCAGATTGAAGGTCTTCGTGCGTCTTGCTCATCTTGACTTCATGCCGACATTGTCCTTTTCTTGATTTGTTTGGCCCCATATGTGTGAGAAATTACTTGGCCACCATAGGAAAAGCAACATCCTTTATGAAACCTCAAATCCATATATGGTCAAATGTTCTTCGATGATTTCAACGTGTGTATGTCTGAGACAAAACCCATGCTAGGGGATTGTTTGAAAGCTAGCCCTAGGATATACTTCTCTTGGTTTTATGGTCAAGTGAAAGCTTTTACGCTTTTCAACCATAGATTCTGATAAGCCATACATGTACAGTGGGCTTAAAGATTGAGTTGGGACTCATCAGCAACACTGGCATATGAGTTGTCCTTTAGGTCTTAGGGGTGGGCCCTATCTTGGTCATGGCCCAATAATAAGGCACTAGGCTACTAGACCAATCAATGGAGTACCCTAAATTCATCTATTAGAGTGTAATGATTGGGCAAATATAATAGAATAGACTATCCTCTAAATACACAAAATGAATCATGGAACACATGTTACTTATTCTTCATATGAGACATACTTTAAGGGTTTCTTGATTAGACACCTAAAATTTTAATGAGCATGCATATGGCTCCATAGTATATACAACTTACCCCTATCATTAATTTGTGCAAGAAAGAAATTGTGTATATGTTATTGAAGGAAAAATGAGGCATAATACAAGTACACCTACAGATACCCAAATCTAGTTGCAAAGAGTGTGCACAACCACCTAAGATGAAGCAAACAATTTTCTATGCATTGCTTTGATACACAAAATGAGAGCAAATCTAATTAATTGAAAGTATAAGAAAGCACTCGGATGTAAAGTGAATAAATTACGAATTAAATAGGATAGACCTTATACCCAGCTGTACTTTATGCATGTTCAGTGGCCTTTTATGACTAAAGTAGCCAAATTTGACTCAATCAAAAGATGCTAAGAACTCATGCAATCAATAAGGTATTAAAAACAATACTATAAATGTAGTGCCAACACATATTAATAACTCACTATACTGATGTGGATTGCATGTCATTTATGGAATATTTTCTAGATACACATATTAATAACCCATTATGCTGATGCGGATTGCATACCATTTATGAGATATTTTCTAGATACACATATTAATAACCCACTATACTGATGTGGATTGCATGCCATTTATTGGATATTTTCTAGATATGTCAAGCATTTAATTCCAAGATTTCGAATGAATGGTATAGATTACATTGGAATTAATACATTCCTATGATAGAATTGTATGCATTAATATTAATACTACAACGTGTATACCTCGTCAGGTCATTCATTACGTATATTCCTAGCCATTCAATTAATTTATGTATAGAAAAATTATCACATAATATTTTGTTATAGATGAAAGAAAAAAATGATAAGAACATTAATATATACCTTGTATTGGTAGAATTGGGCAGGGCTGATCGGAGAACCCAGACTTACCTTAGGATCTCATCACCTCTTAGTGGGTTCAGCCGACTCCCTTCTTCTCCGTGACTGCCTCTCTTCTCCCCCTTTCGTGCATAACGCAAGGGCGGCACAACACAATGCAAACCAACCCTAGCTCATCGGCACCGATGGATCTGCAGCATTCGAAACCCATCAGTATGTCTGTGCAGGTGAGGTCCACTGCCCCCTCTCTCTTGATTATGGAAAAACTCCACCGAACGTTGTCATTTTTCTATTTTCTTTTTGATTTTTTGACAAGTTGGTAGGGAAAACACAATAGGCATCATCATGCAAGATCCTACTTGTGTTTGGAGTTCATGAAACTCCATCTATGCTGGTTCTTGCGGATGCGTGTACCTACACACAAGATGATCAAATGATTGTAGTATGTTTGTATGATCCAGATTCAAACCATGCTACATCTGCAGATGATGGATAACTTGTTTGTTTTCAAAATTTCTTTTACATATTCTAACCACTCATGATGAGGGGCAATTTGTTTTGCTCTATGCTAGCTATATTGTGGCTTAAATTTTGCACCAGCATGATATAATACAAATTTTATATGTGTTGCTCTAGATTGTGGAATTGAGATATCACTCAAGCCAACGGATGTCATCCAGTGCAGTGAATGTGGTTGTCGCATCTTCTACAAGAAGCGAACCTGCAAAGGTACGATAACTCTAAATACCATTACTTAATTTATTATTGTGAAATTTCTTGTGTTATCGTTGGCTAGCTTCTGCACATGTGGAGTATATTTAATGGAGTAGTACATGATACATTTTAAAAGACATGGTTGTCTTTTGCAACACACATACATGTAGATTAGCTTTATAACAAGTGCATGTAAAAATTTGATTGCGAGCATCAAATTAATTTATATTCAACTGATATGAAGGCCAAGTGATCTTACTATGATCACAACGATTTTTCAAGATTCTTATCACAACTATTACATATTTGTATGTGGTATTCTACAAGAAGAATGTCCTTGGAAATGTTAAACTGTTGTAAGCATGCAAACCATGACAATCAATTCCAACTTAACATGGAAAAACATTGAAATTAGCATATCGTATATCTTTCCTAATTGCTGATATACTAATATACTATCTTCCCACATTGCTCTAGACCTCTATGTTTTTAGTTTGAGCTATCAAACCATCCTGGGGTGAGTTGGTCTATTATTGGATTATCCCATTTTTTCTATTTGTGTTTAGTTTTCACCATTTTAAGAAAAGTATGGAACCTGCAATTGTCATCTGCTCTAAATATATATGCCATTTTTAATAAAACATATTCTCCATTTCTCTTTTTCTTTTTGTTAAAATTGATAACAACCAACCATATGTTTGTCTCATATAAAAACAAGACATTTCTAGCTCTATGTCATGCTTTGTTCTTACCTTGGTCATAATGCTTAGACTAAGTTAACCGAGCTGTCAGTGAGATACCACTCTGAAAGAGCTCGGATTTTAATCTTATGTTAGACCCGCGGCCAAGGGACAGTCTCAGGTAGACAATTTCTATGGGGCGTAGGCCTCCCAAAAGGTAACGGAGGCGTGTAAAGGTTTGCTCAGGCCAGACGGACATTGGTCCTCGAGCGCAAATGCAGAAATTGAACGGTATCATGTTATCTCTAAGGTTCAACAAGCTCAGTGGCCACACAAGAATCACATAAAAACTGAATACTGATGTTTTATTGATGGCTTGTTTAGTTTGGACTGAAAAATTTATTTAAAAGGAAAATGGCAGGAGTTCTGCTTATTCTATAAAGAAGGTAGAAAAACAAGAAATATTTTTACAGTATTATAGATTCAGAACATATATAGTTTACATCTGGCTCTTTGTTTGTGTGATGCATTTATCCTTGCCTTGCTATGCTGCCATGTCAAATCATTCATTTTGTGTCTTCTCATTTTGGCAGCTGTTCAGTATGAAGCGCGCTAAGGACATGGGAATCAGTACCATTTGCTATTAGTCATGCTCTTAAGCAAAGTAATGACTATTGAGTGTCCTTAGAAAAATAAGCATGGAAAATTAATGTGGTGTGCAATACTTATATGTCGTGTGTCTCCCATGGACTTTGGCTAGAATTGAATATCTTGAGCTCTGGAAATTAATAGATTGTGGATTTATATTATTGCTCCTAATTAGATTTTGCAGGTATTTAGTTTTGCCTGCTAGGCAACAAGCCAACAAAATGGTCTCTAATTGCAATGCAATGTGAAGATGTGTCGCAGGCATTGAATGAATGTTTTCCATCATTTGTGTATTATTTACACTAGCTATTTAGAGATCTTGTCTTTGATCCTTCACTGATCAACATTAACTTTTAACAAGAGCTGAAGAGCATATATATTGAGCATCTCGGGCACACATAATAGTGCATAGACATTCTAGTGTAAAAATTGAAGTAGGTTAGCATCCTTGAGAAAATATCTCAGTGTAGCAAAATTTAAACTAAAAATTTGGTATTTTGAGATACTTTCTCAAGTCCCACAAAATTTTATAATTTCCAAAATTTCTTTTTTTTACAAGCGATCCTTGTAAGAAGAGGTTCTTATGCTGAAATTTCTTTTTTTTTCCCGAAGTTTCAAAAATTTTGGAATTTCAGTCACCTTAGGTATACCCATTATGGAAAATTTTAAGGTTTCAAAAAACTCTTCTGAAATAGTAAACCTATACATAGACCTGGAGCACATATTAATTAAGTGATGTAAACTGCATGCACTGCAGGCTTATAATGATCAATTGAATGATCATGTATATGTTGAAAGAATCACAATATGTCGATTTATTCCGTCGAGAGAGATAACAAATTAAACATTCATACACTAATAATTAGATACACACTGGATCAGAAGGCAAAGAAAAAGAAGGAGCAAAAATGCCTGCAAATTTTGTCAACAGCTAAGCAAGCATTGACAATTTTCTCAACATCTAGGGGAGTGGCATGATTATGGAAGGGATTAAGCAGCCCAAAAAATAAAAATAAATTGAAGATGCAATTAACTAATTAATGGGGGCGCCTCACATGGCAAAGAAGGCCAAGGCCATTCCTGTGGCGACCGCCGCGGCAGCCTTGGCGCCGTTCATGGAGATGGTGGACGCGCCAGACGCCGCCGGCGCCGGGGCCCCGGTGGGCGAGGACACTGCGGGCATCTCACCGTTGGGCGAGGATGCAGCGGGAGGCATTGACGGGGCGGTGGCCGGAGCGACGGCCTTCTTGTGCCTGGGCTTGGTGGCGGCGTCGACGGTGACCTCGAGCTTCATGCCGGCGGCGCAGTGGCCGGGCAGGCCGCAGATGAAGTAGCGCTTGCCTGGGGCGGCGAGCTTGATGGTGCTGCTGCCGCCGGTGTAGGAGGCGACAGCGTTGGCGGGCGAGCAGGCGTCGTAGTCGGCCTTGCTGACCTCGAGGACGTCGTGCGAGGGGGGGTAGGTGAACACTGCATATTTGCATTTGCATTTGCATTTGCATGGTGATTAATTAGTGATCGATCGATCGACATGTCATCTAGCTCCTATAGTATTAGTACGTAGGTGTGAATTAATTGGTATGATAGCTTACAGATAGAGTCGCCCTGGGAGAACTTCTGGGAGGCGGACCAGGCGTTGTAGTTGCCGGTGGTGTCCCAGGCGCCATTGCCGCCCACTGGGTGCACCACCGCGGCGGCGAGCTGCGCCAGAGCTGCCATGGCGACCACGGCGACCAACACCTCAGTCTTCGCCATACACACGGATCGATCGATGTATAAATCTCAGCTTGCTAGCTTGCTTGCTGCTGATCGATCGAGACGACTGATTAATTACTAGACTTGTGGTTCCTCCGGGCTCTCAGGCTGCAGCTAAGATAATAAGCTTAACTGTATATATAGAGTGATGCAATTAACTAACTAAAGCGCGAGGTGGTGGCTGCTGAGAAACACCGACAGATCGATCGATATGATATGCCAACTGCATGGGATGGGGGTTGGTACACATACGCGGCATACTGCATTGACCACCCTTATTGTCTACAGTACTCTCCTATGTCAGAAGACTACGGAACGGCTACCGTTCTACCATGAAATAGGCATATCAAAGTCTAATACATATGTGTATTAATTCTCAATCGACAAACACTGTTCATGTGAGCAGCGGATCTATTAACAGAGGACAGACGAAAGAGAATTAAAAACCCATGACATTGATGTCTACTTTTGACCCTTCCTTCTCTTCAATAATACTAAAAATTTTATTGGGGAGGGGGGCTAAGGGGGCTTCAATGGCGTAAATCGGGTAGGGGGTTGAAGCCCCCTAGCCCCGGTGATAAATCCACCCCTGCATGTGAGTGAAACAGTAAAAAAGTTCCATGAACAGTGATATAAACACCACAGACATATTATTTTTGATACTGTAGCACTCAAATATGGTCCGTCCAGTTTTGATCCAACGATCGAAAAACATTCCAATTCCATCAGATCAGTTTGATATCTAGATACCAGGCTATCTCGTTTCAACAGTACGCCGTTTTCTAACATCTTTGTATTACACAGTACTATGTTACTAGCTCACATGTTGAACTTAATTTTCCTAACAGAAATACTATGGTGCTCCCTACCGATACTCGGTAGTCAGTACAATCGATCTAGACTCAATTTATATGGGTATTTTAGTACTTAACTAACTCAGTGATTAAGGATAATATTGGTATTTACGATTTTACCAATTCTCGTAAGATGTTTTATTAATTTACCCTATCGTATTGATACCTAGCATGTTATCGATGGTATATTTTTCTATAGACAGACAAATGTATGATTTTACCTCTCTAAGCCTATTTTTTAGATAATATTATGTCCCTTCGAATTTCTACTGCTGAAGATGATACGACAGTAAGAATAGATTTAAACCGTTCGATAAAAATAAATTAATAGTTCAGATTTATTTCTGCTACTGGTAGTAGAGATTACCGTAACGGGGTTCTTTTCCTAAATTAGGAGTATTGAATAACACTGCATATATGTATTAATCTGCGCAGACACATATATATGTATTTCTTCTTCCACCCGGCTACCGGCTTCCACTTTAATATATATAATTCCTTCCTTCCAGAAAGGCAGGCATATGTAATGATCGATCCATGTGCATATGCCTGCATACATGATGCCTAATACCAAACCAACATGGAGTATAAAACATGTCATCCCATTAATTGTTAACATAAACACCAATTAATAGTATTGACCTACCATACAATGTATATATCTAATAGATATAATTAAACCGGTTATTATGGTCTGCAAATTGATTTACATTAATTATTCTTTAGTTTCTACTCCACCGCGGCCGGCCGTTTGTCTGGGGCATAAACATATACATATGCGACATATATATGTATATGTGTTTCAAAGTCCAAACCCGACCAAACGCGCTAACATGGAGACCAGTTAGAGATTATAAAAACTATAATCATATTGTCCTTTTGTTTAAATGTTCCCACGTTAGTTAGTTTGGTTAATTTCTTTTGGGCATACATGCATGCATGTACGAAAAAGTTAATGCCTTCCACAAATCTGCGCTGAAAATTAAGAGCTAAACTTGACCTAACTACTAATAAACTAACAATGCAAAAAAGACCAATAAATTAACAGTGCAAATTGACCAATATATTGGAAGCCAGGCAGCTGAGTGCAGGAAATACATGGTGCTGTGCAACTACTTGTTAAGGACTATACTAGTGCAAGTGTAGAGCAGGGTCGTCGTTGATTATAATTAAGCACCCAAATTTGGCGCCACGAATTACTTGCCTGCAATAACATATAATATAGGCTTCGTTGGCATATATCGGTCCCTAAATATTTGATGCAATTGATTTTTTTTATATATATTTGACCATTCGTCTTATTCAAATTTTTTATAAATATGTAGAGCTATATATGCATAAAAATATACTTAACAATAAATAAAATAATATAAAAATAATTAGTAATTATGTATATTTTTGAATAAGACAAATTAATGGTCAAAACGTTTGCTGAAAATTAATGATGTTAAACATTTAGAGAAAAATGTAGCACTATGTAGTAACAAGCAGATTGATCATGCATGTGAGTGGCGATGCTGCATTGGTATATATATACTCCTATAAACGTGTCAACTCGATTGATCAGGCTGTGACTGTGAGATTATTGGATGAGTAGTTACGTTAGCTAGAGGCTAGAGCTGCCTTCATTGCATTGGCTTTTCTGGGGTAGGAAGATTCCTCTCCAAATGAAACATAATTAATTAACAATACAGCTGTGAGTTGTTAAGCCAGACAGACAGACAGCTAGCTAGCTGCCTGGGTGATGCATGGACCTTAATGCAATGAAATGGGAAAAATTTTTTGCCTGACATCCATATGCACACATATATAATTTTCCCTTGGCCTGAAAACTTCAGGTGCCAATTTTCTGAAATTAATGTGCCGTCCACTGATTGAAAAAAGAAAACAAATTATAATCTAGGAGTTTAGTTTGTACATGGAAATAGTTTATGATTGTTGTACACACATATAATTGTTTATACATGGAAATAATTCTAGTAGAATTTTGTGTGAACATGCAAAAGCTGGCTGGCTGCCTGTAAGCCTGGAAAAGGCAAATTAACGATTATAAATAACGGTTGAGTGAGCTGACACTGACAGTATACATTGTAATATTCTATTTTTTTGTCCGTACATATATGGAGGCCCATTCTATGCACAAATTCGTGGACACGCGCGTGGCCCAACCCAACTCACGCGTCCAACAACAAGAAGAAGGTTGGGCCTCGAGAATTCTCGCAGAAAAGCCCAACAGATTCCTTGCACATTTTATTGGGCTATATCGATTGGGCTCATGGTTTTCCTTACTGCAGTAACCGGTGTCCCCACGAGGCCCCGGCATGGGTTACCAGCGGTAGCACCCTGTGAATTTGAACCAAATTTAAAATTTTGAAAATCTTTGTGGAAAAATTACAAAAATTCCTAGGAATAAATATGTATTTGTAAAGCAATTTGGCGTTAAACTTTTTTGAAATAATAGTCATACTATCAAATTATAAAGCAGAACCGAGTAAATAGGAAAAAATTAAAACATTTTAGGAGACCACCTGCGTATGCGGCATGTTCTCACTAATATTTGTGACCAACCATATATATATCTCTATTCGCGTCATGGAGAATATTTGGTTATATGATTTTTTTCCTGTCGTAGACAGTATAAACCTTGTACTAATTGATATCATATTATGGTCCATGCATGAATTGCAAATTTGAATTCTAGTTGGACGATTTATCCAATGTAGCCTACACCCGTTGGCTTCGGTCGGACGGACGATCAACGATGATTAACCAGAGTAGGGGGCTTCCTGCAAAATGTACGCATTTGTAAGCACCGGAGAGAGGTGGGAGATTTTACAAGGGCCCCCTTAAGTGGATAAAACACCCGCCTGCGTTAAGGGGGCTGCCTGTAAAATCAGCAGCCCATTATATTTTAAATGCTCATGACTTGCCATGGTGTCAACAATCGTTTGTCGTGTTAGATATATTATCTAATTACTGAACGTTTCATATGTATCACCCACTGGCTGGCTGTGAGAGGTCTAGTTTATTAAGTCTTTTCAAGGAAGAATCTATTTCTACTCATCTGGGAAAACAGAGTGATTATTCCTTTTTGTTCACTTATTAATTGCCCCACGCTTTGTATTTTTCCTAATTTTATCTGAGAACAGAGTACACCTTCCTAATTAATTTCTGGTGTCTCAAACATATTCAATATTGTCCTGGAATCGCTGTAATTTTAGTTGGGAAAATATGGGCATATAAAGGACGAGAACATTCCTTCCACACCCTTAAAAATTTTAGCCAATGACTTTCACGCCCCCTGAGTTTGGTTTTGTTCCTTACGTATGCATCATGAATTTTGATTCTGATCCTTCCATACTCTTAACAGTTAGCCATTAAATGGTGTAGAAAGATCAGCTCTACCTTGGATATTTAAAGAAATGTAATAGTGAATGGACCAAATTAGGTTATAGGAGGAGAGCCATATCTTTGTTTTGAGCGTGGAAAACAATATAGAAATCCGGGAAATTAAAATCGATTACCAACAAACGTGGAACCAACTAATACGTTCCAAAATGTCTTTAGACTTTTAAAAGTAGAAATCCGGCAAAACAAGAGATCGAGGCACAAATAATAATGATGATCGTCGAGCGCCAGAACACGACGTACGTCAATGGTGGATTGGCTAAAAGAGAAATGAATCAATCCAATTCCAATCAATCTTTGATTAATTGATGGGAGGATCAGTCGACGTAGATGCCGCAGGTGGCTCTGATCTGGCCGTCGGTGCCGGTGAGGACGCCGACCCTGCCCATGTTGACCATGGAGACGGCGAAGTCGGCGAAGAAGGTGTTGAGGTTGGTGTCGTTGGTCATGAGGCGGACGTAGGCGCCGGCGAGGCTGTCGTCGAGTAGGGCGGCGTCGGAGCCGAGCAGCGCCTGGTGCGCCGCCACCGACTTGTAGTAGCCGTTGTCGAACTTGACCGGCGTCAGAGGGTCCATGGGCTCCACGCTGGCCAGTTTCCCGGGCTTGCACACCGCCGCCAGCTGCTTGGCGTACGCCGGGTCCAGCGACGGGTCCTGGTCGCCGGCGCCGGTGAAGTTGTAGAGCCGCTTGGAGAAGGAGGAGCAGTGGGCGACGCCCAAGGTGTGCGCGGCTGCGTGCGTTATATATAATAGATTGCATGCATATATATTAGTAATTCATTCGATGGATCCGTTTAGCTAGCTGGAGGTTCATGCGTGCGTACCGGAGAGGACGACCATGTCCTTGAAGGTGAGGTTCTTGACGCCGAAGTAGTGGGTGAGCACGGTGACGTTGCCGTCGGACGGCGGCAGGTCGCGGAGCGCCTCCGCCAGTTTGGACACGTTGCCGTCGCGGCGTCCGGTCTCCACCTGGTACAGGGGGCCATCGCTCTGCAGGGCACGGACAGCTCAGGTCAAGTCGAGCCATGGAGTATAGTCATGGAGAAAGAAAGACAATTAAAAACGTACGAAGTAGACGGCGTCGCGGGCGGCCATGGCCATGATGTCGGCACAGGAGACGAGGAGGGGGCAGGCGGCCTCGACCTTGGCCTTGACGGCCTCGATGGCCTCGTAGCCGCGGACGGTGAGGTTGGGGTCGGCGTCCTTCTCGGCGGTGGAGTTGTGGGAGTTGAGCATGAGGGAGGCGTCGCAGCCGCGGACGAAGCAGTCGTGGAAGTGGAGGCGGAGGAGGCCCGCGCGCAGCGTCGTGTCGTTGGCGAAGATGGACTTGAGCTCCGCGCGCACCATCTCCTCCACCCCTGGGCACGACGCGTTGTAGAACCCGTACTGCAGCTGCGCCTCCGCCCCTACCACCACCATCATCGCCGCCACCACCACCACCATCCTCCTCACTGCTGCTCCTGCCATCGCCATCATGCCCTTCCTTCCTTCCTTCACAATTCTTAGTGATCTTGTGTGATATGCATGCTTGGTTGCCTATTTATAATGTTTGCACCTTCATATCTACACCTAGCCTTATTAATTAATTAATTAATTGTTAATTAATGATCGAAAATGCCCGGCCGGCCGGTTCAACCAGAACTATATATATGTTCACTATTTCGATTAGATCAATGGAATTAATTAGAAACTAACTGTATATATATTCCGTCGATGGCAGTTGACTTTGATGATCGTTCGATTATTTGGAGAATATATACATACAGAGTTCATGGTCGCCATGACATGAACAACATGCAAGCCATTATGCATGTGCACAACGGAGACTCCATCTAAATTGGCCTCAATATTGGGGGATGAATTACCAGCTATACTAGCTAGCACAATGCTTACCAGCTCGGGATTAATTAGACACACTTGGTATGAGCAAGCATGCAGCCCCAGTAATATATCTATCTAATGTAGTGGCTTGCAATGCTCGCTGGATTATGTCCTGGATTTCGTGTTGTTGAGGCATTCTCTGTTCATAACAGCTGCCCTGTCGTGCTACATGCATGTTTGTTCTTGGACTTCCTAACCGATTGTTACGGAGCCCACGAACAATTTTATTTTTAAAATAAAAATATGTGGATTTTCTTATTCCTACAATAGTACAAACGCTGTTCTTCAACTTCGCTGTTACAATTTTTATCGTTGGACATTTATTTTGGTCTATCTATGTACATAGAAAAGTACTATGCATGTATATATCTGTCAATACAAAAAATAAATTAATATAGTTTTGGTTTATAACTATTCTAGTGGCAAATGTTTTGACATTTAACATTTATCTTCTGTATAATTCAGAGATAATTCACTTAAGAGAATCTGCCAAGTGAATTTAATTAATATGTAGTCCACGGTTGTGATATGGAGTACTATGCATATGCCCCTTCAACTTCAACGCCAAACAAACGAGCAGAGGAAACAGAGGACATGCTTGTGAGAACGAGAACAACAAATCTGTCATGCTTACCAGCTCTTGCTCGGTCCCACGTTAAGCTTTTTGTTTATACTTATGTATCTCGTAGGTCTAAATTTAACTTTTAAAACTTATAATTAAAATTGGTTTTAAGGTTCTTTACCGTACCTTATTTTTCAATCTTCACCTAAGAATACATATATATAAAATTTTTAACCATGAATTACTTTTTAATCATTAATGAGTCGATCAGTTTTTATCATAAAGTTTAATAGCCAAACATCCACACGCCGTTAACCCGTTCGGATTTCATATATATATAATTTTTTATCATATCATCTTTCTAGCTACAACTTATAAGATGATTATTTTTAAGTAAATATTTTTTTACTAGATACATTATATGTTAATTTTTATGTATACATTTACTTATATATAAACTTTCTATATATTAAGAAAGTACGGCTTGTCTGCTATGTATGTATACAAGGCTTCCGCACGTACGGCTTGATGGGGCCCGACGATGCACGTATACATATACATACATCCTTATCACATATACGCATGCCCTCCACGTACCCTGTGACATCCCTATCTTTTAACTTCTGTTTATATTTATTAACAAAAGATTAAATTTTTAATATTAAATTTGAAGTTAATTTTAGTGTTTTTCCATCGAAATTTATATTTCTATCTTTAAGATCGCTAAAAACATACGTATATAAAGTTTTATTCATATTTTTTGTTTGCAAATATGTCAGCTCTAACTATGGTATGGTTTCATCTTGTTAGTTCCACGAGCTTCTTCTGATTTAGCATATCTTTGCTAACGAAAAATGTATTTATTTATGGAGTTTTCAGTGTTGGCAGTTGTTGGATAAATTGGCCTAAAATGTATTAGTGAAGGGTTTGGATCGTGTTGATTGAAAGCCGGATCGTGTCGTCTGTGTTAAGTTTTGCTAAATTGATAGTTACCATCACTTGAAGGAAGATCCGACACTCCGTTGTCATCGAGTTGGTTTAAAAATTTTCTGATGAACCTATATGCGGTTGATTATTATATGCTTGTCTCGAAGTTTGGGCTCTCATCTCTAAGGGCTGTCACGTGGGGCCCCCAGTACCAACGTCGGCCCCATAACCAGGAGGAAAATTTCTAGCACCAAGTGGCTAGGCATAGAATTAGGCATGCATGCAGGCAGATCGTTGGTTTACTTCTGTTAGAGAGTTAGTTTCCTTTCATCGTTGGTTCCGTTTTGTTAGAGTTAGTTTCATTTTGTTAGCAGACCACGGGCCAATATAATCCATGTAATCAACGCTCTTTGGGATCAAGAAAAATAATTTCAATCCTAATCTCCTCCCTCTCATCCGAATCTCGCCTCCTTCGTAATTAGGAAGCCAGGCAACAACCCTGACGCCTTTAACCGTCTAGACTATGAGCTCCGTAGCCGAGGACCCGCTGTCTTGGGCATCGACGCCCTTCACAAGGGCACTCGCCAAGGTTGTTACCGTTCAAGAAAACAACCTGTTTTCAATAATAATATATCCTGTAAAAGAAACTCTGAAAAAACAGCAAACGAGTGGCTGACGGGCCCAATTCATTATTCCCAACAAGTTAAAGCAGCAGTACGTACATCCACGAAGTGTTTGGTCCTTAATTGCCGGCCAAAGGCTACAGTCACAATCAGAAATTTAATCATCTCCCCCCAAAAACAAATTTCTCCCTTTGAAAACTATATAAGCAAAAGCACCCATAGATATATAATAGATTAAGGGAAAGACAAGGAAATCATTTTGTGTAAAACAAATAAATCCTGAGCGACGACGAACGAACAGTACGTTTTGACAGCAGCATGTAGTTTGTCCAAATAATATAAAGTCGTGCAATATATGAGCAGAGGCGGCAGGATGAATATATATGATGTGTGATCGGTCGAGATCAGAAGAGCAGCACGAGGGCACCCGCGAGGAGGAAGAGGAGCGAGCCGGCGAGCGAGGTGGCGATGGCGGCGGCGGAGGTGGAGGGCGAGGACGAGGGCGGGTTGACGGCGGAGCACTTTTGCCTGATCTCGCCGTGGGAGTGCGTGAGCACGCCGATCTTGCTCATGTTGACGAAGGAGACGATGAAGTCGCTGAAGAACTCGTCGTCGGAGGTGGCGTTGGCCTGGCGGAGGACGTAGGCCCTGGTGTCGGCGTTGAGGAGCAGCGCGGCGTCGGTGGAGAGGAGGCCACGCTGCGTGGCCACCTGCTTGTAGTAGTCGGTGTCGAAGGTGGCGGGGCTGCCGGGGTCGAGGTCGACGAGGGTGTCGGCGTCGCCAGGCTTGCAGAGACCGCGGAGAGCCGCCGTGTAGTTGGCGTCGAGCGGGGGGTCGGGGACGGAGGCGTTGCCGTAGAGGCGGGGGGAGATGGTGGAGCAGTGCGCCTTGCCGATGGTATGCGCACCTGCCATTCCATTTCATTCCTTTTTGATTTAAGCCCGGCCCATAGTTAAGTTACGACACGATGGAAGCCCGGCCCAACAGGAAGCCCTCAGTTGTAGTTGTAACCACAACTGAGAGATATTTGATTTAATTCATTATTATATAAGTGGCGTGGGTAAATCAGTACTACTACATAACCAAGATCGATCCTTGGCTGGCGGTGAAATGAAAATCGATTTTTATATTATATATATTGGGAGGAGTATGTACATGTATAAAATAAGAGCTTTTTTTTATCATTTTTAAAAATATACTCCGATGATGTACCATATTTTTTAATTTATTATTATTTGTATTTAAGATACTAAAATTCTACATTAGAATTTTTTAAAAATACCTCAAGATATTTTTTTAAATATTAAAAAAAAAGACCCATATAATAATAGGAGTACGCGCGCGCGTATATACCGGAGAGGACGACAAGATCCTTGGCGGTGAAGTTGAACTTGGCGAAGAGGGTGAGGAGGTCGGAGACGGTGGCGCCGGGGGCAGGAGAGTTGGGCCCCACATCGGCGGCGTTAGAGGTGTTGCCATCTCTCCGCCCTGTCGGAAGTGGGATGTACGGCCCTTTCCTCTGCAGGTAGTACATATCCATCCATATATATTATATATATATATGTATCATTAGCTATAGCTAACTAGCTAACTCCGACCAGGTACGCGCGGCGCGCACTCGACTCGATCCGGCAATACGTACCAGGCGCACGGCGTCGCGGGCGGCGAGGGCGAGCGTGTCGGAGCAGGAGACGATGCCGGGGCAGGCGGCGTCGAGCTTGGCCTTGATGGCGTCCACCACCTCGTAGCCGCGGACCCCCTTGTTCAGCGGCGAGTCCTTCTCCGCGGTGTGGCCCGGCGTCGAGTTGAGCAGGATGGAGCCCTCGCAGCCGCCCACGAAGCAGTCCACCGAGAACAGCCTCAGTATCGCCCCGCCCACCTCCGGCGACTTCCCCAGGATGTCCGTCATCTCCTTGTACACCATCTCCTCCGCCTGCGGGCACGTCTTGTTGTACGCCCCCACGAACACGTGCGCCGCCGCCGACGACACCAGCCCTACCACCACCACCGCCACCGCTATGCCTCGCAATCCTACTACTCCCGCCGCCATTGCTCCCGACCCGACCTCGATCGATACCTACCCAGTAGCTAGTAATTGCTTAATTTGGATGATTGATAGATCGATGGAGACCTTAGGTTGTGGCAGGGGGGAGGTATAAATAGTCCACCATTCCAACGACTAATGCTTTTAATTAATTTAGCCCATATACTTATATATGTATATGCGGCTACTTGTTGCAACCAAGGATTTTATAAACCAATATGTACATGCACCCATTATCCACTTCAGTATTGATCGATGTACCTAGTACCTATCTTATCATGGCGTCATGCATACGCATGCAGCGCCATATACATGGTTTCAAGATGAGAAATCAACTTATTCAAATTTAGAAACTGATCGAGTTTTCTTTACCTCTAATAACTTCTAAATTATTTTCTGAATCATAACTACGCATTCACACAACTTAGGTGAGAATCATGCCACTGTTTAGGGAGCCAAAAAGTTTAGGAGAAACTCCTAGCTAGGTGAGGAATTTAGAGGTGATTTAGAGGTTCTTTTTACCTAAATTTATTTTTTTAGTTTTAGCTTTTATATCCGCGGGGGATACATACATCCACCATCGGCGTTCTTCGTTGTCGACTGATGAGGCGGTGTTCCTTGTCGGACATATCCTTCCTGCGCTCCGAGTTAGGAGATGCGTACCCCCACAATTAGGTGCAGAAATTTATTTTTCAATATTGATATTTTATACGGTCATATCTGTAGATAGATTTTAGTTTTATCATATTAAGAATCTTTCATATCTGTAAGCCATATTCCTACTATATAAGGGGGTACGGGGCACCCTAGGGGACACGCAATTACACATCATCAAATACAATCTCAGTAGGACTAGAGCATTATCGCGCCAGCCAAGAGCCTGGGTAAATCTTCATCTTCAAGTATATTTTTAAGTATGTGTATATAAAAATTTTATATAAAAATCAGTTTTCGTTTTTAAGTATGTGTATGAAAAAGCCAAACAATCAATGTCTAGCTTCTGGAAGCTAGACAGACCCATAAAGTATATTTTTAATTTATTGGCTACCTATTGGCAACTTATTTAGCATATATGCAGTCATATATACTTAGCTAGCAGGGGCGGATCTAGCATAGGGATGGTGAGGCTCGAGCCCTCACTATGCCTGTTAAGCTATTGGAGTCACATAAAGACTCGTCTAAAATTTTATAACAAAGATCAGTAAAAAGGGGTTGAAACTCTGTTTAACTCGTTCGGACCGTTCTAATCTCGTTGTCTAGATCTGCCACTGTTAGCTAGCTAGCTGGAAATTAAATTAATTAACTCGATTGGTAGCACTAGCAGCAGTTGAATCAATACGTACGAATGGCAATTGGTGTACGTAGTATGTAGGTACGTACGTCTGGATGGATGATCGAGTACGTAGTACTAGGTACTTCGCTTTCTGTACTTGCAGCTTCTCTCGCATTTGTACTACACACGCATCTTCATATATGATAGGAGAATGTCAACGAGAACTGCTCCAAACAAATTAAATACACCAATTATATGTGCGTACTTGCTATTACCATATGGAAAACGATAACCTTGTTTAATCCGGCCGATGACCGTGCACCCAGGGCATGTTCAATAATAGAGTTTATTACAGACTCTATCTCAAGCCACGTCAGCAATAAGAGTTTATTTTAAAATAATATGTATGAAGGTAAAGTCAGGTGTGGTCTTTTCATTAATACAATAAAATATTTTTTATTAAGCTAGTTTCCTTTTTATACATTCTTATGCAGGAAAGTTTCCTTTAATAAATACTAAGAGTCAACTCTAAGCTATTGTCACGTATGACAACAGCTTTTCTCTCTTTCCTTCACGTCACTAAATTTGCTTACGTGGCGATTGAGAGAGTCAGCTAATAGACACCTTTATACGTGCGCCCTTATATTTGTTGTAATAGTATTAACCGTATCGAGTGTCGACATAGTACATATTAATTCTACAAGAAAAATATCTATTTATTTATAGCTGCAGGGCAATTATAGAACACACTTATTTAATATACAGCATGAATATATATTAATTTGGCATGCAATTTGTTGCTAGCTCTGCGTGGAATTAAACAGTTAAATATCAAGTTGATCCCAACATCAAACGCTGCACGGCTGTAGGTCAGCTCCCGTCCATTTCAGCTTAATTATCCAATCAGCTGTACGTCTGCTCGATCGTTCCTATTTAACCTGATGACTATGGATGAAGATCTATATATGTCGACCTCCCGCTCTAAGGATAATTTTACCGTATTTAAAGTTGATGAGTATGGGTGAGATCGGTCCTTCCAAGCTTTAGGGTAACATATATTGATTTTACCATCCCTTAAAAAAAATAATAACATCCGCAAATTTATTTTTCTAACATAAAACTTTGATGCATATAGAAGAAGGAAGATACCTAAAGTTACAGAATATTTTTATAACCTCTTGGTCCTTTTAAAGATTGTAAATTTCTGTACTGTAAATTAATTTCTACTTGGATAGATACTAGATGCATATGTACGTACACGTACGTACATCAGCATTGTGCAGCTTTAATTAAGAAACTTAATGGTTAGTACAGTAGCAATTATATATATAAGCACACATATTATTATATATGTTTCCTTCCGGCAAAAAGATTCAACCATATCTAGCTATTTTCTTCGTGCTGGTCAGCTCCCATCCATTTCAGCAAAGTTCAGCTTAATTCAATGGATCGATATATACTAAACATGCATGACGTGCGCGTATATACAGGCTAGAGTACTTAACCCTAGCTATCAATGTATGTATGTATCTATGAATCTATATTGATCGATTAAATCAGCACCCACGCGCGCGCAGCCAAGTTCACAAATAGAGCATTTTTTAGTAGATATTTTCTACGTAAAATTTAGTATCTTCTGCTACCTCCGTTTTAAAATGTAAAATGTTTGACTTTTTTAATTGCAATGTTTAACCATTCGTTTTATTAAAAAATTTAGTACAAATATAAAAATAACAAATTGTGGTTAAAGTTATTTGATAATAAAGTAAGTCACAAGCAAAATAAATGATATTTTCATAATTTTTGAATAAGACGAATGATCAAATATTGTAATTAAAAAAGTCAAACATCTTATATTATGAAACAGAGGGAGTAGTATCTAAGGTACCAAAAGATACCAAATTTTATAAAGAAAACAATATGATACCTCTCCTGGTACATTCTCAACAATGTTAAAATTGCTTTAACAAATATCTTACTTCATGTATGTATTTTCACTCGGACGGAATATGGAAATAGACAGATGAGTATATATGGTGGCCGCCACCCTCCAAAATAGCTATATAATTAATATATCTATCAACTTCAAACCATCATTTTCTTATGGAGTCATCTATTGGTGACAACAACTTTTTTACTAACTTGCCATGCGTAGTTATTTGACCGACCGGCGAGCACTCTCATGCGTGCGTTTACCCGCCAACACATTTTTCCTACGTACAAAATTTCCATATACAAATTAACCTTATACATATATTTTTTAGTGAATATAAATTTTTAATGTAAATGTTTTTTCTACTAGATGCTTTATATGCTAAATTTATATGATGCCCTGTTTGTGTCCATCTAACTTTTTTCTAGTTCCTGTCACATCGAAGGTTTGGACACTAATTATAAGTATTAAATATAAACTATTAATAAAACTTATCCCATACTCTGTACTATTTCGAGAGATGAATCTATTGAGTCTAATTAGTCCATGATTAGCGAATATGATGCTACAGTAAATATTTGCTAATCATGGATTAATTAGGATTAAAAATTTATCTAATGAAATAGCCTTTATTTATGCAATTAGTTTTGTTATCGGTCTATATTTAATACTATTAATTAATGTCCAAACATCAGATGTAATAAGAACTTAAAAAAAGTCACTGGATCTAAACAACCCCTAATCTAAACTATTATACAGCGCTCTGAGCGCTACGTAATACATAGCGCGTGACACACCCCAACCAACCCAGGCCCCACCACCCACCAATAGAGCAACCACCCGCTTATACAAAATGCAGTTAAATTTTAACTATTTAAATTACTTGCGGGTGCTTTGAATAAAATGAGTTAAGTTTTGACTCTTTTCGATCAAATTTCAACTAACTGAAGCACGAATACAGGCCAGTGAACATCAGTTAATTTTTAATTAAACAATCAACATATTGTGCAATACCTGGGCAGTTGGTTTTGAGTTAATTTTTGACTCAACCGCAACACCATGCTACTTGATATGGCACAACGCGATTGGATAGTCAGTTAATTTTTAACTCTTCAATCAGTAATAGCACACATTCCTTTCATGTTGTCATCAGTTAAATTTTAACTCCACACTATATCGTACTAAACACCCCACGCATATATAAGTTATTTTTTTTTAACTCAACACTCGAATATGTCAGTTATTTTTTAACTCAACTAGCTTTTTGTTGGGGGTGGTGGTGGTGGTAGGGAGGGTGGACTGACGTGGAGGGTGTATTTTTTGTGGAAGTTTTCTATAGGAAAGTTGCTTTAAAAATCATATTAATCTATTTTATAATATTTTATAATTAATAATTAATTAATCATATACTACTACTGTGTTTTCGCGCCAGATCCTTCTTGCCTAACCGAACACGTCCTAAAATACTGACGATGTTATTACTAATTGACAGTATTTTATTAGTTAAGGAAGCCTATTTATATGAATGTTGTTAAATAAAGGCCATGAATCAGAGCTGGCCTATAACAGTACAGGGAGGTAACATAGATTGTTTGTTTCCTTCCCTAAATCAAATCAAATCATGTAGGCCCATTTGAGTGCACCACGCCGCCAACTCTATCTCTGTGGAATGTGGACGGGCTTTCTTTGGGCCTTACAGAACATGATATCCTTTATTATATATACAAATGAAAAAGTTAATTGCGATCCTCTCGCCTATCGATCGCTCTTCAAATGAATCTCGATATGTCGGATTCAAGTTGGCCGGTCCTTGCATCCATCTTCTTCCCACAAATTTTATTAATTAACGGTAGTACCAAATGAAGATAAACATATTCATCCATCGCTCAATAAAATAAATATGTTTTATATGTGTTCATATTTTTTTAGACTAACAAGAACTTATAGTGAATGCCAAAATATTTTATAACATGAAAAAGAGATATTTTTAATGATTATAAAATTTGTCATATAAGAATATACATACTATCCGTTTCATAATGTTTGCACACACACATATATAGAGAGAGATTAATAGAAAAGTTAGAAATAGCTAACAGTTTTGGAATATGAAACCGAGAGACCATTATAGTACTTTGTCCACACTCTCTCAAAAAAAAAAGGATCATGTTTCCACAACACAAGTTTGATACTCTGGATTAACAATAGCTAGTACAAACTACATGTCACAATAAAAGGAATACTAAATCAATAATTATTAATCCTTGCATGCAATGCATACAGGTCGACGGAATTAGGAGAAAAATGAATTGAAGTGAATAATCCGAAGGAACAGTAGATGCACTAACTAATATACTACTGGTAGCTAGGCTAGCTAGTATTCATAAGCAAATTTAAGCAGAAGAAAGATCGATCGAGTAGTCCAGCTAGCTGCTAGCTAGCTTGAGTTGACGACGTTGCACTTGAGCCTGATCTCCCCCTGCTCGCCGGTGAGCACGCCGATGCCGCCCATCTTCACCATCGACTCGCCGAAGTCGCGGAAGAAGTGGCCGTCATACTTGCCCGTGCTGGCCTGCCGGACGTAGGCGCCGGTGAAGGGGTGGTCCATGAGGCACGCGTCCGACCGGAGCAGCGCGCGCCTCCTCGCCACCTGCCGGAAGTAGCTCGTGTCGAACGTCGTGAAGCTCCCGGGGTCCATCTCCGCCGTCACGTTGCCGCCGTCGTACCCCGTGCACTGCTTCCGCAGCCTGTCGGCGTACGCGACGTTCAGCGCCCGGTCGGCGTCGCCGCCGTACAGGCGGTCGGCGAAGCTGGGGCAGTGCGCCTTCCCCAGCGTGTGCGCGCCGGAGAGCACGACGAGGTCCTTGACGTCGAGGCCCTTGGCGGCGAACGACTCCACCATCCGCGTGACGTTGCCGCACAGCGGGGGGAGCTGGCCGGCGCAGCTGGCGGCGGTGGAGGAGCGGCCGTCCCTCCGGCCGAGCGGGACCTGCCAGAAGGGGCCCTTGGCGAGGACGACGGCGTCGCTGGCCATGAGGGCGAGGAGGTCGGCGCAGGAGACGGTGGCCGGGCATGCCTTCTCGAGCTTGTCCTTGACGCGGGCGAGGGAGTCGAAGCCCCGGAGGGTCTTGTTGGGGTCGGAGTCCTTCTCGGCGGCGTTGGCGCCGGTGGAGTCGAGCAGGACGGAGGCGTCGCAGCCCTGGACGAAGCAGTCGTGGTAGTGCAGGCGGAGCAGGGCGGCGGCGAGGTCGGGGGAGGCCCGGATGATCCTGGCCGTCTCCCTGAAGATGATCTCCTCCGCGTGCGGGCACGTCTCCCGGTAGTACCCCGTCCGCAGCTGGGCCGCTCCCTGTGCCACTAGCACTAGCAGGAGCAGCACAGCTACCATCACTACTGCCATGCGTCTGAGCGGCGACGCCATTGATGAGTAGCGAGCTTGTTAGCTGCTTCAATTCAGTCGATCTGCACTGCGCTCACTGTGTGTCAGTTAGCAAGTATAATATACTGAGATCGAGTTAGGTGGTGTGTAGATTGAGAAAATTTTCAGGAGAAGTGTCACGTTAAATGTTTGATTGGATGTTGGAAGGGGTTTTCGGACACGAATGAAAAAATGAATTTTACGGCTAGCCTAGAAACCGCGAGATGAATCTTTTGAGCCTAATTAATCCGTTATTAGCACATGTTGATTACCGTAGCATTTATAGCTAATCATGGGCTAATTAGGCTCAAAAGGTTCGTCTCAAGATTTCTTTCATAACTGTGCAATTAGTTTTTTTTGATTCATCTATGTTTAATGCTTTATTTAGGTGTCCAAAAATTTAATGTGATGTTTTTAGAAAAATATTTTGGGAACTAAACCAGGCCTTAATGCATGCTCTTCGTTCGAGATCCATCAATCAGTTGACTTTGCTGATTTAACATGAAGGAATGGAAGGCCCTCCCTGCTGCATATGGTTGGCTCCCTACTCTTGGCTGGCAGAATCATATCAAGATAATAGCTACAGAATTGATAGAGTATCTTTGCGTTGCCGTTACGCTGGCCGGTGATCTAGTTAGCTATCTACCTACCTAGGTTTTAGCATGTTAACATAGCTAATAACAATTAACATGTTGCTAATTAATTATTAGGATGGTCTGCTGAATTATACCACCTCCGTTATAACGTAAGATGTTTGATTTTCTAGTTGTAATGTTTGACCATTCGTCTTATTTAAAAATTTAGTACAAATATAAAAAATGACAAGTCATACTTAAAATTCTTTTAATAATAAAGTATTCCCTTCGTCCTAAAAAAACCAATTTTTTAGTTTTTGTGTCGAGAGTTTGACCATCCGTCTTATTTAAAAAAATTCAAGAAATTTAAAAAAATAGTCACACATAGAGTACTATTCATATTTTTTCATCTAATAAAAATAAAATTATTAATCATAAATTTTTATGTAATACTACCGCTTTAAATTACATTACAATACAGGTATATTCAGGGAAGTACTGTAGCTTTTATATATTGGGCCCTTAGCCTGCACAAAACAAGATAGGGCCTGCTGGGCCATACTGGCAGCCTACCTATTATAATGTACGGCCCGCGTGTAAGCCCATAAACATGCTTGCAGGCCGGTCAAATCAGTGTCACGTACCTGAAGAGAAATAAGTTCAAATTTTACGTCTAATCCCTAAACTCCAATAAAAAAAATCTTCACCCCACCGGTGGGAGCACTTCGTTATTAAAAAAACAGTGGGAGTACTTTGTTATTAGCTCCTGAATGTGTCATGGTTATCCTTTTTCATCATGAGCTCATTAATAATTGTCCTAAAAAACATAGAGTAAGTCATATAAATAAATATATAGAGCAACACTACTAAATACGTTGCAAATTCCAATTTGCCATCACCGGTAACGACCGACTTGGATTTATTAATGTCAGATTAATAAATTACACTATAGCCGGGCAGTACGTAATTTGAATTAGACAAGCATAGACACACACAGTTTAAGCAAGTCAAATTTGCATGTGGTGCTCGATGCATGCATGGTTAAATATGTTACCATGCATGCACAGATATGCACTAGTGATATGATATCGATGGGATCGATGCATTGATCGAAGCATGCGAGGGAGGGAGGTAGGCAAGTTGATTAGATGAAATAATAGAGTTGTGGGGCCGGCTAATCCAGTCGACTTGACCGCAGCTAAATCTTCAAGTCAATTACTATACACACTAGCTTGCATATGCATGCATCCACCAAGCAAGGCTAGCTGCATACTGGAGTTCTTGCAAATAATCAATGTACTAGATAGATAGCTCGGCTAATCGAAGGTCGTGAGGCTGCCTGCCGGGGTCCATCTCGGACAGCACGACTCTGCCGCCGTTGCACCGCGCCCTCAGCCTCGCGGTCGAGTGACGGGTCAGCTTCGCCGGCGCCGGCCGGTGAAGTTGTAGAGGCGGTCGGCCGGCGTAGGATGGGCAGTGCGCGATGCCGATGGTGTGGGCGCCGGAGAGGACGGCGAGGTCCTTGGCGGCGATCGAGCTGCGGGATGGCACCGTAGGAGGGGGCAGGCATATATGCAGCTCGGCGGCAGCTAGCGCAGGAGGCGCGACCGTCCCTGCGCGCGGCCGAGCAGGACGGGCCGGTGGAGAGGACGACGGCGTCGCGGGCCATGAGAGCGAGGATGTCGGCGGCCGGCCTCGAGCCTGGCCTTGACCCTTTGGAGCCCCGGAGGGTCCGGTTGGGCGGGGCGTCGCGCTCCGCCATGTGTTCCGTGGGTGAAATCAGGAAGGAAGGAAGGAAAGAAAGAATGGATGAATGGATTAGATTTGGTTGGGTACCCTGACGAAGCGCAGTCGTGGAAGTGGAGGCGGCGAGGGTGGGCGCGTCGGCGATGATCGAGGACGACCATGGGGCACGCCCACGTCCAGCCCAACCCCAACGGCCAACATCGGCCGCACTACAAGATGTTAATTCGGATCATATATAAAGCCGCTCGAGACGGCCATTGCAAGCAGCAGTAGCAGCATCGTCTTCGACGCCGACTTGGCGGCCATGTCTATATATCGATCTATCTATATAAATTCAAGTCGAGGAAGTAGTAATTAAAAGCTAGCTAGCTATAGAAATGGAATGAGAGATCGACAGATCGAGAGGATATTGTCGTATCGTACATGCAATGCATACGTACATCCCTCTGATCGAATCGACCGGCCGTACGTATTTATTCTGTAAATACAGGTCGCGCGCGGGCCAGGAATTACGTATAATTCACATGCCGTTTATTATTCCACTACTGTTCTGACACTCCTGATTTATTGTACTGAGTACAGCTCTTCACTTGTGACTTAATTAACTGCACCCCAAGACTGAGGAAGCGCCCTAGCTCTAGCACAATTAATTAATTCAACTGCTCGAAACTAAATTAACTATTAATTGATCTAAATCTACATGCATGTGCAACTGTGTCCAGTTCATTGGGTTGGAAAACTTAATTCGTACTAACCAATTAAGTAAGCTTGGGATTTTCTCTAGTTCGGAGGAGACGTACCGAGCCAATTCAAACGACGTGAGATTAGTAGAGCAGTGAGTACGTGGAGTGGAGTGGAAGGCAAAAATTCTACCAGTTGTGCCAAAGTACGATTAATTTTCTAACCTTGACTATTGCTCGAGTATGATTTTACTCCCTCAACCTCAATTCAGCACCAAACATTTGAGGTTTGTATTGAATGTTGTTGTGATGTGAATTGGAGATGAGTGTTGCATGCTAACAGAATATATACTAGTGACAAATTGCGAAAGTATATTTTGTTGTCACGTTTGTACTTATTACATACATTGATTCATGAATCAACAGAGAAGAGTTGAACAACATGCATACCACGGACGCACTCCAAAAACAAATTTAAAGCCAAAACATGAAACCCGGCCATCGTCCGGCAGTCTATACGCACAAACCAAACCAACCAGATTAATAAACATTTGCAAATTAATTACGTCGAAGCATTAGCGTTCATGGAGATGGATGGATGGATGGATGGATGGATGTAGTCACGTCGTCAGTGATTATTGATGGCGTAGCACTTGGTCCTGATCTCGCCCTGCGACCCGGTGAGCACATCAATGGTGCTCATCTTCACCATGGAGTCGGCGAAGTCGCGGAAGAACTCGTCGGCGAAGTGGCCGGAGGCCTGCCGCTCCACGTAGGCCCTGGTGACGGGGTCGGTGAGCAGCGACGAGTCGGAGTGGAAGATCCCCCGGCGCTTGGCCACCAGCCGGTAGTAGCTGGCGTCGAAGGTCAGGAAGCTGCCGGGGTCCATCTCTCCCAGCGTCGTGTTGTCGCTCAGGCTACGGCACCTGGCCTTCAGCTTCGCCATGTACGCGCTGTCCAGCGCCGGGTCCACGTCGCCGTCGTTCTCCAGGCCGGTGAAGTTGTACAGCCGGTCCGAGAACAGCGCGCAGTGCGCCGTGCCAAGCGTGTGGCCGCCGGAGAGGACGACGAGGTCCTTGACGTCGAGGCCTTTGGCGGCGAACATCTGGGCGAGCTGGGTGAAGTTGGCGGTGGGCGGCGGCAGCTGGTTGGTGTCGTTGGCGATGGACAGACGGCCGTCCCGGCGGCCGAGCGAGACCGGCCAGGAGGGGCCCTTGGAGAGGACGACGGCGTCGCGGGCCATGAGGGCGAGGACGTCGGCGCAGGAGACGGTGGCCGGGCAGGCGGCGTCCAGCTTGTCCTTGACCCTCTGCACCGTGCCGAAGCCGCGCAGGGTGAGGTTGGGCTTGGCGTCCTTCTCCGCCACGTTGCCGGCCGTCGAGTCGATCAGCACCGACGCGTCGCAGCCCTGCGCGCAGCAAGTCATCAATCATCCATCATGTATATCAAATGAGTATATTAATTATGATGCCTTGCAAGAATATATATATATTAGCAAGCAGTGATCAATCGACCGACCGATGAGTAAGTACGTACCCTGACGAAGCAGTCGTGGAAATGGAGGCGGAGGAGCGGGCCGGCGAGCGTGGGAGTCACCGTGAGGATCTCCTCCATCTCCCGCCGGACGATCTCCTCCACCTTGGGGCACGTCTTGCTGTAGAAGTCCATCTCCAGCTGGGCCGTCGTCACCGCAGCACAGCTGCACAGGGCCAGCACGGCGGCCGCCATGATTGCCGACATCCTGCTGTTGATAACCCGGCCGCTGCTCCTCCCCGCCATATTAATCGCAGCAGCTATCTATATACTGGATTAACTTCTTCTTCTTCAGTGTACAAATTAAAATGTTGGAGAGACGATGGCTCGCTGGATATAGATGCAACGAAGCTGCTTCTATATATATACACACTACACTTGCACCCATGACAGCCCAGCTAATCGAACTAGCTACTAGCTATTGATGATACATACATATATCTTGATTGTACAGTATGTCTTCCTATCTAATTAACGACGCTGTGTCATGCATGAAAAGTTACTCTCAACTCCAAATTATATTAAGTACTGTACGCGTGGATTTTTCCATATATCTCTCTCTTTGTCTGGTTAATTAACTAATACTTTGTAGATTGAACGATGGATGCATGAATGCATGCAGATATAATTTAATCGGAAAGAATATATAGGAGTGACTGATCTTTCTTTGCATTTGCATTTGCAAGTTCAATAGTATAGCCAACTATTAGCTCCAATTTATCTATAGTTAATCTAACAGCCAATTCATACAATAGTTACCTACAAAACATTAGTACATAGTCCCACATGTTATACACAGACTCTGTCTTAGAATCCGTGTGCAGCTGGCTACAAATTAGAGCAAGGCTAATAATATAGCCAACAAACTGGCTATAAGACTTCTTATATTCTTCTCTTAGCCGACCCATATACTAGTTAGTTTTTCATCATTAATGCATGACCCACATGTCACTGTCACAGAGTTTTTTTGTTTCCTGTGCCCGGGCTAGCTACAAGCTTACAGCCTGTTTACACTCTCTCTCGTCCCCTCTCTCCTCCACATAAGTATTTAGCCAGCTTATAGCCTGCTATTATACTTCTTAGTAGCCCACCTCTCTTCTCTCTATTCCCTTATCTCTTTAAAATATGATTATAGCTGGCTTATAGCCTGCTAATGTGTCTGCTCTTAAGAATGACGTAGTATACGGCCACGAAAACCATATAATGCATGTTTTTTTTCTAATTCGTATAGATCGAATTTAATCTTGCATATTAATTTGTGAGTGATAAATCTTACGCTGATTACTCTATGTTACTTGTTTTTTAAGAAACAAATTGATGAATACATGAAAAAAACAAATAATTAAGGGACATCTGGCAATTAATAAGATAGAAGAATGAGCTATATATGACGGGTGGGCAGAAGAATTAATATTAATATGATTGACGGATCCTATACTTTGGTTGGTAACCTGAAGCGATCGATATTACTTTGCAGGAGGGGTTTACAAACAAATTAATTAAGATGACGAGCAGTGCAAACTAAGATAGATACGATACGACGCATATATGCAGCTACAGTTTTTATTTCTCGATCGGTTGATGATATGAACTCAGGTAAGGTAGGTATAGGTCGTAGGTAGCACAGTTAAGTCGTTGGTTGAGATGTCGGAGGAGAAATGAAGCGTACGTTTACAGTGAGAGTGAGATGGATGGATCGATCGAGTTCGATCACGTTATAGCAGGCAGGCGCAAACTGCATGCAAAGGCAGGCAAGGCAACAAATTAATATGGCGATGCCCCAGCAGAAAAAGAGAAGGCCGGCCGGCAGGCGTGCGAGATCGAGATCGACTACGTTAAGCCTGGTTCTAATTGCGTGCTGGTTGGTGCCACGTACGTACCTTCCTATCCAAATTTCAGATTATACTAGTACGTACTAACTAACTAGCAGGCTTATACGTACACGCCTATCAAAATACAATACTAAAATTTGGCAAAATTAAGAAACAAAAATTGCCCTCCAATGAATTTGTCATACTTTTGTCCAACTCCCTTGTTCACTCGATATATAGATTTGGCAAGCTAGAATTACATATTATTTATCTTTTATTTTCTTTTTTTTTTTAAAAAAAGAATTATAGTTTAATATTAGAAAATTAAATATGCATAATAGACTTCCAAGATAGTGGTGGTATCAACAAAATTAATGATCCAATCCGTGAGGTTACGTACGTAGGTAGCAATCCGTGGGCTTGGACTTCCCGTGCCCTGCCTGCGATCTCATGCATCTTACCAGCTGATCGATCAGAGACCAGCTACCTACTCCTACTCCTACCATATGTCTGCACGTACGTACACTCTTCTGTATAGTTTGGTGTCGATATCGATCCATCTGTTGTTTCAGGCGACCGCCGGCCGTAGCTTCCAAGGAAATACACCAATTAATATAGGGTCCGTCTAGTAATTAAATATTTGAAAATTTTAAATCCATCAACCAAACCAAATTAGTTATGTTATTGGATGATAATCTGAAGCCATACACGCAAATCAAAAAATCTCATACTCGCCCTTCCCTCCAGCCCCCTCGTACATTACGCGTGTGTTTGACGGAAGAAAAAAAATCAAACGTTTGATCAATAATAAAAATAATTAATATACATCCTTAGTATTTAATTAACAGTAATACCGAGTAAGCAGGGTCAGTGCTTACCACATGAACATGAATGAAGAACCAGCTTACACATCCATGACTAGCATGTCACATGAATTATTTAACAAGAACAAATCATCCGTAACTAGTTCAAACATGAATGCTTTAACCAATAGGAATCAAGAATATTAAAATAGGAGTAACACTGTGGGTATGATATAATCTCGAAACAAGAATAGCATGAAACCATGATCAAATATAGACAATTACATGATTATATAATAGGGAGTAAGTTAGGCAAAGCAATCCATCACATTTAAACCCTCCACACCTGCGGAGCAAAACATTATATAAAACATCTATATACTACCTCCTACCACTACTTAGAACATTTAAATTCAACAAACCGAGTTAATTTTTAATGTTCCATCGACCCATATTAACATACGTATGGTGGTCCATATCTTGTTTTATAATAACTCATAATCCATCTAATGACAAGTGACAAATGGTAGCACTTTGTATATTTACAGAAATTTTCTACATCGTTTGTTTTGGAAAGAAAATCATGTTAGGCCTCTATCAATCTCAGTTAAAGGAAAATGAACTGTTGTGCCGGTTCCTGACCCAGTCAGCAGGACATATTTTAACATTTCTCCTAAACCATTGATCCTAATCATGTGAAACCAGCGCCGTTATAAGTATAACGACGATGAATACAAACTTCATTTAAGTTACCTAACCTAAATCTCGATGACCTGATCCTAGATTTAAAAATACAGTCCAAGAATTTAATTTGTGGTACGAGTGAACAAAGTGATTTCTATTTCAAAAATAAATTACTATGGAGTAATAGAAATTTACCCTTGCAGAAGAGAACCCAATATCGAGATAGAAAAACACATATTAAAAACCACCAAAAAATATCTCTAATTGATGAGTCGGCGCGCGGACGACGGGACACAATTAACGTTGACTAGTGAAACATCCATGTTAGTTTGTTCTCCATGCCTGTGAACCATTTGCAACAATTCTCTTTCGTTATATAATATAAGACTTTCTAATTAATATATAGATTTATTCATATATTAATATATATATATATTATATGTGTATATATTTATTAGTACAAATATAATAAGATTAAAATTATGTTACGTGGAACAGAGAAAATACTGCACTCCATCGATCCGACTCCCGCCTACGTTGGCTATCAGCTGACACGGAGAAAAACTCCTTAGTTCAGATTATTTTATTTTTTTAGAGGACTACCCTTCACAACTCACCAGAACTTTTTTTGTTTCCTATCGTTTATACCATGCAAATCAGGTATTGCTACTGGGTTCCGATCGAACGCTCCGAAACATCGAATTTCTAACTTTCCAATCCTTTGTTTTGTATATGAAATCCTACGGTATTAATGTGTTTTCCTAATCCTACATTTTTCCTCTTATAGTTTCCGAATGAGCTCTAAAGACTAAGGTCTCTCTTCGTATGTTACTATTCCTGCATGCAACAACGTTTTCTTTATTAATTAATGCACCTCTAAACGTTTTCCTTTTTTATCCATGGCAAAAAAAAACTAAAATCCCTCGTTGACTACCTGAAAAACTATATATCTCGTATCCTTCGGGTAATTTGTAATTTTGGATCACGCTGTATTAAATATGGAGTTTTGAAATATTTGGTCAAAGTTTATATAGTTTAAAGCGAAATATATCTAGCTATAATTCTGATTACAATATAATACTGATCCGATTACGTGGCCGCATGATTTCAACTTATGGCTTGCTAGCTACTCTGAAGTATACATAATTAATTATTTTTTACCGTAGCAAGTTGCTTGCTAGTATAATTTAGTGGTTATTACAAGTTGCATGGGCTGATCGATTGACCGTCAGCCAAGTGGGCCTCCGCCTGACGATCGTGCTGGGCTTTTCAATTCATTTCTGCCTGGCAGGCCTAACTTAAATAGTCTCTCTAGCTAGTTTGGCCCACATGACAATGTAATAATTTTTCTTTGAAATAAGTCCACCAGAGGTCTATAAACTTGAATACGAGTTTGTTTTTCGTCCCTTAACCGCTTTCTGAAATGTGTACCTCTAAACTTAGAGAATCCATTTAAAAAAGGTCCCTCGACAGTATTAACCTATTTTTTGACCGGTTTTGCTGACGTGGCGGCCAGTGGGTCCCACAAGTTAGAATTTTTTATTTTTACTCTCTCCTTCTCTCCCTTCCTCTCCTCTCTTCTTCCTAACTTCCTCCTCCACAGCGCGTCGGCGGGGGTGGGGACGGTCAGGCCGACGGCGACGGCGGGCAGAGGCCTCGCGGGAGGGAGGGCCTGTGGCGGCCGGGCTGGCGGCGCGGGAAAGCACCAGCCGACGTGCGCGTCGGCAAGCGCAGGAGGGCGGGGGCGGCGGCAGCAGGCGAGGGCGCATGCGGCGGCGGCAAGCGTGGGCGTGGGCCGCTCGGGCGCGGGACGACGACTATTGACGCTGAAAATAACAACAACGATCACACACGTAGGCCTGGGAGTCGTTTCTCAAAATGCTCTAGTGCAAGATCTAAATTCTTAGAATGTACGGGCGTGCTAATCAGTTTGATCCTGTAACTGACAAGATAAACACTAAAGCAAGCCGATCGGCTATTGAGCCGATAGGTAACTAAATGTTCAGCCGATCAGACGTTGGTGTAACAGCGTTTAGCCGATATGCTGAGCGATCAGCTGTGAAAAGCTTGGATCGGCTAGAAACTTGATATAAATAGACTTGAGTCAAATATTAGACCAACGCAATCCGCCAAGTTACATGTTGATCTTAGTCTATCGGACGACCTCATATAACCAGATCGAACCAAACATACATAGATTGGACTTAACCAAGACAATATGCAGTTGAGCACGATATAAATATAGGAAACACGAAGATCAATAAGACTAATAGATAAACTGATGAATTAATTACTTGGAATAATTTAAATTAACAATGAATGCTTTGCTGCGATCGGCTAAAACCAATTTGCGTCTAATTCTCGCGAGCCGATGCAACATAAATAACTGCCGATCTAACTAAATGAAGCTGATTGGTATAAAAATAACACAGTAAGACAATCCACTACTTTATTGATGTAAATATGATAAACATGTAGATCGGTAAAGATCATCGGCTATAAACGAAGGACGATCAATCGAGATCTATAAAATATCTAACTTAGCTTACTAGGAGATCGGACCAAACCGAGACAGTTCAAGATTACGCCTAACAATGTCAAGCTAGATACTAAACAAATCTAGATCGCTATCAAGTCAATGAGCCGATGATTGATAACTTATCGGTTGGTACTCCGATATAAACGATGAACAAAATACATCGATCTCATATAAACCATCTAATAAACGCAATCTAATAGATCGGACTGAACCGAGACAGTATTGGATTGAATTATCAAATAGCACATATTAAACCAACATAGATCGTTAAAGTGATCGACCAGATCAACTTAAGATATCGAAGTAACTCAAACTAAAACGAATGAGTAGGTATCTGGTGATGCATGAGATGATGATGCATAATATGATGGATGGATGGATCAGGAGGAGTGAAGGCGAAAGCGCTGCAGGCCAAACTTCCGGCCATTGCTCCTCACGTCCTCCGTGATCTGCTTCCTGTACTCGCCGAAGGTGAAGCTCCGGTAGAGGCCACCGCCACCGCCGCGGCTGCCGATCACCGTGTCGTAGGAGGGGCAGAGGAAGAAGGCCATGGAGAAACGCTCCACCCTGGCGTTGGCCATCACCCTGTGCTCCACGCTCCTGTACAGGTCGTTGCTCCACGCCTGCAGGAGGTCGCCGACGTTGACGATGAGGGCGCTGGGGTCCGGCTTCACGGCGACCCACCGCCCGCCCATGAGCAGCTGGAGGCCGCCGATGGTGTCCTGCTGGTGCAGGATCGTCAGGAAGTCGCTGTCCGTGTGCGGGCACAGACCGAAGGCGGCGCCGCTGTCCATGGCGCACGGCGGGTACCGGTTCAGCCGCAGGAAGCACGTCTCCTCCCGCATCGTCTCGCCTCCCACTCCCACCCCCAGTCCCATGCCTCTCGCCAGGATCGTCGCTAGCTTCTGCGCCAGCTTGTACATCGCCGTCGACACGTCCTCGATCACCGCCCTGCAGCTGCTGCTCCCGTGCTGCAGCTTGTCGTTGCCGCTGGGTGCCGGCGTCATGGGGATGTGATAGGCCTCCGACCACGACAACTGCTCAAGGCACCTGGCCGTCGGCGTGCCCCAGCGGTAGCTCTCCGGCGAGAAGTCGAGCAGCCTCTTGTTCACCTTCTGTTGGAACGGTCGCCGGAACACGGCCACCTGCGCGGCGTGCAGCTCGCGGAGGAGCGGCTGCGGCACGCCGTGGTTGGTGACCTGGAAGAAGCCCCACTCCGACGCCGCGCGTACGATGCCTTCGCGGCACCGCTCCGCCGACTCGCCGTCGCCGTTCAGGAGTGCGAGGTCGATGACAGGGAGGTCGCACTCGTTGCCGTCGACGGCAGCGTCCAGGCGAGCGTCGACGAAGAGGTGCTTGTACGTGGCCATCAATGGCGGGTTGGAGTGGTCGTCTTCCATTAGCTCCGCCTGCAATATTCCGACGGTCATGTCAAAGATTAATTATATATATATTCTTGCACATGCTCTACATATATATACACACACAAAAGTATAATATGAGTATATACGATCGAGACATATATATCGTGCTGTGCCAAATATAATTCTAACAAATTAAACAACTGCTTAATTAATTAGGAGAAAGGCATCAAGCAAACTTGCATGCATGCATCGCGCGCTATATATGGTATGTGTATTTGTCTTGTTCATTATTGTATCATCGTACACGTCAATATAATTAAACATGATGCATGTACTTATATATTATATACAAGAGCAAGTATAATAGTAGACTATAAGTTGGCTATAAGCTGGTGTGGAAGAAAGAGGTAATAGAAAAAAAGTGGGGTTGGCTCTCATGCAAGAGCTAGCTATACACCAACTCCAAGAAAAATGAATTAAATATAAAGGTAAGAGAAAGAGATAAGAGATAAAAATTATAGCCAATCTATCATATGTGTTGAATGTAATATAAGCTTATAGCTAGCAAGTTGGCTTTACTATTAAACTTGCTCTAAGTTGGCTATAAGCTGATGTGGAGAAAAGAGGTAATAAAAAAATGATGGGGTCGACTCTCATGCAAGAGACAGCTATTCACCAACTCTAAGAAAAATACACTAAATATAAAGGTAAGAGAAAGCGATAAGAGATAAAAATTATAGCTAACCTTATAGCCAATCTATTATATGTATAAGTTTATATATATTATATGTATAAGTTTATAGATAGTAAGCTGACTTTACTATTAAACTTGCTCTAATATATACATGCATGGTAGGGACTAGGAATATACAATTGCTAGCAGAATCTCTCCCAAATGTGTTTTCATATGTAGGCAATTAGGAATAGTATAATTAAGGTAAGAACAAGACGATATCGTTGTAGGCAACGTTTCCCAGAATCTACGCCAATTCTTCAGTCTGGTAGAGTATGATATTAATTCTTTTTTGTCTCATAGGATAAGAGCAGGTACCATAACAGGACTATAAGCTAATTATAAGCATATTTTAAAGAGATAAAAGGGAAGATAGAAGAGATATGACCTACTAATTTGTAGCCAGCGGCAGCACGGACTCCAAGACACATTGTTGTATGACATGTAGGACTATGTATTAATGTTTTGTAGGTAACTACTATTATATAAATTGACTATTAAATTGACTATAGATGATTGAGGTTATAATAATGATCAGGTCCGTTCTATCGGTAATAGCCAGAGCATGCAGCTGCTCCTATGCAGGCAATGGCAGTACCGCCCGTTGCTACACATGCATATATTAACTAGTCCTAGTTTTCGACTTTTTCGCCAATCTAGATACTAGTGAGGTCGATATATATCGTTGATTCGTTGATATATATATCATGGATTCATGTGATCACGTACGATCGAATAAACAGTTATAATTAACCTGGCTGTACTTAATTACTATCTATGTTCTAAAAATATAAGCAATTTTAGCTTTTTAACATATATGGAGTACTAAAAAATATCCCCTTTTAGTCACTTCGGTGGTCAACTTTTAAATTTTAGATTGATTATATTCATTGGAATGATTGAAATCACGAAAATCAGTGCAAAAATATTTATAAATTGGCATAAAATTAAATCCTATAAATGCTTATATTTTGAGAGAGACATCGAGATCCACCAAGCATGCATATGCATGGAACCTAGTTGTACCTAGTTAACATGTACCGGTAGTATATTCGCATGGATCATGACGCTGTTGAATTTTTGACATACCTTTGTGCATTCGTCTTATTCAAAACTTTCGTGAGAGTATGCAAAAATGTAAGGTATAACTAAAATAAATTTAGCAAAGAACTTGATCACAACATAATAAATACTAGCTAATTACATAAGTTCTTAATAAGATAAATAGTTAAACGTGTGTCAAAAGTCAACGATGTTATCAATTAAAATAAGGAAGCAGTAATTCTTCTCTTTGTCATAAGGAATCATGTCTATCAAAACTATATATATCATATCTATGAACATCAATAATAAATAAGTAAATATTAAAATTACTAGTTAAATATTCATCCGTTGCAACAAAATTGGAGATGGAAACAAGATTTGGTTTCTTTCTATGTTGTTTTTCATTTTAGGATTGGTCAGGTGAGGGGGTTTCTTTCTTCTAAATGATTAAATGATTAGGGCATGTACAACGGTAACTATTAGTTGTCTCTGCTCATTGCCACATGAGCAAATTAATACGATGATATGGAGAAAAGAGAAGTGAGGAAAGAGAAAAATGGTTGTTATGCATGGCAATGACTTATAGTCAACTCTTAGCATTTATTTACAAAATTTTTTATGAAAATATATTTATGAAAATGGTTCTTTCCATTGCATGGCAATGGAAAGAGAATATTTGCATGTCCTATGAGAAGTGTGAAAATATCCCACCCCCATCTACAATATAATCTGTATTCAAGTTAGGAACCTGGAAAAAATGTTCTTGTCAAACCGAATAGAAGAAGCTATGCATAAGGCCTCCTTTGGAATGAAGGATTTTTGTGGGAATCAAACTAGCTAATTAAGCCCTACCGAAATCCTATAAATTCCGTGTGTTCCCAAGGATCCTAGGCAATAGACGTGGTGCCAATACGGAGTACTAATTAAAAGAGAAGCATGAAATAACATTTGGAAAACAAATAAAATGATGTTCATTAATTCATTCGATCGTGTCAATAGTTCCCATTTTAAGTCTACAATGATATTTTCAGTGTTACACATATATAGAGTTTCTAAAAAGTTTTATAGGTTTTGCTAGGGCAGCAGACATATGAACTTCAGAAATAAGGTCTTAATTACGTAACTATAAAGTCAATTTTACTGTTCTAATTAAAGAAGATATATTGAAAAGTGTCATATTTTGGTATGTAAAACTTGGTACGTCTCTCTAGTATGGAGTATATGGATCTAGGTACTAATACTAAACCTTTTTCACTAAAAATCGAACACATATAGTTATTTTCTTTAGCAGTGTAAAATTTAACGGTGGCATGCAGCAGGGATAATGACAAGATAGGTGGCATATATATGCAGCTGTTGTTGCAGTTTGCAGCACATGATGAAGAGCAGCAGCTAACCTCCATGCTGACTGAGTATATATACTGTATGTTTTTGTTCTCAATCCACACATGTAGCAGTCCATGCCAAGTGAAAATATACATACACAGTAGTATTATGTGTGCACAACTGAAGGAAAATATATATAAATTAACATGGACAAACATATACTCCACTATGCAGCTAGGGAGAGGGATTAGATCGATGAATAAAATAAACTTAATTAACTGATCAGATGTAGGAGTATTGGTTAGTAGTAGTATGGATCAAACCTGGGTAGCTGCAGCTGGACGGCCGGCCGGCCGGGCGGGGTGTAGATCGATCTAGCTGTTCGCTATCCTGCAGGTATATACTATATACATATACATACATACACTGGAAGACTATGCTATACTGTACTAGTTAGCATCTCATATACGGCCGGACTAGCTAGATCATCGATATAATCTCATCAATCCTTGCATGAGATTGTTGTTGTTAGCTACTCCAGGAAGCTACCTATGTACCTGATAGAACTGGCTTTGTTTTAATTTGTGTGGTACGTAGTTTCAGGTCTGTCGTCGTCAGGTGTATATATAGGCTATAGCTAGCAGCTACTGTAGGATAAATCAGATGGTGTTTAGTTGCTAAAATTTTTTGGCAAAAACATCTCATCGAATGTTTAATCGAATGTCGGAATGGGTTTTCGGACACGAATGAAAAAACGAATTTCACGGCTAGCCTAGAAATCGCGAGACGAATCTTTTGAGCTAATTAATCCGTTATTAGCACATGTTGGTTACTGTAGCCCTTATGGCTAATCATGGACTAATTAGGCTCAAAAGATTTGTCTCAAGATTTCTTTCGTAACTGTGCAATTAGTTTTTTGGTTCATCTATATTTAATGCTTTATTTAGGTGTCCAAAAATTTGATGGGATGTTTTTGGAAAAAAAAATTTAGGAACTGAACAAGGTTTGAAGGAACGAACGAATGTTCCAAAATTTTTTTTCCAAAAACATCACATCAATTTTTTGGACACCTAAATAAAGCATTAAACATAGATAAACCAAAAAACTAATTGCACAGTTACGGAAGAAATCTTAAGATGAATCTTTTGAGCCTAATTAAAAAGTAATTAGCCATAAGTATTACAGTAACCAACATGTGGTAATGACGGATTAATTAGGCTCAAAAAATTCGTCCCGCGGTTTTCAGCCGGAATCAGAAAAATTATTTTGTAATTAGACTATGTTTAATATTCGAAAACTCGATGGAATGTTTTTGTAAAATTTTTTTGCAAAATAAACATCACATGAATTGAAGCAGCAGCTAGTAGCTAGTAGCTAGCTAGCAGCAACCAATAATTGCAAGGTACGTAGTACGTACTAGCTCACGAATGAATGAGCTAGTGAATTCACATGTACAGTGGAGGAGGAGCAAATTAATTAAGGCACCCCAGCTGCAGGATGCATGGGAGGTGATTGCATGGCTGAAAAATGAATGAATGAATGGAGAAGGAAGGAAGGAAGGCAACTAGAGTAGCTAGCTAGCTAGTTTAAACGTGTGGCTTTCCGCCTGCGAACGTTGATACCCGCGCATCCTCTCTTCCTCCATCCCGGCCTCCCGATATATATCATCCTCGACTTTTATTATTTAGTTAAGTATTTTCCTTCATTATCGATATTTATATTTAGTTAAGTACAACATTATAGAGGTAAATTAGTTATATGAAGAAATAACTTAAATACCTATCTTTAAATAAGTAGATGGTACTATTCTATAGAATAAGATGTATATATGTAAGGTCAATTGGGTTGATAGTTGAATATGAGATTGTTGATGAGATAATTTTCAGTATTATATAAATTCACTCTTTGTAAGATTAATTTGAATTTTAGAAATATACTAATTATAGATGGGGTAGTTGCCCCTAGCTAATTAATTGCCTTTAATTTACTACTCCTCCTGCTCATGTGCAGTGAATATATGTACTTACGGGTGGGAATTTACAACTCTATTTAATTTTTAAAAAATAGCTTAGTTTTTATATTTTTAATCTGACTCTTAAATTTTATAGGTAAAATGGTTTACGTCGTTACCACGCCTACTCGTGCTCCAGTATATATCTTGTTCAACTCGATCCGTGCATCCATGGATTTCTCAACAATAAGACCAATGTTGTGTCCGTCTAAATTAATTACGCCATACGTATATTGGATTTGCATATTATAGTAATCGGGGTAGGAGCATTATATATGTCATTGATTAATTAGTTGGTCACTTTAGCAGACGTCTCATCACTCAATCACATCGGTCCATCATCGATCAGCTACTCCTGCCTTCTAGTATCTATCTTCATCCAGAGCGCGAGCCGGGTAGCTCGGCTATTAGCTTTTGCATTGGTGATCAGCTATCCTTGATCAGATATAAGTGGCTGTTAATCAGTCTCTTAGCTATACTCTACTGGATATGTATGTCGTCATGCCGACCTAAATTGACCCTTTTTCTTCTACCATTGGCCCGCCCAAGATATTCTGCATATGCATGCAATCCACATTACTCCTATTAGATAGCTAAAGCCTACTCTTATTGTGTAAAAAAAAAAGCCTACGCTTATTATTTTACCTATATTTATAAGTCAAAATTCTATTTTATAACTTAATTAGAGTTTATTTTGATACTTTTATCGAATGTTATTTTTTTGACTTTTCTTTTTAATTAGGTTATTATAAATAAGTATATAAAAGGTTTTACCTATAAATTATTTTCGTTTGTAAATATATCGTTTACTCCCCGCGTAACAGTGCACCTTACCACTTCACTCCTACTGTGACCGTGTTCTCTTCCTAGCTAATTATTAACCTCGAATCGATGACATTTTTTGAATTAAGTATTTATCAATAGAAATTTTTAGATTTTCTCTAATTCTTAACCGCAAATCCAGCTGGTACATCAACTTACTAACTAACTGGATCATATCTCTCCATGGTATAGCACATATTGTATACTATATTAATTCTGGGTGATGCATCTATATAGCCAGCTCATTAATTAATTAGCTACCAAATGAGAGCTAATCGATCACGTGAGAAATGCTCCGACAACACGACCTAGCTCGCTCCCTAATATGGGTACCTTTGCAGTCATTACTGTAAAAATCGAAAAAAATAGGAAAAGACACATGAATACCTGCAGCATCTGCTTATAATGTACAGTAATATGTTTGTGTTTGGTTTATTTGCTGACAAAAAAATGTTGGGTTTGCCGACACATGTAGAAGATGTGACTGCATGCTGACAGCAAAAGGTCGATAGCTAAATAAATATTCGCGGTAGCTTGGTATTTATCGTTTGATTTTTCTTATTACCGACTAAAGGTGGATAAGGAGAGGACAGCATTTAATCAACATATATATGCTACTTTTATATTTATTGATAAAGGTAACACAGACACTAGTAAACAGAAAAGCTCTTTTATACCTTTAAAAGAGAACAAAAGGCGCACGATTTTCCGGGCCCACGCATATATATGAATACATATATGGATAAGCACGGACTTCCACACGTAATATGTGTATGATAAGTAATTAAGAACGGATATTAATAGTGTAATATATGTTTGATAGATAACTATGGTATGAATTGACTATTATACCTATTAGATTGACTATAAATGATTTAGATATAGTAGTTGGCTATATTATTGAACTTGCTGCAAGGCAACCAGTAAGAAATATCTGATGTTAACCTTACACCAACTCTTATCCATATAAAAGGAGTCTCGTTGTATGAGGGTGGGAAAAGGTAGAAATTAACGGTATAAGAGTTATTTTAGTTGATTAATGGCTAGTGCATTATTTAATACTTTCTCTAATTAAAAATATTTGTTGTTTAGGGTAAAGTTTGGTCAAATTTCTAAAATTCCGATCATCGATAATTTCTTAAATGCTTAATTAGTTTAAATATAAGACAAATGATATACATAGATCATGCTAGAAAGTATTATCAATTTAATTAATTTATTATAACACAAAATTGATTGTCGAATTTTGAAGTTTGACCCAATCTAGTTTAAACAACAAATATTTTTTAACTGAAGTGAGCATCAATTAATTGTTGTAAAGGAACAATATCTCTAGACAATGGTACTGCCTAGCTAGCGCACAGGAGCCCGTACTATACTAAGGCCACGTTCTTGATTACGCCAAGTAACCGGCGCAAAAAATATAGCAGAGAATTAATATATCATTAATTTATTAGCTATATAAATTTAAAATATAGATTGATATGGTTTTTAATAAACTTTTCTATAGAAAATTTTCGCTAAAAATACACTGTTTAGCCGTTTGGGATACATGCACGTGAATAACGAGAGAACCTGGCTTATTAAGGCAAGCAAATGAGCGTGGTCTAAGTTGTTCGCTATATTATATTAATATTATTTTTAGCAAGGTTAAAAAACCCATGTTCATTCTCAAGAGTATAAATTACCTTCCCAAAAAAAGAGAAATTACCGTGATAATTAATGCCAATGAAACAATCAAATAATTTGCAAAAAATTCTTGTGTGCTTCATAGAAATTCTTGAACACATATATACATGGTTGTAATGGCAGATCATTGACATGCATGTTCAACATATATACATGGTGTTTCATCTGCATGTGTTAACCCTTCAAAGCTAAAGTTTATTTACTACTGCAGATTAGTGGCCACAAAAAGACGTGCTTCGCAAATTAAATTAACTTGGTACTTGATCTCCCAAACCACACACAACTAGGGTAGTATGTCACTAGGATTTGGACACGCGAATGTCATTATCTTCACTACATCACGCACCAATCGAGTTACTGCTAAAAAAAGCTTCCATTATTATTCCTTAATTACCCCTTTTATGACATATTTCACACTCTCATTGGTTCCTCAATTATATATATCCATCCATTGATCGGCTTAGGTCATCCCTAACCCTCCATATCATCTAGTTTTCATAACATTAAATACATTACCACATAAGCAAAAATTTTACGTGGCAAGGGAGTTAATGAGGAGAGAGGAAAAAGATGAAGAAATCATTTCTCATATAAGAAATCATCTCTACACAAGAATCAAAAAAAAAACAAAGTGTAGGTGAATAAAAGGAGAGAGAAGAGAGATGATTGGATGAGAATTTAATTTGAAGACATCATCCATTAAATACATATTTTCTACGCACGGTGTCTATATGACATAACAAGTACAATAGTTTTTGGGTTGGGAGTGGCCTTAAGATTAATTGGTGAACCGTTGAACCATATGAGAATGCATTAATTCACAGTCAAGCTAATTAATTAAGCCAGCCTTAGTTAATTATATATAGTAAATGGACTCAAAATTAGAGAAAGCTAAAAAATGATTTAAAAAATTTAATAACTTTATCTACTTTGACATCATTTAATTAACTATATATATTTAACTAACTAACTAACTAACTATATATATATATATAGACACACACATCGCTATCACTTTTATTCATGCAATCATGTGTATATATATGTGTCAACAAAAATGTGTACGACCAGTAAGAAACATAAAAGGCTATGGTTGATGGAGGCCGAGAGGCGAGGTGAGGCTGAGACGAAACAACATTTTTCGTGGAAAGTCAAAGGTCCTCTTAAATGTTTTATGTGACAGCTAGCTAGCTTAATTAGACATGCATATTTCTTCCAATTACATTAATTCTGGGTAGCGATTGCCGACATATATATGCATCCAATCTCGCTCAAGATCGAGTATCTGTTGTAGAGGTTCGAACAAGGCAAATTACACATCGCCCACATCTTTATCGGTCGATCGCAGCCTGCCTTTTTACATAATTAATGCCGCTCGCTGTACTCATTAATGCAGAAAGCCACAAATCACCCATTACAACCTTTAATAAGATGTGCACACCTTTTATCGGTCTAACTGCGCTGAGTTACAACTCACGGGCTGCTCCATAAGTCGGTGTCCAAAAACATATCAAATCACCTCTAAAATTTGATTTATATGACACACTAGATTCTTGTAGCACGTAAAAGAATTTTATTTTTAGAGATTTTTAAGTATTTGTTTGAGATTTTTAAAAGTGTCTGTACTATATTAATAAAATAATCAATGTGTTATGTATCACTTTTAAAAATCTCAAACAAATACCTAAAATCTCTAAAAATGAAATTTTTGCGTGCTACAAGATTTTTTGATACAAAGAATCTAGTGAGCCATATAAATATAAATTTAGAGATGATTTGATATGTTTTTGACCCTGACTCACGGAACAACCCATGAGTTACAACTCACCGTAGCTTATATATATATATATATATATATATATATATATATATATATATATATATATATATATATATATATATATATATATATATATATATATATATATATATATATATATATATATATATATATATAAAATGCCGAACAAGAGAGTACTGAATCGCAAGCAAGCTAGAGCAGTGTAGGAAATGAAATGTAAGACTCCATTTTTCACATATACCCTAATATTGCTAATGAAGTCTTCATTCGTGCATGTCGAGTAAATACCAACTAGAGATGGATAGAAAAAGACCACGATCGATAAATTCAGTCTCAAGTGGTAATTGACAGAGAATTTTAATTGTTCAGCCGGGTTACCCAATTAAACTGAATTTTGGCTCAATAAGAAGCATAGATGGCATAGTAAATCATATAGAGTGCAGATGCAGTTACATTGTGCTATATTTTCGTCATCCTCCACCTCCACCATTCGGTCCCTGTTACATGTGCCAACGCATTATCCTCTGACAGTCGATCGACGCCCATGACTCATATCCTTTTGGTTGAAGCCCACGCCGTCGACTTCTATCATCTTTGACTCTATCCTACACTCAGAAAAACGATAGACACTAGTTAGTTGAGCAGAGCATCAATCTGACATAAAAAAGGGCGTGGGCCTAGCTATGACAGAGGATGACGAATCCATCTAGATTCAATGGCAGCTAGCATTAGAGGTGGTCGTAGACCTCTAGATATTCAATTGTAAGTTGCGATGGAGTTCTCTAGTCTAGATCTAACATCAACAAAGGAGTTTACATGCCTTTCGATCCAGCACCCCAACACCTTAGAGTGTTGACTATTGGCCCCATGCCTCTTCCTCGTTTCCAGCCAGTCTCAGCACCTCTCCGACGCTCATGTGATTTTTAATGATTTTTGCTATTTTTTATCTATAAAATTCTTATGTAATTGTATTATATCCTGAAAATTTTGGTTACGACCAATCAGTCTTTAGATTCTGGTGACCAAAGTTTTATAAAGACCAAAATATATACTTAGTCTAACAGAATGCCCACATCCCTACTCCTGATGGTACTCCTCTCCAAAGTATGACTTTCCCCAAGAGCTGCTCTCATCACATCTCTCGATAAAATAAAGACTAAAGGGTTGTCCACTCTTTTACGAAAATAAAGTAGACGACTATCATAATTTGGCTTTACCAAATATAAAAATTGGTGCAAGTACGTATAAATATCAGTCATGCTTAAGGTAGATTTAATCATAAAACACACAACAAAATAAATACACAGTTTTTTGATGTATATATGTTGAGACACCGCGTCTAAAAAGTTGACAATGTTATCTATATATGAAAACAAAGGGTACGTGCGTGCGAGTGTTATTTGGGCAATCAATTTGATGTTTACTTATTTGCAAAAGCAGGTGTGTTGAATTAAAAAAAAACGATGATATATATGCCAGCTTATTAATTACATTTGGCATGCATAGTCTGCTCACACACAGGTGTATGGCTGTGAATATATATAAAATAAATTAAAGGAAATTATAGCTTGGCTTGTACTGCCTCTATATTTTTTTATATGACACCGTTGACTTTTAGATCACGTTTGACCTTTCGTCTTATTAAAAAAATTATATAATTATTAATTATTTTGTTATAATATGATTTATTATTATAGGAACTTTAAGTATGTTTTATAATTTTGTATATTTACATATAAATTTTGAATAAGACGAACGGTCAAACGTACATTCAAAAGTCAACGGCGTCATATAAAAAATACGGAGGAGTACTAATTAATTAAATCCAAGAAAGAAAGAAAGAGGCTTGCGGAAGCAGTGATGCATTGCACCGATCATCATCATCATAAATTTCGGTTCCGGTCGTTTTGTGCATATATATGCACTGATCGATCGAATGGAAGAAGAAGAAGCTCAATTAATTTTCAACCACAAATGAGTATATATATGTATGTGGATTATTGTCAATAAACAGGGCTACTGAAACTAAGCATTGATCTTGTTCGTCCAAGGATAAATATACTAATACTACTAGCTATGAGTATATACACTCATATGTGCGTGTGTCTTTAATATAAGCTAAAAATAAAATATTTTAGGAACAAATAGAGTACCATATATACTAGCCTCTCCAGCTCATTGACATGTTGGGCCGGTATACAAGTCAGTAGGTACTGTGGATGAAGATCTAACTTCATTTTTATTAAGGTGGTGTTTAGTTTAAAAAAAAATTTACAAAAACATCGCATCAAGTTTTCGAATATATATTTGAAGTATTAAACGTAGTCTAATTACAAAATAAATTTTAGATTCCGGCTAGAAACCTCGAGACAAATTTTTTGAGCCTAATTAATCTGTCATTAGCACATGTTGGTTACTGTAGCACTTATGACTAATCACTCCCTTTTTAGGCTCAAAAGATTCGTCTTAAGATTTCTTCCGTAACTATGCAATTAATTTTTTGATTTATCTATGTTTAATATTTTATTTAAGTGTTCAAAGATTTGATGTAATGTTTTTGGAAAAAAAATTTAGGAACTAAACAAGGCCTAAGTTTTCGTCGAAGACGTCGTATATAAACGATGAGAAGAAGAATATGCATAGAGGGCTCGTACGGTGTTTAAGAAAAAAAGAATTGTAAAGAAGGTGGTTGGTTATATATAACATCGAGACATCGAGTGACTAACGAAATTTATTAATTAAATCTTTTAGGAAAATAGTGACACAAAGAAACACGGATTTTACGTGAAAAATATGTATAGAAAAAAAGCTATAGACATTGACTAGCAATAAACATTATTTAAAGATAATTATAATGCAGAGAAATACAACAAATCGTCTCACCCTTTTCATATTATTGCTTAGAAGAGAGGCCACCACATCCGTCTCGTGCTACTTACCAGAAGAGATAGAGAAATAAACAAAGGTCACGTTGGTCCAACTGGATAAGTTAACTTATCTCTCTCGTTTTCGCGCACACGGTTCTCGAACTGCTAAATGATGTATTTTTTGTAAAATTTTTCTATAGGAAAGTTGTTTTAGAAAATCATATTAATCTATTTTTTATTTTTTTTAATAATTAATAATTAATTAATCATGTACTAATTTATTACTACGTTTTCTGCGCCGGATAAGTTAACTTACACCTCGTCTCCCTAAACACGGCCAAAGACTACTAATAAGAAAACAACCAAAAGAATTATAGAAAACTAATCCGGCTCATAATACAAAACAACTAAGGGAATCATAATAAGAAACTAATCTGAATATAATTTCAATCAAATTCAGATCACACGATTAATAAAATTTTTAATGCCCACATCTTGTCCTGTGTTAATAAAGTGATATATAAACGAGAGTTAAGGTTTCACATGTTTGTAGCACGCAGAGTTGCAGATGCGACTTCTTCTTTAATTTTGATGTAAGGTCTGAATTGGGCCGGGCGTCCCGTGGTTGAAGGAAGGCCCGGTCCGGCCCATCTTAAGGTCCACACGGCTTCTTCTTCTTCTTCTTCTTCTTCAATTCCCCAATTTCTTCTTCGATTCGACTCGACTTTTTTTAAAAAAAGAAGAAAGAAAAAACAGAAATCGATCGACGAGATGGACGCCGGCGGCGGCGGCATCCTGGGCGCCGTCGTCTGCTTGCTTCTGGTCTTCGCCATCTTCCCCCTTCTCCTCTGGCGCCGCCGCTCCGACCACCTTCTGCCGCCCCAGCCCCAACCCCCGCTCCAGGTATCTACTTGCATCTAGGTCTTTTCCAACCCCCCATCTCTCCCGCTAACCTTCCCTCCCAAATCTTCATCTTACAAGGACGAACGAGTGCTGCGCGGAGGCCCGGCGCCGCGCCGCATGCGCCGGAGGCAGGTCACGCCTGCCTCCACCAGCCGCGATGGTATCTACTGCCCTCTCCCCCTTTTCCTTAATTCCATCTACACCCGCGTCTTTGTTTTAAACCCTAGTTTCGCTTCCATACAGCCGCCGCCGCAGAGGATGACGCAGAGAGTGACGACGACGACGAGGGTGACGTCCACGATGGCCAATATGTCCCCAAGGGTTCCAAGAAGAAGGAGAAGAAAAGGCAAGAGCGAGAGGCACAGCGCCAGGTTGGTATTCAGTCACATTCTTTAATCAATACAATTTTAGCCTTCTGGTTACATCAACATGTCTAATTCTTAGTCTAATATGTCTCAAAATGCGTCCTGATTCCTACTTTAGCTTGGTGGTTTGTGTGATTGCTTTCTTACACATTGAAACCATGTTCATAGTATGACAAGATTGATAGCACATTTTAAGACTCTGTATTGTTTTCCAATAAACATATGTGATGGCAACCATTACGAAAACTAAAAAAACATGGTTGTACAAAAGGGTACCATCAAGTGATCATTTAGTGTTTACACTAATATCATTATATCTGATAATTATTCATGGCTTGAGAGATACTTAACTTATTAATATGCATTCAGACCACTACTCCAGTTTGGAAGCTAGTGTCATTGGTTCTTATTCGTCGAAACCAATTTCATAGTATGACAAAGATTGATAGCAGATTTTAATGTCATGGCAACCATTATGGAAAATAAAATGAAAACGTGTGATGGCCAATTTGGTTGTTCAACTCAGGATATAATAATTGACTGAAATTTTCATATGCATTTCTTTGTTTGTTCACTAAAAATACAAGTTTTGACACACGTGCACACAAATTGTACTTGCAAGGCTGAAGAAGCGGCACGTGATTCAAGGAGGACTAAACAAGATCGCTATGCAGAAATGAGGAGGAAGAAGGATGAAGAGCGTGAGGCGCAGGAGAGACTTATGGTTGGACGCCACTTAACTGCTCATCATTATGTTTGATGTTGTATGAATTTCCTCCAATTGAGTTGATTATTAATTGTTTTAGGAAGAAGAAGCAATGGCAAGGAAAGCGAAAGAGGAGGAGGCTGCTGCCTTGGAATTTGAGAAATGGAAAGGAGCCTTCTCGGTTGATGCTGAAGGTACAACAGAGAGTGAGACACAGGATGATGGCCAGGGTTTACTCCACAATTTCGTAGAATACATCAAGGTACTTTGTGTGTGTGTGTGTGTGTGTGGAGACAATATTGTGTTGCGTTCTAGCCTTTGTAGACGATCCATTATTTCATAAAAATCAGGTGCCTCTGCCTCTTATGATTGTGCAAGGTTGAGCATATGCTTACTCATACAGTTGGCATGATTTTGTAGCATTGTTGCAGAATTTGGCAAACAAATAATTTATTACCTCTCATATTTAAGCTTGGCAAAAATTCCTCATAGCATGTTATAGAGACTATACACTACTTCTCTAGTTTGCTACAAAAGGATCTTTTTCAGGCTGCAGTAACATCTTGCCGCTCCCTTGATTATTTTAGTACTTAGGTAAATCTGCTTGGCTTTAGTAAACTGATAATGTGTGTTCTGTTTTCATAAACTTTACAGAAGCAGAAGTGTGTTCCTCTAGAGGACCTTGCAGCAGAGTTCAGGATGAGAACACAGGTAATTAAATTAAAGAGCTTGTATATGCCAGAGGTACTGGTGTTACTACCATGCTTAACTCATCAACACGTGAGTTGTAAGATTTTGTAAGGAACAATGTACTCTGCTATGCAAAAATTATTACAGGCTTAATGACTTGACATATTTTGTTGTAAGATAACTAGACTTACCCTGGAAGAGTGGGGATCCAGATAGAGTAAAGACCTCATCTTTTTGCTTTTGCTTATGCTTATAAGCCAAAATTTATTTTTTCAACCTTAAATTTATAATTGATTTTGGTTTTTTTTTCATAGTTTATTTTTCGGCCTTTGTTTTTGAATAGCTAAGAACATATATATATGTCTTATTCACAAATTATTTTTGTTTACAAATATGTCGTTTGGCTTTTTCATGAGGGTGTAAGGCATAATAAATACAATAGATAACAGCTGATAGATACCCTGTTTGCTAACCATGCGAACATGAGTGCAGCGCCTAGCTAGCTCATTTGTATTTTCTTAACCATGTGCCTACGCAATACTGCACTATATATTCTGTTTTTATTTGAGCAATGCACACAACATGAAACAACCAATAAATATGTTCCCTATTTAGATTATCAGCATCTACGTGTTAGTTTATTCACTTGGTGCATAAAAGAAATTTTCGGATCAGTTGCAACACACTGGCATTATATTATTATCACTAGTGCCAGAGATTGGAGTGCTGGGCTTCCTGCACTGCAGTCTCCACTCTGTGTTTCCCCAGAGCTGTGACTATCCAGTGTTATGGAAATGGTTAGTATTGATAGCTTTTCCATAAATCCATTAGAACAAATGATTTTTCCCTAGAATGGCTATCAAAAGCATTGATGTGAAGTGTTCCCTGGATGTGGAAACGATGTGTCGTGTTCTTATTGCATGAATTTATTGGTCGTCCCTAATCTTTTGGAACTATTTTTTTTTAACTACCTTTTGACGCTCTAGTGTCGGAAGAAAAACCTTCCCTCCATTCATTTCTGGCATCATATTTTTGCTTCTCCTCTGATTACCTTTCTGATTTTCCAGGACTGTATCAACCGGATCATTACACTTGAAGGCATGGGTATGTGACTTACAACTATTCTCTTATCAGCCTTAGTGGCATATGCTTGCTTTTTTTTGGCATGACTTGATACGGAACTCTGCAGCCCTGTTTGGTCTGATGGATTGTCTTTGAATATCACAGACAGGCTATCCGGTGTGATGGATGATCGTGGGAAATTCATATACATATCAACCGAGGAGATGAAGGCTGTCGCAGATTACATCAGGAAACAAGGGAGGGTCAGCATATCACATTTGGCAAGTAACTCAAATCAATTTATTGATTTGGAACCGAAGCCCCAATACGATGAGGAGAGCCATATAGATGAAATTGCCGCAACGTAGCAATCTGGTAGGTTGGGTGTCCTTGCTCAAAGTTTGCTAACCTCAGCGAGGACTAAGGATTTGTATGAGTTGGTTCTCACATGGTAAATATCATGAAGAACAACAGTATGGCTGTGCTTTTGCGGTCTTGTGCTGCCTATTTTGTGGTTCATAGTGTTCTTTAGGAACATGTACTCTGCAATGCACAACTTGTTACAGGGTTAATGACTTTGACATATTTCGTTGTAAGATAGGCTTAACCTGAAGGAGTGGGGATCCATCAGATAGGTAGTAATATATCATGGATTGACGTAATCCGATGGCGATCCAGATGGAAGTGTGAAACTCCAAAGTGAAGATGTTATAATATTGGGCTACATTGGTTAGTTGCCTAAAATTGCAGTTACAGGCTTATCTTAATTTGATCGATGTTGGTTAGTAGAGTAAAAATTAATGTTGGGCTAGTATCTACCAGTAATTAATTAATTGTTAGACCGAGGAGGAGAAGGAGGGAGCGGCGGTGTCGAGGCGGCTGCTCCTGCCGGTGTCTTGCCCCATCTTCTTCCTCCGCTTCACCTCCGCCTCCTTCATGTCCACGAACGTCATCAGCTCCCGGATGCTGGCCAGCCGCGCGGGCCGCCGGGAGCTCATCCGCCCGCTGCCGCCGTCCACCGGGAGCGGGAGCGGCGGGTGGTCGTGGTAACGGAAGTACTGGCGGAGCGTCCTGAAGAAGAAGATGAGCAGCGCGACGAAGCAGGCGACGCCGCAGATGAGGAAGAGGCCCCAGAAGCTGGTGAGGTTGAGGCGGTCGGCGCCAACGTCGCTGCCCTGCGACGCGCACTGCCCCGGGCTCAGCCACTTGTCGTGGATCCTCTGCAGGTCGCCGTTCTCCGACAGCGTCAGGATGGCCGTCGACAGGTCTACGGCCAGCGGGGAGTCGCGCTGGAACGCCTGCATTGCATATAATAACATCGATCAGTTCATCAGCTGTTGGAGAAGAGAAGAATTCAACTCAAGAGAAAGAAAAGAGAAGAGAAGAGAAGTTCAATTAATTACGAATCCCCATCCGCTCTTGGTGAACTCCTGCCCCACCGTCCTGAACTGGCAGTTGGTGGAGAGGAAGAGCTGGACGTAGGGCAGCTCGTCCACGATGGCCGCGACGCCGCCGTTGCGCGGGCCGAGCTGGAGGCTGGAGGCGTAGTCGCTGATGGCGAGCTCGCGGAGGCGGGAGGCGGGCACGCCCAGCTCCTGCATGAGGTAGCTCCGGGCGAAGGAGCCGACCTGGAAGCCGATGGGGTCGGAGCTGGCGATGAGGCCGTCCAGGCCCTGGATGCCGGTGGACAGCTGCTGCACGGTGAGGATGGACGTGAGGCTGGCGGTGTAGCTGGAGTTGATGATGAGCACCACGAAGAGCCAGATGATGAGCACGAGGCGACCCAGCGTGCTGACCGTGTTCTCCCGGTGCGCGAAGAACATGGTCGAGAAGCTGAACCAGAACACCGTCACCAGCTGCTTCCGCGGCGACCCCCTGAACTCGGTGTTCGTCCGGTGCTCCAGCACCCACACCACCGCCCCCACGAACAGGAAGAACCCTCCCGTCACCGCCCACATCTCCGCCGTGAACGGCTTCAGGAACGCCCACGCGCTCGACGCCTTCTCCCTCACCGCCGTCACGATCACCAGCCCGGACTCCACGTACGGCTGCGTGAAGTCCACCACCCGCGTCCTGTTCGTCACGATCGAGATGTCCCCCACCGCCGCGTCCAGCTCCCCCTCCGCCACCCTCTGCACCAGCTCGCCGTAGCTCGGGTTCTTCACCCCGTCTCCCACCAACACGTACGTCACCGGCACCGGGTACGCCAGCAGCGCCACCGCCGCCTTGAACACGTCGATGCAGTACCCGCTCGCGCCGTCGGGCCCCCTGTCCTTGGACACGAACTGCTTGTACGTCGTCCGGTACGGCACGCCGATCCGCAGCGCCTTCCCGTTGTTCGGGAACACCCACCCGCGCGGCGTCTTCACCGTCTCGCCCGGCCAGATAACGCTGTACAGCTCCTGCTCCTTCTTCTTGCTCTGCCCGGGCGCCGTCACCGACAGCCGCGTGCGGTTCGACCAGTACCCGACCCGCCGGACTCCGCTGCCGCCCACGTTGAGGACCTCGTAGGCGGGGTCTCTCAGGCTCCTGTCGTCGCCGAACTGCACGCGGCCGGTCACGCCGGTGAAGTTGAGGAGCGTCATCTTGCCCAGCAGCTGCTCGCCCTGGTCGAACACCTTGAGGGCGCCCAGCCGCAGCGTGCTCCCGGTTTGGTTGTCACCACGCAGCCTCGCGTCGTCGGAGAAGGTGACGTCGGAGCCGTCGGCGAGGAGCTGGTCGATGGCGCGCGCCGCAATCCAGACGGCGTCGTACGCGAAGAGGCCGTAGGCGTTCATGCTGGTGCTCTGGTTCTGACGCACGGCGAACCTGGACATGAGCGACTTCTTGGCGTCGGAGTCCGGGGTGTAGTGGCGGAGCGTGACGACGCCCTGCAGAATGGACGTGGTCTTCCCCGGCGGGGACGAGTCGAGCACCGCGGTGAGCCAGTCGGTGGCGAGCCAGACGTAGCCGCTGGACATCATGCCGAGCGAGTGAGCGGCGGCGAAGATGTCGAGGCCGGAGTCCGGGCTGGCGTGGACGACGATGACCCGGGACTCCATCATGCTGACACGCAGGAGCAGGTCGGAGATGGTGGTGCGGTCGGCGCCGGGAGGGAAGGGGGCCCGGTAGGAGACCCTGGAGCGCTTGGCGTCGAGCTGGTCGCCGAGGGCGTCGAGGGCGGCGCGGCCGTAGTCGTTGTCGACGTAGATGAGGGTGAGCTCGCGCCAGGCGAAGTGGGCAACGAGGTCGGCGAGGGCGGCCATCTGGAAGAGGTCGCTGTGGGTGGCGCGGAGGAAGAAGGGGTACTGGGAGGCGGCGAGGGTGGGGTCGGTAGCGGCGAAGGAGAGCAGCGGGATGTGCAGCTCGTCGACGACGTGCGACACCACGTGGGCGATCCCCGACGACTGTGGGCCCACCACCGCCACCACCTTCTTCTCCATCAGCTGCAGCCCTGCATGCACACCACCACCCGCGCCTCATGCACCTTTATTACCTCCTTTCCTTTGCAATAAACATTTTCATATTCACAAAACATTAGAGATTTATCCATGGTCACGAACATGTCCCCCTTTATTAGTAGGTTGTAAAATTACGTGGGCACAAACGGTGCTGAAAATATCAAAATTACTAAAGTTAATTATAATGTAACTTGGTTTAGCAAGACTGCAAATGTGTCACTCAGGTAATTACCTGTGGCGCTTAAGGTGGTGTCTATATAAGATGAGGTAACAAGTGAGTAAACGAAAATGGAACTAGGTCTTAGATGAGATTTGGTTTCTACATTTGTTCCAAGACCGAATAGAAGAGAGATAATATTACATTCAAATATAAATTAATAGTATTTATATTGAAATAATGACTTTTAATATTAGTTTCTATATGACGTGGAGGTTGTAGAAATTACTATAGTTATATATAGTTATAGTGTCTTGCATTATAAATGCTCTTGGACTACATACATAATGCATTGTTTTGGCACACAACAAACTTATAAAAAAGATAATGACGAAGCTTCATTTCACGGTTTTCAAAAGTATCATGTCTAGATATTTAAATCGATGGTTGAGAAACACCACCGAATGCACATTTCATTTTCTGGTTTCATAGGCTATGTCATTTAATAATGTTGCATATTTCATAGGCTATGTCATTTAGGGGTTGTTTAGATGGGGTTAAATTTTTTAGCCCTATGTCACATCGGATGTTTAGACACTAATTTGAAGTATTAAATATAGAATAATAAAAAAACTAATTTCATAAATAAGAGCTAATCCACTAGACGAATTTTTTTAACCTAATTAATCCATAATAAGCAAATGTTTAGTGTAGCATCACATAGGCTAATGGATTAATTAGGTTGATTAGATTCGTCTCGCGAATAAATAATAAGTGTTCAACAATCCGATGTGATTAGGGACTAAACTTCAGTCCACGAGAACAAACACGCCCTTAATAACGTTGCATGTGATTAGTTGGATAAATAGAAAATAAAACACTGTAGCCTCCCATGTTAGTTTCAAGCAGATCTATAGTACTGTAAATAGCGTATGCTTAATTTCGTCTAGATGGAACTTATTCCCCTCTCTTTTCATAATTAGTTTGCTAATTTGATGACATAGTATTATCCTAGTATACGTAATAAGAATGAAACTTCCATGGAAAATGTTCTTATTGCATCCCTCATTAAACATATGCCGTTTAGAGCTACCATTCTACCAATAATAACATTGTAAAGTGGGTAATTGAAATGGCAATGCATGTCACTGGCAGTAAATTTGGCTGTGAATAATCATCTATTAGGCACCAACCAATCAATGGTACCGTTACCTCTAGCTAGGAATGAAAAACAGAGTAGTGTAGAGCATCTTCTGAGGGAAGAAAAAAAAGTTAAAAACTTGTGTGCATGGTCATATAAGTACTTGGGAATTCATGCGTGTGCTTGGATTGGGTTGTGGGGAATGAATAAGGTAAGGCGTGCAACACATGAATCTGACTAATCATCCAACTGACTATTCTAATCCTGTATAGTATCTCTTCTCTCTTTCACACAGCCAAGCCAGGCCAAACCAAGTCGAGAAAGAAGAAGAAGAAGAAGATATACTACTTATCATGTAATTCCTATGTTTATACAAGTTTATTGTATGTATGTCGAGAGGTGAGGTGAGGGTCCACCTCCAATTCTCCGTCATCAGCAACAGCACAGTCAACCAATTACGCACTCACTCACTCCATTATGGAGTAATCAGTCAATCGGCAAGTCAAACAGTACTAACAAACTATTATTATTACTGCTCACTCCATATTTTTTTTAATATGACGCTATTGACTTTTAGGTCATGTTTAACCATTCGTTTTATTAAAAAAATTATATAAGTATTAATTATTTTGTTATAATATGATTTATTATTATAGAAACTTTAATTATGCATTATAATTTTATATATTTGAATATGAATTTTAAATAAGATGAATGGTTAAACGTGATTCTAAAAGGTTAACGGTGTCATACATAAAAATATAGATGAAGTATTATTATTTAGATGAACTATCTCTAGTAGAGTAGCCGTAATGATCACTTAGCTAGTAACAATAACAATAAAGTAGAGGGGGAGGAGGGGGGGGGGGGGCAACGAGACTACCAGAGGAGAAGGAAGGGAAGGTAAGGTAATTACCTTGGATGATGCCGATGAATCCGCTGCACTTGGTGTCCTGCTCCACGACGCTGAAGTACGTCCCGTTGAGCACGCTGCCGTCGCGGTTGACGTCGGCGACGGCCAGCTCGATGGCGGTCTTGGCTGACCTCCCGATGACGGAATCGAAGGTGATGAGAGCTCCGATGGTCACGTTGCCTGGCCTTCTTGCCCTTGCCTCCACCCCCAATACTCCACCTACTGCCATCAGGATCACCCACAACACCCACCGGAGGCTCTCCATCAACCAACACGTACCACTGCTGCTCGATCGATCTACTCCTACCGATCCCCTTCAAGAAGAAGAAGAAGAAGAAGCATCCTGTCTGACTTGTTGGTTTTCAGAAAAAAAAAGTGAGGAGCGAGCAAAAGGAAAGAAGCAATTCTTCTAACCTGTCTAAGCTGCAGCAGGTGGCACCGACAGACAGGACTCCTTGGTCCTCAAGCAAGCAAGCAACAACAAGATCGACCGACTTACATGCGTGCATGTAGTACTCCACAAAAGAAAGAAAAGATGAGAGCTTTGGATCGAGACGAGAGCACCTAGCTTCTTCCTTGAGAGATTGATTTGATTTGATTGGGGAGCCTCCTGCTGCTGCTGCGAGCAGAGAAGAGAGGAGATGGAGATGGAGGACACCAGCAGGCAGCTAATAGAGGTCTTCTCAACTGCTCATGGTCATGGCGGGATGAATGGAGGCTTTTTCTCACCTCTTGTAATCACATCAAAAGAAGATGGATCATGGATGCAACCAGCCAGCAATCTACTCCTGCTACAGTAGAAGAGTACCTACCTGCCCTCGCCCCCTTCCCTTGCTTGTATCATTCATTGATAATGATTTTATTATATGGCTTTCCTTTCTTGCAGAGTCAAATACTACTACTGTCATGCGGCAAAGGGTAAGATGCTGTCTCCCCTCCCGCCCGTAAAGATTACTAGTAGTAGTAGTTTGGTGCAATTTCATCCATCCATCCATCAATCCTATCCTAATGGCCATGGCCCTGGCCCAGTTGTTAACGGAACCCCCTCTGCTCTTAACACTAGTTAATTGCATTGCGTCGCATCCATGGATACATACATATTATCTGCTCGAGCAAAACGTGGCCAACTGCTCTCTCTGTCTCTATCCATCACCCATCTTACGGTTTGTTTTGTTGGAAGAACCAACAAAATAAACTGGAGTAACTAATCATTTACAGATTTTACTTTTACCAATTGTTCTGTTAAGTAACCATAAGTATAAAATTTGATGCCTTAGATCATGCTTTCTCAAGTACTGCTATTTCTTTCCTCGATCACAGCATGCACTGCCTCCTGGCGTGCGCAATAAATCTACAAGTGGTATTCACTCTATTGCCACCACAAGAGGCTCCTATTTTATTTCGTACTAATTTCTATTCACTCTATTGCCATCCAATCCTGAATCGAATCAGATGAGCTAATGAACTGATCGATCGAGGCTCCTAGTATTTTATTTCATACTGGTCCTGGCCTGGCCACACCAGACGAGACGAGATTAACTGAGGCCGATCGAGGTAGCTGCTCCCTTGTTTTCTTCTGTCACAAATAGTACTAGTAATAACCATTAACCAACACTCTGCTTGCCCAGAGCGATAAAACTAGTAGTACTTTTTGTAAAGATTCAATTTCAGACAAGACTCAAGAGAGAATGCAGCATTGTTATTATTAGTTGGTGCGGAGGCAAGATCCAACAGGCCTGCCAATGGAGTTGCTTTCTTTCTTTTTCATCCAATTTAATTTCAAGATCAGAGATACAGCAACTAACATATATATGTTGCTTTCCATGTCTCTAGCCAACTTACAAACTATTCGATTGATCGTCGTCGTTCGTGGTTGTCGACCTTTTGTACAAGAACTCAAGATTCTCCTAGCTACCAAACCGCAGTATAGTAAAATTCACATGCATATGGCTTTGGACGCAAGCAAAGAAGTCGCCTTTGCGCATCCAAGATAACAGAAACAGCTGAACACCAACCAACGATTCCTTCTTTTTCGACACTGCATCTGCATGCCCTACATCATCTGTAGAGGGAAAAGACACAAAGTATATCTGTAAATGAAGAATAACATGTAAATAAAACGTTTATACACTTACTGTTAGCGATCCAAAACTAAGATTGAAATAAACTTTGGTGAAAAACGACAAAATTAACTTCAATTTTAGAGTTGAAAATTTAAATTTTAGTTTATAAGTATAGATAGAAGTGAAAAAAAAATGAGAGAGATACATACATAACTCTGCTTTATTAACTCGATCGATGCCTTTTCTGTAGCACCATATATAGCTTAATTGCTTGCTTTGTTTGCTCTTTTTTCTCTCTTATTTGCGAGAATATATAAGGGAGGCTACCCAAACCCAGGTAAAGGTGCTTCTTCCTGCTAACTGCAGTTTACTCTCTCTCTCTCTTTCTTTCTTTCTTTCTTTTTTTTCTTTTTGAGACTGTCGTTTACTTAACTGGAGCACCTCGTTAACGTAAAAATATCTGCTAATGAAAAGCTGTCAATTAAGATCGAGTTAAGTGGGACGTAGGAGTACGGATTTGATAACATCACGCAGCAAATATACTGTTGGTTGCTACCTTCATTGAATTTAAAGTCTTGGCTAGTACAACGACGACTCAAATCAAATTTCAGACTAATTGATCACTCAAAACCACAGAGAAAAACAAATATTGCTATGCCGAAAGGTGATTAGAGTCAACTCGGTCAAGGTCTTCCTGATGCTTGGCAGGTGCGACCAGTAGTAATTATTCCTGTACTAGAGCGAGTAATTAAGGACAGCAGCTCTACGTTGACGATGCACGTACGTAGGAGATAGAGACTAGTATTTTGTTTCTTTGTGCCAATTAAATTTGGTGGTTCTCTTTCAGTTGGATTAGATGTGCCTGTCTATCATACATTAAAGAGTTTCCCTGCCTAAAGCTATAATTAACAAGAAAGATAAAAATAATTTGATTAAATCGAGCAATCGATAGGCCTATGGGTGAATGAAAGGTGTTGAGACCAGCTGATTGGCCCAGAAGCAGAGATTTTGGACAATAAACTATATTTTGTGTAATTTGTAAATAAAATAAACGTATGGAATTTGTAAGAACCATAAACTATATATAATCAAATAATAGCAAGCACATACCTGCTGTGATATTCAACCTAGTTTTTTAAGAATAATCTTCATATACCGGGTCTAATCAAGACAATATTAATTATGTTTATTAAAGATAGATCTAGCAGTTAGCCGTTCAAAACTAACAATTAACATAGTAAACGAATGATTGATATTTTTATACAATAAAAGTATAATTATCGCTTGGAACTCCGATGAAACAATAAGCAAAACCTATCAACTTGATAGAAACTATTTGAAAACCGCAACCTAATAGATTAGATCTATAGTATAAGATTGATGATAGAAATGAAAAAATATCAAGTCAATAAGATATAATCATATCAATATAAGATACGAGGTAACTTAATTTAATCTGATAGGATAACTAACAACTATATAAGTTAATTTGATTCGGAATATTAAACTGAACTAAAAAGGTATTGATCTAGTCGATATAATCACCAGCTGCTGGAAACTCACCCCAAGTGCTAGAGTTTGAAGCCGATGTATCCTAACCGAGAGTATGCTCCATTTGTGTCCACAAACTTCTTCCGACATCCGGTCAAACGAGTGACACTCAAAAAATTTTCTTTTCGCGAACTAAACGGGCCGGCTGCGTTCTTTTCGGCTAAATTTTTTTTTTGGCTTTTGCGTTTATATTTTCTGTATCTCTAAATGGTGGAAAAAAATTATATAGAAGTTCATCTCACCTTTATAGATTAGATTTTTGATTTTATAAAAGTTAATCTTATTGTTTATGGTACTAAATAGCTATCAAAAAAATTAAAAAAATGTTTATCTTCCCTTTTTATCAACCAAAATAACATAGCCGTATGAAAGGTATTGATCGAATATTAATTAAGTGGGTATTATATAAATAAACTAAATATTAATTAAGTGGGTATTGATCGAATATTTGTACTCTTGTTTCGGTCATTACACAATCCTGATGTTTGCTTTGTTTTTTGAAAAAGGAGTGATCATGTCCTCGTCCTTATCTTGCAAGGAAAATATCTTTATTTCCATTAATATTAACCAAGCAATCATTGAAGCAGTGTCGCCCCCATCTTGCCACATTGGGGGGGGGATCTTGCGTTGCTGAGGAAGGATGGGAATTGGTAAGTTTGGGGCATGTGGGTAAAGTGTGAGCGAATTGGGCCGCAAGGCCCACTCATCATTCAGATTTAGAGGAGGGAGGCCCAAATAATGGCCTTTTTTGCTTCGTGGGTTGATGAATATGGCCTTCTTTTTTTCTCATGTGCATACATAGATATAGTTATTTTTTAAAAAAAATCTTGGATATCCGTCTGAATACCCTTGAAATTGTAAAACTGTAGCTTCTTCTTGGGTTCGGATTTTCAAAATAGGGCCAGCTTAGGGCAGGGGTGTTAACGGATCGGATAATATCCGAACCGATCCGATATTCCGAATCCGCTTAAATTGAGGAGGTGGTAGGAGTTTGTAACTATCCAGCAGATATGGAGTCGGATTCGGACAGTGAGTTGCGGATTCGGATACGAATACGGTATCGTTAATACCCGGTGGATACGGATTATCCGATTTTTCTTATCGGATAATCCGATAGTCATTTTGGTGGATAATCCGAGTTTTTTAGCCCATAAAACACTCAATCAAAAACCCATCAATAGCGCAAATATTTTTTTATCCAATATTAAATGGCAATGTATTGATTGCATGTACATATCACATCCGATTATAATAATCCGTTTTCGAGCCGACTCTGCACCATTTCCGACATCCGCAATAATCGGTATCTACATCCATACTCAAAAAGATCCCCATCCGCTCCACATCCGTTTAAAAATTATGGTTTAGAATATGGTATGAACACCATCCGGCTAAATACGCTCCATTAACAACCGCAGCTTAGGGTGTGAGAGTATCCATTTCTATTTCTTTGTTCCATTTTCTATTTTTATGGATTGAAATTCCTTTGAAGAGAGTAAGCCTTTGATTTCGCTGCAAGTCTAAGATAGTAACTAAATCAGTGTAACTAATAATAATAATAAATAATGAAAGGTAGGAGGAGAGGCGTAGGTGGTGTCCCTACATGGAAGCGAGTGGTTGTGGGGCAGCCATTCCTGGTTTGTGGCGCGGGAGAAAAACGCTCTCGCCTCACAAACTAGGACCTCCTCCACTCTCCATACATATATATAGACGGATCACATGAAATCGCGATGGCCTTGTCCAGAGGCATCATCCATGGCGCAGGACAGCAGCGACGACGCCAAGGCGGTGGCGGATCAGCAGGAGCCGTCCACGCCATCGTCGGCCTTCAAGTTCAACGTGCACGCGCCGGAGTTCGTGCCGATGTCGCCGACGGCGGCGAGCCCGATGTCGGCGCCGGCCGGCAGCAGCGGCTTCTACTCCCCCTTCCTCCACATGCAGCCCGACTGGAGCTTCTTCCACGAGCATGCAGAGCCCGTCTTCTTCATGCCCGACTTCGCCCACGCCAGCAAGTTCGCCACCGCCACCGCCGGCGCCCAGCCCACCAAGCCCACCTCCGCCGCCGACATGCCTCACAAGATCGTCAAGCAGGTCGAGTACCAGTTCAGCGACATTAATCTCGTCGCCAACGAGTTCTTGCTCAAGATCATGAACAAAGATTCTGAAGGTTACGGTAATTAAGCTACCTATTATATTAGAGATATATACACCTAGCTACTACGTACTGTTGTAACAGTTAATCTCCAATCCGGCCACTAATTCCTGCTGCTTCCTAGCTGGCAAGCTGTATATTAAAACTACATTGCATGTTTTGAACTGGCATGGTCATCAGTCCCCTTATCCGTGATTGCGTCTTGGAAGAAGATCAAGTCTCTTGGAGCAACCAACCAAATGCTGGTCAAGGCTCTTCGCACCTCCACCAAGCTGGTAATTATATATTTATATAGTCCAGTCCACTGATATTATATATATCCTTGAATGCTTAATAATTTGGTTCTGTTTTACATTAATTAATCGGTTTGTTCAGATTGTGAGTGACGACGGCAAGAAAGTCCGGCGTAGGCAGCCATTCAGTGAGAAGCACAAGGAGGAGCTTCAGGTACGTACGTACTCTCACTCTCATATATGCATGCATCGATCTCGATCTGTCGACGAGTGAGTGAGTGAGTGTTGCATCCAGCCAAATTAATTATGATCGATATGCTACTACTATACGTACGCATGCATGCAGTCGAGGATGATCATAGCTGAGAATTTGCCAGAGGACTCATCAAGAAACAGCCTGGAGAAGATCTTCGGTGTCGTCGGAAGGTCAGATCGATTGAGTTTAATTTGCATCTATTTTTTTCGGCAAGCGGCAGGAACTCTGCCAGTTTGGCACATGTATCATGTGTCTATTATATATATTATTAGTACATTGTTAGTAATTATGTAGACATGCATGGATCCTTTGACGCTAGCTAGCTTATATATACGTACTACTGATTCATGTACGTACGTTGTAATTATATATTTAATTAACGGGTCGATATATAATTGGTGCGCGTGCGTGCATGCAGTGTGAAGAACATAAAGATGTGCCACCCACAAGAGCCTACCACGCCAAGAAGTTCCAAGTCAGACACGCTAGTCAGTAACAAGGTACTAATTATTTAACTACGTACGTAGCACATACACATATATTTCTGATGGAGGGAGTAGTGCTACATGCATATATATTGGCGATTATTATAGGTTGAGTGTTTGTGAGTTATAACAAGACACAACTAAGACAATTACGTGCCATGTTGTTATAATTGTATACATGTTGTGTAAGTGTAGATGCATGCACTGGTGGAGTACGAGAGTTCGCAGCAAGCTGAGAAAGCAGTGAGTCGTCCATCCACTTGTTATTTGCAAGTAGCTATAATATGTAGCACATGCATATAAATGAATGCACGTACGATATATGGAGGATCGGAGGTAGCTGGAGGTTAATTTTGAACGTACTGAAATATATGCATGCAGGTGGAGAAGCTGAACGACGAACGGAACTGGAGGAAAGGGCTCCGGGTGCGCACCGTCCTCCGGCGATCGGTAATTAATTAATTAGTTAACTAACCCCGGCCGAATAAATATTAATCGTCTCGATCTTAAGTAGTATATATATATATATATATATATATATGTTGCAATGCAATGCAGCCCAAGTCGGTGATGAGGCTGAAGCGGACGGATTTCGACCACTTGGTGCTGGCCTCCGATGAGGACGTCCACTCACCGCATTCGCACGTCTCCAGCTCCGACTCTTCCTCGCCTATGGCCATGGCCATGGCGGACTACTCGCCGTCGCCGGACCCACCTCTTCTTCTTCACGTAAGTTAAGTTGTTGAGTAATTAATTAAGATGCATATGGATGGATGAAAAAAATGGATGGATGGTAGGCGGATCCTCAGGAGCAGCAGACGAGCAATAAGAATAGTAAAGGAGGAGGAGGAGGTTGGGCGCGGGGGGGCCCCCGCGGGATGAATAAGCAGCTGCAGGTACTCCCGCAGTCGGCCCCCGCCGGCAGCGTGGCCCACTTCGACCCGGCGAGCCCCCGTCACAATAAGCTGCCGGCGAGCCCCCGCCACAAGCAGTGCCCCTGCCCCTCCAGCCCTCGCCACCCGCACGGCCCCAGGATGCCCGATGGCACCCGCGGCTTCACCATGGGCCGCGGCAAGCCACTGCCCCCACCGCCCCTCCTCCTCTAGCTCCATTCCCTCCTCCTCACTACACCATCCATCCTCCTCCTCCTTAGCTTAACTAATTGTTCATCCATCCATCCACGACTCATCAACACTGTATGTATGTTGGCCATGGTTTAGATAGAACAGTTAGTTCAGGCCCTCCAATCCTCTCCTCTTTTTTTTTTCTTTTGATTTTATTCCATCTTAAATAAAAAGGAGACTGACTGACTGACTGGCTGTCTGTTATCAATCAAATCTATATTCAAAAACTACGAGCTTTTATTTTAATGATTGATTGTAATCAGTTACGTACTGAGATTTTATTTGCTGTTGACACGATCGATACCTACCTACTTATGAAACACGTACTACTTCACAGCTGTTGTAATTGTCTAACCTCAAGCGCGCTCCATCAATCTTCACGCGCATGCACTCTGCTCACTCTGAATTAACGGTTTTTCGGACGACTACAGTAACCTAACGAAACCGAACAACACTCATCTATATAACACCAATTTTCACACTCTCGATAACACTATGAATTAACCGGTTTTTTCTCACATGACAACTATTTAACTTTTTAAATAAAAAGTTATCGTGACTCGTCCCCCACAGTTCTAAAATATTTTATATTAAACTTATGGTATAATAGTGTGCACACTATTACACCATAACAATCGATGTGATTATATCATCTTATTATTGTTCAGCTTCAAACGACAATGTACCAACACGTACACACACATGAAAACTAGTTTAATCAAGCTTAGTATATCTTTATATAAAATCAGTGAAGAAATCAAAATAACTATTGCAAACGACACATGTTATTGTAACCGATGATGTCAGTATGTTGCCAATGGTAAAAGTGGCACTACACCAGGTGCTTGTCGATGTGCACTGCTACTTCAGACTGTGTCTGCATGCTGTTAGCCACAAAAGTGATGTTGTGCTAGTCGGCTACCGACGTTCCTTGTTGTTGAGGTTGAGGATGATGCAGAGAACGCCAATGTGAGACGCCAGCCTCTGATGATTTTGCAAAGAGTTTGTCTTGTGTACGGAACCTCTCCTAATATATAAATAATAAATGAATTTTATCCATCACAAATTAGTCATACTTATATAGAAAAAATCTTAATTAAGGATAGAAGATTTAAAAAGGAGAAAAATCTCAATTAGTGGTCCTACCACGATTGGGTGGTGGCTTTCCATATCAAAGATTTTTTGCTAAATGTAAACCTTTACATGTTATATGTGAGGATGATCTAGATCGTTGAACCACATACAAGTGTTTTGGACTGTTAGATGTGCCACATGATAATAATGAGTAAAACACGTTTGTGCATTGTAGTGTACAGTACTATACCCATGCTAACTTGGGTCAATTTAGTAATGCAAAAAAGATATCATAAAATTTTTCAAAAGCAATCATATAAACCAAACACTCAAAGTTGTTTCTCTATCGAGCATTTGTTAATATGACTATTATTTAAACAAACTCTGACAACATAGCAGCGAACCACCAGTTAATAGTGAATATCATAGCTTTACATATTTAGTTATAGGCTGTCATACGTTGCAATTACAAGTTTTTAAGGTTGGGCGGTAGTTTAGAACTTAAAAGACCAAGGTTATGCACTAATTTTAGAAACATAACAACAAACTGATACAGTAATTTTAGAAACAATACAAGATCAAGTTGTAAGGATAATTTTAATTAAATAATTTATTTATATTATCTCAATATTAACATAAAATTTAAATTTTATAAAGCAAAATTTAATGACACCTATTTTATACAAACATGTTTTGCATCCAATACAAACATCGCGCCTTTTGATAGTAAATAAAATTTTATTGGAGTTTGAATATATCAAATGAACAAAACTACTGTGCAATTCTCAAATACCAAGTAATTCAAAGACTAATTTGTTTATGAGTTTAAAAACATGCGTGTTTCTTCTTATATTACATAAACAAATATATATATATATATATATATATATATATCAAATATTAAGTGGAAATATAATACATATTTATCATACGAGTTTTTTCAGTTTAGAAAATATACGAGTTTTTAACAAAGTGAAATTACTAATGATATTTTATTGGTTGTGTTTATCGTTCGTTATTAATAAGAGGTATACATATTTTTCAATGATTATAAAAATATTCTGCAGTGATGTATTATTTGATAGATCAAGGAATTTACTTATTTTACATAATAAGATGATGCTAACAAATATTTATAGAACCCCAAATACTTATTCCTATTTACCAGATTTATCCATGATATTATTGTTAATGATTTAACTATTTAGACATATAACAGTAGTGATTTAGAGTCCTAACCGATCTTATGATTAGCACATTTGTATCATGGTGTTGAACATTAACTATATTGTCTTAGTGTCATTGGTGATGTTCTAAAGGTGTTTTGTCTTGACTTGTGCTAGTACGCATGCCACACCAATATTATGATTGAATTTTGATTCTAAATGTATATATTACATATTTGTAGGAACTTTAGGATTAAAAAAATATGTATTAATCTTTATATAATGTCTAATGTACAGGAAGTGTTTGTCTTTTTGTAATTAAAAATATGATTTCTAATATGAAAAGTCTGTATAAGGATATGTGAAGTTCGTCCTAGTAAATCGATCTTACGACGATGAATGGTGTAGACTGAGTAAGATGTGTTAGTGCACTATATGGTATATGGTGTAGGGTTAAGATATATATTGTAGATTGATGAGAAGGTATCAAAAATAAGCAACGTGATTACCACACAAATCAATAGGCAGCCGCACGTATGTTTAAAGTTGCAATAGCATATAGTATTGGAGGTAGAGACAAATAATAATAGAGCAGCACGTATATTAAAATTTGGTAGTTAACCTCTGCACGGCTCCTTTTTCTTTGTATTATATTGATAGTAGTATTTTGATTTGGGACGTCGACGTACGGTGCAATATGCAGCATTATCTATTTTGGAGTGAGGTGGTTGTTCTGTCCGCTTTCGGCCGCCCATATATCATTAGGTGATCATCAAATCACAGAAAAGAAATACTCCCTCTATTTTTCAGTAGATAACATTATTGATATTTTGACACACGGTCTGGTTATTAATAATTCTGTAACAAATGTAAATTTTAATTTAAAATATATTTCGGAGTAAATCAAATTCATAACAAAATAAATAATAATTCTATAATATTTTATAATAAGATAAATGGGACACTGTGAGTCGGGTGGAGTGCGCTGTAGTGTGAATGACAGTGGGCCCAGGTTGCTGGTAGAGGTACCCGGTCGGCACGTGGAGGCCACGTGTCCACGTACAATCTGGTGACGCAGCAGAAGCAAAGCCCCCAGGTGCAGGTGCACTGTTCTGCGGGCCCCACAATCTCCTCAATGTCCAAGGTGGGGCCAGCTAACAAAACTACCCATCCCCACACACACTGATGTGTGGGACCCCTTCTCTTCTCCCCGCTTATTGTTGAGAGAATTTGCTATGCAGCGCTAACAATTTGCTCGATCATTTTTATATGTCTCAACTTTACCCTATTCCTGGTGTACATATGAGTTTATCTATCTCCTTTATGCTCACTCCGTTAGTTGATTCAGTCGTCTTTATGCGTTGCGTAATCTCTATGTGAATTTATTAACTTATAATAAAACAAATGGATATAATTATTCAATGCTAAATTTGAAAAAGGCAAACAAAAAAATATATTGTGATTGAATCTAAACCTTAGTTTCAGCAGGACACAACACTGAGACCCAAAAATGTTGGTTATTTGTGTTAAATTGGGGAAGATGTTCAACGAATATCATTTAAATTTTATTGGAACATTTTAAATATCTTTTAAAATTTGTGATCAAATAATTTCATTCTTTTTACGTACTGTGGATCCTTTTTCCACTATATGTAGTGTAATTCATGAAATTTCATGTAGAGTTTTATTCTTAAATAAGTCAATGAAATTATGTTTCAGTTTTCTTAAAGAATCATAATGAATACATATTAGTTTATACTACATCTGTTTCATAACGGGATGCTTGACTTTTTTAGTATAAATATAAATAATGACCATTCGTACTTAAAGTTTTTTTATAATAAATTAAGGCACAAGCAAAATATGAATAAGACAAATGTTCAAAAGTTGAAAGAAAAAAATTAAATATTTTATATTATAAAACGGAGGGAGTAGTTTAGAATCCAAATAATTTATACGGGGAACATTTTATAACTTTTAACATTATAGCTGGAACAATTATATTATACATAGAGTAATGATCAACTATCCGGACCGAATAGAATACTGGTAAGGAGGTGGTAAAATAATGGATCCAAATAAATAAATAGAAAAAAAGGGAAATGGAGGAGCTCTAAAAGCAAATATGAGAAGAGGAATTTCGGGGGTGGGAGGAGCATAGGAACTCTAGCTATCGCGGCGGCCGCAGAAAGAGAAGAGATCAGATCGGATCGGGTCGAGATGGCCTCCTCCTCCTCCTCGCCGGCGCCGCTGCGGCTGCGACTGCGGGGCTTGTGGGCATGGCAGGACGGGGGCGGGGACGGCGACGGCGACGGCGCCTTCTTCTCCCTCTCCGCCGCATACGCCCTCGTCTCCTTCGTCGCGCTGGTCAGTCCCTCCCTCCATCTTCCTGCAGCTCAGCTCTGCTCCTCTCGCATCCGATCCGCGCGTCTCATCTCTCTCTTGGGGGCGCTTGCAGATTCAATTGATAAGGATCCACCGCCGGGTGCCCGAATTCGGGTGGACCACGCAGAAGGTCTTTCACCTCATGAACTTCCTTGTCAACGGCGGTAAGCCTACGCACGCTTTTTCTTTTTCTTTTTCTTCCCTTTCTTTTACCTAGTGCTGTACTGTACTGTACTGTACTGGACTTGATAATTACCCTTTTAGTGATTTGATATTATGTGTATGAAATTGGTGTCAATAATAATAATAATAATCATCATCTTCTCTTTGATGATTGATTGATTGTGCAGTCCGTGCTCTCGTCTTCGGCTTCCATCTCCATGTCTTCCTTCTCTCAACAAAAGTAAGTAACTTAGAAAACACTAGTAAATCATACTCATCAACGATTAACCGGATCATCCACCACAACATCATGTCCATATGCATGATGCAGGTGTATAAGTTGGTGCTGCTGGACCTCCCCGGCCTCTTGTTTTTCTCCACCTACACCTTGCTTGTTCTCTTCTGGGCTGAAATTTACCATCAGGTAGGTTCTTTTGTCTTGCCTTCCAATCCTTCCTTTCCTGTTCTGCTCATCTTTGTCCAGTTAATTATCTCTTGTTTCCTTTTTTTGCAGGCCAGGAGCCTCCCCACAGATAAGTTGAGGATTATATACATTGCCGTCAACACCATCATATATGTGATTCAGGTCATCTTCGCATATTGCTTGCTTATTCCCTTCCTCTTCCTCAAAAACCTATGTTCATCGATAGGATAGGACCAGTAGCCTTTTCTTTCTCCCAACTCATCTTTCTTAACTGCCTTCAATTTCTACATCTATCTGATTCGGGTTGTCCACAGGTTTGCATTTGGATATACCTCGGAATCAACGACAATCCCTTTGTTGAACTGGTCACCAAACTCTTCATTGTGCTCGTCTCTTTTGTTGCCCTTCTTGGCTTTTCGGTATACGGTGGAAGGTAACTCCACGTCCAAAGTCCTGTGCTATATTCTACTCACTGCCTTGACTCTTCAGTATTTGTACAGTGTCCTGCTTGTAACCTGTGTTATTCGGTCATAGGCTCTTCTTCTTGCTGAGACGTTTCCCAATTGAATCAAAGGGGCGAACAAAGAAGCTGTATGAGGTGACTGCTGCACGATTTCAAAACTAACTCTAAACAATTTTCATGTCCGGTGCTCATAAAGCTTCCTGCTGTAAACAACTATCTGCTTGGCGTCTTGTTTGAGCCTCCTGTCCTTTGGTTGATCTTTAGCCATACCAAAGATTGGTTATAACTCAATATACTAGAAATGACAATCATTCAACATTGAATTGTTTCTAATGCTCGTATTTCCTTGTTTAGGTCCTGTAACTGTAGTTATATGCTCTGCTGTCTTACCCTTTTGCATAACAACTCTTATTTCTGTTATAGCTATGTCTAATTACCATGATGCATTTGTTTGTGTGGGAGACTGAGAGAGAGCTACAACTCTAGTGCTTATGTTTTTAGTTGCAAATACAATTTTAATTGTCAGACAACTATATTTATATATATTTGATTAATGCACAATGATAATCTGGACCCACCTAAATTGATGGTGAATAATATTATCTTCTTTCTATCAGTTAACATGATTATTTGCAGCCCCTGATAGCAAGCACCATTCTTCTTATTATTTTTTATTTGTTCCAATGATTGACTAAAATAAAAGGTTGGAAAAAAATTTTAATAGCTATGTGTTCTACAGACTTTACATGGATTGTCACAGATTGCTACTTGGAGTGGAAACATTTAACTGTTTCATAGCTATAGAATTTTCATTCTACCTTCGTTTTTTTGAAACGCTGCAGGTTGGGACAGTGACTGCAATCTGTTGTGCTTGTTTCCTGATAAGATGCATTGTGGTAAGTACTTGACTCTTCATGATTCATTGATAGGCATTCAAGAACCAAGGATCACACTTATTTTTCTGGTTGGTCCGAAAGGGAGCTTTGATGTTGAAATATGTGATGACGTGAAACATATCAACTGATATTATGTGCAGATGGACTGTTGTGCTACGAAGACCACTATACATATTTATGCTTTTGTTTTTGTTCTTGTAGTAAGTAATAATGTTCGTTAGTTTCTCCTTATGGTTTGACTTGATTGTAGGTGGCATTATCAGCGTTTGATCCTGATTTATCTCTGGAGGTTTTGGATCATCCAATTCTTGATTTCTTCTACTATATGGTAAGTGAAACTAGATAGTAGTAGTAATTAAGACAATTGGCACTAGTACATGTTGATTACTGTCTGCCCTGGACTAGTGCTCATGTGCATGTAATATGTTGTACAGTTCACAGAGATACTGCCTTCAGCTCTTGTCCTTTTCATCCTCCGGAAGCTCCCTCCTAAGCGGGTGTCAGCACAGTACCACCCAATCAACTAGCTAGAGGGCTCCTAGTACTTAGTCAATGTGATGTTATATAGTACTGGAATATGTTAAGAGCTATGGGAAAACTTTGAATTCCCATAGCAGAAATGGGATGCTGGTGTTTGAGCTGTGCTTATAAATGGTCGAAAGCGTCAGCAAAGCCTTGGTACTTGATGGATGGAATCAGCTGCTGCTCCATTACTGAATTTTTGGTGCATGTGTATGGTAGCTCCCATGCATGTTTAGAGCACAGTAGGGAGGGTAAACAAGACCTTAATTCCAAACGTTTCCAATTGGTGATAATAATATATGATGATGCAATCTCGTTGGTTGTCCTGAAGTCGATTTCCAGTGTTTATTAACTGCTTAGTCGATCTTCATGCATCCATGGTCAATGCTGAAACTGAACAATACTCCAGTATGCTACAATCAATCAATCGTTGGATACGGTCTTGCAGGATCGAATTTGCTCCTCAGCTGATGAATTGCTCGATCGAGGAAGCTGACACAAACACAGACGGTAGAAGCAATAGTAATCCAGTTGAGTCGACTGGAGCGGGAACTTGGTTTATGTTTGGGTCTCAGTTCAGGACGGGCCTAAAGAAAGGATTGGGCTTTCTTTTCCTTCGGGTTACCACACACTGTGTATTTATTCACAAAATAATCCTTTACTAACACGAGCAAAATCTTTATTCATTCCAAGTTGTTTTGGAAATTAATAAATCATGAGAAAAACTAAATTAAAAGTTTATATATAAAATTAAAAATAAAAAACTATGAAGTCAGAAAAGGCGACCCGTATGAAAGATATGCGATGCAGCGAGAGAATTAAGAGTCGGGTAGCAGCTAGTAGGGCTTGGTTGGCCTGGAAGGAGATGATGAGCCATGTCCATATGTTGCAAGGACCATCCACTGCATTTACGACCATCACCGACCCAGCTCATGCTTACCAAGGACATGCTCTTCACACCCTGCCATCTCCATGCATCTTAATTATTTCCTCATCTCTTCCAACCCCCCTTCAACTAATTAAGCCACCAGCATATCGTCTGTCTGTTACATACTAGAGTCTTCATCTTGATCTTGATGTCATAAGGGAATAATATAATATATATACTGTACAATGGAGATTGCTACAGTCTTCATCTTGATAAAACAACCATCACTTGCTACAAACAGTACACTAGCTCTTCTCAAACACAGGCTCCGATGAACTCTCAAGCCAAATGTCGTTTCTTCAGTTAAAAGTAACAGAAAAGAAAAACAGACCAGCCAGGTGCGCCTGCAGCTGGTACAAACCACAGTATAAGCTTCACCCTGCATCTGTACAACCTCAACTCAACTCAAGCTAACCAATCCCAAAAGCTTGCTGCTGGCCATGCCCATAGCATAGCAAAATCCAAGGCATTTTTGACCTACTAAATTCTACATCTCTCTGTCAAAAGACTCAAACGAACGGTACCAATGGGACTTGAGTCATGCCTTGCAGCTGTCGCACAGCTAAAGTAGAAACAAGGCAACGCACAGCTATTTCCAAAACGAACGAAAAAAAAAAACCCTCCAAGTTTACGGCCACCAAAAATTCCTGCCACATCTTGACATTGAGATCTTCAAGGAGCACCATGCTATTTCCAAAACGAATAAAAGAAACTTCCAAGTTTTCACTGCACAAAGGTTGAATGCATTCAGTGCACCAGTGCCATTCACCAAAACGAAATGGAATGAGGTCTCAAGCAAAATATAATGTACCTGTACTGACACCTGCTGTTGGTCATATCCATATCCTTGATGACTTGTATAACTCTGCTTGTTAGGATCCTGAGAACACCAAACAAAGATAATGGCTTTAGGCATTAAAATTCCTAAAGTAGAAGATAAAACAATAAACACAAGCTACCTGCTTGTTAGAAAGCGGACGACACCATGAAACTCTTATGCTACGACCTGCTAGCTGACTTCCATTTAGCATTCTTATAGCCTCTTCTGCTGATGCTCTGCACAGTTATGTATTTCATAGCCAGTTTAATTATGGCAATTGCCAATAACTGGATTGCATTAAATGGGAGTATGGATGATCAATTAAACATATGCATTACATATCTGCAGTTTTATTTTCTTGCAATCGGACCAGTACCGCTATGATGGCAGATCTATGCTATGCAAGAACAACCTACAATAAAATCCAACACACAAGGCACTGATACAGGTGCCTTCTACAACAGAATATGTAAAGTAGAAGTTCTCATTTTATTTTTTGTCATATAATTTGAAATCACAATAAATTGATTAGCTGCCTAGGATGTACTGCAATCTTCTAAATAATAGTCGCAAAGAGAGTGACAACAAAAGCAAATACCTGCTTGAGTATTTGATGAAGCCACATTGCTTTCCCACTATCACCTTTACATGGACAAGATCTCCATAGGGACTAAAGGTTTGCTTTAGATCCTCATCAGTCACACTTGGATCAATAGAACCAATAAATAGCTGGAAACAACCAGAACACTGTGACATTGATGTTCTTCCATCTGATTCCTTTTAAAATATTTCTCTAGAGAAGAAAAAACAAAGGACCTACTTTTGAATTGTCTGGATTGCAATCAGAATCAGATACTTCTGTATCATGGGAGGGAACTGCAAAAAAGAAAGAAAGAAAGAAATGTGTGCTTAGAAATAATGGATGGAGACACTGCCAGCCAACTCATATGTTTAATTCCTAGATTGATTCTGAATTAGTAATCCATTGTTGAAAATCCATAGCTAGCACGCACTAAAGTAATGCATGTGCTAATATACCACCTCAACATGTTATAAATTCACATGTGTAAACACTGTCAATGTACAGAATCCAATATGTGTTTTAGCAACAAATACCATCACAACAGACCAACTGAGAGGGTGCGCCAAATTCATGGCAGGTAAAACAACATACATATATGTGAGGTATATGTTACAGCTTGAAATGCATCTAACAAAAATGTGGCAGAAACATCTGCGCTGATAACAAGCAATGACTTCAGGGGTGTATAGCACGCATTGAATACAGGGGAATGATGAAAATGTGGCCAAAAATTGAATGGATGATACTAAAGAACGCTTCCACATATATAATATATATATAACAATGGATGGCAAATATAAAGGGGGTTAGAAAACAAGAGAATCGGGCATCATGTAAGGACGATTAGAAGAGGATACACCACACAAGCCACAGCTAAAGTGACAAAAGGCGAAACTGGGATACCATAGCAGCCACTTACACCATAATAGCAAAGATAAGTGCAAGCATGATTGCCTTAATTGTAATGATACAGACAAAAAGGAAGCACACAGCTAGCTGTAGAAATTGGCTGAAAAAAAAACCATCGGATTGGTGCAGATACCTTTCTTGTTGGGAACAGTGCCGATACGCATAGGCCTAGTTGAGCAGTATGCGCCATTCATCTGAGTGATGGCTTGCCTGTGTTCATTAGCGTCCCCAAAAAAAACAAATCCATATCCTTTTGAGTGGCCAGTAAGCTTATCAGAGATAACTTTAGCGCTCTTAACTGATGGGTATCGGCTCTTGAAGACATGGTGTAGCATGAAGTCAGTGACGTCGTAGGCCAAGTCCCCAACATATATGGCGTGATTAGGAGCATTGGGCACACGGGCAGCAGTTGTGACCCAGTTGAGCCTGAAATCCCTATCAGAATTAGGCATCTCCTGGCCATTGTAGCTGTGGAGGATTTGATGAGCGGATGCATGGTCAGCAAAGTTAAGAAAGCCATAACCATCGGATTGTCCGGTCTGCTTATTCCTTTTGATGACAACCGACATAAGCTGCATTGGTCAGAAACAGTGTGAAACTAATGCATACGGTTGACTCGCGAGAGTAGATGAATGTTGGCTATCCTTATCCTTGCATGGAAAAATAAAATTATCGGTTGTGTTGTGGTATGATTTATATTGAGACATGGTCCAGTCCAATGGTAGTATTACAACATAATGGAGTATACTAAATGGTGTCATTGATTGATTTTGATTTAATTAAGTTGAATGTGAGATAGAGGCATCAGCATAGGCTCAATATGATATTGCTATCCTATTCCTATGATATTGCTTAGGCTAGGAGGTGTACGGAATAGTAAACATCAGGTAAAAAAGAAGCAAAGGTAAGGTATTACCTCCGGCGAGCGAGTGAAGCAGGTGGAGAGGTAGCCCTCATCCATCCAGGGCAGAAGGCCGCCGATCCAGAGGGACCTCGCCTGTTGCTGCTGCTGCTCCTCCTCCTCCTTCTCCTTTGGAGGCAATGGAGGGGCTGGGGGCGGGGAGCCGCCGTGGTAGTAGTAGGGTGGCGCCATGGCCCAGCCCTGCGGCGGCATCTCAGCGGATTCCGATTCCGATGGAGAAACCCTAGCCTAGCTAATACAAGAGGAGAGAAGAGAAAAAGGAGGGACCTTCTTCACTCTTCTTTTTCCCTCCAACAAAAATAATAACTTTACTACATGCGCGGAATATTTTGAGTTTTAAAAAAACTAAAATATACCACTTCGTAGATAATTAGTGTTACCAAAGTCTGTGTTCTTTTCTCTATTATTATCAGATTTTATTTCTTTTTAAACTGCTAAACAATGTATTTTTTAAAAAAATATTTGTATATAGATGTTCATTGTCTCTTCTTTATTTAAATATATTCTTTTAACTTTATAGTAATTAATTCTATCATTAATAGTTTACAAAATAATAATGTTTCATCTTTAATTAAAAATAACATAGCCCAAAAATATGTATGATATTAATCGATGTAATCCGAAATTAACTAGCATCAAATGTATTTCTTCATGTTTATACATCAATTTATGATGAACACATTGTGGATATGAAGCTAACGTGAAGGGATTCAACTGCCAATATGGATGCAAAATGACCGAGAATGTGTTGAGCTCAACCCTTTCCCAAATTCTGTTTAGTTGTTTGTACTTTTCAAACTATTTAGCAATGTGTTTTTTTAATATATAAGTTACCTTAAAAATTATAGTGTTTTTAAAACTTTTATAGCTAACACTCGATTAATTGTACGCTAACTTGTCACCTATTTTGGGCCAAGAAGAAGGGTTCTAACCCCTCCCCCAAGTGCACCATAAGGCAATTTAGTTGACAGAAGGAAAACTCAGCTTTTGGGTGCATGGACCAAACCAATATAATGCAGAACTGAACTTCAGACTATGAATTAATTAAGTATTAGCTATTACAAACATAAAAAAATATATTCATAAAAATTTGAAAGCAATTATTAGATTATTTTTTTTTAAAAAAGAAAAGCGCTAGTTAATAATATGGGAAGCATGTTAATAGCAAACAGGGGGAGTTATCACCTTACATCTTCCTCCCAAACTCTGCCTAAGTAGGTTCGATGTTGTTGGCACCACTAATAAAAGCCATAAATATCACTAATGGATCAGGATCGTCAACAAAACTGGCTACGACAAATAGACAAAATCCAATCGTTTTTGTTTCGTATTATAAGACTTTCTAGTTTTGTCTAAATTCATCGATTAAAAAATATATATAATTTATATATATATTTAAATTTACTATTATTCATATAAATCTAGATAAAACTAAAAAACATTATGTTATGACACTGGCGACTTCACTGCACAGTAGTACGGATAATCCCCGCACATTAGTCTAGCTTTCCATCCGCGAATGAGAAGCATATATGTGTTTATTTATATTTAGCATAGCTCAGTAGATTAGATAAAACAATACGATGGGTATATGTATATATATATAGAGAGACTGAGAGAGAGGGGTTATAATACAATAATTATATATACATCGTAATTTGTAATGGGTAATTCGGTTTGCAAGGCACGCAATGCAGGGCTTTGCATCCCTTGATCGCATATTAGTACCAGTAATAGTGACGCTGACTGGATGGGCCCACCTTGGTTAAGTGGGGTCGTGCAATGCAGTTACTCTAGTGGTAGTGGTAGCAAGGCAGTAACGGGTGGGGAGCGTGGGTCCCAGTGCTCAGCGAGAGAGAGGGGACAGGGTGGCAAGCCCGGAGTTAAGTGCAGTAATGCTCCGCCTGCCCACATCAATACACCTCCCTCTCTCTCTTTTCTTTATGTCTACTCTTCCTTTTCTACCCCAACAAAACCCTACCCTGTTTCTCTTCTACTACTAAAACCAGCATTATATATAAATCTTGGATTGATGATACTGTATTTGCTATTGTGGAAGTATAAAATCATTAAGTAGGAGTAGTTTCTACCATTAAATAATGCAAGGTTTTTAATTAATTACTACTACTACTTAAATGACTTGTTAAAAGTTTTAAATATGAAAAGTATTTAGTTTGTACAAAAGATCAATATTGTTTTCTGGCCTCCAACGGGACAGCATTTGGAATTTTTACTAAACTGCTGTTTGTGTAAGTGGAGTGTTTGTTTTTAAAATGAAGTTTTTTTTGACAGAGATAGTACTAGTATTAGTATTTGTTTGTATTGGACAAGAGGCTTAAAAATAAATATTTGCTCGAGTACTTTAAATGATATTAGGGGTATAGGGTAGAAGAACGGGACGAAGTATTTATTATTTAGTGTGTTAGTGAAGGAGAGAATGTATTAGTATTTTTTTTAAGTAGTGGAATGGGGTGGAGGTGGAGATACTTAATAAATAAATAATAAATAGTAGTAGTAGGAGGAGGAGGAGGAGGAGGAGGAGGAGTCAAAGGCCGCCTCCTAGTCCTTGTAGAAGAAATTGTAGAGTTGGGTGGGAGGGAGGGAGACTTGTGTTGTGTACGTATAGCAATATAGCTGTCTGCCTACTTTCTCCACTCCACACTACTACTTCTTCTTCTTCTTCTTCTTCCTGCTTCGGTTTTCCTTCCCCAACAACAACGACGCCGCCGCCGCCGCCGCCGCCTCCATTTCCCTCCTCGCCGCCGCCGAATGGGGCCCGCCGGGGGGCTCATCGCCCTCTCTCTCTGTAAGTAACTGCCTCTTCTTCTTCTTCTTCTTGTTGTTGTTGATCCACTCGCTCGCTGCCTCTGCCTGTCCTAGCTCACTCCTCACTCTGTTTCCCTTGCCCGTGCGCTGGCCCAGCCAATTCGTGTGTTTGCTGCTTGATCCTGAGGGAGGGAGAAACCAAATTAATCCTTGATGAATGCATGCGCAGGTTTGCAGGTGCTGCTGCCCGCATTTGCTCATGCTCTTCATCACCGGATCGACGACAGCGCAGGCGGCATGATGCCGGAGCTCTCACCCACACCCTTGGTTCCCTTCCTGGCGCCGGCCGGGGCCCCCCTCGCGCCATTCTTCAACAACACCACTCCTCCAAAGCTCTCAGGTGCTCTTCTCTTCTCCCTCGACAAAACAAAATTATATTGCTTGCCTCTTTTTCCTTTTGGTAATTAATTAAGCAAATTGCTCCATGTTGTAGGCAACTGCTCATTGAACTTCACTGCTGTGAATGAGCTCATCACCACCACCGCTGTCGACTGCTTCGCCTCCTTCGCTCCCTTCCTCGCCAATGTCATCTGCTGCCCCCAGCTTCAGGCCATGCTCACCATCCTCATTGGCCAGTCCAGCAAGCAGACTGGCTCCCTCGCCTTGGACCCCACCGTCGCTAACTACTGCCTCTCCGACGTCCAGCAGCTATTGTTGAGCCAGGGCGCTAGCGACGAGCTCCGCACCATCTGCTCGCTTCACCTCTCCAACGTTACCGAAGGATCCTGCCCTGTCAGCACCGTCGATGCCTTTGAGAGTGTTATTGACTCCTCCAAGCTCCTCGACGCCTGTCAGAAGATTGATCCTGTCAATGAGTGCTGCAGCCAGACATGTCAGAATGCTATCGATGAAGCCTCCCAGAAGATCTCTTCCAAGGATGCCGGCCTCACCACCTACACTGGTAGCCCCAAACTTGATAGTTGCAGGAACGTTGTGCTCAGATGGCTATCCAGCAGGCTTGGCCCATCGTCTGCAAAGCAAATGCTCAGGCAAATATCTAACTGCAACGTCAATGGAGGTACTCCCAAACCGCCAACTTCGATGTTCTACCTTTACAATCTCATTAACCACTACTGTATATTCTTTTCTTTAGAATGACAACGCACATATACATATGCACCCTGCTTTGAACACGCTATATGCCCACAATCATCATTTAACATTTATATAGCTTAGTTATTATTTAATCCCTCTACAAATGAATTAGTTAAAATACACCAGTCTGTTCTCACATCTTGCACATGTTCGTGTAACCTTTCTTTAACAAGCCATTATGTCATCCCTACGAGTTAGATTAATTTAGTTAAAGCTCTAATAATGTTGGTATCCAAGTATCAAACCGATAGAAAGATCATTGATCCCACTTGTTTGACTTTGGAGTTTACGCTGGACGAGCACCAAAGAGGCGAAAGACAATTCAAGTTGATGTATGCATAAAAATGGAATAGCCCATTCTTAGAGGACCATAAAGGTGTGAAAGTGCTGCAGACATATCCTTTTAGATTAAGGACAACAGTTGATTTTCTACGAAAGAAATCGCTGCAATTTAAAGCAATGCACTAAATAGTCCATATATCATTATCTAAAAAACAATCCATATATGGTTGCTTCAATATCTCTTGTGGCCATGTGGGTCTTTTGAACACTTTGCTGCCATTGGAAGTTGACTGCATGGAACTCAATACAAGCCTCAGTTCTTTACTTCAAGTATCTAGGTCAGTACTATCATAATATGCCAGGCTCTCAAACTGTGTGGGCAGTTGCCACTTATATTAGGTGTGTGGGTCTCAGATGTATGCACTGGATGTAAACAATAAAAATTTTGGTACACTACAACTGTCACGTAAGTAAATCAAGCAAATTTCAAAAGTTCGCTGTACCTTGCCTTTATTATTATCATAAATTGTGAAATGCATGGATATTTGTCTCTTTTTTGTGTGTATCATCAATCATTTGAACATAACTACATAAGTTTTGATCGCACTGTTCAGTGCTAGCGTTATTTATGCTGAGAAATTTGTTTTCATTTCAACTCTCCAGTTTGTCCACTAAGCTTTCCAGACACAAGTAAAGTGGCAAAAGAGTGCAGTGGAACTGTCAAGAACAGTACTTCATGTTGCAAGGCTATGGACAGTTATGTATCTCACTTGCAAAAGCAAAGCTTCATAACAAATTTGCAAGCTTTAGATTGTGCCCAATTCCTTGGTGGGAAGTTGCAAAAGATGAATGTCAGCATGAATGTTTACAGCTCATGTCAGATAACTCTTAAGGACTTTTCACTTCAAGGTAAGTTAGAAAAGAGCATTCAGTTGTATGTGCATTAAGATCATATTTGAAATTCCATTTTGTGTGCATTTGGATCATACTCTAAATTCCATCTGTGTATTTCTTCGAAACTGGATTGATGGAGTTTCTTTCCTATGTCAACTTATGTATTTGGCTGATTGGCCTCCTGCTGATTTGACAAACAGTTGGATCTCAAGGTAATTTGACATTTCCAATTATTTTTACTTGTCATATTACAGTTTATACTACGGGTCGAGGGTATCAGGATCTTCGCTTCTTTTCTTTTGTTAGACTTGCCTAGAATTCATGGTAGGTAAATAAAATTTGCTATGTGGGAACTATTTACCCAGTCAAAAGAAATGAAGTCCTTTTCACCTTGGCCAAAACAAAATCAGCCAAAGGAACCACACTCCCAATATGCTTCCTTGTTCACGAACCTAGCTAGGTGAGGATGGGCAAAGAAACCATATTTGCCGACATTTCTGAGTATGAGTGCTTGTTTTGATTTTCATTAAGGTTTGAAAAATGATCGTGATTTCCTTGATGTGGGAGTTAGAACAAATTGATCGAATTGTACCAATTATTTGAAATTGGTTAAGCCATAGACTAAATAAATGGAAACATATTCTGAGCACACCTACAACGTGAAAACATTCTTAAGTTTTTTTAAAAAAAACTACAGTAGCATCAGATGGTTTTGGATAGGGGAAGGATTTCAATTATGTGTGTATTAGTCCATTTACTACTATCTTGAGAGGGAAATCTTTATATGCTCCCAAACTAAAGAAGACACCCATACAACTCTTAGATTTATACCAGTTGTTTGAAAGAAAAGTTCTGCTTTGTAATCTTCATTGTAGATTTAAATTGTGTTACCCATCTGACAAAATTGTGTTATACAGACCAAACTGCATACGATAGCATTTTTAGACTTCAATAGCTACATTGGATTAATATTGTCAACTTACAAAGTTGTATCAATTGGTTATTTTAATTGGCCCTGATTAGTCTTTTACCATCTTGTGCAGAATCTGGATGCCTTCTTCCAAGTATGCCGTCTGATGCATCTTTTGACCCAGCTTCTGGGATTAGTTTCACATGCGATCTGAATGATAATATTGCCGCCCCATGGCCATCTTCTATGCAAGCGTCGTCTTCATGCAATAAATGTATGTTGTATATATGTTCATTCCTATGCACCAGTTGTATTTACATGTTTACACACCTGCTCCTTTTTCGTTGTTTCTTAGGCTCCTTTTGGAACATAAGAAATGTTTCCTGATCCCTGTGGGAATTAAACTATTTTAAGTTAAATTACTGCCAAACTCCTATGTTGCAGACAGGTGTGAAGTTAGTCAGTCAAATGGGCTAGTTGTGACCTTAAAAGTGAACCCTTTAATTCATCTACTGTGATTTGTCTCCCTTCTTGAAAAACAATATGCAACAATGTCTGAGTTGGAATTCTATGGTAGAGTTTTAAAACATGTTTTTGGCTCCCTCACCCAAAAAAAGGAGAGAAAACGATCTTCATGGTTCCATATTTTTGCCAGCATTATATGTTGATGCTTCCCCTTTTGTTTTTCCATTTTGAAGTAGGTCGTGGTTATATTTTTTTTCACTTGTTGGGGGTAGCTTCTTTTGCGTAAAGAAACCTCTTTGATCAATAAATTGCTTGTCTACCCTACAGCTTTCATCTTGGCTTTTCAAGCTCTGAATTCTTTTAGCGGTTCTGCCAAGCTAGAGTAAAATAGGAGTACTTAAATACGCCTTTACAGTTGCGTCGTGTCTCAAACTTCTTGGTGCTTGAATGTATATCCTTTTGTTGCTTTTATTTATTTTTAGGTTCTCACTGTAAGTTCCGTTATTTTGTATTCAGCTGTTAATATCCCGGAGAGACCTGCTGCGACATCAGCACAAAATGGTGAGATAACTACATGTCGATTGTTCTGTCTCCATTCTGTGGCATCAGTATTCAACAGTCTACATTATATAATTGAGCTATGATATATATCTGAATCACTTTAAGTTATAGAAGCTTTACATTTTGGGGGGTCATATGAATTAAAGCTGATGTTTCCTGTCACAGGTGTCAGCCACAACAGATTGGAGCTTAGCCTACTTATTTCTTTGGGCACCCTTCTTGTTGCTGTTTCGCTGCAAATGTAGTCCAGTTAGCCAATTATTGATTTCAGATTCAGGAGGGCTGATCGGAATTGTTAATTACGGAGTTTTTGTGCTTGATGATCACATCAAAGTGTTGTAGGTTACATGTGCTTTTAGTCCCTGATAGCTGTTAGTGTAATTTCTTGTAAGCTATATAATAGTAGTAATAATTTATTATGCCTTTGTATAGAGAGAAAGAAGGGACAATTTAAAAAGGTGTGAAATGCGCAGGACAATTAATTTAGCGAGACAACTGTTGTCTGATGGGAGTTACATCACATTGCGGATGGGCTCCATTATTGTTTAGCAAGCATCTATATTATTGAATTGTTGATTTTCTGACGATGTGTGAAGAAGCCTGCTTAATGATGACTGAGAATATCATATCCTCTGTGAATTTTGAGGTGGCTATGTACCATTGAAGAATTGGACATTAATTAGCAGATGGAGGGATTCCTGTGATAATGTGAAAGTGGCCAGTTGTTGGTCAGGGAACTTGCCTGACTGCCAGGTACACTGAAGGAGATTTTCCCGTGATCTTTGTTGTTGTTGATAGATTTTACAGTTTGTAGTAGATATTACACATGTCCTGCAATCTATCAACAACCCAAAGCAGAGTTTTTCTTGACCTCCGAGAATGGTTACAATTTGAGCTTTGCTTGAAGGCATGGAGAGCTTTCTGCTTTGGGTTGTACATCTAGTCGATCCTTTTTAGCGCGGAAACCAGTGCTGAAAAAAGCTCCGCCAAACTTTAGTTGAGGCGTATAGCTTGTATATAAGTTTGTCATCAAGAAGTAGTTGCATGTACAATCATGAGTACTAATTTATCGGGCATTTTTTTTCAACAGAGGAATTTTATGGAAACTAACTATTTCACTGGGAAAATGGGTATAGTCTAATAGTCATACTTGAAAATCTTATGATATTTCTACATACTAAAGGTGCTTTAGCGTTTGACATAGATAATCTTTGCCAATTGCCAAGTAACCCCACAGCCAGAAAGCTATTGTTACAAAAAGCTAGACATTGGGCTTAGTCAAATTAATCTAATATTCCGGTGTCTAATATAGACATTTATGAAGAACAAACGCATAGTCAGAGAGTTCCTAGGTCCTTTTTTTTCATCTCTGTGGTTTTGAATTATCTAATTCTTCACTGAAACTACCTGACAATAATATGCAATAATTCACGTACAAACATGTTAGTGTTCATAATGTTTACAATGAGAAGGCTGAAATCAATGCACTGCAATAAGTTAAAGCGAGATTAATTAAAAATGAGTAAGTGACAGATAAGTACAGCAAAGGTTCTACAAAATGGGGTATTGCAAAGTCATCACCCTGTTACAGGGAAGAACAAAACTGTTCATTTTCTACAAATACTGGAGTATTGTAGAAGCTGCAAGCTAATATAACTTTTTAATATGTCCATGAAAATGGAAAGGTACCTCGATGAGTTCCTGTTAACAATTTATCATTCCGAACTTGCGCTCAATGCTGGGCTTCAAACTCCTGCTTGCTGATGAAGATTGCTACTGGCTCACCAGGAGAAGGTGGGGTCTTATCCAGCATAGAAATATGCGAACCAGCCTTAGCACGAGCAATTTCATCAGAAGCTGACAGCGCCTCTACATGGTCAAGGCCCACCTGCCTCTTTATCAACTCCAAGTTCTCCTCAAGAACATTCATTTCACCAAAAGGAAGCTTCAAATTTAAAGCATGGGGGCCAACACTCCTCGCCTCATCTTTTTTCGCCTTGATGAAAGGCATGCAGAGCTTCTGGACTTGTTTGAAGTTAGTTTCCTGCCCGATGGAGCAATTCTTCAATGCTTCGTTAATCTCCTCGTCAGGGGCGAAGGACCGGACTTGGCCATTGAATTTAGACTGGAGCACCCTCAGACATTGCTCTTTCCATCCATAATAGTGTTCATTAACATAGATCAGACCAACAGTCAGCTTGTTTTCCTCAGAAGGAGGTGCAGAAGCTCCCTTCTTGGGCTTCTTGGAACCAGATTCTTGTTTCTGAAGCAGCTTTCTGAATTTAACTATAGAATCCTGTAAATATTTATTTGCAATTCTTAGAGTCGGATCTGGGCTTCCTGCAACTGGCCAGCCTGCTTTTATTGCAAAGCCTTCCTTCCTCAGGATCTTTTGCCACACATGTTCAGCATAGTGTGGACAAATAGGGGTAATTAGCGCAGTCTGGACTTCCATAAACCGCCACAGCAAATCACGATTCATGCCTGCTGCTCCACAGGAGAGTCTGTACTCATCTCTAGCCAATTGTAAGTCATAGAATCCCAGTTTAAGGGCATCTCGGAACATGAAGGCATTGTAGCTCTTCTCAGTTTCGATCACCGCAATGTTAATCTCATTAGCAAACACATGGTCAGCATAAGTAGAGGGAGGCCCAATTCTCAGAGACGATTCAGCAGCTATAACCTCTTCCATCCATGCAATTTCTTTTGTAAGCCTCAAAATAGCAGCATTTGCTGTTTCAAAAACAAAATTGGCATCATCCATACCATCACCAGCATCAGCAAGAGCAAACCTAGTGGCATCAGAAGAGAATTCTTCAATGGCCTGCCGAAGAGTACGGAAATTCCCTGTGGACTTGGACATCTTCTCAGAATTAAGCATAAGATGCCCATTGCAACGGAAACCACAGGGCCAATGATGCTCCGGAAGAAGTGCTGTATGATTGTAGATGCTGAATGTCAGATGGTTTTGGATAAGATCCTTACCAGATACACGGATATCAAAGGGATACCAGTACTCAAATTCTTGCTTCATTTTGCTCAAGAGGGCAGGAGGTATGTCAGTAGCAGGTGCAGGACCATCACAGAACACATAATCCCAGACTTCATCTGTCATTTGTTCTGGTCGAACAGAAAATATCTCTGTACCATACATGTTTCCATTTTGCAAAATATGAGCAATTGTGTAATATGCCATATAGAGGGTGGAATCGGACAGAGATTCTACAAGGAACTGCTCATCCCATGGAATGCGAGTACCTAGGCCAAAAGATCGAGAGCAAGCCCACTGGTTCAGCCAGCCTAACGTATGTTCAAAACCATTACGGGTTTCAGCTGAGAATGTATTCATCTTCTCCAAACATTTGACTGCTTTCTGCTTCCATTCGGTCTCACCATAAGTAATGTACCACTGATCCGTGAGAGCAACAACACACTCATCACCAGACCTTGACATAACCTTCTTCTCAGGCTCACTATACAACACTGCTGTGCCTTTGTCCAAAAGCTGCTTCTTTATCAGTGGCTTTGCTTCTTGAACCTTTCTGCCATTGAACTCCCCTACAACCATTGTTCCATCAGTAAAACCTTTCAGATATGTCATCCTTTTTGCTTCCGCAAGTTTCTCCTTGTCATTATGGCTCTTGATCTTGAGATCAATGCACACCTTCTCAGCTGATTTATCTCCGAATTCAGGAATGTTGATTATTGGTATAACCTTAAAGGGAAGAACCCACTCATCTTTGACTCCAAACATCTGTCTCCAAGCTGGCTTTGAGACTAAAGCTTGTAGTGCCATGAAATCATCCGGAGAATCACTTGGCACACTGGTCACAATGCCAGTGCCTTTATCTGTCAAGATAGTAAGCATGGGAAGTGAATATATGATATCATTGAAAGAAAGAGGAGACTTTAATGGCAAACCAATCAGATCATTGCCAGATAGCTCAGCTAAGCAGGTTGGCTTCTCTGGGACCTTAGATAGACCCTGATATGCAAGATTAAGGGCAGCCCTTGATGTCAGAACAAAGACATCAGTGTCATTGATCTCAAAAGCCCCATATTTTCCATCAGGCAACACCCAACAGTTTGTCTGCCCATACATAGTCTCAGGTCTTAAGGTAGCTGCTGCCAAATAAACTTTCCTTCCTTCCAAGGCCTTCAACTGGGGAGGAAAAGGTGGAACCACCTCCATTTTAATTAACACATACTCCTGAGGCTGTACACCTTCACCTGAAGCACGATCATGGTCAGCACAAGGTTGACCATCCAATGGAGAGTAGATTGTGTACCTCATATCTTTGACAACCTTGCCCATTTTCTTCAGCTTTCTCATCTGCCACTGGACAAAAGCATCATAGAATGGGTTCATGTCAGTAGTAATGAATGACCTCCTCCAATCACAACCCAGGCCAAATGCCTTGAGGTCCTCCTTTGCCAATGGAGGGAAGTAAGTTAACCAGTGGTAAGGATCCCGAAATTTAGCAATTTCTTCATCTAACAATCCAAAGCCCCTCATGATCTCCCACTGAAACTTTTGTAAGCCAACTTTTGAAGCAGCCTTAGATTTCTTGCTCTTAAATTTATCTGGGGCAACAGAAGCCCCCTGGTCAGCCTGGCTATCATTAGCAACTTCAGCACTTGAGTCATCCTCCAATTCGGGAAACACAGGAGGATTTCCATATTGTTGAGCCTCCCTTGCTAGTTTATCTGCTGAGGCCTTGATGGGCATTCCCGTACAATGGAAAGCAAATGGCAAAAGGACATTGGAACCATGGAGTCTATGGTACGCAGCACCAAACTCAAGCTTGGACAATGAGAAAGCATGGCCCAAATGTAGCAAGCCATTCATGTAAGGGTATGGAAAGTTGCCAAAGAATTTTTCCCCAGGGCCAGGTGTCTTACTCCCAGGTTCAGCCTCAAAAACATTGCCCTCCTCCCAGCGCTTTTGAGAATATGATTGGATCTCGAGTAAAAGATCTCTCCGGGCAAAACTTCTGCCTCCATCAGGATTTGATGACATTTTCCTGAAAAATCAACAAAAAAGGTTGATTTAAGTCATCTAGATTTAATCACTTCTTTCAATGTAAATAATAAGAACTAATGACATCATTACACATACACTGATCAATTATTTTGAAGAACAGTTGGTGCAATCAGCTCTGAAGTTTGTGCCAAGTATGCATAACAAACCCATGACAAAGCAAGACAATAGGACAAAGCTAGTATGTGACACAACTAGGATAGGATTGCATGATAACCAAAACATTTTAAAGACGTGAGAAGAGGGGGAGGGGCAGGTGGTCAGAAAAATTATTTCATTTACAAACTTAGGGGGTGATTGACTGATTGTTTAGGTGTTTCATGAAAAAAGCCAAACGGCATATTTGCAAACGAAAAATAATTTATGAATAAAAAATTTATATGTGTATTCTTAGTGATTTAAAAGTCAAAGCTGGAAAATAAAATTCGGTGAAAAAACCCCAAAATCAACTCTAAATTTAAGGTTGGAAATTCAAAGTTTGACTTATAAGCATAAGCGAAAAGATGAGGATTATTACTAGCTTGAGGAGAAAAACCTCCCTCTAAATAAGAACTTTCATGATTACGGAAAGAGTACTCACTCCATCATAAAATACAAGCATTTCAAGGATTAAAATTTTATACCACAATATAAGCATTTCTGCATTGATTTCCACGATTCAATCATTCCAATGATTCCAAAGCCAATCAGATGCTTAGAGAGAGAATCTAATCAATTCAAAAATTGACCACTGAAATGACTAAAAGAGAATCTTTTGATATCTCCTTAATCTATGCTAAGAGCAAGTTCAATAGTATAGCCAACTACTAGCTCTAATTAATCTATAGTCAATCTAATAGTCAATTCATACAATAGTTACCTACAAAACATCAATACATGTCCCACATGCCATACATACATTTTGTCTTGGAGCCCATGTGCAGCTGGCTATAAATTAGTAACCCACCTCTCTTCTCTCTTATCTCTTTAAAATATGCTTATAGCTGGCTTATAGCCTGCTATTTACCTGCTCTAAACAACCTAGAAATGCTTATATTTTAGGATGGAAGTAGTAAATGATATGCATACTAACTAAACATCCAGGTGACAGTACGCTAAACGAACAATGGAGACAAGAAATCCATCTCTCAGAGATAAAAGGCAGACAGGAGGGACTAAGGGTCCTCAAAAACTTCATTTATCATGCCAACTGACTAGTACATCAATTGACATGGTAATAAAAATACCTTAATCAAGCAACGTACAAATTTAAACCTTTGAAACATATTTGAAAGGCCTCACGTGCACAAGTCCATAGCCGGCTAGCCGCATACATATGTAACTATGAACTAGATATTATCTACTCCCGTCCATTGGCAGAAAAAGATGAAATACTTAAGAAATGGAAGCTCATCTAAACTAGATAAGAAAGTGGATGATCCAGGATGTCATACTGCAACTTAAGTTACCTGTTATTTCAACTTAGCCAAAGGCCGTATATAAGGCATACCTAAACTAGATATGGAGATGACGACTAAAGTTGTCTTGCATTTTTTTTTTATAGAATTTGAAGATCACAATGTATCTAGAAAAGATTAAGCATACAAATTGTAGCAAAGGATCAGCTATAACAAGTAACTAAGAATAAACCAACCAACCAACCAACCAAAAATAGACCGATGCAACAACCCATCAAGATGCTCCTGCTCCATCTCAACACTGATCACTAACAGCACAAGGAAAACTGCGAGATATGTTCCAGAAGAGCGAAATTAACGACAGCCGGCGTCGCCTAGACTGCGGCAAGAACCGCGCGCACCAAATAGGAAAAGAAATTGTTGGGGAAGAGGAACTGTACCTGAGGGTGGCGCGCAGGCAGGGGAGCCGGAGCCGCAGCCGCAGACCGGAGAGCAGGTTGGAAGCCACAGCAGGTGGGGCGACGGCGACGGCGGCGGCGGCGGCGGATTCGGCTTCCCACGATGTGTGTGTGTGTGTGTGTGTCAGTGGGTGTGTGAGAGTTAGGGGTTTATCCTGCTCTGCTGCTTGCTGGACCTTTGGGCCCTTGCTTTTTTCACTTTACATCTCCTAAGTCTCATTCTACTCCCTCAACAGTAAACCCATATACTACTGTCAGTGTGTTTTTCAAGGACTACAAACTTCCAAACACAAGTTCTTTTTGCTTACGTGTCATTACATTTAGTGGGTTCGTTAACATGACAATATTATCGAGAAAAGTAATAAAAGATGATAAAGCCTGTATGTCAATCACATTAAAAGAACATAAATGTGTCCCGGCCCGTCACCCAGCACTACAATTTTCAACCATCTTCACTCTCTTTCTTTCTTTCTCCTATGATATGATATGAGTAGAAAGGCAAACCTGTAAATCAGCGACCGACGAAGGGATGTCCTTGCTCTTGACCTGGTAGCTGTGTCTCCTAAACTCTTGTTAACCGCTTCCTCCATATTACCTTCCCACTCTCTCGCTCAAAGGTAGACTCTAGGGCACGCATCTATATCATTGAATTGTTGATTTTCTGATGATGTGTGAACAAGCCTGCTTAATGATGACTGAGAATCATATCCTCTCTGATTTTTGAGGTGCCTATGTACGTACCATTATTGAAGATTAATTGGACATTAACTAGCAGATGGAGGGATTCCTGTGATACTGTGGAAGTGGCCAGTTGTTGCTCAGGGAACTTCTCTTCCTGACTGACAGACATTAAAATTTAAGGTGTACTCGGCGATCTAAAAGCGATACCAAAATCTACTATAAATTTAAGATTTAAAAAATTTAAAATTTAGCTTATAAGTATAAACATAAACGAAAAGATGAGACACTGAGTAGATAGCTAGCACCCTTATCTTTTTTATTTTGCTTATACTCGAGCTAAAATTTAAATTTATAATTTTAAGTTTAAAGTTGATTTTGAACTTTTTTCATCACAATTTGTTTTTCAGGATTTACTTTCAGATTACTATGAACACATACATAAAATTTTTATTCATAAATTATTCTCTGTTTTTAAATATGTTATATTTGGTTTTTTTTTCCCCTAAAGACAATGGGATGGCAGCCTAGTACATATAAGCATATATACACAAATCTCGAAGAAGAATAAATAAAGAAACGTGCGTGGAGAGATCAATGCATGCATGTAGCATTTGGATTGATCGACAAGGAGATGATGCCATGACCTACCTGGGGGACCCTCCCTAATTAAATCACCAGGCAGCAGCATGCATATGTCTCTAAAACGTACAGTAAGAGAAATAGCAACACACCTTGGCTTTTAGCCTTCTGCCTGAAACAACTAGCAGCGACAGACTACTGGTCTTGGTCAAGTACCATAAGGCTGATGGAAAAATATTTTCGTTACTCAACTGAGTACCCATATTTTCTTACATATTATCTTAATAATTATTAAGAATTTAAATTGACGAGGTAGATTAATATGAGATATATCAATCTACAAACATAACATGTAAGTTCAAATTTAAATTTTATAAATCGTAAAAAATAACAAATTTAACTTTAAATGTGCACGTACTACTTTTATTTTAATTTATTTTTTTGCAACTTATAGAAATTGAATTTAAATTTGTATGTATGTATGTGAAGTGACATATCTTGCATCATTGTATCTTGTCATATTTTTTTAACTTTTTAATAGTTATTTTAAGTGTCATACCCATGCGAATAATGAAAATCCATTTCCGACTAATGTTACGCTGTACTAGCTCCTTTAATTTGTGAGATGAGATGTATCAGTGGGAAACTGCCCCAATATGTATATACTCCATATATAAATAATTAACTTTGAATTCACCTGTGAATTGTGATCGATGGTTATTAGGGGGTATTTAGATTGGGAGAATTTTTGGGAGAAGTGTTACGTCAAATGTTTGACCGGATGTTGGAAGGGGTTTTCGGACACCAATGAAAAAACGAATTTCACGGCTAGTCTGGAAACCACGAGACAAATCTTTTGAGCCTAATTAATCCGTCATTAGCACATGTTAGTTACTGTAGCACTTATGGCTAATCATGGACTAATTAGGCTCAAAAGATTTGTCTCAAAATTTCTTCTGTAACTGTGCAATTAATTTTTTTGGTTCATCTATATTTAATGCTTTATTTAGGTGTCCAAAAATTCGATATGATGTTTTAAAAATTTGAGAACTAATCAAGGCCTTAGTTTAACTCGGCCCTGGTATAGATGTCAGGCTGGGCTATATAGCAGCGTTCGGTAAGGTTCCAAATCTGCTTGTATCCCACGATGCCAACATTAGCATCGGCATCGGCATCAATTTGGCGTGGCCTCCCTCCCTCGTATTCTTATCATACATAGGTGGTGTGGAGTGCGTAGATTGAGAAAATTTTTAAGAGAAATGTCACGTCAAATGTTTGACCGGATGTTGGAAGGGGTTTTTGGACACGAATAAAAAAAGAATTTCACGGCTAGCCTATAAACCGCGAGACGAATCTTTTGAGCCTAATTAATCCGTCATTAGCACATATTGGTTACTGTAGCACTTATGGCTAATCATAGACTAATTAGACTCAAAATATTCGTCTCAAGATTTCTTCCATAACTGTACAATTAATTTTTTTTCATCTATATTTAATGCTTTATTTAGATGTCTAAAAATTCGATGTGATGTTTTTGGAAAAAAATTTTGGGAACTAAACAAGGCCATACTCTCCCTTTCTCCGTCCCAAAAGATATATATATATATATATATATATATATATATATATATATATATATATATATGCTACAAAAAATAGAATGCTAGTTATTTTTAAACCCTAACACATATTTTTTTTGTCAAGTCTCAATCTATTTGTTCTCTAATTTACCAAACTTCAATGTAATTCTTTAAAAAATAAAACATTTGTAGGGTAAATAAGAGAAGCTTAACCTAAAGTACTTTACAACGGATATTTGTTTGGCATTATCAAGGGACAAGTCAAACAACATATTTACAAACGAAATTTGGTTTGTAAATAAGACTTTTATATATATATGTGTGTTCTTAAGGATCTAAAAGTCAACTAAAAAAATAAACTACTATAAAAAATACTCTAAAGCCAACTCTAAATTGAAGGTTAAGAATTTAAATTTGGTGCATAAGCATAAGAAAAACAAAGAGACGTGGCGATAGAGTCTACAGCTGAACTAATCAGGCTGATTCTCTTTCCTCTTGTACTTTTCTATCCTGCTTTATATTCTTAGCTAGTTAGCTAGTATTCTAATTAAGCTACTAGCTCCCAAGCTTCATGCATAAACTACGTACTCTATCGATCGATCACACACTGCATGCAGTGATCTACTGGAGTACTGTGTTTAATTAATCGAATGCAGATCTAGCAAGCAAGCACTCCCATGGAAAAGGTTTCAAGTATATACAATCTCAGTGAAGAAGTGTTAGACAGCCATCTATCAATATCAACATCGTGTGTGTATATACGGAGAAATGACGACGGAATCCTAACATCGATATCATTTCTTAGATAAATGATTTGTATGTTCTAAAACTTGTACTCGTTGATGTTATTTTTTAGAATTAATTGTTTGTCAATTATATTTGTTATATTTTCTCTTGATTATATCAAAACCATTTGGTATAAAAGCACCACATATATAATCTATAGATGAGATGATACAACATGCTTATATCTTATACGTGGCCAGAGAACATATGAGGAAAAAAGGGAAAAAGCCTTTGTTGATTGGAATCAAACTCAAAACATCTTGTGTGGAAGCTACGTGCTATAGCCAATGCATTAAAGCAATTTATAATGGTACCTGCATGAATTTTAAATTTTAATTGTGGTGTATATTCATTACCCAATTAGGAATTATAATTTATAATTATTTGAACGTCAATTAGCAAATCTCATGCCAAAATTTTCTATTGCTGACTAATATAACCCTATATGTACCAAATATATCATAGTATTTTATTTTCTATTTTGCACAATTTTTTAAAATTTTAAGGGTTTTTTTCATTTATATTTCATAGACCAAACATGCCATGGTTTTGATCCCAAACCACACGAGAATTGTCTAAAAACATGGGTTTGCCAAGAAAACGGCGGAGACCGTGGAGTTTGAATTCAAATATTTTGAAGAAAATTTATCGTGTTTTTTTGCGTTAACAAAGAATTCAAAATCTACCTCCTAGAAAATCCGATAATTTAAGGAAAGAAAGAGGCACGAAAATGAATAAGTTGAAATCCATGAAGGAACAACATAAATGTAGGGAGGGGGGGAAGGAATTTTTTTAGAATTAATATTATTTTAATAGAAAATCGTAAAAATAGAGGTCATCTGGGAAAATCGCAAATTTAGGGGTCTATCGAACGGTGGGCGTTCAACAGGGGACTATCGAATGGAGGAAGTTCGATAGGGCCCACCACCCGTTCGACTGCTGAGCCAGCCGCAGTTCGACAGGGGGGTCGGGCCTCTAACTTCCCCCCTATCTAACTTTGTCGAATAGGGGCAGTTCGGTAGGCCATGTCAAACTGCAACGCTAGCGATCTAGTTCGATCTCCTCCCCAGTCGATTGTTGGTCGTTCGATAGGGGTTCTATCGAATTACGACAGTTCGACAAGACACTAAATTTGTGATTTTTAACGGATGCCCTCTAATTTTATGATTTTCTATTAAAATAATGTCAATTCTCAAAAAAATTCGAGGGAGGGTGGGAATGGATGGAGGTGGTGAACAGTGAGGAATAATCTAAAATAGCAAAACATGGAGTGCATGGCCAGCCAACCAGTGAGTTGCTCATCATGGATGATATAGTTCGTAGCTGTACATGCACATGCACATACACACTCGCTCTGTTTCCTCAATGTATATATATTGTTTTGACATAAAAAAAAAGAAAGAAAAAGAGAGAAGGTGTGGGGTGTATCTATGTAGCTATCTAAATCTGTGTGATGGTGGTCTCGAGGGTGACACATGACATGTGCCATGCAAATGTTGCGATGCCCTCCTTCTCCTTCTCCTCCTTGGCTGAGGCTGAGGCTGAGACTAGAATAGATTAGACCACCCCAATTCCTCCTCCTCCTCCATGATCCCCTCCGCCTACGCCATCCCACGCCGGAGCCCCTTAACCTGTCCCTGCTGCCGGAGGCGTCGCCGCAATGTTGCCGCCGGGAGGCCGCCACTCGTCGCCTCCTCGCTCACGGCCAGGGCGCTCGCCGCCGGCCTCTGGAGGCTGCGCCAAGCGGAACGCTCCTCCGCTCGCCGGCAAGATAATCTGGTGCGCGCCTCCGATTCACCGTGATCGATGGTTTGTTTGTTTGTTTTGTTCATGCCTCGTTGACTGGATTGGATGATCGATTTGAGGATTCACTCTCACTCTCCTTTTCCCCACCCCTTTAGGGGAGAGATTTAATCCATTTTTGATGGCGATTGTGTTGTTCTTCATCTTTTTCCATGCTATTAAACATAGATTAAAAACTAGCTGGCATGCATTTTGACGTCTTGCCATCAAAGTTGGCTCCTTTTGAGTTTTGACCGGCGGCCAAGATTGGTTTTTTTTGGCCCATATACCTCGACGCCGACCCATAATTTGATCCTGGGTATGTTAGGTAGGATTGTGGGGCAGTAAAGCATGATTGGCACAAGCGCTCAGTAAATTCAATTCAGGACCAAATTGATTGCCCCCCTTGTGTACTTGTTCTGTGTTTGATTCAGGCCAGGGAATAATCAGGGCCTGCCATTGTCTAGTAAAAAAACAAACTTTTTATTGCCCACACAACTGCATATATGCTTGAGGAACTAGTTTAGTAGATCGATTGATTGGCTTGAGGGGAACGAATTGAATCAGTGAGTTCATCATAAACAGCTCGTATGTGGTAGTAGCTAAGAAGAATGAGTTGTGATCCTGCAGCCTAGGGCCCTCCTTGGTGGGCGGAAAGCGAAAGCGCGGAGTGATTTTGGGGTTGGGAGGCAGCAGCAATCCTTTTGTACTAGGAAGCACGGCCATGGCAACGGAATCTTAGACAAGGTACTGCTGTACATATCAAAATCAAATGATAATATGACATGATTGATATATGTAGAGATGGATGGTGAATGCAAGCAATGATGTTAATCATGGGTGGATGGATCAGATTGAGGCGGAGTATGGATTTGGTGGTTTGATGGAGGAGAAGGCAAGCAAGAGGTGGAGGGTGGAGGCTGCTGTGGAGATGAGGAAGGCCGCGGAGGAGAAGGCGTGGTGGAAGAGCAAGGCCCGGTGCGCGGCGATGGCCCTGAGGGAGGAGCGGCAGCACCGGCGGCAGCTGGAGGCCGCGAACGGGAGGCTGCTGAAGAAGGTGGAGAGGGAGCGGAAGGCGCGGGAGGTGATGGAGGCGGCGTGCGAGCAGCTGAGCAAGGAGGTGGAGGAGGACCAGGCGGAGGTGGAGGCGCTGCGGCGGGAGTGCGTGGCGATGCGGGAGGAGATGGAGGAGGAGCGGCGGATGCTGCAGATGGCGGAGGTGTGGCGGGAGGAGCGGGTGCAGATGAAGCTCTCCGACGCCAGGGCGGTGCTGGAGCACAAGTACGCCCACCTCAACTCCCTCCACGCCGACATGGACTCCTTCCTCCGACGCCTCAACCACAACAAGCACGCCCTCCTCTTCCGCACCCGGATGGCCGACGCCGCCACCTCCCTCCGCGCCGCCAACCACCACTTCCTCTCCGCCCCCGCCCCCGCCGCCCACGACCACAACCTCTTGTTCGACCACTTCCGCCGCAACACCACCCACACCAACAACACCGACGCGTCGCCGTCGTCGAGTGTTGCGAGCCCCGCAACCGACCTTTTCCTTGAAAAGGCCGATGCCGATGTCGATGTCGATGCTGCTGCTGCTGGTGGTGGCTGGGCATGGGAAACCCCTCCTCCTGCTGCTGCTGATCGCGCTGCTTCTACTAGTAACAGTGCTAGTAACAATAACAACAATGGCGGCAGCGGAGTAACGGAGGAGGGTGGCTCCGGCAGGAGCAGGCGGTCCGGCAACTTCAACACGGCGCTGATCCGCAGGCTGTGGCGCTCAGCCCTCAGCGAGAGCAGGAAGAAGACAGCAGCAGCTTCTTCCTCGGGGAGAAGCAGAGTCGTGCAGAGCGGCTGCTCACCGTCTTATTCCGACAGAAACAGAGACAGAGACAGGGACTCGGCGAGGTCGAGTGTGATCGATCCGGCTAGTCAAGCAGCTAAGGAGGAGGAGAAGAAGAAGAAGAAGAAGAGCCTTATGGAGAAGCTGATGGAGGCGAGGATGGACGACGCTGAGGACAGACAGAAGAAGCCACAGGCAGCAGCATAGCCATCACTCCACCATCCACTGTGAATGAAGCTCAAGCGTGATGCAGTTGCAAATTAAGCTAACAAGACACGGTATACGTACAGCTAGCTATCAAGCTCCATCCATTCCCATTGATACATGTAAAGTATGTACTGTACTACATTCATATGTGTACCACAATCTCTGTACATTATTCTTTTTATTATTGCTCTACTCCATTGTACATACATACTGATTGTGATTGCTACCACTTCCAGTACTCCAGTACAGTACAGACATATATATGTGCCTGCTAACTACAAACCATTAGTGAGAAGCAAACTTCTCTGAATGTGAAAAAACCGGTTTGTCCATTTTGCGTACTACTAATTCATTTTCTAGATTATATAACTAAGAATTCTTAGAATACGAGTATTATTTAGGAGAATTTATGATTTGTCGAGATCTTATGAAAAGGTGTAGCTGTCAGAAACTCTTCCAAAACAGGGTCTATACTACTCGATGGCCATTGATTTTGAGACGTGGTTCACTTAATATTTAGTCTCTTTTTTTACGGTTACCTTGGTTGTTGTTATTGGGCCTAGCATTTGCAATTGAACAGGCTCGCCAAGCAATAATGAGACGATGCATCCATTGTGGGTATTGTGCTATGATAATGTTTTACATTTGGGTCTTGGCCCGAAGACTAAAATACCATTTTGCTTAGCTCGGCTATCGGTAAGAATCTGATTCATCTCCCTTAACCACAAACCTGGCTATACAGGCTCTCAACTTCAATTGATCTCCCTTGGTTGTTTCGAGAGTGGTTTGGCTATCGTGTCCCTCACATGTCATTTTGACTCAGTCTTTATCGTACATTGCGCTTATATGTAATTATAGTCAACGAAACAAAAAAAACTCAATGAATCCATATATCGCTGGAGTTTCCATCCAAAAAAAAAATATGATGGCCTACATGTCAACTTTTGTCTATTTGTATCCGTCCTTTCTCGCCCTTACCTCTCTTCTCCCTCGGTACTCCAGTCTCCATGGTGGTGAGAAGCTTGAACTCTTGATATAGGTCCTTGATTTTTTTTTTTTGAAACGAGCATGCATGCCCTCAATTTGGTGGTGAGGAGGAAACCCCGTCATCACCGTCCTTGGGCCACTCCATTATCGTTGTCGATCTAGCGCAATAGAGTTTTCAATGGATGACCGACAACTCTAAATTTAGCAACAAAGCTCAAGGTGTATCATTGCGCATCTCCCCACGAGTAGAGATGGGACTTGGGCCGTGTTGACTAGCACAACCTGACCCATTGTGCTTCGTACTGAAATGGATCATTGGGGGTGATGTCACGGCCTAAGCACAACTCACGTTTAGGGATGACCGGTTTAGCAATGATTGACATATGTTGTGTCGTTGCACTGCCGCCGACTGTGCTTGCAAAACCCTCCTCCCTAGTGCAAATTGGCAGCGCCACATGCTATCGAGTGCACGAATCGACAAATCATCGTGGTGGTTGTGTCCACATTCATGTGAGTGTGTCACAGCGTGACCGCGTTGGCATGAAAGGCTTGCCATGAGTGCAACACACATGGGCATGCATGTGAATGCAACGTTCTATGACACACGGACTCGGCCTATTGCAGAATGTTTTGCTAGTTGTTTGTGCTACGGGACCAGTTTGTGTATTTTTAGGGTCATGTCGAGCTATGCCACCCAACGTGCTTGTGTTCTAGGCACGAGTACTATCCAAATGGTGGTGTCATGCTAGCTTAGACCTAATTTATGTTGGGTTATCGATGTTGGGTCATTGTGCTTTGGACTGGCCCATGAAAGTATGGCCCAAGTCCCACCTCTATTTGCGACTGTGGGTCATAGCATTATTCCAAAATAGGATTATGAGTTAGTATCCATCACGGTTATGTCCTATGTCTAATTTAATCTGTTATGAAATGATAACGGTGCAATTTATTGTCGTCCTCTATATATATTTGCATGGGTAACTTTTTTTTTTTTTGAAAGCCGGCCCAGCAAAATGCTGGTTTTATATTAAAGCAGGAGCAGCAGTATTTACAGGGGCAGAGCCCTAGAGAGAACAGAGGGGGGGAGAAAAGCAGGACAAAAAAACAGGTGGCAGAAGGACACCTATTCTGCGCCGAGCGCCGGAATGCTCTAATCAGCTATTCTCGCTAAGCACTTTGCTCCACACCGCGACCAGAGCTGAGCCTCGTCTCGAATGGTCGTCACAATTTGCTGGAGACTGCGAAATTGGCCTTTGAAAATTCTTCGATTCCTCTCCGACCAAATCTCCCATGCTGTTAAGATCTGCAGTGACCTTGCTGCCTTGGTCATCGTTTCCGGTTGCTGGGAGCCATGCCGTGTCCACCACGCTCGCAAGTTCTCTTCTGATCTTCGGTGGGTTCCTGCACCTGGCTGAGGATTGGGCGGTAATACAACACTCCAGATGTCCTTTGTGACGGGGCATTCCACGAACAAGTGTTGGATTGTCTCTAGGTTTCTAAAGCAGAGCTGACAGAAATAGTTATTTGTAGTCGATCCACTGTCCATACCCGATTCTGTAGAAGCAGCCACACGAAAAATTTGGATTTTGATGGCGCCCAAGTTTTCCCTATGCGTTGTGTCGCTGCCGTTGTTTCAGCTGGTTGGAATTGTGCCATGTATGCTGATTTTGTAGAGTAGCTCCTGGTATTTGCTACTTTCCAGGTGATCGTGTCTTGCGCTCCCTCTATGAGAATGATTTCACTTTCTTGCAAGGCTGTCCAGATGGCCATGTATTCCATAACTAGCTGCACTGTCAGATTATGTCTGATATCTTCAACCCAGTGCCCTTCTGCTAATGCATCTTGAACTGTGCGTTGCATGGGTAACTCATTGAGACGATGGATGAAGCAACAACAGAGAGTAGTAGTACAAGGAATATATATAGATGAAAGACAAGTAGCGTAACAAGGAACAGTTCAATATATCTGTGCAGGCTAGTGCATATACATACAACAAGAAGGAAGAACCTGGATCAATATATTCGGTCGTATCCCATCCAATTAATTGTACGTACAACCGATCAATAATCAACTAGTGTATGTATGTACGTTGGCTGTCTTAATTTGCTGCTGCTGCTGCTACTACTACTGATATGGAGTATGTCTTAAAAGCAGTAGTAAGTATATATAAGTAGTATTTGATGCAATTAATAAAGTAAAGTAAAAGTAAAATGGTTGATGTGATTCAGATCTCGTAGGACATGCCGACCTTGAGGAGTTGGGTCCTGGGGATGGCGAGCATCTTGTCGCCCTGGCGGCAGTTGCGGCGGAGGAAGGAGTAGGCGTAGTTGACGACGAGGCGCTTCAGCAGCGACGACTGCGGCCGCGCCACCACCTCGCTCTCCCCGAGGATGAACACCACCCCTTTCTCCATCTCCCTCTGTATGAACCTCTGCTCCTCCTCGATCCGCGCCATCTCCTCCATGCTCATCTTCACCGCCACCGCCATCCCGCTCGCCATCTCCGAGAACGACTCCGCCGGCGTCAGCATCTCCTCCGCGTGCACTCCCCCTCCCCCCGTCGAAGACGACGAGTACTGCTGCAGCAGCAGCAGCTGCCCCAGCGGCAGCGCCTGCCCCTTCGCCACCGACCTCGTCCTCTGCAGCTGCACCCTCTCCGCGTACGACGCCGACTTCCCCATGCCGATGCTGTCGCACCGCGAGCTCGGGTAGCTCACCCTCGCCGGCCCCACCGCGCCCGCGCCGCCGTACAGGTTCACGTCCCGCACGTAGTACTGCAGCCGCTCCACCAGCGCCGCCACGAAGTCGCGCGCCTCCTCCAGCCGGTCGCGGTAGCCGTAGCGCGCCACGCACCGGAACATCTTCTGCTCCTGCGGCTCCACCTGCCGGAAAAGGAACCGCTCCGACGGGTCCACGTGTGGCACGGGGAGGTGCTTCACCGACACGAACAGCAGCACGGTGTGGATGGACGGGATCTTCTCGATCAGGTGCGGGAACACCGGCGGGATGCCCTGCACCAGGTCCGTGTAGAACAGCCCCACGCCGGGCACACGCTGCAGCTCCCTCGCCGTCATCAGCTCCCTCACCCGCTCCGCCGACACCGTCCGCTCCAGCTCGTACTTGTACCGCCGCACGTGCACGTAGTGCCACACCCCCATCACCGCCATCAGCGCCGCCGACATGGCCACCGGGATGTACCCGCCGTGCAGGAACTTGTACAGCACCGACGTCAGGTACACCGACTCGGTGGAGGCGAACACGCACAGGAACACGGCCACCCACCACACGTTCACCCGCCACACCAGCAGCATCACCACCGTCAGCAGCAGCGTCGTGATGAGCATCACCAGCACCACGCAGATGCCGTGCGCCTCGCCGATCACCACCGTGTCCCGGGCCGCGAGGGTGACGATGCAGGCGGCGGCGCCGAGCAGGAAGTTGATCTCCGGGATGTACACCTGCCCCTGGTACTGCCTGGAGGTGCGCACGATCTTGACGCGCGGGAAGCACCCCATGGCCTGCGAGTGGGAGATGGTGGCGAAGGCGCAGGAGATCATGGCCTGGCTGCCCACCACGGAGGCCGCCAGCGCCAGCACGAAGGTTGGCCAGAAGAGCAGCTGCGGCGTGGAGGCGTAGAACGCGTCGGCGACCTGCTCCGGGTAGCTTCGCAGGTAGGCCGCCTGGCCGGCGTAGGCGAGCAGCACCGCCGGGACGAGGCCGAAGGCGAAGCTGAGCTGGATGGAGCGGATGCTGAAGCAGCCGAGGTCAGCGAAGAGCGCCTCGGTACCGGTGAAGCAGAGGAGGACGCCGCCGAGCGAGACCCAGCCGTGCCGTCCGTTGCGCCGGAAGTAGTCGAGGATGTACTTGGGGTTGAAGGCGCGGAGGACGCCGACGTCGTGCGCGGCGAGGTTGTAGACGCCGACGCCGCCGATGAGGAGCAGCCAGAGGAGGACGACGGGGGCGAAGAGGTAGCCGACCTTGTCGGTGCCGAAGCGCTGCACGGCGAACAGCGCCACCAGGATGCCCACCGTCACCCACACCACCTGCTCTGCAAATTCCTTCTTCCATTAACTCCTACTTGCTTGCTTCTTCACTTTCTCTTCTCTTCTCTTTAATTACTATTTATTCCTCGATTGCCTTCAAATTTTAACTACTTACCACTAAATATTTACGCACTGATATACTACGTTTTTAATTACTATTTAACTAGGCATATGCTAAAAAGTTTTTACTAGGATATATTTACAAATGAAAAATAACTTATAAACAAAATTTTTATATACGTATTTCTAGCGATCTAAAAGCAAATGCTGAAAAATAAAATTTAATAAATAATTTAAAATCAACTCTAAATTTATGATTAAAAATTTAAATTTTGCTTATAAGTCTAAGAAAAAAAAACGAAAAGACGATGCGTGTGATTTTATTTTAAAAGATGAATCGCATGCGTGTCATCTTCTGTTGTGTGTGCGACTGTGCGCAGGCTAAAGGTACCAATAAAAAGAGAGGTACAGGTTGATCCTATGTCTGCATCACATATATTTTTCAGAGGTTTCACACACAAGACACCACCAGATACTCCCTCTGTCAAAAAAAAAAACGAATTCTCCGATTTTCGTGTCCAACGTGTGTTGATCATTCGTTTCATTTAAATAAATTTAAAAAATTAGAAAAAAAATTAGTCACACGTAAAATACTATTCATGATTTATCATCTAATAAAAATAAAAATATCAATTGCAAAAAAATTTTGAATAAGACGAAGAGTCAAAAATTAAAGGTAAAAATAAAAAATTGATTTATTTTGGGATGGAGGAAGTACATTGCACAGTGTTACTGTTGGTGATGGATATTGGATGCAATTATTATTACGTAAGTACGTGCACTACTGTTTAAGCTCTGTGCCCCGTGGCTGACAGTTTAACTATATATGTGTTATGTTAGTTGAAGTTGTGTGCCTAACAGGTGAACCTCACCTATAACTAAACAAATTTTACAGTGTAACGGTAAAATCATTTAACTATTGTTGTACTCTTATGAGAATAGCTCAAATAGGTATAAAAATTAAGACAATCTCTTAATCTAAAATCTCAGCTCATAACACTCTCACTCTATGCATGTTCGAAAAATGTGCGGCCACTAGAAAATTTTGTACATAGCACTTGATCATTCCTCTTCTCTTCTGTGTATGCATGCGTACACTACTGGTCCTAGCATGTACTCCGTCCGTCTAAAACAAATCAATTTTCTAGTTCTAGATATAATGTTTAACTTTTCATTTTATTAAAAAAGTTCACGATTAATATTTTGTTTTTACTAGATGATAAAACACGAACAATACTCTATATGTGACTAACTTTTTTTAAAATTTTTTAAAATAAAACGGATAGTCAAACAGTCGGCAAATAAACCAAAAGCCTGTTTTTTCATTGACGGAGGGAGTAATGCTAATACTGTACTACTCCCTAGCTCGCTAGACTTACCTCCTTCGGGTCAAAAAGAAAGAAAAGAAGAAGAAGAAGAGGAGATGAGTAATTAAGCTAGAAAATGATGTTGTAGCTAGAATTAACATATGCAGCTGCTAGGAGGACCAATATTTATAAATCTGTGCAATTAATAGTGGCCTGTATCTGTCGTCTATCATTCATCGATCTGCAGGTACCACATACCGCCTGTTTTAATTAATTTCTATATACTCCTCCTTAATTTATGGATAATACCAACCGAGAGACCGGTTACGTTAACTATAAACTCTTTCATGTGTCTCAAAATATAAATATTTCTAGGTTAGTATATAATAAGGTCACGAAGAAAAAAAACCTAAATGCTCTTTAACAAATATTAAATATATATGAGTGAGATTGGAGGTGGAGATAAAAATGGAAAACAATTGATAGAATAAAATAAGTAGTATTGTGAATAGTACTAGAAATACTTATATTTAAGACAAAATTTAAATCCTAGAAATACTTACGGGTTGAAATGATGAGAATATAAATTCTATGTTTGTTAACTAATAATTACGTGCGCGCATATGTCTCCATCGTATCGATCGTCGCCACTATCTTAATTATGTAGCTAACTATTTTCTTTCTTTTACTTAAGCCAAACAATGATTCCTGTATTACTGTATATTACTAAGCCATGCATATACATATATTTAGTTTGAAGGTATATATATATATATAATTGAATATATAGTAGTGTGCAGTATCGATCGACATGGATGGCGAAAGCAACATGAGGACAAACAGAGGTTCCAAAGTCGTGGGTTAGTCTTAACTGCAGGACAGGGAGGGAGGCCCATATTTATCTACATCATTTAATTTAATTTAATTTAATTATATGCATCTACATATGTATATCCCAACTGCATGCGCGCGCGAACGAACACATATACATATATGTTGCTTTAACTGCAATTAATTAACATCTTAATCGACCTTAATTGATTTTGATTTTGTTTGATCGATCAGCGTCTGTCTGTCGAGTCTTGCCAGCCAAGCTAGCTAAGCTAGGCCACACTACCTACCTACAGGCTACAGCTAGCCTACATTACGTATATACTCCATGTACGTACGTATGAGGAAATAATAAGTAGCCGAAAATAAATAAATAAATGAATGAATGAATGAATAAAACATTCATAGAGTAGTTACTACCAGTGTTGAGGTGTGGCGCCTTCTCCTTGAGGCCACCGACGGCGGAGAGGACGGAGATGGCGGGCGTGAGGCAGGCGTCGCTGATGACCATGGCGGTGGCGAGGATGGTGAGCAGGAAGAGAGAGATCCGCACGGGCCTGCTCGTCTCCAGGAGCTGCTTCACCCACTGGGCGCGCTCCTCCGCGGTGGAGGCGAGGCGCTGCACGGAGGGGCGGCGGAGCGACGACGACTTGCTCATGTGCAGCTGCAGCTCGTCCTCCGCCTGCTGGTTGGGCACCAGGCTCACCTTGGCGTGGCGCGAGATGAGCGAGTAGAGCGCGAAGGTGCCGCCGTCGCCGTCGTCGTTGGCGCGCAGGGCGATGTACACGTACTTGATGATGGTGAAGAGGAGGAAGCTGTAGACGATGAGGGAGAGCACGCCCAGCAGGTCGTCGGTGTGCCGGATGCCGCCGTCGTTGAAGGTGCTCGAGTACACGTACAGCGGCGACGTGCCGATGTCGCCGTAGAGCACGCCGAAGCACTGGAAGGCCAGCCGCAGCGTGCGCGCCCACCCCTCCGCCGCCTCCTGCCCCCCGCCCCCGCCCCCGCCCGCCCTGCTCGCGTCCCGGAACAGCGAGTCCTGCCGCGGCACCGCTGGAACGCCCACGCCCAGCGCTCGCTCCAGGTCCGCCTCGCCGGAGTAGTAGTAGCTCGGGTTCCGGCTCATCATCGCCATCGACACACCCTGCCCCTGCTGCTGCTGCGCCATCGATCGATCGGATTAATGAAGGAAGCCTTGTGCTAGCTGCTTAATGCAACATATACGTAACGTTTACGTGCTCTGCTCCTTGCTCTCTCCTCTGCACTGCTCTTTATAAGGATCTCCCTAAAGAGCTTCTCCTAGCTGCAGCTTTTCTCAAAAGTTGCTTTCGTCAGAAGCTACTCTAAACGGTACATAGCTTCTAAGAATCTATAGTTACATATTCTGAAAAATAAGCTAAGAATCCAAAATCTAGAAAAGCTGAGTTTAGGAGCTTTTTCAGATTCTCAAAAACTGATTAATAAACAGCTGTTTCTGAGAATCTAGAACCCTCCCAAACAGGCCCTAAGAAAGAAGTCAGCCAGCAGGGAGGCCAAACTCTCTGTCAACACACACACGCTAAAAAGAAGACGAGTCCACTCCCACCTGCAAATTAAAAAGCAATAGTCCTAAACTGTTTACTATCAAGGGGTCATTTTCTCAATTTTTTAAAGATAAAGCCAAACAACCTATATATTAGCAAATAAAAAGTAATTTATAAATACAACTTTATATACATGTTTTAGGGATCTAAAAGCAAATGCTAAAAGAATAAACTACAATAAAAACCCCTCAAAATCAATTCTAAAATTAAAGTTAAAAATTTACATTTTATCTTATAAATGTAAGAAAAAGTAAAAAGATAAGGCTGCAATAGTTTTTGTTCACATAAGAAAGAAAGAAATATATATATAAAAAAAAGGGAACCCAAAAAATAACTATTTAATTCTATATGCTCCTACAGACATTATCAGGATCGTCCATTGTTAAATGTCACGTACGTTGTTGATCATCTGGTACGTGTGCCTGATCCCTGTATGCCATGACACAGTATATATTATCTAATTTTATATTAATTTCCTTGCTAAGGACATACCACCATCTAGTCTACTGGAGTACTCCAGTCCAGTAAGGGTTCGTTCGTTAATTAAGAGATGGAGTTGAAAAAACTCTCTAAGCTACCACCAGGCCGGCCGCTCAAGGCACTTAGGCACCAAACGCATGCATTATTAAACACCCAATGCTACCTACAGCGATGCGTCCATGCCTCACAACCACATATTTTATATATGTTTCCCTAAAAACACAAATAAATTTGCCACAAAATTAACTAATTAACAATGACCTCCACCTTCACAACTCCACATATTCGTGGAGGTGTTTTCTTTTTCTGAGAAGGGATATCTCTTCAATGCTTGTAATGCCATGTAAATATTTGTGAAAATAATTGCCCCTTGAGGGGATGTCCAACCAATGTTAAATTAAGACAGAACTAGCATACATTTTAGTAGTAGAACTGGATTTAATATAGTACAACTTTAGCTTATGTCTTTCCATAGGTACAATTGTATTGCACCTTCATTAATTTTGAAAGTTGACTTCATCTCTGCTCCCTCCAAATTATGCCGTAAAAACTGAATCCCAGTAGAGTAATCCTTGGTCAATGGCTTATCCTAACAAACTTCATCTGGTCATTTTTCTTAATCTACTCTTCAGTCGAGGTGTGACCAGGGCTTCACACACCACAAGTTTCACCGTATAAAGTTTTATAAAAAAAATCCTAATTATTTTTTAAAAAATCTGTTTCAATTTAGCGTGCTTACCATGGTATTGCCGTTATTGTACCATGCGAAAACTACCGTTACTGCACGGTTGAGAAAACCTAGATGTAACAAATATATTGACGTTCTATATCCGTGAGTAGAACCTAGGAAACAAAAGGGTCATTGAAAAAAACAGAAAATAATTTTGAATAAATTTTTACATATATTTTTTAGCGATCTAAAAATCAAGACTAAATAATAAACTATGATAAAACCCCCTAAATAACTCTAAATTTAAGATGAAAAATTCAAAATTAGACTTATGAGCATAAGCATATATGAAAAGATAGGGTGCAATTAAGGAAAGGATAGAAAAGAAAATACTCATAGCGCATTACATATATTTTGGGTTTCTTGGAATTTGTAGCTAAATAAATTAGGTAAGAACAAGTGCAATAGTAGTCTACAAGCCAACTATTTGCACACGTGGAGGAGAGAGAAAATGAAAAAAAAATAAAGGAGGTTGGCTTTCATGTAAGAGCTAACTGTAAACAAATAAGTGAGGGAATGCTTCAAGATAAATGCATTAAGTATATAAGTGAGTGAAATATATAGGAGAAAAATATTAAAACAAACTTTGCTGCTAACCTATGGATCTGGTAAGTTAATAACTATATATGTATTTGCACATAGTTTAATTACGTACAGCAAGAAATCAAAATACTTAAGAGTAGTCTTTTGGCTTTTGATATGCTTATAAGCTAAAATTTAAATCTTTAATCTTAAATTTAGAGTTGACTATGAGGTTTTTAAATTATCGTTTATTTTCTATATATAATAGTTTATTTTCTATATAATAGTTTTATTTTAAATTATTATTTATTAGTAAATATGTGGTTTGATTTTTTTAAGCCAAAAGATGCCCCTATAAGTAGTACATTTTAGATACTATTGCAAGCAAGCACATCATATTTTGGGAGTACGTACAGCTAGCTAGCCGAGTTGCTGTTGAATTTGCTTGGGGCAGGGGGTCATAGCACGATGGAGCGTTCATACCTACAGATGCTGAAGATCACAAGGGGACAAGGCGACAAGCCAACAAGCCGCGTGCAATTAATGTAGCTACAATTCCGTCCTAAAATATAAAATTTTCAAGTTATTTAACATGATTAAGATTAAGAAAAACATGCTACATTGTTCTTTAATAATAAAAAAAAATGAACAACTGTAGAAGGGGCAGGTGAAGAATACAATGAAAATAAAATCGAATCATCAAAAGTGATTGATGAGATAAATAATAGTGTGATTAGTGATAAAAACATTTATATTTTGGGATAAGGTTTAAATACTAGATATTATTAATTTTTGGACGGAGAAGTATGTCAATCGTAGTAGCTAATTTCCTATTGTCAGAAGTTGATCAGCGACAAGGAGCTAGGTTCGATATCAGTAATTGTTAGGGCATGAGTGAGCAATCAGGCTCTTTAGGCCCTGTTTAGTTCTTCAAATATTTTTTCAAAAACATCACATCGAATATTTGGATATTTAAATGGAGCATTAAATATACATGAACAATAAAACTAATTACACAGTTATGGGAGAAATCGTAAGACGAATCTTTTGAGCCATATTAATATATGATTAGCCATAAGTGCTACAGTAACCACCATGTGCTAATGACGGATTAATTAGACTCAGAAAATTCATCTCGCGGTTTCTAGACGAAATCTGAAATTCGTTTTTTCATTCATGTCCAAAAACCCATTTCGACATCCGGTCAAATGTCTGACGTGACCCTTTTGCCAAAAATTTTTAGCAACTAAACAAGGCTCAGTGTCAGTGCACATATCAGCCTATATATCAAATGGCCGGTTATTAAGTGCATGATCAGTAGTTCCTTTTGACTAGCTAAAATAATGCAACAAAACCACCAGTCTTGAAGAGAAAGAAAATTAAAATATTGTGCAAAAAAAATGAAGGGCCTATTTGGTTGGGAGAATTAAACTAATTCAGAGAAATCATGTGAAAATCTTACATTCTTTTTTTCGGAAAAAGAGGGAGAAAACTGCAAGAAGCTAGCGAATGAAAATGATGGATGGTATGAATGGAGCGTGTGCCTTCAATCAATTCGTTCACATATATATAAGCGAATCGTGCGTTAGCGTTCACACACTGCACGCACGCGTGAACTCTAATCAGGCCTTGTTCAGTTCCCAAAATTTTTCTCCAAAAACATCACATTAAATTTTTGGACACCTAAATAAAATATTAAACGTAGATGAACCAAAAAACTAATTGCACAGTTATGAAAAAAATCTTGAGACGAATCTTTTGAGCCTAATTAGTCCATGATTAGCCATAAGTGCTATAGTAACTAACATGTGCTAATGACGGATTAATTAGGCTCAAAAGATCCGTCTCGCGGTTTCCAGGCTAGCCGTGAAATTCGTTTTTTCGTTCATGTCCGAAAATCCCTTCCGACATCCGGTCAAACATTTGACGTGACACTTCTTCCAAAAATTTTCTCAATCTAAACACCACCTTAATTTCTTAGATCGCCTTACATTCTAAGTTGAGCTAATTAAACGCAGTTAGCTAGTCCATTATATCTAAGGTCTTTTTGATGACCAAATCAACTTTACCAAAATTTGAAATCATTAATATTTTGAAATGGACAAAATTTGGTTTGCTCTTTTCCTTTTAAGTATTTGTGAGAGGAAAAAAATTCTATAATAGCAATAGAGGTAATTTTGGGCCACGTTTATATTGCTACCTTTCCCAAAATTTGGTAGGTTCCATTTGGCAACAAAGTGAACAACCATTAATGGCAGAATAACCGGTTGATTTATGACGGTTATTTCAGTGTATAAAAATATGATTAAATATTATAAAGTTAATTGGTAAATTTATAATATCTTTATAGAAATATCATATATAAAAATGTTGTACAATAATCGTTCTATTTACAAACTTGAGAAGAGGACATCATTACTTTAGATACACGTACACACAGTCCCACTTAAGTTATTATGCAAGATTCAATGGTTAGAGCTCGCTCCCATAATTGAATTTACGAGTGAGCTCATTTCTAAATTTTTTATTAGTTTTGTGAATATATTCCTACATAATAATGTTATCATGTTTAGAACATTGGATAGGATCATGAAGTACTCGGAGAGAGGTGTGAAGTTGAATAAGATCATTAAGGGCGTTCAAGTAAAACAAGAGGGCTAGTCAAACTTGAGTTCAAGTCCTCGGTCTCTGGAACTAGTTTGCATTAAAACGGACACCCAGTATGCATACGGACTCCTTTTTAAGGATGTACATATGCATGGAAAGATAATTTTATAATCTATGCAATAACATTTTTGACATTAAAATTACATCGAAGTCAACGTGCATGGTCAAAACAAGTTAGCATTCAGAATCTACCAGGGAGCTGCGACCACATCTTTTGGGTCATTGGCATGTGTAGCGCCTTAGAGCCCATTAGGGGGACGTGTCCAGGGGACACCATGTCCCAAGAACTCTATATTTAGTTGCCATCCCCCACATTAGTTTTTTGGAGTTTTGCTTAGATTAATTCTACCATCGCATTGTCGTCGATAATCGGTTTGTGAAACCCAACTTCCAGGTCCTGATTAATCATTCATCTACAATTGAGTTGCTTTTTTTTTGTTCTTTGTTGTGTTCTTTTATTCGCATGCAAAGATTAGCCTACTCGGTTCGGTTGATAACCAAAGGAGATGTCGTGCTGCAATTGTAGGGTTTGAATCATGATGATCGGAAGTTCACGCCAAACCGATAGTTATCATCACCGGACAAAAGATCAGGCACCCTATTGCAATCAGTATGTTTATCCACACTGCTATCTAAAGTAATAGACCAATGACAACCATATATGTTCTCGTCGGTTAGAAAATCCCACATTAATAAACAAAATATAATCTGATTAGAAATAAAAGAAACAAAATTAAAATCAAAGAAAAGTAAACAGAGATCCATTTATAAGTACAATTTAGAAAAAACCCAAGATTTATATTAACAATTGGGAAATAATTAATATTGACATAAGAGTCCATGTAGAAATACAAGTTATAAACACATAAATTCGTTAAAAATATAAATTCAGAATTAAAAATAAAATTGTAAAAAAGAGTGCAGGTATAAATATAATTTAGAAAAAAGAGAAATTAGGATTAAAAATTTAAAAATAATTAATATTGAGTTAAGAGTCCATCTAGAAATATAATTTAAAAACATACAAAAATTAGTTGAAAAATAAGTAAAATAAAACAAAAATCAGCATATGAATACAATTGAGAAGAACCTAAAATTTGTATTAAAAATAAAATTATTCAAAAATAGTATATGGAGTAGCACAGTTTAGAATCCAAGTGGAAATACAAATGTGACTGAAATATAAAGAAATGTATAATAAAAGTATGTTTAAAATACAATTTAGAAAATACAAAATGTGAATTAGAAATAAATAATAATCAATATGAATATAAGAAGCCATAATATAGAAAAGGAAATATTGAAATTTGGATAAAGAATGAAAAAATAATTAATACCGAGAGAATAGTTCATGTAGAAACACTTTAGAGAAACATGTAAAATTCAGATGAAACTTAAGTAATATCGAAAGTTAAATCCCACGTAGAAGTACAATTTAGATGTATCTCAATTTTTCATTGAAAATAACTATTGTGGAGAGAAGAATTTATGGAGGAGTACGATTTAGGAATACTTTAAAATTGAACTAAAAATAAAAGATATTGGGATAAAAAGTTAACACATAAATAGAATTTAGAAATGTTTTAAGTTCAGGATAAATAGTTATTATTGAGAAAATAGTTCATGGTTACAATTTTGAAATATTTTAGATCTAAGAGAAAAAGTAATAGTGGGAAAAGTGTACCTGTCTTTACGAGCTTACTTATATTAATTAGGCAAAATTTTACAGGGCATCGAAAAACACGTAATTAGCCGGTGGACACCGTAAGACCATGAATTTACTACAAGACACTAATTAGCTACCGGGCACTCTAACTAATTTTTTTTATTATTTTTGGAGTTAAAAATTTTAAAAATGATGAGATTGCCCTCGGTGGCCAACCCGTTATGTGCCCTCCTCCCCGCTAGGTCACTGCCGTCGCCGACTGCTCACTTACCCTGTAGGCTAGGGTCTGGGTGTGGTGCGGACTCGAGACCAACTGGGTCTGGTTCGACTGGACCCAGTCGACATAACGGGTTTGCCACCGAGGGCAATCTCGTCATTTTTAAGAATTTTTGACTCTAAAAATAATAAAAAATTGGTTCGAGTGCCCTATAGCTAGTTACCATACTTTTATAGTGCCCCGCAGCAAATTTATGATATTACGGTGTCCACCGGCTAATTACACGTTTTTCCGATGCCTTGTAGCAAATTTTGCCTATTAATTATAGGCTCTTCTAACAACCCCACATTAATTGCATGAGATAATAATAGCTAGAAATTATTATATTAATTAGAAATTTTTAGAATTCACACGTTAACCTATGAAAAGAAATAAATTGACCTACCAATTCACATCAAATTTATAGCTAAGGGATGAGATTAGGTCCTCAAATCTTACCTGTTATGAAATATTTGGAGTGATCTTATCTATCCAAGAGATAAATCTAATCTATCCAGATACAAAGGAGAAGAAGCTTTCTTCACATGTATATCTCTAATTAGCGTCTCTCTAGAATAAGTACGACGTTTCCCAAAGATGATCCCATTCCTCTTCCTCTACCGTAGTTTTTCAATTTTAACACTTTACAAGCAACCTCTTCCCGAAAAAAAAAGAAAAAGAGAAACAGAAGATAACGATGCCAAGATTCGACATAATCTTCCTCGCCATCGACAGTACTGCTGCGCACTGCCAAGCCAACCTCCGCCTTGCCGACCACACCACGGCGCAGCCCGGCAGCAGCCACGACAACCCACGGCGGCCAGGGCAGCGCATGCGCCGGCGCGGCCTACCGCGGGTGGTCAGCCACGGCGTGGCCCGGCGCGGCGGCGCAGTGGCGTGGGCGGCGGCGTTTGCGGCAGGCATGGGGCAGCGGCGGCTTTTCCTTTTCAAGGGAGTGGCAATACAATATGCTATTTTAGCAGGTAGAATAATGTTTTTAGACATAGCGAGAATATGCCAAAAAGTGTTGATAACGATGGATATCATCTTATTTGAACCCTAGTTATAAACTATTACGAATAAACAATACAATATTATATTTTTAGCCGGTAGAATAATGTTAGTACAAATTGTGAGAATATGACACCAACAACTTAAAGATAAAAATCAAGGAAAAAAGAGAAAAATATATATCATAAGTTATAGCTATCTCTAATTTACTATATCACTAAGAGAATAGTAAAGTATTCATCATGTTTATTTAATGTACATATGGATTACTAATATCAAACATACAAGTTTGATAAGTTAGGTTAGAGTTTAAAATTTAAAATATTTGTTCACACTAAAATTTGAAGTATGTATATTATTATGTGAAAAAATAATATACATACTTCAGTGGTGGACGTGTGAGGGAGGAGAGAGGATTAATTGTTCACTTGTAATGCCATGTCAGCACCGAGTCATATATTGCCACCTAAATTGGGACGAGGGAGGATTCATTGGTTGGAGTTCTGTTTGTGGGGGCCCAAGGCCGAAATTAAGCGTGTGTTCGAGGCCCATTATACTCTTGGGCCGTGATCATGGGATGGCAGGTATAGGCATTGCAAAGACGATTGATCAATCAAGGAAAAAGTTCATTAGAGTTCTCTAAACTTGAAGGCGAATTTGTTTTTCGTTCCTTAACCGCAATACCATTAATGTGTACCCCTAAACTCACAGAATCCGTTCAAAAAGGTCCCTAGACAGTATTGACTTATTTTTTGACCAGTTTTGCTGACGTGGCGTCCCGTGGGTCCCACATGTCAGATTTTTTTATTTTTTCTCTCTCCTTCTCTCCCTTTCTCTCATCTCTCTTCTTTCTTGCAGATGACGGTCATGGTCAAGAACTGCACGGCTCTCTTCCTGTGGAGGGACATGTGCAAGTTCACGGCGAACGACGGCTTTGACCCGCAGATGAGCAGCGGCGGTGGCGACGGCGTGTTCCAGGAGAAAGGGTGGTACAACTTCGACAAGTACACGGTGGACATCATCTTCCACGACCGGGTCAGGCGGTAAGTGGGCGACTGGGGCAGCAAGCTGCCTGTCGGCCATCAAGAATATGACAGCGCTCGTCGTGGAGGCCAACCCATGGCACATTGGCACATCAACGACGTCGCCATCCTGTTCCTGACGACCTTCCACCTGGCGAGCGACGAGGCCGTGTTCCTCTGGCAGGACAAGGTGTGCCGCCTCGAGCGACCATGGCTCTTCTCCTTCGCCGGCGCGGGGCGGCCGGGGAGCGCCCAATCGATGTTAGTGTTAGTCGTGTCGTGGCCTATGGGACTCGGTAGAATAACTGAAGTTTCAGAGATTCCAGGACGAGGCAAATGGCTGTGAAGACTCTTCCGAGATTTTTCAGAAACTTGTGTGCGTGGTAGTAGTGCCGGCGTAAGGCATGGATCAAGTAGATTAATTTTTGAGTCAATCCAAGTCTTTCGGATCAACAACAACTTATAAATAGTCTAGTAGCTATTTCTCTGTATGCGTGAGTTGTAATTCTTTGATGAATAGAAATCCCTGAAAATTGCCTCATACTTTGTTCTTGCTCTGCATTTGGCTGTGTCAGTTTTGCTACAGTTCGCCACTTAGGTGTTCGATCCGGTGACCACCATCAATCGATCCGGAGCAAGCTCATCACGCAGTGCAGGGCATCGAGCGTCTGCTCCCTCATGGAGTGCACCGACGGGCCGAACAACAAGCACGGCTCGACGGCAAGCTACATGAAGATCTTCCAGAGCTCCATCTTCTGCCTGCAGCGGGCGACTCCTACACGCGCAAGTCGGCGTTCGACTCCATGCTCGCTGCCTGCATCCCTGTTTTCTTCCACCCCGTCACGGCGTACATGCAGTACACCTGGCACCTGCCCAAGAACCACGCCGACTACTCCGTCTACATCTCTGAGCACGACGTCCACAACAACGTCAGCATCGAGGAGCGGCTGCGGCGGATCCCGCCGGCCACCGTGGAGCGGATGAGGGAGACCGTCATCTCCCCATGGTGGTATAGGATGCGTTCGACGTGACGATGGACACAAGGAGAGAGGGGAGGAGAGAGAAAAAATAAAAAAATCTGACATGTGGGATCCATGAGACGACATGTTAGCAAAACCGGTCAAAATATAGGTCAATACTGCTAAGAGATCTTTGTTAAACGGATTTTGTGAGTTCAGGGATATACATTTCTGATACTGCGGTTAAGGGATAGTTAAGGGATGAAAAACAAACACGTCTCAAGTTAAGGGACCTCCATCAATCAATTGTCGGCTCCGGCGCCGGCGAGATGCTCCGGCGGCTCCTGGGCCGCATCGCCGCCACCCCGGACTCCGCCGTCCCTTCTCTCCCCTTCCTCCACCGCGCCCTCCTCCTCCCCCTCCTCTCCGCCGCCGCCTCCGCCCTCCGCCTCCTCTCCCTCTACTACCGCCCGCGCCCCCGCGCCCTGCCCGTGCCCCTCGTCAGCGTCGGCAACCTCACCTGGGGCGGGAATGGCAAGACCCCCATGGTCGACTTCCTCGCCCGAAGCTTCCACCACAACGGCGTCTCCCCCCTCCTTCTCACCAGGGTATTTTCCCCTTACCTTGCTCCATTCACACTATCTCTATCACTCTCACTCACTCACTCGAGCACATCTAGGGTTATGCCGGCGGCGATGAGTCAAGGATGCTCTGCCGCCGCCTCTCGGATACCTCCGCTAAGATTGCCGTCGGTGCCAATCGGGCTGCCCTGGCTACTTCCATGCTCACCAAATATGGCTATTATTATCCCCATCTCCATCTCAATGATCCTCCATCGCCTTCCGCTAAGATTGGAGTCGCCATACTAGACGATGGGATGCAGGTACTATCACACAGCACCTCCATCTCCATTTGCAACTGCAACTAACACAGCTTTTACCCCTCTAGGCAGCACCGGAGCTTGTTTCGAGATCTTGACATTGTCATGGTGAATGCCTTGACACCTTGGGGGAACACACATCTCATTCCACGAGGACCCCTGAGGGAACCACTCACCGCACTCACCAGAGCTCATATTGTTGTTATTCATCATGCTAACCTGGTAATCACTACACTAGTCTACACTTACACACGTCTTGTTGTCTGATGTTTTTCTCCTCATCTGAATTTTCAAAACATTACCACCTACCATACCATACTTACTTGTATCTTCTTGTTGCCATCTCGTATTCTGTTCATGCGCTAGTTTTAAAGTGACTTCTAACGGCATTGTTTTTGGTGCTTCTACCTCTCAAGCACATGAGTACCCAAATGTATGGTAAATAACAACAATGTGAAGCCTAGGGCAGCTTGTACTGATGAATTATGACCCATACAAAAGAATTTAATTTCAACAGATTGAAATGAAAGTAGTGCTTGTTGAGTCACTGTTTTGGGGATCTTCCTTTTCATGCAATGAATAGAGAGATCTTCCATCCGTGTGAACAACCATGAGAGAGCAGTATATTCACTTGAAGCAAACAAATGATTTCATCAGTTTTCATTTCAAACCTTAACAACCATTTACTACTTCACAGGTCTCTGAAGCGCAACTTAAAACAATTTTATCCACAATCCAGGACAATGGCGCAACATGTCCAGTGTTCTCAAGTAAATTGGCACCATCGCATATTTTTGAAGTCAACCAACCTGCACAGAGACTGCCTCTTCATGTGTTGCATAATATAATCGTGCTATGTGTTTCTGCCATTGGCTGCCCAGATGCTTTCATTCATTCAGTTAAAGAGGTACCTTTCATGTTTATTTTTCTTGTTTTTATCAGTTTGTCTAGAAACTTTTGTCCTTGTCCGGTCCCACCTATCATGAATATGGAACGATGGTTGTTGTGAGGTTGTAATCCTTTTCATTATAAGGTAATCTGTGCATTATTGCAATTAAATGATACCAGGCTAACTGTTTATCAACCCCACTGATGAGATGAGTCAAATCAACATATGATGGGCATAAGAAATATTCTTTGTGGCTCATTTGCAATGCCTAATATTGGTAGCAGGCTTTTACTAAATCGTGTCCGAAGTTGGTCATTTCATGGTTAAAAAATGATTGTGAATGAAGCTTTACTTAATTACTTTCAAATCAGGATAGATCTTCCAAATATTGAATCCATGCATTGTTCTAGTCCTTTATCTTCTTTTAATAGTTTTGGTGAATTGATCCCTTGACAGATTCAAACACAAATCTGAATAGAGTAATCAGCTAATCCTCGTCATCATGAAATCTTCAAATGTTCTTCATTCATTGGCTGCAGATTGGGCCTCTAAAAATTGAAAGGTTGGATTTCAGCGATCACCATTTCTTCCGTGCTCATGTAAGTAATGCCATATTGCCATTGCAGCTTGAGTATTCCTTCAACAATTGAAGATGCACACACTTTCAAAATGCGATTGGATCAAAAAGCCCCTAAGTCAGAAATGCAGGGCTTTAAGCCTTTGTTCAAAAACTAATTCATTAGTCAGAGCAGGCCCATGCAACCTTGCTTTCCAATGTATATGAAACATGAGCTGTTTCCTAAAATAAAGGGAAAAAAATGAATTATTAGCCTAAACGTTAGTCAAACTATTGCTTCAACAATTGACAGGCTGAGTGTTCCTTCAACAATGGAGGATGCACGCACTTTTAAAATGCAATTGGATCGAATAGCTCAATGATACATAAGTAAAAAAAAGCAGGGCTTTAAGCCTTTGGTTGAAAACAAATTCATGAGTCAGAGCATGCAGATGCAACCTTTCTTTCCAATGTCTATGCAATATGAGTTGTTTCCTAAACTAAAATGGGTAAATATAATTGTTAGCTTAAACATTAGTCGAGCTGTTGCAACTCAAGCATTTCTTTTGTCAATTTATAGTTTCTTAGAGCTACCACTGTTGATTCTTACATGCTGATTGTTTTTCTCTTATTGTTGCATACAATAGGACCTGCAGCTCATCCAAGACACATTGACGAAGCTTGTTCATCAACACAAAAATGATGCTATTGTCTTGGTTACAGAGAAGGTATTGCCTTCTTAATTGAGCTTTGTTGCCTACAACTTTTGGTGACTGTCCAGTTTGGACTTCCTAATGCCTTTCCTTTCTCTCTGTGTGACAGGATTATGACCGTGATCCAGATGCCCTTAGGACACTGGATGCAAAGGTTTTGGTGTTGTCATCTTGTCTGCAAATTATACCCCACGAGGCACAAGGAGATGATGAGTTTATGAGGAAAGTGAGGGAGATTATTGCAACGAGTAGGAATGCGAAATTAGAGAGGGAGATGGCGTAGCCGTGAGTTGCTGACCATGTAGTTAGAACCAGCTGCAGGCATTTTGAGCCAAAACTGTTTTAATTGCCTTTAGTTTCTATTACTGCTGCATCTTGCTCAGGATTGGCAGGTCAATTCAGTTCTTGTTGCGGAAGATGCAGTATTTTCCAGTTTTACTTCTATTGGATCAATGAATTGAACCCCAATTTAACCTGGACTGCATCTAGGCTGCTAATTTAGTATCTGGTCCTGCTGTATTCCTTTTGCCCTGCTTCCTATTTTGAAGGCGAGGTCAAAATGGTGGGTTGATTTATACCATGAAGGAAAGCCAGGGCAGCAATGGAGAAGGCTCTACCTCGATCTCCTGCTGTCAGTGAAATCCTCAGCTGGCCCACAGCATGCTTGCCGGTTTAATTAGTTTTATGTTGGAAATGTTACTAGTAGCTAGTATATGACCATTAACATTCAGCAGCTACACATCCTATAGATGTCCACATTGAGAGCATTTATGCATGCTTCTGGACATGACAATTGGAGGTTGACAATACTATGATAGTTTGATGGTTGGGTGAATACTTGTTTCAATTTAAATTATTTTTTTGGGATCGGACGATCTGGGTATAGAGATATCGATATTGGCAATGGTTGGTAGTCTCGTTTCATTGAGTCGTCACGATCAAGCCGGCCGAGCTCCATTAGACGACCATCACATTATAGGTTTGTTGCTCTAGCTACGTCGGTCCAGGTTTTCACCAATAACGGGTTTGACCATCATAAGATTAAGAGATTAGCTGTCAGCGATATCCCTCCACCTATTAGTGGTGCAGTGATCATCATCTCCTCCAACTGGTCACATATAAGCGGTTCATTACAGGTGACGTTGACCATCTACACTACACTTCGTATCCATTCGTCACTCACTTGTCGCGTGTTTTCTCACCTGTGGTGACTCTTACATATATTCTGACCCGTACTTAATAACCTTTGTAAATTCTTTTTTAAACACCGCGTAGCCTCAGAAAATGCTAGCCACGTACGCCCTCTAAAAAAACTAAAAATCCCCCATACAAAGCAAGAGATATACACACCTACATTGTACACAAACACATAATTGTCATATACACAATTCCACATCCATACATGTTTACATGTCAGCAATCTCATCCAATCAATATATACACAACTAGTCATGGTCACACATACACAATTCACCCAATTAAACTTCACAAAGTATTTCCGCCACAACCTCACATATTTGCTGTCCAAACTTACTCATCATATAACATCGAAAGAGAGCCGTCACAACATATCATGTTAGTATATTACACATAAGTATTTAATATCAGTATAATATAAGCAATTGCATATATAAAACAAATAACAGTGTAATACATAGAAGAAAACAGTCTAGTTCATCCCACAAGTCAACGATGATCTTTATGAGAAAATCTAATAGATGTCATTGGCAAACACTTGATTCTAAAAAATATCATTAATACGAGTTCTGTAAAATACCATTGTAAAAACGAATTTATCTAAGAAATGTCATTGTCGTTAAGGTTCTGTCAGCATTTCTCCGTTAAGTTCTACGGTGTGAACAATATATTTAACAATAAAAATAGATGAAACCCTCACGACGATGGCATTTCTCAGACAAATTTATTTGTATGATAGTATTTTTCTAGAACTCATACTTGTCAATAGTATTTCTTATACTTAAATGCTTGTCATTGGTGTTTACAGACTATAGCTAGCAGTTCGATCATCTAATTCTAAAAAAAAATGCCTTTCTTGTTCAAGATTTACTCGAGAATAAATGTAGCAATTTCCCCTGTAATAGCTGGTGGGTTGATGACTTCAAACTTCCTACTTATTTTTTATTGAATAAAACGTTAGTTCATATCTGTTGGTAGATACTAACGTTGACGCTTACAAACTAGAGGAACTTGTCAACCCGAACCTTAGTTTTGAAATTGGTCACCTATTTTTATCAATGTAGACATATTGAAGCTCATATAGAAACCACTGGCCGTTGATCTATTGCTGGCACTTGAGATTGAAGTCATGATGAAGCGAGTTCTACCCTCTTTGTTCACCTCCCTTATATATCAGCATATGGTGCCAATGTCCTATCTAATGTGGTGACTAGAGGATTGGAATTGTATGTGCCAACCTCCTTGGAATTAAAGTAATAAACCTTGTTCTATTTTGATATTGTGGAAAACAAAATCCAATGCTTTATGCAAGATTGTAGTGTACCATAAAAACTATAATTCACTAATAGAATAAAAATGAAGTATTTAAAGGAAAAATGTAGCGTTGACCTTTACTCTTGATTGTGTGCACACATTATATACTCCTTTTCTTGGTGGGCCTGTGAACATAGGGTGACATATTCAAAGACATCATCTATGTTGGATTTGATGTTGATCTTGTTTACCAGCAATGGACCTAGGAAATCCACCGGGCTTATCGTTCTCTTTGATCTCTTTCAACACAACCTAAAGAAATCAAAAGATGTTAGGACCATTTCCAGAAGAGTATCTAGCACTAGCCGATGAATTATCTTATTCTCTTTCTAAATATTAACATCAACTTGGCAAATTAATAGGTTTACATTAGTTTTTTGTTGCTTGGTTTCTTATTAGTTATAATCTTACGCTATCTCGGTTTGGTTTGATCTATCAAGATTATACATAATGAGGAGAATTGAGTAATTTAGTCAATTATGTTTATCCACAATTTATATCAGCCGATGATCATTGCTTGGTTTATTTACTCAACCATTAAATATACATAGAATATACAGTCGATTGTTCAATTGTATATTTCAAAACCTTGCGGCAATTGGCCTGATCAGCTAGTTAATATAACCTACTTTGTCTATCTATCTTGTTAGTTGCAGGATTAAATTAACTAGCACGCCTCAAATCTCGAAGCTAAGGACTTCCACTAGAGCAAAGCAAATCTCTTAGGCCTCTGCATGTTGGGGCAGATTTTACATCAACACCCATAGAGTACGGAGCAATGATACTTTCAACTTTAAATAATTCATCTCTAAAATTTGCTCTATGCGGTTGTAGCGGTACGGATCCCACCGCCCGAGTTGGTCTGTTATTGCTTCTATGCGGTCGTAGCTCTTGTCATCGTCATGGACAACGCGAAAGGTGTATCCATTGATGTCATATCCTTGCCAGATATTAACATCCCATTCATGGCCTGTAAGCGGGGTAGTATGTGTAAGTGAGCCCGTCCGTTGGTTGGGCTGGGCTATGCGGTTCTAGAGAGCGGGCTGTTACATGGCCCTATGGTAACCCTTTGAGGGTTTCACTTGCCGTGTTGTAGAAGTTGGAAAAACATACATTGCTTGAACCATTTGTTGAAACTCGCTTTGTGCTTCTGTTGGATCCATCTCTCAGATTTGACGCTCTTCTATCGGATCAATGTCTTGTGTTCTCGCAAGTACAATACTACTTCTATAATATCCTAGAGGAAATGGGCTTTATCATACACCATACAATCTAGCTTTATAGCTTTACTTTTGATGGTATCCATCCCTTCCAACCTTCCTTCTTGCTAAGACCGAGGAATTCCAACATAATCAGTCTTTGACATGTAGTCCACAAGATTCAACTACCTACTCGTGCACCCTTCAATGATGCTTTGCTCAGTGTGGAACCAATTCCGTACTTTTAAAAATGATACATATGCCTTAGGAATGCATTACCACACTTTTGTCTACTTCACCAAATGGACAATGAAATGTTCCATCATGTAGAATGTAAACGGAAAAAAATGTAAATGGAAAAATATATCTTGAGATGGCCTAGGGTTTTTACAATATATGCATATATGCCATCTAATTATTTAGGATCAGTAATCTTCAAGCAAATTGCATTGAAGAGGGAGCACAATTCTATTATTATTCTCAAGGGACACCCCTATATATCTCCTCTTATATACAGAGAGATAGAGTTACAATAGATAGATACCTAACCGAATCCGACTAAGCATCTATCATATCTAAACCAACCATGTCCATCTGGTTATGAATACCTAGAAGAGAACTAAGGCTTGCCATATACTTAGTCAGATATATACTGCACGGTTACTACCTTTACATTTTCCTTTACACCTTGGAATCCCTTCCCTATATGAATACATACAGTCATGGGTATACTCCTTATCCGAGTATCCCACAATGAATAATACACTCAACTAGGATGGCATGCATTGAGAGAGCGAGGGTATATATAGACGATGGGTCACCCTTGGCGGGTCTCATATATGTGCCCGTCAAAGATGACTATGAGATCTGTGACGGGTGTGACAGATGCATCACCTGTGATGGGACCAAGTTTGTGCCCATCAAAGGTGTATTGTATCGATTGATTATATCAAAGATAACTCTATATCTATGATGGGTTTCTCCCCATATCCTCTGTAATGGATACAACCTAGAGTGATCCCAGATGAGGTCTGTGACAAGACACTTTGGTCCGAGATGTACCGTCATATGTGGGCCGTTCTGGTGTCGTGTTGATTTTATTGCATATGTAAGACTCTTTCACACGTAGTCTAAGGCTATTAATTAGGAACTAGTAGTTGATTACTGGACATAAATCAATCTAGCTCGCCCATGAAACTGTATGTACATGTAATGTCTCATCGATGTTTTAAGTTGTAAGGAGAGTTTATTATTGTCCCATATGATTTTACGTTTCCTCCTACATAATAAAAAATATAATTGGCGGTCCTTCTGCTGGCTCAATTTATAAAAAGTAACTTATCTATTTATTTAAAAAGAATCTTCAGCATCGTGTCTTGGTGGGAACCACATAGATATAGAAACATCTGTAGGAGCTGTACTATCTAGTACACTAGTTCTCTATACATGCATGTGTATGATATCAGATGCTTACATAATTCTTCTCTCATTAATGAAGCATATACTGCAATGTATACATTGTCATCGTAGGTACGTACTATGCGTATAGACAATCAATGATATAAATTAATACATTGTATTTATGCTCCAGGCTTGAGAACAGCATGCGAGCAGTACTTGATGATGCCAAAGCAGAATGAGAGAGGGAGAGAGATTCTTGCATTGCATGCAGAGGTAGCTAGCCATGCATGTCGACGATGCAGATCGATGACAGTACAGTGTTTGAATTATTCCATGGCAGTATCGATGGATCGTATGCATACGCATGTGGTTTCTCTGATTGCTGGAATGTGTCAGTGCATATATTGTGTGTGGGTGCCAATATAATGCAACTATGCTTGCAAGCTTGCTTCCTTCGCTTGTGATCTCTGTCTCTACATGCATATGCCTCTAAAACTACTTCATCTCTCTCTAGCTCACTAGCTAATCTCTCTCTCACCACTTTCTCCCTGCACACACTCTGATATATTATATATAGACAGAGCTAGCTAGCTTCCGAAACCTTAATTATATTGGACAAGCTAGCACTCCGGCAATTTTCGCGTGCATTATCATACAGATGATGGATGGTGTAACCATCTTTCCATCAAGCTAATCTTGATATGATATAATACAAGCAAGAGACCTTTATTTTTTTTTCTTTCAGTATGCTCGAGTGCCCCTACATATATATGGGGAGGGTGTACAAGACAAGAACAGACGAGCACTTTGGCTTCTCTACTGTCAGCTTGTGCCCTGATGACCTAAAAGAAGAAGCAACCTTTGCTTGCTTGGCCATCACATATTCCCATGGATGGTTGGTGGACAAGAGAAAACACCAACTTCAACTTAATTATATATGGTATGCAAGAACTATATATAGATTGATACATATATAGATCGATCACAGATCAACTTAGGTGTCACGAGACAAATATGCATCGAACATACTCCTACATACACTGACGAAATGTAACTATATGTTTTGTTTGGTTACTTCCCTGATTGAGCCAACTACTATGCATATTATGTTATATATATATATATATATATAACTAGATAGTATAGACTTAATAGTCATAAACACAAACGATTTGCTGTCAATTTCATGCTGTTTCTTAGAGTAAATCTAGAAAGCCTCGTTAGCCTGAAAAGATATATTACAGTTGTTTTCAAACTTCCAAATTCCCCTTACTGAATCACCATTTGCATCGATCAATAATCCACAAGGGAACGAAGACTTACAATAATGAATCAATAATAAACATCATTGTGTACATGAACAAAATATATATAATGATTATCAACAAAAGGAATTCACAAACAAGAACTGAATTAACCGTATATAAGTTGGTTTAAAAATGTAAGAATGAAATAATTTAAAATGACAAACATTGATATATCTACCTGATGAGATCAAACTAATTCTACATGATGGAAATTTAATGAGGAAGCATATAATTTTGATTTGACAAATTAAGATTACACAGGTCTGTTACAAGCTAGCCTTGCCGCACAAATTAATTGCAATATACTCCATATGAAAAAAACACGGTTCAAATGTTGAGCTGCTATACATATATATGCTGACACATGAAGAGCATATATGTGTGTAATTGAAGGAAGATATATAAGGCCTTTGGCCAAATTAGCTAGGACACAACGTACAATTATAATTCCGATTGAATCTTGCAAGAACAATCAGGAAATTAAGAACCAGATCAGACAAAGGGGAAGGGAAAGAGGAGAAATTGAAGCGAAGAGAGTTGAACTGGGGCAAGATAGATCGACCGAGCACATGTACACACTCAAACATGGTGATCAGATCGAATTATAACGGCACGAAACAACAAAACTTGAAGAGTGTATTGTGGAGTTTAATTTAGGCCGGGCTAGTCCCAAGCCTAAGCTCCAGATCTACTTCTTGTCGGCCTACTATGGCCAGACGATGATGAACAAGTAGCGCGGCTGATGCACTACTGGAGCTAGCTGGGGCTGGGCTGCTTGTGATTACCTTGTTTGCATCTTGATCTGGATGATCAGCTTCTCGCCGGCGCCCCTCTCCCTCGGCTGCCGTTGGAGTCAGCGCCTCGTCCACACGCCTTCGCTTCCTCTTCCTCTCCTCCAAAGAGTTCTCATCATCCTCTTTCTCCTTCACATAGTCACCTCCTAATCCTAATCCGAATGTTGTTGCAGCAGCAGCAGCAGCAGCAGGAGGAGGAGGCATGGTGGTGAACAACCTTGCCTTGTTCCTGCTCTCCTTGATGATGGTTGCTATGCAGGAATTCGGAGACGAAGCAGAAGAAGAGTTATAAGTTGTTGCTATGGCCGCCCGCAGCTGCTGCTGATCCTGATGATGAACTGAATCACCGGCTGTGGAATTAGGGCTGGAGAGTCGTAGCAAGGGAGAGTGATTTCCAACCGCCGGTAATTGATGATCAGCTGAAACAGGAGGCGGCGGCGCGCAGAGGCTGACGACTGGTTGTTGCAGCTGGACCTGCAGGTCGTCTTCGCGATCCGCGGGTTCCGGGGAGGACGCGCACTGCCGGAGCCGAGCGCGGTCGCGGCGGTGCACGTTCATGTGCCCACCGAGCGCCTGCGCCGACCGGAACTCTCGCCGGCAGAAGCTGCACGTGTAGGAGCGGGGCGGCCAGACGCAGCCACCGAGGTGCCCCGCTGCGTCCTGCGCGAACGCCTGCTCCTCCCACGACGGCTCGCCATGCGCCGGCGGCCAGGCGGATCTAACGGCGGCGCCGCTGGCAGTAGCGCCCCACATAGCCCAGTAGTGCTTGGCCATACGGTCCATGGCGGCGGCGTCCATGGCCCGGTGCTACTAGCTACTACTAGTAGTAGTACACGAGAAGAGATCGAGAAGTGCTTGCTCCTTGCTAGCTAGCTAATAGTGCATGATGCCAAGTTGGAGAAGGCTGTGTTTTTGTTGTCTTGCGTTTATGTTTCTCTTTCTCTGTCTCTGTGATGATCGATGTGAGATACTTGCATATATCCATCATGCATATCGTCTCCATCACTATATGATGCCATAATGCTATGTTACATATACTATCTCTTTACAAGTATGTATATACACAACGTAGTAATTAACAAAGAGAATTAACACTCTAATTAAGTAGCCTTAAAGTGCATTATTACGGTAATATTAGTATAATAATATCAAAAAAGAGCACCATTATGGTACTTGATAGAAAAATATTTGTTCTTACGGCCAAAAATGCACACACGTACCCTTTCTGATTCATTATGCCAGACTGATGAGAAAATTGTGTGATTTATTAATTATTACATATACCAGCAACGTACTACAGCAGCATATTGTTCAAAACAATTTTAAAGACAAATCAATTGGTTTAAAAGTAACTTTTTCTTGGTTGACATTTTCACATGGCAGCATATATTTCTTTTTCTTATATATATGCTTGTGTCCAAAATTTTTTAAGTTTGATATTGGACACAATTTCTTAACAGATAGATATTAATTAATTAACAAACTGAGGGAGTATTTGTTAATTAATTAATCAGGAGAACTGGAGATGAGGTCAAGTTTTGTTTTGTAGATCGATGTTGGTGGGCATGTGAATAAGCTGGTACAATATTGCTGCCGGTTATTTGAATTATATTGGCAAATTAATTAAACTGGCTCGCCGGAAGCCGGATATAAAGCTAGGCAGGAGGCGGTAAGACTGTGTCCTTGTGTCTCTTGCTTTGGCGCATGCACAGTACTGCTTACACATGCATTGTTTTCAGCACTAGTACATGCTTGCTAGCTTTTGAGTGTACATGCAACTGTTCGATCTCTTTTTTTTATTATTATTATTTCATGTACATGTACACATATATATATGTGTGTGATGTTGATGAGATAGTCACAGGGAGGAAGCAAACATTTGAGTTCACTGCAACTTATTGTCGGGCATACATACACAAGGAAACAAGAATAAAATGGGGTGGCAGTTTTGTATCATCCGGAGATGTTCTAGGCCGAAGGAATATTAATTTGGTGATTGCATTAATTTTTTTTTCTCTGGGAGACCATGCATGCATGTATGTATGTTTGGGGATCGATGTGTGTCGTTCTCGCTGTGCATGCAGAACGAACTGCTATATGTTTTTTCTTAATAGTGGGAACAAACGTTTTTCCCGTCCTCTTTTATCTTGGTAATTGTTTTCTATGCTAATGCAAATATACTCCGTACAATATTATTAGCAGTTTAGCTAGTTAATTAGTATTAATCAAATAACAAATATATTACGGCCTCTACATTCATATGTATAGAGTAAATACGGACACAACACACGCATATATATATATATATATATATATATATATATATATATATATATATATATATATAGGTTCATAGATGAATCTTGAAAAAACCAAAACATCCTGTAGCCTAAAACGAAGGGAGCATATATCAGTTTGTCAAAGTTAATTCCATCCATCTACACACTTTGATTGTAAATTGTAATTAGGCCATACCCACTAGAAAGTTTTGTTTTTATGTTTCTAAGAATGTCGAGTAAGAAACAAGATATTAAAACAACATATACAATGCATTATTTCAGTTGTTGTTTCATAAGCAGTATATGTAAGAGACAAGTTACATTGGAAACGGTCTAAACATAGTTTTATCTTGATGGAACATCTATCTCACTAACTCATTGTCATATCATCAAAATTACTGATATGACACTATATTTAATGAGAATGAGAATGAGAATGAAACTCTCACTGACAAGGACCTTATTTTCCTTAGATCAATAAACTAGAGTTTGATTGTCAATCTAGTGGAGTGCTTAATTAACTCGTCTAATTAATTAAGAAAACATTTCCAGCTGCTAGCTAGCTATTATAATGTGAACACTCGACTGATTCGGAGTAGACATATGATCGTCCGTATATTTGCAGTCTTTCTCAATTTGCCCAATTGGGCATGACTTGATTGTTCCTTTTCCTGAACAATAACTTTGAAGTAATTATCACTGTTTTACCCTCGACAACTAATGCGAACCTACGTGCTTTATTTTGATTTATATTTTATATAGCAGATTAGTAATCATAATCAATGAAAACATCCGGCCTCTACATATAGATGCACCAACAACCAAAACAAAGTAGGAAAATAAAAATAAACAGGCATGTAGTCTAGTGGTTACAGTGACCTGAGTAGCATCCAATGTGAGCATGAATTTCAGATAACGACTTAAGGAATTATTAATTGTTCATAATTTTATTTATATAATTCTATTGTTTGAAGAAATCAAATAATTTTGAATAATCATGAGCCAGTACATGCATATGTACTATAGTATAAATATAAAGGGGAGGGAAAGAAGAAGTCCTAGCTTAGTTTGGGCAAGATCCACATCCATAATTCTTATGCCTACTCATCTGCCATAGCCACCAGATCATCCTCGACTCATCCTTTTTGATGTCAACACATCCATCTCATCCACATCTATATATAGTCATGCCAATGCCTTCTCTATGCCATGCGCCTCCTCTATAAATGACTCTAAGCTTGGCATCAACCGTGCAAGAAATTAAGATGAAGCTCACTAGAGCCGGTGCATTTGAGGTGGATGTCGTCTAAGCTAATAGCTGACTTGCTGACAACATAGGGAGAAGAGATTGGTTTCGCTAGTGGTTGTGTCCCTGACTAGAATTTATGGGAATAGAAAAGAAAAAAAGAGCACGAAGACAACCAATTGACATATGAGCCCCACTTATTTTTTACTAATTGAAGTACCATGTAGGTACCACCTAGATAAAAATTGTTGGGTGTAGTCCCAAATCAAAAAATTGGTGATGGTATAGCCCAACTTACAAGATGGAGATAATACTCACCACATCAGATTAATCCCTTAGATTGTGTAGGCCCAAAACATAGTTTTGTAGCTCTGGACTGTGTGTGTAAACAAAATGATTTTGAAAGTTTATAGGGGTGATTTTTAGACTAGCTAGCGTGATATATAGTTGAATTGTATAAAATGGATGTTACGCCTAATATTTTTACGTATACCTAAATATTAGAAACATGCACCGTAAAAAATTAAGCACCATATGACGTCCTATGAGTGTGTTTGGATGAGTGGATATAGGTGAATGGGATATGAATGCTAGGTTTTTCACATATATTGGTTCACATGATTGACATGACATCCACCCTCTGAATATTTCTCAAATGTGTTAAGTTGGATGAATCGGACCAATATGGCCGCGTTTTGCACTTGGGTTTATTAGCCGATGCGGAAAACGTGGTAATAGATTAATACATTAATACATGATTAATTAATTATTAATTATTAAAAATTAAAAAATAGATTAATAGGATTTTTAAAGCAACTTTTCTATAAATTTTTTTTAAAAATACACCGTTTAGTAGTTTGGAAAGCGTGCACATGAAAAACAAGGGAATCTGGGTTATTAAGGGGTGCAAACGAACGCAGCCTATGTACGATGAGGATATCCACCCTTGCCAACAGCTATCATTAGAAACTAATTAGTGATAATTAGTGTGTTTTGTTATTAATTAGTGATTATTATTTTATGTTTACTGTTGATTAGGGATAATTAGTATGTTTTATTGTTAATTAGTATAATTATGGTAAGATTATTTGTAATTAATATATTTTGATATGAGTTATAATAATTTGTTATTTTCATTTTCATCCACGCAACCAAACGACCAATTAAATTAAATTCGGATCGATACATCCGATCTCATCCGTGAACGTACGTACTAAACACACACTAGAAGAACCCTAATCAGAAGTTATAGGAACAAACTAAAAGGTAGCTAATTAATCTCCACTAGTACTAGTAGCAAGGAGCTTCGCTGCAGACAGCATATTTTGCGTTCGCTTGCACTACTCAATCACCACTTTTGGCCTTCAAATTGTCACTTCATCGATCTGTTGGATCGATGCATACGTCACTGACTGAAACTCTCTATTGACCGATTCGGTATACGAGTCAATGCATCCAGATAGATTAGTCTCTCAAGTCATAATAAAGTTGATGCTTGTGTGATGCATATGTCCATCCTGTGACCTCTTCCTTCTCTTCTGTTCTCACTGTCATCTAGCTATAGATTAATAATCTACTAGTGTGTCCACTGATCTGATTTTGATCATTTATTTAATTGATGACAATAATACTCTTCAATTGTAATAAAAGTAAGCTAGGGAGGCGTACGTACTGTCTGATTGATACACTTAACTAATCAATCTCAGCTGGTTGCTGCAGTAGCTAGCTTTTTTTTTTTTGTGAGCGGGTACTACACGTACAATAATATTCCTTCATTCCTCATTGATTATATAATTTGGTTTAATAAATGTTACTCCGGGATGTGCATGCCCTTGGTTTAGACACCAACGTAACCCCCCCAAATTATTTGATGCACAACTCTGAGATCGAAGCTTTTAATTATTCATCCGCGTAGTATACTCTGAGATCGAAGCAGTGGGAAATAGAGTATAAGTTTCTGCGCTATCGGAGTCCGTATGAATTCACGGTCATCGAATAAATTTTGGACCGTCTGATTTTTATTAATGTCTTCTAAAAGAAAATGAAAAGAAAAAACAGATTGAGGATCGATCGATTGATCTAGCCAATAAAAAGAAACAGATCGATCCAGCCAAAAGAAAAACAAAACTTTATAATGCCGCAGGAGTTTCGTTCGTTTCGAATAAATAGTTTAGGAGAAACGCTAAAACCAGTGCTACTGCCAGGGTTAGAAACAGGTGCAAACACATTTTGTTTCCTTTAAACTGTACTGATAGAAGCCTCGGCCTCGTATGGTTTCCTTGCCTAAACAAAAGTTGTAGAAAATCTTCTATGGATCTCCAAAATGCTAAAATTTGTCTCTTTTCATTAAATGGTTTATGATTTATGTATAAAATAATTAATACATCAGTATTGGTAGTTAAATACAAGTTGATGGAATAAATATAATTCTTGTGCTTCATCATCAGAAAAACATTAAGTAGTCGAAGTATTGTTGGATAGACATGCATGTACAGAGGTTTTATACAATGTTTTGCTCTACAAGTGTGGAGAGATCAAACTTGAGAGGTCTTGAGACAAACTTATATGATTGATATGTAATGACTGAAACACTATGCTATCATTATTTTCTTATACATATATTTACTTACTTGGTCGTGTATAACTATTTAACCTGATTTCATATTATTATTCAGATTAACTTTATTCATGTTTCGAGTTGATAATTGAGTTCCTCATGTCATTTTCAAGTTTTATGATTTTGGTTCTTTTTTGGTTAACTCAATCAAGTATCATGCGTAACCATGGAGTGTTTCAGTTGATTTTTCATTCATGATCTTTGTAGTTAAGTAAGTGCTAGCCTCACTTACTCGACTTGCCGGTAATGCTAAAAAGATGTTCATGTCTATCCGGTAGGGGAACTACTATTTTATTGTATTTGGTGTTTATTCATGTCTGGTCGAGATATGAATTGTCGTTGAATTAAAGTTTTAGTTTTTTCGAAGAAGAGAATTGTTTCTTTTTGCTATCTGTTCCCAAATATATAACATATGTTTTATAGTTACACAATAGACTTACTGAGTATTTTATACCCACTCTTGTGTTTTATTTGGTTTTAGGTACCAAGTAACACACAACTCTAACTCTAGTTTAGTTTCAATATATTATGACAGCTTACGTAGCAATTAATTAGATAATCTCATATGTGTGACTCCGTGAAGATTGAGATTTAGTGAGTTTTTCTTGTGTATTTTATGTAGCATTTCAGGTCGATAAAACCGTGGGGTGTTACGGAATGAGAGCGTAATTTCATACTCCCTAAAAGAAAATTAACTTTTAAAAGAATTTGAACGTATAGCTATCTAAATTCATCAGTAGAAGTTTGATTTGTTTTAGAAGGAAGAGAGTACTAGCTAACAGCAGTAATTAAAAAGTACGAGTTGTAAGTATTGATATATATATAGCAAGTGCACTATCTTTTCGATCGATCAGCTAGCACCTTCGCTAGGTAGGTAGCAAGCAGCTGCTCTATCTGATGAGTCGAGAGGATATGCATGATTGTCTCGGGCATCTGTTGTATGGATGTCCCATTGTTTCTAATATATATGATGATTAGTACTGGAAAACTATTCCATCCGTCCATCGAGGGGCCGGGCCGGCCGGCTAGCTGCAAAGATTCTTATGCTCTTGGCTCCATATGTAATTTAATTTACTGATCGACTTTTTAATTAGTAAGCGTACACTTCTAGTATATATTTTATTTAGCAAGTGCATGCTTTTCTTATTTGCTCATTATATATAATCTTACACGACGACCCCATAGAAAGCCTTGGATTCTAATAGGACTATAATGAAACTTGTATTTAACCATGTCCTCTGCATGCATGTGAAATTAAGGACCATGCATGCCACAGAAAATTTCAAAGTTACCACAATACATAAAATTAATCCACATAAGCTATTCAACTGTGGTTATAGGAAGAAGTAGCTAGGGAAGGTCAGCGCGCCCTCGTAATTAATCCTTTATTTTCTGGGTGATCTGGTATTAACTTGGTAATTAATTGTTCCGACAGTTTTTAAATGGCCAGCCAGCAGATATGGTCTAGCTAGTCTTTTGCATGCATGCCTCATTTTCTGCCTATGAACGCATAGGGAAACAAACTGTCATAGTTTTTTTTTTTCCTGAAGCATCATAATTTATATATATGGCAAAAACTTGAGATCGGTGGAAATTTTGTGTGTTCCACCCATAAGGTACATATCAAGTCTGGTACTGATGATGGTGTGGAAAATATTGGATGAAAGAGAAATCTATGATTTGTTGTGTATTGCACTGACCCTCATGCATGGGTGTATTTATAGGGTACATAGGAGATAGAAACTTAGAGTACAAGTCGTATCTCTCTAGGATTTTATCTTTATCTCTAGAGTTTCTATTGAACTCTGTTATATATAACCGTATGCATCTATATCTCTAACATTCCCCCTCAATCGTAACAGGAGCAAAGCAAAGCAAACGATTACGACTGTAACACCCCTAAAATTGACTAAGTTTTAAAACCATTTTTTTTTCTTGTGAGTTTTAAAAAAATCACGCGTTGAGTTTTTCGTTTCGTTCAATTTTGAAAAAGTCGCTCGTTTTTCTTGTTCGTTTTCCTTTTATCGTTTTTGTATCCTTTTGAAAGTACAAATTTCCTCCCTCAAATTCTTCCGTTAATCGGTGATCTGTCCTATCGCCGAGTTTCGGCTCATCCTTTTCTTCCCCTCAGCACCGACCCGTTGTGTCAGATCGGCTAGAATCAATACATCTCTTTTATTTTTCTTCTTCTGACCTATACTGCCGCCCAAGCTGAGCCCAACCCAGTCCAGCCCAAAAAAATTCCACCGCCCCCAACTCGCAAATCGACTTTGCCGTCGTCGTTCTCATCGTGCCACGCAAGTACTCGGCTGAGACGTATCACCGTCCATTCATCCAAGTCTCAACCGAGGAGAGAATTCAAACGAAGCAATCATCGTTGTCATCCATATCCATTTACCTCGTAACCAAGGTATCGCAACCGACTCAAAGTCGAGTATATACGATCATCATCTTCCTATTTGCTGCGGATGCTGCTGCTTCCTCCGAACTCCCTCTCTGTCTCCCCTCTCTTGCTACTGCCATGCTCAGAGAAGAAGGCTGCAGCGATCTCCTTCTTTATTCCCTTAAACTTGCGTCGCCTTCCACGACCGGAGTCGCCGCAACTCGTTTAAATTTTGTCAGAGTTCGAGTTTTGGTCGCCGGCGTTCCACCGCAAAATTCGTTGCTCACACTGCTCCATTTCCAAAATTAGTGGTAAAAATGGAACCTAGACCTTCCATCCCTCCTTTTCCCTCACTTTCCCCGGCAAAATTGTCGCCGGAATTATGCCATCGCCACCGCCGGAACTGCTGCTCCATCTCTGCCCTGTTCGACGTCGTCGGCTTGCACGTTGACTCGCCACCTCGCGCCTTCCCGAGCCTAGCTGCTAGTCCTGCCCGCATTCTCACCCATCCCTGAACCTCCCCACCGCCGCGCCCTCGCCGTAGCTTCGCCGCCGCTGCGGCTGCCTCCGCCGCTAGATCTAGGCCGACGCCGCCAGCCTGGCAGGCTACCTTCCAGCCGTCGCCACCGAGGGTAGTGGGACCCCCTTGGCCTCCCGTCTCTAAATCTCGCCTCCCCGGCCGGAGCCGGCCATCCTCACCACCGGCGCCCATCCCTCCATGGTCGCTGCTCCTGTGCACGAGAGAGAGAAAAGAACGAAGCAGAGAAAAAGAAAAGAACGAAGAAGAAAAAGAAGAGAGAGAAAATAGGGATTTTCCTATCCGAAAATAATTCCAGAAACTCCCTTTCTCACTTTAAACCTATCTACCTATCCATTTGACCTCCGGTTCCAAATCTAAGACATATTCTAGACTTCTTGAATTATTCCGAGTCCAATGAAACCAAATTCATCACCATCCGAGCATCCGTTGGCGCGACCCTAATTTTGACTTCTAGGGCTTGTGACCAATAAAAATCCCAAAATTCATTCCATGCATTCCTTTCCCCTTTTTATGCACTTTCCAAAGTTCTGGTGTTTAATTGGAGTTAATCGTTTATCTATTTTATTTTATTTGTGTATCAATAGACTGTCGCCGCTGATCTAGAAGGAGCAAGATCGGAGTTCGTCGCTGACACCTACGACACCGCAGTTTTAGGGAGTGAAATCTGGAACGAGTACGCTGACCCTGAAGGCAAGTCAAGTATTCTTTGATCATGTTTGAACCTAATTTGGAGCTAGGTCATATTTTTGGTAGTCGTACTTACCTTGAAGTACATATATAGCTTGCATGTGTTAATTAATCTAATTATCGCCTTAGCTAGCAGTTACCCATTTATTATATTGCTTTACGTATTGCCATACCTTGATATTGTGCCTGTTATGCCTTGATAACCCTAGTTTTGACTAGATAATTATTGTTAAAGTAAAGTATTATATGGCTATCATTATTTTATGTGAAAGCATAGATGTTATATAGTTTATTTGAAAAGCTATAAGGACTTAACCACCTTATGCCAGTATATGTGATATAGTTTACACCTATCCACACGATCGAGATACTCGGCCATAGCATATGTTGCTCCAGTGAGTTGATGATCTGCAGCCTATCTGTGTATATGGCAATATCGGCCTTAGGTGTGTACTGGCCACTGAGTGTTGTGAGTATTATGATTGTTTGAGTGAGGGTACTGCGTGTACCCATAAGAGGTCAGGAGGAGCTGGTGTGCCTCTGATACGCTCAATAGTGGGTGGAAGTTATGGCGGGGTTGGAACACACCCCCTCCGCGTTCGGGACGGGGCCAATAGCCGCAACATATCCTTTAACACGCTAGGTGGAACTTAGATAAGCTTGGGGCGGTATTGTGTTGTGTTATTCATAGCCTGGCTAGCTATGGGTATCGTGTGGGTAAAGCTGGGTAGACGCTGCAGAGTCATTTGATATTCGAATATGCCGTGCTCCCGGTTAATGGAGATATGTCTATGGGTGAATCCAGTGTGTTGGCAAAAAGATAAATTTGGAGTTTTTGTTTAATATGGTAGATAAATGACATAAAATAATGCTTATACTTGATTATTATGCTGGGCTATTATCTGGGTTTATTTGTAAACAATTGTTAAGGTCAGAGAGTTGAACCAGTTTCCTCCCTTTGTTAACCATGCATTACTAGTTTACTATTTTCCCTGCTTGGCTTGTGGAGTACTTTTGTACTCAATCTTGCATGCTTTTGGCTCCAGTTGGTCAGGGTGAAGTTGCAGGTGAAGTCGAAGAGCTAGAGAACCCACAGGAGTGGGATGAAGATGAAGGCTTTGACTTTTAGGTCGACTCTATGCTCAGGCTGTTCCTGTGGCACATAGTTGCGTCTTTTGTTTATAGGTGTAAGGCTGTAGGCCCGTCGCGTGTGCTTTAGTTTTGCCTGGAGTTGTATTAAAACCTTGTCGGTTTGTATAATTAATCGAAGTACTATATCTGTATCATTCTGCGCGTAACTGAACTTCCTGGGCGGTTATGTGAAACGAGGGACGCTTGGATTCGGTCCAGGATCGAGCCCTCACAACGACTGGATTTAAAATCTTGTGTTTCACCATCTTTTCTTCTTTATTTCTCCATCATCAATTGCATCTCTGATTGATAGTCCTCCACCTTGGTGCCTGCGTCCCCTTCTTTATCGTATCGGTCCTCCACCATGGTGACTACGTCCCCTTCTATGTTGTCCCTTGTCTCTCTCCTCTATTCTCTCCCGCAGTCATAGCGGGAGTGTCATGGATGATAGCGAGGATACGGACGCTTTTAATTGGAGTTGTCGAGGATGATTTGTTGTAATGTTTGTCGAGTTAGTCGATCATGTGGTAGTCGTGGTCGTTGTAGACATGGTAGTTGATGTAGCCGCGTATAGCCGAAGGCGAAAAAAATTGAAGACGGAGCTGCGATCATAGATGAGGTATCATGCAGATGTCAGAGGATATCATTGGAAGCGTCTTTGCATATGTCAGAGGATGGCCTTGGGCATCTTGCAGATGTCAGAGAACGCTATTGATGTCAGGTCACCAATTTTTTATTGAACTCTGTACATCGTATAGAAGATCATCACCATAGTGATGACATGTTAATGCAGTCTTTGTCCGTCAAAGATGACGCGGTCGATGCCGTCGTCGATGAAGCGTCTTGTAGAGATTTATGTTAGAGGACGCGAGATGAATATCCATCGTTGTGGACGAAGCAGTATCTCGTTGTTCCCATGTTGATGTAGACCATCAACAGTGTTACTTCGATGCATGATGACGGCGGACGTGGAGACTCGGTGAAGACATCGGTTGCTTGATGTGGTGCTTGCTCGCTAGTTTATCAATGTCGTTGCTCCTCCGCTTCTTCTGTTTGGATTTGGGGTTTTGTAGTGAGAAGAAACTAATCTAAAAAATATAATCTAATCTATAGATGATTTTGGGTGACTAAAAAGAAATTGATCTACTAATTATTGGAAAAATAATCTAATCTATGAATAATATATGGGGGTTACATACCTAATTGAAAGAAAAATCTATGCATGCACTGTGATGTGCGATGTGAAAAGAAAATTGATGACGGATGGATGTCGCTCTCGCATGGATGGACGCCGGTCTCGCCGTCTTGCCATTGAACGCCTGGCCCGAATGATGGTTGCCTATAACATAATCGGACTCTAATTTCGTGTAAATATGGCTGCCCACCTTGTAAAGACTGATCAATATGATCAATACAATTTCAGCGTGTCGTCACCTTAATTAGCTTGTAGTTTTCGTCGCAGCGTGTTCTCCACTGGGCTGTATCGATTTAATTAAGTTCGATCCCCGAAGTTCTCGACATATAATAGTTGTATCCACGAGATCAAGACCTTCTTAGTTTAGTCCAATATTTTAATCAAACTTTGTACCACTGCTTGTTATCAGATTAGTTTCAATTCAAATTATCTTTATATCTTTGATCTCTCTAGTTGATTGATACATGACTTCATAGGTTAGATTTAGATTTTTTAAGTTCAGTCCAATATTTTTATCAAAGCCCATCTTGCCATCAATCTTTTTAGTTTGATCTAAGTTATATTTATTCCTTGAATTGTGCTGATCAATGACTTTGGTATTTTAATTCCATTTAGTAAATGTTATTTCTCATTCTTAACCTTATATTGTCTTGTTTCCGATCTAAATAATTATTTGGACCAAATAGTGATTATCATATTGTTTTATCTTACTCTCTATTTCATTGTAGTTTAATCCGATAAGTTATCTTGTTATTGCACATATCTTGGTCACAGGCTCGCTAGATTGATGGTTGAATATTGAACCGCTAAGGCTTTTCATTAATCTTAGTAAAGTATAACTATATATTGTCTCAATTTAGTCTGATCTATCGAGGTTATATTGAATTAAGTTAATTGATTGCTAAGGTAAATCTATATTTATTTGTAATAAACCCTAAACCCTAATTAATTTAGATTTACTAGCTTTCTGATTTACCTTTGTTAATCATAATCTTATAGTTTCTCGATTCAATCTAATCTATCAAGATTAGTCCTAATAAAGTAGATTGGTTATTTAATAGATTCAAGTTATTTATTAATTAGTTGTATCTGGCTAATTTCTTTACATTGATGATTACTATTGCTATACAATTGATCAATCTACTGTTGTGCTTTTAGATCAAATCGGCAGATCATCGCATCAACCATCGGCCCAAAGGACAATCGGCTAATTGAACTTAACTTTGTTTTCTTCTTGTCAATTGCAATGTCAAATTGACTAGCACGCCTCAACCCGAAAGTTTAGGACATGCACTGGATTTAAACAGACCTCCCAGACCTTCCTTATGTTGGTGTGAATTTTACGTCAACAAGATAGAGAGGGGTGAGTCGAAGGATAGGACAATGACAGTGGTGGAACAAAGCCTAGGGCAATTAGGGCTTAAGCCTCCAGCGTAGATCCAAAATTTCATTGAAATTATATGAAGTTACCATATAAATTTTAGAAATGATCAAGAGCACGTTAGCTCAGCACTTACTTCAATATTTCTGGTTTAGCCCCTGGACGGCGATGGAGCACAGCTGAATGGGCAACTCATCGAGGATTGCTACCTCCTCTCCTTTGCCGCCCCGGGCGTGTTAGGAATCTCTCCTCTTTAAGTTTCTAACAAACACGCATAAGAATACTACAAGTAGAAAGGAAGAACAGGGAGGTGCACACTAACTCAACGGCTAGTACATGCAAGCTAACCACCTGATCTAGCCATGCATACACGCACATCACAATGTGTTCGTGCACATAATACCACATGCATGCATGCTAACAAACACAAATAACAAGATTAGGGCGTCCCCGTCCAGCCACCCGAAACGCCCAGTCGTCCGGTGTGGACGCTTGATGTCTAGGGACGGTAATTTTACCCATCAGATCGGGTATACCGTAGGCAGTAGACCCGATAGGTATGGATATAGGGTTAATTTTTGCCCGTGAGTATGCCCGCCCATAATCCTAAATTCTAATAAGAGTAGTATCCAGGACACTTTGTTCGTGGGTAACCCTTACTCGACCCTAAACTAATGTGGAGGTTGATTTTGGTCTACATCTCACCTATTTTCCATTGACCTATTAAAATCTTGAACTTCGATAAAATTACGGTAGCTTGTTTATAATTTGCATTGCTCTTTTAAACCATTGGTGATAATTTTATAATTTATTGATTTTGTTGTTCTTTATTTAATTACATTTCTATTGAGATATTAATCATATGAAACTCATTGGGTACCCACCAGGTATACACATACCTAACGGGCATGGGCATAGGTATGGATTTCTACCCGCCAATCCTATCGGGTATTAATCCGATGGGCAAAAGCAGGTATCGGGTTGGGCAGGGGCTTGCTCTAACCATACCCGACTTGACCCGACACATTATCATCCCTATTGATGCCACATGCATAAGTGTCGAGTTGTAACGGTATATCTTTCGTCCGTGTACGTGCGTTATCTTTCATCGTTCGTGTACGCTATGTGAAATGGGTCGATATGACTTGCTCAGACCAGTCGATTGATATATGGGTATTGTAGCAAGACAATTTGTGATGTTATTGATATAAATACAAAATTAGTATGCAGACTAGCAATTATTACTGGCTATGGCCAACTAAGCAGACGATCAATCTGATAAGCGATGGTTGATTACTTCGGCTACAATTCTAATAAGAAAATGAGCAATATAAATTACTTAATATAAACTATTTGATAAATACAATCTAATAGATCAAACCTGACCGAGCAGTACTAGATTAAAGATATTAAATAGTAAATATCAAGTCATCGAACAGATCAATTCAACATACAAGAGTAGCCTAAAACAACCTAATATAATCACTAGCAATAGTATATGTTTTGGTGAGAATATTAGACTTAACCAAGAAAGTATCAATCTAGCCGATACAATTACTAGGTTCCTAACAAGAACGATTGTAGATACATAAGTAACTTAAACTGAAACTAATACGATAGCTAGGAATTATACAAACTAGATCAAAATATTAGACATAATCGAGAAAGTTCTAATCTAGCCGATATGGCTATATAGGTGAAAAGAACTCACCCAAGTAGCACAGCTGAGAGCTCGCTCCGTCGAACCTAATTGATGTAGCGCAGCTGAGAGCTCACTCCGTCAAAATCTACTGCTAGGGTGGCGAGGTGTCAAAATATTGTATTGATATGTAGAGATATTACAAAGGTCCTTGAGTGTATATATTTCTACTCTCAGGTTCTTGCAAGTTCATATTGAACATGAGATAAGACTTTCCTAACAAGAAAAGGAGAATAATCAATTCTGCCTAATTACAAAAGATATTTTAAGAAACTATAAAACTATCTTGTAGCGGTCTTCACGATTTTGTATTGAACTCACCCTCGTCATACATCAAGTGACTTATTTTCTTAAACGAATCCACTTAATTTTGGTGTGAACAACATCACCATCACTGTTTATTTTTTTTAAAGAGAAGGTGAGGGGGGGGGGGGGGGGTAAGTACAATCACATCAATGTGATCTTGCTTGTAGACTTAATTCGTGAAGATAAAGGTCAGCCTATGCTGATCCATATTTAATTGGTACACACTCCGTCTTATAATATATGCGATTGTTTGAAAAAAAAAGTTGAAATAAGTAATAGTTGTTTTGATTGAGGCCTTGAGATAGAGAGGTAGATAACAAAAATTAAATAAGAGTTTATTATAATTGGTTATGACAAGAAGATAGATTGAGATGTCCTTATATATTCAGGATAAATTTTAAACTCTACTTATATTATTATAATTTTAGAGGGGCAGCAGTAGCTAATGCAAAATTTACAGCCTTATATTTTCGCATTTGGTTATGTTTATAAGCCAAAAATTAATTTTTTAACCTTAAACATGAGTTAGAGTTTTTACATTGTAGTTTATTCATTTATATCACTATGAGCCCGTATATAAAACTTTTATCCATAAATTATTTTTTGTTTGCAGATATATAGTTTGGTTTTTTTTCTCGATAAAAGTGAAAAGATGACCCTGTTAGTCAGTGGCATAGCCAGGAATTTGTCCTTAGGTAGTTCTGCCACACAAGTCAGTATCACATATAAAACAGAGGACTCCAGAGGTTAGGCAGTGACCGATGGGTGGCCCGTATCCTTAGACAGCCCCGAAGCTAAAGCAAAACAAAGGGTGTCTGACTTACTTTTCCTATAGTTGCATATATAGTTCTAACTAAAATGTACTAAATAAATAGGTATCCGTCGACTATAAATATTACTTTTTCAAGTGATGACAATATAAAAAGTGCATAATTTTCAACATGCACGAAGACCGAAGAAATTCACAGGATGCAACAATTCTGTTTGTTTAATTAATATGTAGAATTGTAATTTGCTGGCTGTTGGAATAAATGTACATGTGTATTTGCTAAGAAATGAACAAAGAAAAGGAACACTATAAACATTTACAGGAAAATGAGTCATGATCACCTAATAAATTCAGAAAATATGGTTTGTCTAAACTCTTGGTTTTTTATTCAAACATGGCTTAGCGATTAGTGAAATACTGCAATTTATAATGATTAATCGAAATCCGGGGTGGTCACGGGCCCACCCGGACCGCCCCTGGCTACTCCCCTGCTGTTAGTAACTATATTAGGCCTCCAAACTATTATGGGAATTAAATGTGCAAGGTTGACCAATTATATATGTATTTGTTTTCCTTTCATTTTATTTATTTATGTTCCCAATTACACAAACATCAATCGTGTACGTAGACGCTGACAATTTATTTAGTTGGCACCGGCGTGTGGGAAGTCTTGCATGCTACTAGCTTGTTGTTTAATTTAGCTTGCTTCTCAGTTTAACGGCGCCTATGTACGTACGTAATCTGTGTGGCAGCTAGCGATCGATGCCTTTGGCTGGAGTCTGGAGTAATTTAAGGGCATGCATGGCTTGTTTGTCTTAATTGGTTAATCTGTGTGGATCGATGTGGCAGCATGCAGCTGTGATTTTTTTATATATATTTACTGTGAGCGGCACTTAAGGTTTGTCAACTGGAGTAATTAATATGCAATCCCTGTTATTGTTAGTCCCAGGCCAGCTAGCTGCTAGCCGCAGATCGATCAACCTTACTAATTAACCCTCGATATACTCGTAGATGATGATCATATCAGTACAGCCCGTTATCTGCTTCCTGGACCATGCAGCTTAGCTAGTACGTACGTAGGAGTAGTGCACTGATCATCACCACCACCATCGTCATCGAGTACCAGCCCACCAAGCATGCACACCATCATCATCGAGTAGGTTATAGAGTTTAAATTATATTTTAATATTAGATAATATAAATAAATTATTTAATTAAAATTATCTTTGCAACGTGCAAATTTGATATTGTAATGATTCTAAAATTAGTGTATCAATTTGTTGCTCCAATATTTATAAAATTCGTGTATAAACTTGGCCTTGCAAGTATGTAATTACTGTTCAGACATGTAAGCTTGTAATTACAATGTGTGTCAACCTATAATATATTAATTATGTGAAGCTGCAATAGTTAATATTATGTGGTGATTTGCTGCTATTTTATTAGGGTGTATTTAAATAATAAGATTAAAAAATGTTTGATAGACAAATAATTTTGAGTGGTTGTTTATATGATTGCATTTAAAAGAATTTATCATATCTTATTTACATTGCTAAATTGAGCTGTAGCGTTAGCACGGGTTTAGTACTAGATTACCCTAGTGCACCAACTAATCCTTCATTCAACTTCTTGAAATTGGTGGCTAAAATCATTTTCATTAGATCGAATGGCTAAAACGAACTCTACATCTTCTTAGTTAGACTTTATATATATTAGAGACGTTCTAGGTTAAAAATTACCTTACCAATTATAGAGTTTTCATATGTTAAAATTATCTTTACAAATAGAAACAAGCTAAACGCTTTATATATATTATATATTAGAGACTTTAAATAAAGATAGATATATAGTCTTTTTAATCATTAAGTTTCTATAAGTGTCCACATATTTTTAGAATAAAATTCAATCACAACATCAGCACAGCACGTATGGTACCACAAGTCGGCACAAGAGACTGTTAGAACACCGATGACGATACCAATACAATGAAATTCATGTTCAACATCATATTGTGGTTGCACTAATAATAAGCAAATTTTCATTCAGTATAAGAAGATGAGAAGTTTTATTAGATTCAAATCATGTTTGTATAAAGGAAATTTATAATGTTTTATTATAAGAAGATGAGAAGTTTTATAGAGTTTAAATTTGATGTTAATATTAGATAATATAAATTAGTATGAACTTGATTTTTCAATGGTTCTGAAATTAGTGTATCAATTTGCTTTGCAAGTTCTGAAATTACCGTCCAAGCTTGAAACTTGTAATTGCAATGTGTGCTAACCTATAATTAATTATGCAAAGCTATAATAGTCACTGTTAACTGGTGTTTCGGTACTATTTTGTTAGAGTCCATTTATATTATAATTAGATTAAGAAATGCTTGATAGGAAAACAACTTCAAATGTTTGATTTATATGATTGCATTTAAAAGAGTTTATAATATATTGTTCACAGTACTAAATTGAGCCATAGGGTTAGCACAGGTATAACATTGCCATCTAGTAAACATAAACCAAGTGATAGGTGGATAACTACTTTTACGGACAAGCTAAAGGCACGTTTTAGGTGGGCCAGGTCCAGCCAGGGCCCATACAGAAGTTCTACGTTTCTAATCCAATCCAGACCATATCCACATGTGGATACAAACATCCGCAGCAAAAACTTAAACCTTTTATTTTGCTTCAAATTAATCGCACGACACACTCCAAATCTGCAGTCCAAAATTACAATGGAGAATTACAGCATGAAGAAACTAACAGGAGCACCACTTTGATGGCGGAATGTACAAACACATGTGCACTAATCAAGGTAGAAGACACCTGCCTGTGGTTTTGCTTCATCAACAGAACAATGTCTCATCAGTACTATTACAACACATGAAAGCTCATTGGGAATAAGGCGCCAGCAAGGGATAAGAGTTAGCTCACGATTTACAGATGCTTCCAGACTTTCTCCTCTATGGCCTTTGCCTTGCGGTAATCTTTATCAGTCCCAAACAGCCTTTTAACAAGACAAACGAAGAACAGCTCAGGCAAGGAACAATACAATGCTTCAAGCAAAATTCAGTAAAAACCAAAAAGACAATGGGTCTAGACTCAGACAGGTTCTCACCAGTCCATATAGATGAAAGTCGACGAGTAATTCCCAGACTTGGTGTAGAGAACACGGTGATGATAGTCATGGAATTCAGCGCTGTTGATAACAAGTGTTCAAGGCCATCCCTTTAGTGACAAGTACTGAATGAACAATGTTCAGGGACACAAGTATTTTGCTTACTTACCCGCCATATAATGGCAAGAAATTAGATGGGCTCCATGGGAAGTGGTACCCACTGTGAGCCTCCACCGTCTCCAACACCCTCAGGACCATCCACACCCACAGGGTGAAGAGGTGAGGGCCGGTAAGGGCAGGGCCGGCCACGGTGGCGAAGCCCAAGAACAGAATTTCCGCAGGGTGGGCATATTCAGATGTTAGGCCAAAGGGCGTAGCATATCTGCTCAGAAATACATGGCAATGTTCAAAGATGTTCATATAATAGTAGCTAGGATGAACAGGAATGGTACTGACTCATGGTGGACACTGTGAACATGCTGGTATAGCCATTTGGTATGTAGTGCTCTGTGCCCCCAGTAGAATATAAAATCCTCAAGCACAAAAAAGAAAAGAACTTGAGAGACGACAACTGTCCTGCAAGCAAGAGGGAGAGGGATCGATATATAGGAAGAATGTTAGCTTTGCTTGCCGGAACTCCAGCTACTAGCATTTATTTCCATGAAAGAGAAACTGGAATACCAGTGGGGCAGCGGAAGGGTGCTCCTGAGGCCCATGAATTTGAAGGTGCGATATGACAAAATCATGAGGGGGAGATTGACGCAGACATGGTAGAGAACGAGACGCACTACACATCTGTTCTGGTAATCAGGTGTATTGCTCTTCTTCTGCAAAGTACAAGCAGCACAAGAGTATTAGGGGAATCAGATTATGTCGTAGGAAAAAATACAGCACGGGGGAATTTAAGTTTTTGCTACTGCTACAGTAGAGATGTTTAACACAACACTATAAGAGTGGCAATGTCTCGGCATTTTTAACCCTTGTTCCCTATGGTAAATGCCTACAAAGGGGAAGACAAGATTGGAAAAATACGATAGAGACGGACTAAGGGCTCGTTCAGTTTGGAGGAAACTTTATCCATATAAATAGGGAAAGTAGAGGAATAGGAATGCATACACACCCCGATCTAAAGGAATTTGTCCAAAGGGTTAAAATTTCTACCCATAGGAACAGGAAAATATGATTTTTCTATTTTTGTTTTCCTTGTACAACTTGTAGCATTTGATTTTCCTATACTTGGTTCCTACGAACCAAATGACATTAGTAGGAAGTATTCCTTAAGAACAGAATCATTTTTTTTCCCTCAAGAACAGTAGGTGTAAGCATTTGGAATTAAGCCTCACTTCCGGTAGGAATCAAATAACTTTGTTATACCTAAGAGTATTTGGAAAAGGAATATCTGGAATTAAGTCATATGTTGCAGATACTCGGTGCATTAAATAGAGTAAATATAATCCGCTTGCAAACATATATATATATATATAGAGAGAGAGAGAGAATAAAAAGGTACGGTTTGAGTAAGGAAATGGAGGCGAAGTTCCAATAGCACAACACAAGTCAGACTTGCGGCTACTAATTAAGAACAAAATGCAAAGTCTCAAGCAGAAGAGTCTGTCCCTTTATTTATCCACATCCACATCCAGAAGAGCCGGACACGACGGAGAAGAGAAAATGGAATTATTGATATCGTATCGAAGGAGATCAAAAAAGAATGGGAGGAGTATGTCCGATAAATGGATGGATCGACCTGGATCTTGTAGTTGGAGAAGAGGCCGAGGCGCTCGAGGAGGAGGGAGGGGAAGCCGGAGACGAAGAAGACGGTCTCGTGGAGAAGGAAGGTGCCGATGGAGGCCAGCTGGAACTCGCTGAAATGCGTGATGAGGAACTCCCATGCGGACTCCAGGGACGACGCCATGGCGGGCGCCGGCGACGACGAGATCCCAATCGCAATCGCAATCGCAATCTCACTCTGTCTCTCTCAGGCGAGGCTAGCATCCCCAGCCCATGCCCCGCCCGCCTTTTATTATCTCCTAATACCACCACCACCACCACTAGTGGCTCTCCCTCTCTAATTAATCTTCATCATCCATTACCTGCTATTCAAATGGACGGCTGGATGCCTGCCACTCCACACCAATCTCAACCAAACTCCTCCTCCTCCTTATTCTTTTTCATTGATGATGAAATAATTAATCAATTATAGTACTGTTTTATTCTCGCTCAAGTTTTCTCTTCCTTTTATTTATATTACTACAAAATCACATTCATACCTAAACAATCTTAACACTCAGCTATATAAATGCACATGATATGCACCTCATCCTATTAGCATCCCGAAGACTCTAGCTGTGTTGGCCTAGTAAACTGTGCACGAAACGTAGTAGTACATTAGCATATAATTAACTAATTATTAACTATAATTTTTTTAAAAAATATTGATATGATTTTTTAAACAACTTTCTTGTAGAATTTATTTTAAAAATATAAAATTTAACAGTTTCGGAAACGTGTGCGTGAAAAAACAAGGCAATCTCGGTTAGTAAACTCATTTAGAAACATGACTCTATCGGCCATATTACAATTTTCTTATAGTCACCGCATATGATTTGTTCTCGAAAATCATTTAGGTATTCAGCAACAAAGAACACACCCTAAGCACCAGTAGTGTATATTTTTATTCGTATTGTACTGCTTATGTTTTTAACTTTTGGTGACTTTTGAATCTGTATTTGGCTATCGTGTCATATTTAAAAAATTTAGGCAGTTGTCATTAGCTATTTAATGATTTGTTTTATATTAAATAAACTAAATAATTTGTAAATAAAACTTGTATATTTGTGTCCTTAGTTATTAAAAAACAAAAGCTATGTAATAAACTATGATAAAAAAATAACTCTAAATTTAAGGTTAAAAGTTTAAATTTTGGTTTATAACTCTTAAAAATGAGCGATAACAAATTTGTCACTTGTTATCTATGACATATGGATTTAGGGTACTTATATGTCTATAACATATGGTTCAATGATAAATCTGTTAGGATCAAATTTAGTGGCAAAAAAATTAATTATTGCGAAAATGGGAGGGTGGTGGTGTCGCGTGAGGGAAGAAAACAAAAATGAAAACAAAAGAGAGAAGGGTGAAGGTGGGTGGGTCCCAGTGGCAGGTAGGTTCCGTCTCGTGGTCTGCTTGCTTGGATCGTGGCGTCGTCGTCTTCCATCTCTGGCCGGCCCCTCCTGCAGCTGCCACTCCATTACTGCCATTACCATGCTTGCTTGCTTGCTGCCAACTTGGTGTCAGTATACGAGACATGCATATATATATTACTAGTAGGAGAGCATTATTAAAGGAAGGAGGAAAATTACAAGCCAAAGCTACCAGCTGGTTAGTGTGCCATCCTGTGGGCGATCCATCTCGACAACAAATTAATCCATACATACATCACCTCACATATATATATATATAGAGTATGTATATATATGCTAACTAGTTATATACCAGTATCTATGTAGTTGTAGTAGTAGTAGTAGTAAGTTTTGATTATTATTAAGATCAAGCTGGCTACCAAGCAAGAAGCATGCAGATAGATAACAAGCATATATTTATATTTATTGGCCAAAACAGGTTACTGTCATCGACGATATAGATTGAATAGATCAGTACAATACAAAACGTACATATATGATATATAGTACTATAGTGGTGTACTAGTATTCATATACGGCATGTTGCAGGCTTGAAACCAATATCCGTCATCGATCCATGGTTCGATCGACCTGCTACGCCCGCCCACAGTGTTTGTGCTAGCTTAGCTGCACAAGATTAATTAGATTTATCGATCGATCACTGTATGCGTCGGATGCTAGTTTAGTTAATCTGTTACTTCTCTCCGATGTAATTAAACTGCTCTGCCTTAATTTTGTAATCTTCTGCCGGATGCATCATATGATCTTCCACATATATACGTATCCACGCATGTGCAGCTCGATCGATCATATATATATATATATATATATACCCTGCGTGCTCTATCATTGGCCTCAATTCAATAAATTGTTCAGATTCCCATCTACCACACTGATGATCACGAGAGGATCGATCGGAGACTGAGGGTGATTGCCAAAGCAAACGAAAAATAATTTATAATAAACTTTTAAATATATATTTCTCAACGATCTAAAAGCCTAGACTAAAAAATAAAATTCAATACCAAAACCTTAAAATCAACATTAAATTTAAGGTTAAAAATATAAATTTTAGTTTAGGAAGAAGTGAAGCGAAGGAGAGAGCATGGCAGCATGCCGCATGAGCTTTAAATCTTTCCTGATGTATGAGCCTCTCTCCCGATGTTTCCCACTAAGATTAAGCCATTCTAAATCAAGAGGGTTTTCATCTTATAAATAACATATCATATAACTAAAAACAATGATTGGATATAAAACTTATAATGAGAGAGAAGTTGGGTTTTATGTGCATATATAAAACCTAGTGTACACATTTATCTAGACTATGAAATTGGATCAAAACAATCACTAAGAGAAATGCGTCTCATCTCAACACATTTAATCAACTTATGTTGGCCCCTTGAGTATAACTTTTATGTGATATGTTGGTCTATGAAACTGTGAAGTAAAATACGTTGAGTGAACATGTTTCATTTATCCACTTAAATATGCTTTGTTGATATAATATTATTAGAAACTACATAATAATACATTACATTAAGAATAACCTTAATGACATGTTCTATTGTTGTTGACACTCCCCAATTCATTTTGTTTAGATAATGGATTTTTCATTAATTCGGCCACTATTTCCATGAAAGATATACACAGCCAAAAGATAATTAAGTTCTTAGACTTTAAATCTCAACACCATGGAACCAAAAGAAATACAAAAGGAAGATAAAGAAGACTAAGCTTCAATCTTCTTCTAATCGTAAGATCTAAATTTGATTGGCGTTGCTTCAACATCCTTCCAACTTTTCAACGCCATCTTTCTTCCAAGTCGAGATCTCCAAGGCTGCTCAAGAGAGAGAGGGGAGAGGTGACAACTCTAGTCCGCAACACCTATCCCCACACAATCTCCGCCATTGCATATCTCAAATACAAAGAAGAAACTAAAACAAATAAGGGTTAATTTGATCCGTGTCATCGCAAATATACGTATTTAGATAAATACTATTACAATTCATCTATTCGTAGCTATAACACTCAAATTTTACAAAATTAGAACCATGTCATAGCCGTCACGTTTTCCATCTTTTCCCATCTGCACGTGGGACCCACCCGTCAGATTCATCTTCTTCCCTCCAATCTTCACTTTTCCACCCCCCCTCTCTCTCCACTGGCCTCCATCTCCCCTCCTCCAACACGCTCCGCGGCGGCGCACATCATGCCCTCCACCAGCTGCAGCATGTAAAGGTTGGCCCCACCGGCATCACCGCACAAGGAAAAAATAATCGCATGCGCGCAACCTAGCCCCTATCAGAAATAGTCAAACAGAAAAAAAAACAGTCGCACACATGTAGCCTAGCCCACTATCTGCATCTCGTGTTCACACGCGTTTTCGCAGTCCCTCTGACTCCACCGTCATCGCTTCCTCGTCGACGCGTGCACGCCTCTGCCACCGTCCAATCCGTGCCACAATCGTTGCTTCCTCCGCCGTTGCCGCCTCCTCCTCCTCATCAACGCACGCACGTCTTAGCTAGATAAGCCCTTGTCTCCACCGCCAGCGTACTTGCCGGCTGAGCAGCCCCATACTTCAAACTGACCATTCCAGCCTAATTTTATTATCCTTTCTTAGAAAAGAAGGTATAAGGTTTGCTGAATTAATATTTGAGTACAAGAATTTTTTTTCATGAGTTGGGAATCTAGATGCCCCTATAACCATGTTCTCTATTTCTCCCTGTTTGACACTTATGTTACGGTGGTTTCTATGTACATCACTGTGACTCGGTACAATTTTGATTTTTCTCTACAATGCTCAACTTGCTTAGCTTTAAAACAAGGCAACTCTTGAATGATTATTGATAGTGGAGACAACCTACAACATGGTTATTAAGGAGAGAACAATTATATTTGTTTTGTCAAGATATCTATATCTTTATCTAAAACCGTTTGTTTGGTGATTTTATTTTCGTTCATCATCAAAATGATGTTCTCTTGGATTTACAAATGCATACATCTTTTTGCTGATGTTGATGAGCTTGGAGTTATAATATCTTATATTCTTGTATATGTATGAGTTCACTAATAAATAAGGAAGGAAATTTTATACTCATTTTATAAAATTGGCTTATATGAGAACCGACACCTTCGGTAAGCTCATTCCGTTCAAATAAGCTTGTTAAAGGCGTTTGTTCTTAGGATTGAATGGCTAGGGTGAAGTGTCGATTATGGTAAGATTCACTGTTATAATATTCTTTTTAAGTAACATAGAAATAACGTAAAGTGTCCATATATATTATGGAATGAGAATATCATGCCTTTTTGAAGTGAGTGTTGAAGAGATGGATGTCGAAGAAAGAAAGAAAGAAAGGAAGGAAGGAAAGAAAAGGAAAGGAAAATAGAGAGAGGGGTCGGAGGGAGGCGTAGAACAACTTTACCAACTAGAGAGAGAAGAAGAGAACCCGAACCCTCCTCCCTCCGCCGTCGTCATCATCGACCAATCCACACGGCCGCCGCCGCCGCCGCCTCCTCCTCCTCCCTGGAGGCCACGGCTGCCGCCTCCAATCCACACAGAAGCCTCCCGCTGCTGATTCCATTTCCATCCATCCGCCCCCCCAAATCAGATAGATAGATAGCCTAGGGTTGGGCAGCGGATGCCATGACGGTGCCGCCGCCGACGCCGCCCCCCTCGTGGTCTCGCTCCGTCACGGAGACCGTGCGGGGATCTCACCAGTACACCGTCAAGGGCTTCTCCATGGCCAAGGGCATGGGCCCCGGCCGCTACGTCACCAGCGACACCTTCGCCGTCGGCGGCTACCACTGGGCCGTCTACCTCTACCCCGACGGTAAGAACCCCGAGGACAACGCCAACTACGTCTCCGTCTTCGTCGCCCTCGCCTCCGACGGGGCCGACGTCCGCGCCCTCTTCGAGCTCACCCTCCTCGACCAGTCCGGCCGCGGACGCCACAAGGTCCATTCCCATTTCGACCGATCCCTGCAGGCCGGACCCTACACCCTCAAGTACCGAGGCTCCATGTGGTATATAATCTTCTTGCCTTGCCTACTCCTACTCCTACTCCTACTAATTTCTCGATTCATCATCTCCTTTGTCATCAAACCACGACTATACATCCTTTCCTTTTTCTTTCTTTCTATCTAGGGGTTACAAGCGCTTCTACAGAAGATCACTCCTAGAATCTTCCGACTTTCTCAAGGACGATTGCCTTGTAATGAACTGCACAGTAGGCGTCGTCAAGAACCGTCTCGAAACCCCAAAGAACATTCAGATCCACATTCCGCCTTCTGACATGGGCCGTTGCTTCAAGAACCTTCTCAACCTCGGCATTGGATGTGACATAACTTTCGAGGTTGGTGATGACACAGTCCAGGCACACAAGTGGATTCTTGCTGCTCGCTCCCCGGTATTCAAAGCCCAATTCTTTGGTCCTATTGGGAATCCTGACCTACACTCGGTCACTGTGGAGGATGTTGAACCTGTTGTTTTCAAGGTAACTAGCGCCTACGTCTGCTCAATCAACCAACTTCCTATCCCTTAAGCGCAACCAATTTTCTAGCATTCTGCATTGGTTGTCTTGCATTTCTAATTAGTTATTTAACCGTTGGCATGTCGTATGTATATAGAAAAAATGGATTTCTTTAGATCGATCGATCTTAACTTGAATGATTGATCATTATGAAGTATTTCTATTAAATCGCATAAAACCTGAATTTAGGTTTTATATAAATTTACAAGAAATCCGGCCACTACCAATCCTCAAACATTTCTGGAAACACACCGGATCAATATCGCAATGCTCGTCAGTCATTTTATCCCCTCTTTTTTAGTCCTAATGCAACATCCTCTTCGATAGTATTTCCTTTTCTTTACTGTTTTACGAAACATGTTTTTGCTCCTCATGTTTTACACTTCCTATGGAACATGCTATGTGCAATCGTAAATCTTTGATGTATTGCCAGCCTAATATCTACTTGTTTCCATGTTTAGTCTTACTCTTACCCCATACAGAAAATAATAGGTCAGTTGTAGCGCTAGAACCCAATCTTGATCTGTTTTTGAACTTTATATATTACAAATTTTGCCAGCTTGTCTATGCAAGTGTTTTCTTATAAGAAAAAAAAAGAGAAAAGTATGCAATCCTTACTTTGTCATTCGATCAAAAATATCCCCTTATGGCAAATGTGCAATTTTCCCCGCAATGCAGGCGATGGTGAATTTCATATACTCCGATGAACTTCCTAGTATTCATGAACTAGCTGGATCTGTCTCAACATGGACATCGACAGTAGTAGTACAGCATTTGTTGGCAGCAGCTGATAGATATGGATTAGATCGGCTACGTCTCCTATGCGAGGAAAAGTTATGTGATGAACTCACAGCTGAAACAGTTGCAACAACCTTAGCCCTAGCTGAACAACATCATTGTACTCAGCTGAAATCTGCTTGCCTAAAGTTCACTGCCGTTCGGGAAAATCTGGGAGGTATGTATTTTGTTCACTGGAATAATTTTAGGCCTTTGTTGATAAAACATAGTGCTGTGTGTACCCTGTTTTCCAATTTCTGCAACAAAACAACTTTATGGCTGCACAAATTTCGAAAGAATACTTTATGGAATCCAGTACTTCTCTGCTGTGCTATTGTATCCGGTGGTCTCCCTACCAACCAAAGGGTGTAGAATAAGAACTCCTTTGTTCATCAGTGATGTCCAATTCCTAGTTTAGATCCAGAGTGTAACAGTGCTGGAACAGTCAAAATAGTCAACTAAACTTGTCTTATGCAAATGCAGGCAGCAAGATAGTGGCATGTATTTTGGAAGGATAATTGTTCTATATTGATAAGCTTGTAGCAAATAACAATTCAATATCAATAATATGATGCTTAATGCAGTAATACTACCTTTTGATTTCACTTTTTTGAATGTTGATATGGACATAGGGTTGATTGCCTTTTCCGGGTGTTTGTTTCTATTTTGTTTCTAATTGTGGTACTGTATTCGTTACTTACGTCTTCTGAATAATCATAATATAAAGCTATGGACAACTTATACAGCCCACTTATTGTAATTGGTCTAAATTTCAAATTATAATCCCTTTGAATATAAGTTCACTAGAAGTGACACAAGTTACCATATAAACTTAAGAAGAATGTCAACCTTAAGTAGTTGAATTTTGATAGCTGTATTGGATTTGCAAACAGCCGTTATTTTTATGGACTACTAGTAAGATATCTGTGCACGGGCTATATGACTGGGTATGGGCTGCATGGAACCATATGACTAGGGATGGGCTGGAAGGGTTTATCAAGCATAAAGTATTGGATTCAACTGGTTTTTCATTAATCAGTCGTTTGGTTTTTCTGATTTTCTTGGGGAAGGTGGCAGTTGCTATCTTTGCACGAAGTGGGGAGGATAGAACGGATGACTCCTTTTATGTAGTAGAGATAGATATATGAACCACAGGAGACGGCATGCAGCTAGAAAATCAATAATACATGCAGTTTGTTTGATCAGTACCCCCTCAATTCGTGCTAATGGTTTTAGTGTACTTTCAAACTAAAAATCACTCTTCTAACAGAAAGTTCAAATTGACGTTGTACATTATTCTTCACTGTTCGTTTTAGACACTAGAGACCTTCCCTACCATTTATTATTAAAAGCTACCATTTTTATGCCTCGGCCCTATATTTTTGTGGTTGTATTTTTCATCAGCACTGTTTCCATGTTGGGCTTGTAAGGTTGGGCCATATGCCTGCATTTATTACTGCTCGGTTAAGCTATATGTGGGGTGTTGTAAAAAAATGTTAATATATGTTCATATTTGTGTATATCTCTTGGCGTTTTCATGCTGTGTTGTTGCTTTGTTGTGATTCTGCAGCTGTGATGGAGACAGAAGGATTTAACTACTTGGAGGAGACATGCCCGTCCCTACTGTCCGACTTGTTGGCTACTGTCGCAGTGGTGGATGATGATTCTGCAACATTAAACCGGAAGAGGGGAGTCAGTGGTAACGAAGGAGCGAATCCCGTGGAGAGCGTGGAGGCTAGTGAAAGGCGCATCCGCAGGAGGGTTTAGCCGGTTAGAACTGATGTAGCTTTCTTGTTGGTTCCTACTCTCTATGCTTGCCATCACTGTACACTATGACCGTAGTTGTGTCGTGAGCTGTCATGTTATTAGTGGTGAAAGTTTAATTTGGACACCATTAACCAGCCTCGTCTTGTGAATAATTTCCTATTTTGACTACGCCGCTTCACCTTGCTCGTGGTATGGGTATTAAGATTGGTATGTTCTAATAGAAAAAGATTAGGTCAGCATGTCAAGATGATTCATTCAATGGATGCCAACTTGCAATGCTTGTCTAGCCTATATCCTAGTATAAAAGAGAACAGTGGTGCGACCACCACCACCATTTCTATTGTCAATTATGTCAGCACAGTATATGTAAATGTTTTTGCTGCTGTTTGTACTTAATTTTCTAAGCATGTTGTTTTTGTTTTTCAAATAAAATGGTTTTTTTTTGTATTTTTTGAACACGGTATGACCCACGTACGATCTTGTTTGAACCAATTAAAAAAAGAATTTAAGAAGACTCTTGCAACACAAACATTTAGCTAGTATGTATAAAAGTTGAGATATGCATTCCTGTCCTGTGACCATATACATTCTATCAAGAAAGAAGTAGAGGCCCAGCTGCGCTGCAATACGCATGCAGTACATTATTATATCAAACCGGAGCCTTACATTGTTGAACTAACAAAGATCATCCATGCAGAGCCAAGCAGTAGATGTAGGCATGATGGGTAGAGCTCAGCTCCAACTCTGCTTCTGCAACAGATGCATTAGTGGGTATAGAATCTGCATCTGGTCGAAGCCTTGTGAAGCCTGTAAGATGCACGTCGATTCTGATCAGTCTCTTTGAGATAATAGTACTTCTGTTGATGTAGCAGTAGCAAGGGTTTAGTATTATTATTGTATTAAATACCTAACCTGGATGACAAAGCGAGCCCAGAGCTTGTCTGAACGGCTCTCCAGCAGGCCTTTCAGTATGCTCACATCAAGACCCTTCAACACATGCGCAATCTCAAGAAACACTCCGTACTCCGCACACAGCATCTGTCATACAAAATGTTAACTCGATTTGGCTATAAAGCCAAGCGATGCATTCAGCTAGTAGTAGCTAACAGCGCCATTCACTTACCTCAAGCAGGAGATGACCCGGCTTATCGAGCACTTCAACTTTCAGAGGACAGTTTCCCGTTTGCCACTTGGTCGATTCCTCGCTCTCGCTGTTTATTACTACTATCTTCTCAAGCTGCTCTCGCACCATGTTGCAAGGGAAAGCAAGCATTAGTTATTAGTGGACCAAAAATGCTGCAACAGATCAACTTTGGAGAAATTCAACTGCCGTTAAAAACCGCACCTTATCGCCTTTTTCTGATACACTCTGGAGAAACTGTATGTGTGCTATGGTTTTGTCTAAGAGAGAATCAATGCTGCACTGTTTTTGCAACAAGATACAGTCAGTCAGTCAATCCCTTTACTTCCTCGTTGCAAAAAGACAAACAAACAAACAAATAATGCTAGAAGCTGAACCTTTGATGTATTTGGAACAAGCTGCCTCAACTCCTTCATCCTGTCCTGGATAAGTTGTCTGTCTCTTGGTCTTGTTCTATGCAGCCCAGCTTTTCTGCATCTTCCTTTTATTTCAATTGAAGTTTCCCTGTGTATGCCTCCAATCGGATCACTAATGAATTCTTCAACCAAGATGGTCTTATTGGTTTCCCTAGGGGTAGAATCAGTCATTGCACAACTCATGAAACCTTCATTGATTGAGATAAGCGAAAAGTCTTGACCACCTGGGAGTTTCGGAAGTGATGATTCATCCATTCTCACTACATGGTCTTCTTTCTGAATTTGTGTTGCGCATGAAATTGGAGAATCAGTTGAATGAGAAGATACACTGTTTGATGCCCAAATAACCTGGCCAATTATAGCATCTAGTAACAACTCTGCGTAATCATTGTTTTCCTGCTGTTTGTGCAATCCCGCTTTATTTCCATTTTCTTCAGGGAGAGCAGAGCTTGTAGGCTCTTGCTGTCTCAGTCGTCTGATATGCCACATGTAGTCTTCTCGTTCATCCGAGGGGATTGGCTCAAGAGGTTTGTGCAGCTCTGAATGAAATGAGGAATTTGAAGTCACAGCATCATCATTTACACTGGTATTGTTGTTAATGTGCTCTTGCTTTTCATGTTCCATTTCTGTCAGGATAAAGTGATCAATATTACCATATCCGGGATTTTCCACATGACTTACTGATCTGCTGCTCATTTTGCTATCTGAATTGATCAACTTATCCATATAGCTTATGCTTGCCTTGTCTGGCTCGGGGACTGTATTGAATCGAGTAAATTGAGATAGCTCTTCATGAACATTGGTCCAAATGTCACTGTCATTACAATCCAGGGGTTCAACTGATAGAGCTGCTAGGCTAGTGCCATAAATGCTTACAATGCTATCTTCTGCTAATGGAAACTCCAACATAGGGGAAGCATGTGGTAGACCTAAGTGATCATTGTTCAAGAGCCGAGCTGAACCCTTGATCGAATAAAATAAATCATGTGGTATAACATCTGAAGAATTCATTGGTAGCATTGCAGTAGGTTGCCTCCAAGTATGTGAGTAGCCAAACCCTGTGCCTGAAGAATTACCAGATATTGCGGCATCATAAAGCTTATAGAACAAATCCTTGATGACTGATACCGATGTTGAACTTTCTGAAACCTGATAGTTCAAAATTTACAAAGTAAAAACACAAATGCATTATGAGGTAAAAGATCTAAATCCTTTAGCTGGAAGATAATAAAAGCCTCAACACAATCTAGGTTATAGTTACTTCTAACATAACCATTAGCTGGAGTGTAGGTTCACTCACTACGGTGTTGTTTCCAAACACTTAAAATAGTAAAAGCATAGTAATTAAGCTGAACATACCAAATCTAAAGAGCCCAATTGAAGAACCCCATGAGGAACCACTGGTAAAAGCAGAATCGTCTATAGGTGAGAAATACTAATCGTCAGGTTAGTCAAGCAGGAGGCCAGTGTTATTCCTGATACCGCATGCAAATGCTGATTTAAGAGGGTACCAGATAAAGGTTTGTCTTACCTTGATTCCAGCTGCAACCTGAAGCTGCCAGTCCTCATGATACTGTAGCGTAAACAATTTGCTGAACCAATGTCATGTGCTATGCAAGTTCTATGTTACATGAGTTATGGAGCAGTGACTGTAAGCTTAACTCACCTTATACGTAAATGCTGAAGAAATCTCATTGGAAGAAATCCAGCAATGTTGTCCCATGAGTGCAACTTTACCAATAAGCCTGTTAAGTTTGGAACTGTTACAGCTACTGTAGTGCTTAGCAGTGAGAAAGAAAATGAAATTAACCATGCCCATGGTAGCAGGCTTACTCTTCTCCTAGAGAGTATGAATGGCTGGACATGCTCAGTAATGCTGCCTCAATGGGGCACAGTGGATTGCTTTGGTACTGGCCATTGTTGCAAAAAGTAGACAGTACTATTTGGTTTTTCCCCTCAATGAGATTACCATAAAGATCTCTTTCGGTATCTCTGATCACTTTATCAACATAAACATCGCCCCAAGTCAAGATCCTGAATTCAAGGAAGCAATTGAAATTTGAAAACAAAGAAACCAGATTTAAAATAGCATTGCCCTATATTTGAACCATATAGTATATCCCCAAATATATCTGGTGATCAAGATAAAAAACGATAGGGCTTACATGTGATTCCTATTGACTTGTAGTGACCACAGAACAACATACTTCCATACACCATCAGAACACAAGCCTTGCAACAATTGTTCATTCATCCTCATGTATTTCATGAACAAACATACATAAGCAAGGCTGCAGAAGTGAGAATTTATCAAGGCGCTAGCTGCAGCGGTAAGATGCTCGGCCCGCTTGCTTCCAGCGCAGACAAGCAGCTCGTCGTCTAATCAGTTGGCCCAAGAAACCCAGAAGAACTACTCCCATAACTCACGATTCACTTGCAGTGCAAGCTCCTAGCTTGCAAGGTCAGAAGCAAGAAGCACAAGAAATCTTGAAGCTCCTAGGTTGCACAATTAAAAGCAACTAGCACAATAATTCAGTGATCTACTGAGCTTGTGTTCAAGCGGCAACATCTTTCTCAACTCAGCAGGTCAAAAAGGATCTGTGACTGCGCTTTTAGTTTTGGTCCTGCCAAGTTCTTTTGTTCAGACATCAGAAAACATGATAAGTAATTCTAGTCCAAAAAAGCCCTAAAGAACAATACATAGCAAACTCTGCATACTACAAAAAAATAAGATTCCACAAGGAGGATTCAGGTCAATTTGATTGTCGATAAGAAGGTTTAAATTTGATCAGACCTGAAACTGGAGTATGATCAGTCTGTAGAAGAAGCAAGCAGCACGAGAGGAAAGGAGGGGTGCTGCAGCAGTCTGCAGGTTAGGGCGGACACTTAGGCCTCCTATCAACTCCACTTAATTTTCAAGGCCTGCCTGGTTGCCTAGTCCAGTACACTAATAAAGGATTGGAATCCAGCTGCTGTGGTAAAGTCAAAGCATTATGCTATTTATTGGTCTGAAATTTTCCATGATGATGGAACTGGAGAGACAATTTCAAGAACCATCTGCATAAGCATATGCTAAGTACTAGTCTACATCAATGCCCCACCATACATTGAAAAACGACAGCCAGCATAAGATGGTAGATGGCCCAGTAGCTTGAAAAAGTATACTCCCTTAGATGATGTCATTGACTTTTTTATACACGTTTGACCATTCGTATTATTCAAAAATTTTATACAAATATGCAAAAAATTAAGTTATAATTAAAATATATTTAGTATAAATCCAATTATAACAAAATTAATGATAATTATGTAAGTTTTTTGAAAAAGACAAATGGTTAAATATGTGCCAAAAAGTCAACATCATCTATTTTTTTAATGTAAAGGCATCATCTATTAAAATACAGCGAGAGTATAAGGCAATTAACACAACATCTCTCTTATTCATTTTGTTTTCTCTGAGCATGACATAAGCTGAAAAGCACATAATATGGCCTAACAGGATGCAACTAGCCAGGCAGCTTTAAAAAATGTCTTAAGTCAAATGTAACTACCTCCCTGTCTGGTTACATGTACTCCATGCTGATTCGGCCTTATGTGGTTCAGTTGGTCCTCTCATATCAAATCTAATAGTCATCTCTGAGCAAGCATACAGCAGAAATGAATATTTCAACTCACAGATAAATATATTATCCTGTACTGAATTCTTTTGCCTATAATATTTAGCTTCAAAAGAATACTAATAAAACTTTAGAGTACCTTCTCAAGTAAACTGCAAGTACATGTTTCTTTTTTTCTGACTCAGATTCTTTTAGACCAAGAGCTTTTCATTGGAATAATCAACCGAGTGCGATCATACAACAAGCAGGCAGCTTAAACCTCTGCACCTGGTACAACCAAACATAAGTTCATAACCCAAACTAGGCATGTTTGTTTGCTTTGCACATGAATGAGCAGCTAAATTTGCTTGTTGGTTTAGCATACACAATAATAAAAGAAAGTAAAGACACCTTGGGATCGGTCAGAATGATGAGCAGTTGAGCACCATCTACATTTATCCCAACACACCCAGTTGGCAGTAATTGTCAACATGTCAATCTTGCGCATGTGGTTTTCTCGTAAATCGTTGATGGGACTGTATCATAAGAACCAGAGCTAAAATTATTGACAACATATGGCACTAGTAAACTCGCACCTTCAGCTGAACTTTATATTTCCACAATAGCTATAAATTGGATCTTTATCATCGGAGGATTTGTCAGCATGGAAAGATGCTATCACCTCTTGTTAGAGTATATGTAATAATCTGTAAGCTCATTGAACTCAATACAGACCATGACATCCATGTTCTCATGCCCCATTATCCTGCTCAAACCAACCCAAAGGAATTTGCCTCACTGCTGATATCAGGATTCAGGACAATCAGTTTATCATCCAGTATAGCGTGCTTCCAACTCATTTGGCTATTGCTCAGTAAATCAGCAAAAATAGAAAGAAAAAAAGAAGACACTGGGCTTCTTACATATTGATCAGTTGTGAATTGTGATAGCTCGCAAACCTGGTATCAGTTCTGCAACCGATCCTTTTGATTAAACTAGCCTCCGATGCTTCCTAGCCCTTTAAATTGCACCCCAAGTATGCAAGTGATGTTTAACTCTCTGCTCGTTTAAACAGGTATCATTAATACTTCGCACCAAACCTGAAAGTTACAGTACCTTTTAGCATATTCTACTATCATAGTTTGATAGTGAAAAGAGCCACTGACCAGTGGCTCATTTCCTGATAAAACTATACATGAGCACCTGGTAGCTGATGGTCCCTCTCATTTCCTTGTCAGCTCTAGCTTTAGTGTCCAAACCTACTTGATAAATAATAGAATCCCAATAACAATTGAACAACAGCCACACTGTTCTCTTGCTGAAGATTATGGTATGATATGGGAATCATTCCTTCAAAACAAACAATTAATTTGACTAACCATTGAAGATCTCAATTTATTAGTTTACATGAATTTAAAACAGCCTCTAGTATTCAATCAATTCAGAACAATCACTAGTTCGCACTAGAGATCTCTTTAACCTTATACTCAGAAGGCTCGTATAATCTGAATGGGGAAAAATTTTCCAAGTGCAGACAGAATGCAATTTTTGTTTCAAATTCACACTTCTAGACCGATTCTTCATCTAAACATGTAATAAGCATAAATGTTAAGTATCACTCCCAGAAGAAAATAGCAATAAAACAATAAAAGAATTTCAACACTCACCTGGTTCATGTAGAAAACCAAAATTATCTTTCCAGGACAAGAGAAAAGACAAGTACCTGAAAACATGAATAGCAATAGGATATCTTGTACGATATGGTTGATGTTCCGAACTATTAACTACTCCCAACGCCCTTGCAGTCTGAAACAAACACTTTTAGCATAAAGAAGTTTGAAATTAAATGTAGAGAAGACTTTAGACTAGTATCCTAGAATATGAAGTACAAAGAATAGCCACAGACCTTCTGACGTATTCCTTTATTCTTGATCAGATGCTCCCCAGTTTCCATATTCTAAGCAACATATGGTAGAGTACACCTGAAATAACAAAGTTTGCCTCCATACAAGATCATGGAGAAGTGGAATAATATAAACACTTGTGGGTTGATACATCAAAACCATACCATCTCTAATGTTTATGAATGACTGAAGTTGTTGAGAAACAGCATTCGGTGTTTTCTAGTTAATTTGTTATCTCTAACTCCTTCATGCAGAACTTCATAAGTAGTGTAACTAATGTGACCCTTCTTCATCAAATCCTCAACAAGTATCTTTGGTGCAGCTATCTCTTTCTTGTCAGCATTCAAGATGGTATCAACAACCTCAGGAACTACTCCAATTTTCACCATAATGTGGATAATTCCAACAGCATGAGAAATCCAACGGTTCACAGTTAGTGTGTTTATAACACGACCAAATGTTGCCATTGAAGGAATAAAGCCCTCACTTATCATTTCTACTAGATACTTGTATGCATTGTCAACGTTTGCAGTCTTGCATGATCCATCAATTAGAACACGATAAGTATATGAATCAGGGCTATGGCCCTTTCTGATCATCTCAACAAAAATATTTTCTGCCATATGCAGATTCAGTTTCCCAGAAAACGCACCAATCAGGGTATTAAAAGTATCAGCTGTTACAGGGTACCCTTTCTCCTCCAATTTCTGAAACAGTAAGTATGCTCCTTCAAGATCACCATTCCTACAGAATCCATAAATGAGTGTGTTGAAACTAACTGCATCAGGATGTAATCCTTCTTGACTCATCTTCAATATCACCTTAGAAGCTTCTTCTAATTTATTAGAATTGCAAAAATTCTCTATCAGTATGTTGTATGTAATAGGGTTTGGTTGACACCCTTTAAGGATCATCTCTTCAAATGTTTTGTTAACTTCATTGACCTTCCCAGCTTTGCAGAGGCCATTTAGAACTGAATTGTATGTGATAGCATCTGGAGTGATGCCATATGTCCACATTCGTTCAACAAGCTGAAGAGCACCGTCCAGATTCAAGCTCTTGCAGTACCCATCAATCAGCGTATTGAAGGTAAACACATCTGGAAGGTAGCCTTTGATGATGGCATCGTTCATCATAACTGTGGCGTCCGAAATATTCCCCATTTTGCATAGTCCATTGATGACAATATTGTATGTTTGAATGTCAGGATGGCAGCCGTCCTCAGACATCTCATTCATGACCTGCAGCGCATGTAAGATCATCCCCTGAAGACAGAGCCCCTTGATAAGAGAATTGTAAACAACAATATCAGGTTTGATTCCCTTTGCCTGGGCCTCATTAAACAGCTCCAATGCCCTCTGGATATCACCGTCAGCACATAGGCCATTGATCAATGAGCAATATGTGACCTGGTCTGGCACAAAACCTTTAAAGACAGCATCCTTGAGGACCTCAGTAGCTTCTTGCACCATGCTCATCTTGCAGTACCCACCAATGATTGTGTTGTAGGTGAAATCATCAGGCAAGCAGCCCTGATTCATCATCCTGCGAAGATATTGCATGGCTTCCTGGGGCATTGACTCCTTACAGAGTCCACGGATGAGTGTATTGTAAGTAATGACGTCGGGGAAAGCGTATGTGGGCATGTCATCCACAAGTCGAACAGCCTCGGGCAGCCTGCCAGCTTCACAGAGCCCCCGGATCCATATATTATAGGTGAAGAGGTTAACAGGCATGCCCCGCTGGATAACCTTTCCAAGAAGTAGGCCAGCCTCCAGGACATCCCCTTTCTTGCAAAGAGCATGCAAAACCATGTTGAAAGAGGCGAGGTTGGGGAAGACATGCCTGTGGAGCATTTCATCGAACAGGTGGCGCGCGTCGTGGCTGTATCCGTGCGCATAGAGGCCGCAGACGACGGTGCAGTAGGCAACGGGTCTGGCATCCCAGCCGCGGTCTGGCAAGGTTCGAAGGAGGCGCAGGGCGATGTGTGGGCGGGCGGTGAGGCAGAAGGACCGGAGGCGGATGGTGTGGGTGTGGAGGTCGGGGGAAACGCCGGCGGCAAGCATCCGGACATAGACCTTGTGGGCCTGGTCGTGGTAGGCGGCGTGGACGAGAGCGTCCATGATGGCGTTGTAGGCGGCGGCGGCGGGCGGGCAGGCGAAGAGGTCCATGCGCTCGAAGGCATCGACGGCGTGGCGGAGGAGGCCGGCGCGTGCGTAGGCGCGTATGGAGGTGACGTAGAGCGGGTGGAGGGAGGCGGGGTCGAGGCGAGAGCGCGCGGAAGCGAGGGCGGCGTCGACGGCATCGAGGCGGCCGGTGGAGGCGAGCTGGCGGATGAGGGAGCAGTATGCGGGAACCGTGGAAGCCTTCATTACGGCCGCCGGCACCGGCGCCGGCGGCATGGCGTCTTGCTTCCACCGGAGGAGGCGCGTTTCATACTAGATGACGTACTTCTGCATTACGTCACCGTACCACTGCTACAAAATTTATCCTTGGGCTCCAAATTTCTCTACATATATATTTCATTCATATCCTAATCTTCTTCTTTTCTACAAATCAAAGGGAAAGGCCCCTAATATTGCACCAACAATCATGTGGTAAGATGTCAGTTTAACGCATAGAGGTACGTCCCCGTAATTTGATCAATTAATACACAGAGATTTAGATTGATCGGACAAATTTTATCATCGTTTCGTACTTATCATAACCTTATTTCATAAATAGGAGAATATCCTTGGGATTCGTTAAATTGAACATCATGCTTTTATTATTGATATGTGTTGGAAAGATAAAAAATATAGTTATTTTTGCAATTAAGGAAGCAGTAATTATGAGTTGAATGATAAAGATTTTCCTCCATTCTAAATTATAATTATATCACGATTTAAATACTGCACTAAATATAATTATTTTAGCGTCATTGTCAATGCTACTTGTCTCATCTCATCCCTTGCTTCTCATTCAAGGTTCTTTCTGTTTTACCCACATTTACCTTTCACCAACATTTATTCCTCGTTTGTTAAGAGATATTATAGTTTTTTTACTTTCAAACTTTCAAACTTAATATCTGCTACGTAATCAAGAAATGGTTATATTTTTAGGACAGAGGCAAGCAATGTGTCACGCGCAATGGCCAAAGGCAAATGTAGCTAGTGTAATCAGTGGTTAGTTTTTTGCTTATATCAGCTCGTTTCACTGTTAATATCTGGTAGCTAGCTAACTAGTTGCGGTTAGCTTACCAAAAAGGTAGATCGCACGTAATACGATAGTTAGATTAACGAACAATCATATACATATGCATCCATGATGTGTGTACCATATATAGGACACTACACAACAAGCTAGTTAATCAGTGCGTGATCTGTTGCTGTTTGCACTCTCGCGGCAGCTACTAATCATGGATAAACGTTATTCGATCAATCTCTTTCAGAAAAGTATATATGCATCAATAATAAAAAATAATAGTATCCATACACACTAGCTACACTCTAACTAGTTCTTTTGTCCCGAAAAAAAAATCAATTTATGGAGATAAACTTGAACACCTTAGGTAGATCATTTTTTTGAAAATTAAGGATGGTGTAATTATTAACTGCAACTTTATATGAATGAGTCACTATAAATGATGAAAGCAGCATTTCAAACGGTAAAAGCACAGATAAAGCCTCAACCCTAGGGACAACCCGAACGGTCACATGAGCTTCAACGCCACCACTCCCTCCCCCCTCTCCCCCACCTCGCCCCACCCAAGCAGCTCACCGACAAGCTAGACGGCTACTAGGACTTCTACTAGAATAGTAATGGCGGGGATCCCCCAAGGGTGTGATAGCAATTAGGCAATAAGATGACCTGGTAGGTTGAGAAGCACCACCTAAATATGAGCTATTCACAACCAATTAGCATGATACAGTGGTGGCATGAGTTATGCATGGAGGTGTCTTGCAGCTCCCGGTGATGACAATTAACATGATACAGTGGTTAAAGCTAATGATGGGTGCGGTGGTCAGCAAAGTTGGCAGAGTGCCCAGCAGCGTCGGAGACCTAAAAATGGGAAGAAAGTGATGGAGGTCGATATGTGAAAGAGGTAGCCCGTGGATGGGAATGGGGAGCCATCCCTCTTCCTATTGGACCTTCCCTCTCTCCTTGGTGCGCCTCCCCTGCTAGTGTCAACTGTCAACCTCTCTTCCGATTGCAGGAAGCTCTATGGTGAGGATGACCATGGTGGGGCATGCAAGCTTGCAGACCCTTGACGGTGTGTGGGGACAGAATGATGGTTGACGGAATCCAATAGGACGTGTGTCACCGGTTCATAAGGAAGGGATCCTCTATTAATCGCATGGCTGATAGTAAGGTGGTAGTGCAGTGCCAGCGTGAACGAAAATGTTTGGATGGTTGTGGCCATTGGTAATGATAAGTACAACGAAAATAGAGACTATGGTAATTTCAGGCCAAAATCTAGCCTGCTTTTGAGGTTATCAGCGGTGATGCTTTGGAGCACCCTATCTCTTTTAGGGGCATTATTAAGGCATCTCTCCTACTCTCTCTGGTGGTTTCTATCAATGTTATAGATATGACATACTTCCTATATATGGACTAATAGTCTCCTGAAATATCACATACCTATATACCCCTAAAGATATAAGTGTATATGACAACATAAAAAAACCGACTTCGATAAGAATACAAAGTCTGGTCCGAGAAAAATATACTTAGTCGTATTACCTAAAGAGTTCTTTGAGTCCTACTTGGAGAAGAAAGCACCTACAGATACAAATACAGCAATAACCTTCCAAGAGGGAGAGCATTGAATCTCAAGCTAACGAAATCCGCATTGATTCAAGACTTACAAAGTCATATTGTTGCTAGCCATCAACTACGTCTCGCCGCTTAGATTGCCACGTATTAGTTGATACACTCTTGTACTTTGTGTGGGGTTCAGATCGCCAAATAAATATGAATATGCGTAGGATTATGTCTCACTCTTATTGCTGTCTCGTGAATACATTGACATCAAGTGAATCCTACAACTGCAAATACCGTAGTCTCCGGTACCGCCCGTCAACAATTTCCTTCTCCTATTTTAAAATATAGGGTGTGTTTTGTTTCATTAAAATGATGATTTGATCAAATATTAATCTATTAATATATCAATTAATTGTCACAAAAGTATAATAATAAAAATTACTTTTGAATACGGATATAATAATATCAATTTTATTTCATAAAGTTAATTATATCCTAATACAGTAATATTTAGTCTACCAGTTATCCTAACAAAATAGAATATGTCATATATTTGATATAGACGGAGCACTCTTTGGATTTGTGTTTGTACAAATATATAAATGTATACACACACAAAGAAAATGAACAAAATATCTCACTGGCGCCACACGTAAACATGCATATATATATATGGTAGTGTCTGGGACTGGGATGATGTTATCAAGTGCGCAGGCGCGGGCGGTAAGTGGTGGAGCTCCATCAGCAGAAGGAGCATTATGCAAGTTAATTGTTGCGTGAGCTTAGCTATATAGTATTAGCTAGCTTGTATATATATATATATATATATATATATATATGAATGCGCGCAAATGCAACGCAGCTTTCTGATCACCCACTCCGCTCCTTTTAATCGATCGTAACTACCAGAGATGGAGACCCCTGTCTGGCGCCTGCATAGACTATAATATACTCCAGTGTCAACAAACAAATATATATATATATATATAGTTAAGAAGCAGGTAATTAATAAGCTTTTGCTGCAACTAGATCCGGAGTCCATATCATTAATTGTTTAATTGCATGCATGGTTTCTTGCCGACGAAATATATATGGCCATGCATGCAGGGGCTTAATTAGTTTGATAAAGTAGTTTTAGTTAGGAGATCGCATTCTCCAGCTGGTTAATTAATTATATGTAGCAGTAGTACGTACTGTATTTGCTAAGCTAGCTCGCTCGCTCGCTCGGTCGCTAGCTGAACCGTACCCTATATATAAGTGCGTGCGTTAAATTTGATATATGTCGATCGATCGCTAGCTACGTAGATCATCGATCGATATATATGTATCCAAGCCAAAAGCCAGTGCATGTGTACGCATGCATGCATGCTGCAATATGGGCTGCAGCAGGTCAGGATTAATGATACTGTCATTATTATTATTAGGCTGCGCCGTGGCTGATGCTGCCATCGTGGAGCACACATTCCATGTAAGTATTAATCGCGCGATGGATGGATGGATGGATGGATCATAGAGCAAGAGCTAGCATATATGCAGTGCATATATTAATCGATGGATGAAATGGTGGATGCATGCAGGTGGGCAACCTGACGGTGGAGCGGCTTGGGCAGCGGCAGGTGATCACGGCGGTGAACGGGCAGTTCCCCGGTCCCAAGGTGGAAGCGCGCGACGGCGACACCATCGTCGTCCGCGTCGTCAACAAGTCGCCCTACAACATCACCATCCACTGGCACGGCGTCCTGCAACGCCTCTCCGCCTGGGCCGACGGCCCCGCCATGGTCACCCAGTGCCCCATCCTCCCCGGCGCCGCCTCCTACACCTACCGCTTCAACGTCACCGGCCAGGTGGGCACCCTCTGGTGGCACGCCCATGTCTCCTTCCTCCGCGCCACCGTCTACGGCGCCCTCCTCATCCGCCCCCGCCCCTCCTCCCGCTACCCTTTCCCCACGCCCCACGCCGAGCACACCCTCCTCCTAGGCGAGTGGTGGAACACCTCCACCGGCGGCCTCGTCGACGTCGAGAGGCAGGCCTTCCTCACCGGCGGCCAGCCCGCCAACTCCGCCGCGCTCACCATCAACGGCATGCCCGGCCTCCACGCGCACCAGATGCACCACCTGCACGTCGCGCGTGGCAACACCTACCTGCTCCGCCTCGTCAACGCTGCCCTCAACTACCAGCTCTTCTTCAAGGTGGCCGCCCACGCCTTCACGGTCGTCGCCGTCGACGCCTGCTACACCGACCCCTACCACACGGACGTCATCGTCATCGCGCCCGGCCAGACGGTGGACGCCCTCATGCACGCAGGCGCCGCGCCCGGCGGCCGCTACTACGTGGCCGCACAGGTGTACCAGAGCATCGCCAACGCCACATACAGCGCCACCGCCAGGGCGCTCCTCCTCTACGACTACGAGGAGGAGGAGGATCAGCAGCATCAGGAGATCATGATGCCGACCATGCCGGCGCTCAACGACAGCGCAACAGCGCAGCGCTTCTACGGCCGCCTGACGGGGCTTCTGCGGGACGGCAAGCCGACGGTGCCGCAGCGGGTGGACACGCGGATGCTGGTGACGTACGGCCTGGCCATCGCACCATGCGCGCCAGCGCAGACGCTGTGCAACCGGACGCGGGGCTCGCTGGCGGCCAGCATGAACAACGTGTCGTTCCAGCTGCCGGCGTCCATGTCGCTGCTGGAAGCGGCGCGCGCGGGCCGATCGGCTGCCGGCGTGTACACGCGCGACTTCCCTGACCGGCCGCCGGTCATGTTCGACTTCACGAACGCGTCGGTGGCCAACGGCAACACATCGCTGATGTTCACGTCGAGGGGCACGAGGGTGAAGGCGCTGCGGTTTAACGAGACGGTGGAGGTGGTGCTGCAGAACACGGCGGTGCTGGGGCCGGAGAACCACCCTCTGCACCTCCACGGCTTCAACTTCTACGTGGTCGCGCAGGGGACGGGCAACTTCCACCGGCGTAGGGCTGGCCGCGCCTACAACCTCATCAACCCGCAGCAGCGCAACACCATCGCCGTCGCCGCCGGCGGCTGGGCGGTCATCCGGTTCACGGCCGACAACCCCGGCGTGTGGCTGATGCACTGCCACCTGGACGCACACCTGCCCTTCGGCTTGGCCATGGCCTTCCAGGTGGACGACGGCCCCACCCCCGACGCCAGTCTGCCCCCGCCGCCGCCGGACTATCCCCCATGCTAATTAACAATCCCTTCAATTATATATATATATATATATATTTATATATATATATAATATATTTTTTGCCCTTGCAAAATTAATCACCACCCGCCGGCCACATATATACTCCTACTATAAAATATAGTACTGCACTGCATGCTGTGTACGTTCATGCATTTATTCTTTCTAGCTAGCTATATATATATTTAGTGTAGTGATTTTCAGATGTTTGTGTAGAATGGGCCTTTAATTTCTTGGGTTGATGCATGTTTCATCTCTTCTTTATCAATAAAACTATTTTCTTTTCTGTATATACATCCGTGTGCTAAAAACTGTTTTTCTACTATCCTCTTCTCTCCTTTGCACCGTACCTTTTCTCTTACAAATAAAGCAAGTGTTGGAACGAGGAGACGACCGGGCCGAGCGTTGAAGACATTAGGCCAGCAGGAAGGAGGTGATCTATTCTCTCTGCAACAGCTAGCTGTCGTGGACGACAGAGTGAGAGGGTTATAATATAATTAAGCAGGGCCCTCGATCTGGTTTGCTCAACTCGGAAAAGGGCTGCAAGTCTGTCTGTGATGCTGGAGAAGCCACGCTACGTTACCATGGCCCAAGAGGGGAAGCTGGAATAAGATGATGGAAGAGACGTGGTGAGGCCGCGAATTCGGGCAACGAATGGAGTAGGACTCAGGCCGTGTTCGGCTAGGAGGCTAAGTTATCTTAACTCTCTCATTTTTCACGTGCACGCTTTCCGTCCGAACTGCTAAACGGTGTATAAATGTTCTATAGAAAAGTTGTTTTAAAAAATCATATAAAATCTATTTTATATTTTTTAATAATTAATTAATCATGTACTAATTTATTACTACGTTTTCTATACCGGGTAAGTTAACTTATCACCCCCTTACCGAACGCGGCCTCAATGGAGTAGTACCACCGGCGGGTGTAGTATTTCAACCTTAGGTATGCTAAATATAAAGGTGTAAAAAAATTTATAGCCAAAATCACACTAATTGGCTTGTATAACATCGAACGCTAAGCAATTGTACGATATATATCATATATAACACAAAATGTCAAATTAAAGATCGTGTGGTCATACCTTATCAGCATCACAAGTTGTCTATTAGTTTTATATGACTCCTTGGATCTCATCACGCTTGCATGGCGGTGGCGGGGAAGCAAGCGGGCGGTAGTGGTTGGGTCGCGCCTGGTCACTCGGCTAGCGACGGCCGAGGAGGTGGTCGAGAGGCGACCGATGGCAGTGAGGCATCGGTGGTAGCGTCCCTTCGGGTGGCGACAGAGGATGGCGGCAGCCTAAGCGTCGATGACCATACCTTGGTAGGAACATTGTAGGGTGGTTGCGTAGGCAGCGGTGGCCCTAGGGGCAACAGTGGCCTAAGAGTTTGAGCGGAAGACCTATGATGGCAGTGGCTAGAGTGTCGGTGCAAGGGCCCCGGTGAGACGTCAATGGATTAGAAAGAGGTAGAGGCATGAGAGTTCAGGAGGAAGATGTTTTCATCAGTAATAGAGAACCGAGTTTTCAACAAAGCTTGGCAGACACTGGCAAAAGCAACAGCCTAGGGGCCAGCGAACTGAAGTCCAAGTGGCAGAAGAGGATCTCGACAACGACAGTTGTCCTTATAGGCGGCGGAGGTTTACAGCAATGGCCCACTAGGGGCTGCAACGACTAGACGACTTCCTCTATCAAATTCTAGCCATTTCAGGAGAGGATGTTGAGAAGCAGGGGATGCCAAGGTTGTAGGTTTTATTTTTTCTTTTTATGGTTGTGTGTTCTCCTTATTGAGGTATGACTCAAGTATATCCTTCATGGATATAGAGGTGAGATTAATGAAGATATACTATCTACAAAAAGATGAAAAACAGTCATTCAATACATGAAACATTGTTCTTTTTTCGATAATGGAGATTAATCTACTGCCAACGAGAGGATGTGCATTCAAAAGGTTACTCCTTGCGGTCATAAATATTTTATATTTAGAATAAGATTTGGTTGAATTTTTAAAACTTTGACTACCAATCATTTCTCAAATGTTCAGTTCAAAAATAAAAAATAGTATGGGTAGATTTCATAAACTTATTAGATTTTACAAATTTATTATAATATATTTATGACCAAAAGGAGTATATCAAAATAAAAGTAACCAATATAAGACCAACTGAAAAGGAAAACCTACAGCTATACAGTTAGTTACTTTTTTTTTTGGGGTAGCATTACTCTACTATCCGTAAGAAAATATCTGAAGATCAATACAATTCATGGAGGAACCATTTGTACCAGACTAGCAGATGGCCGATTTTTTTTAAGGACAAAAGCTTTGCCAGTTGGCCACATAATTGCACCAACAGCAAGAGAAGAGAGACAGTCCATAAATAACAACGAGCATCGATCTCTTCCCCATTTCCTGTGAGTTGATATGCTACATGGCAAAAGTGGCCTGAAGAAGCATCCAAAGGGATCGCATTGATCCCTTATTCCTCCATGGTGCATGCCATTAGTAAGGATCATGCGATCCTTTAGGATGCCTCCCCAGGGCATTTAATTCCTGCTCGAGCTGGTGAAGAATTGAAAGATAATTCACATTTCGATATATGTTCAGTTGAGTCGGTGCTTGTTTTCCGCCCCAAGCTCTAGCCTATCTTCTGGACACCTGCTAGAGCTTTCCTTATCTTTAAGGAGCAATTTTACAGTCCTTAAATATGTATCAAGAGATACTAATTTTTTTTAGAACACAGTACAACGCAGACGCTCATAGCGCACGCACACTCTCTAAGAACACACGCACGCAAACCCCTCTAATACCCAAGGTATCAAGAGATACCAAAATTTTAGTGTAAAATTTGATACCTTCTAGTACCCAAGATACCAAGAGATACTAAAATTTACATAGAAAAAAATAGTATCTTCGAGTAGCTTAGTAAAATTGCTCTTCTTTGAGTATGTAGTTGTTTGGTCCATTACATCTACTAGCAGATAAGGAACCTAGAATGCTCTTCAGATGCAAGTCTAAAACTGATAGCCCTTCCCTTCTGTGCGAGTTATGGAAACTGAAATTGCTCTTATAAGCTAAGCAGGCTAAGACTTGCAGATGCAACGGAAAGAAACTGAAAGGACAAACCAGCAGTATTATCAGTCTGATTCCGATGGGCATCATGTTCAGCAATCTCTCTGTTTTGTTGTATCCTTATGTTTTCAGTTGTGAAGAATGAAGCTGTTTAAACTTTAAACTCCTGAGACCTCAAATTAAAATCCAGGGTGCATCTCCTTTAATGACATGTATATTTGAAGCTCATAATATTTCCCTTTTTTTTAAAAAAAAAAGCAGTGCACAAGGGTTCTATTGCAGGTTGCTTTCACAAGAGACCATAGCAATTCACATTCCGCACCAAATATATGGGCCATAAGGCTGACAGGCACAAGTTATTGTTTTATGTTTTAAAAAGACAACGTAATATTCCTCTGCTTGTAACAAGTTCATTTCAGGAGCTTCAAAAGTTTAGGAAAAATACAATCAGTGAATTACTGTAATGAACAGTACTATTCGCATTAGTCAGCACTTGCAAGTGCAATATTAGCTATACACCACGACAAAATGATTAGCAAATGGTAGAAGGAACAAAATGATACATGCTTGCTATGGAAATCAATGCATACTTGTGCTGTCGAAAAGGCCCTTGAACGCAATACAAAATGGTTAAAAACAACATACTGTCACCAGCTATCTGACCATCTAGATCATGTCAGGTAGTAGTCAGATCCAGAAGGTATTTGCTTGGTCATGTACTCATGTTGAATTCTATCTGCTCAACTAAGGTGCTGTCCGGCCCTTAACTGCAATACAAATAACCAGCCCTATGTTAGGTGCTTTCTGGATCTGTTGTATGTTTGAAACATGACAGGCACAAATCATAAGCATACCAGGGCTAACAATCTTTATCCTCTTAGTTATAGCTCTAACAGAAGTAACTGATGCTGGTCCTGCTGATTGAGGCATAAAAAAGTTGTGTTAGGCAAAACATAGTGATGAGACTAATAGACGTAAGACATTCCAGGATGTTATTAGAGCTAGCTCTAAACCTTGTGAATTAATATCCTCGGTGGCATCTTCTGACATTGGCTTCGCAGAACCTAGTAAAACTGGAACTGCCGTCACATAGTCACTCCTTGGAACAGGGTCTAGTCTGCATTGATTCAGACGTACACAGCAGAAATTCATTTGTTGAGCATATATAGTTTCAAGGGGCAAAAATACAAAGACAACAAATGGAAGCACCATCACTAATACCTTTGAACTTCAGCACTGATGGAAGGGTCGTGGCACTGAAAGCCTTCAGTGTCAAGATCTAAGTCAACAAGAAGCTCAGAAAATGAAAAATCGCCATCAAATATGTCAAAATTTGTGAGATCAATGCCAAATTCATCTTGCTTCTCTCCCTCAGAAGAGCTAGGGGAGTGGTTGCAAATCTGCTCATGTGAAGATGGCGTAGCATCAGAAGTGCCGAAATCCAGCTTCCCTTTGACATGTTCCCTTTTGGAGGAGGACTTTGATTTCAAGGGGGAGCTGACATGGTAACTCCTCTCGACAGCATAATAGGCAGCCCCTTTGAGAGGGCTGACGATAACAGTCTTGGAGGAAACTATGGAGCATTGAGAGGAAGGGAGCTCCTGTTGGGCATGAGCGTTTGCAAGCACCGATGGCGGTCTTTCTGTTTGATAAGCAGCAGGCCTGCCTTGTGCAGAATGGCTTTGTTGAGGTGTGCATGGAGAAGAATGGGCTTGAGACTGAGACTGAGACTGAGACTGGAGTGGCCTGAACAAACTTTTAGCAACAGAAGAGCCCTGAAGAGGGAGCTTCAACAGAGCGGAAGGTGGTTGAGCAGCAACAGAGCCCGGGATTAGCATGTTGTGGTCTGGGTTATCAGTTGACGGTTGACAGGCTACAGTTTTTCCTGGGATTAATTAGCATGTGATGTGGCGAGTGAACATAGACATTGTTGTTGAGAAAGCAGAGAAAAAAAATTGACAGTCTTCCCTTACCTTTGGGGTGTGAGGTCGTGCAGGTTTTCTTGGACGCAGAAGCCGCCTTGCCAGCAGACTTTGTAGCCTTCCTCTTGTTGCTTGTGGGCAGCGCGGTGGCGTCCGATGCGTTGTGGCTGTGGCTGTGGAGAACAAGTGAGGAGGAGGATGTCTGCGTCTGCGTCTGCGTGTGCGTGTAGCGTAGGATGGGCGAAGCAAGTGTAGGGGCAGGGCCTGCAGTAAGAGAGGAGCGCTGTTAATTTAGCAGATCGAGAGGAGGGAAATTAACAAGAGCCGAGAGATGGGGGCTGCAAACCTGGGGGCGATGAGGAGGATGCTGGCGGGGATGGCGGCGTGGTGGGAGGGGGGTGGTGGAGGTAATAGGAGGAGACGAGGTTGTGCATAGCGTGCATGGCGGAGTCGACGGCGAGGCGGGACTCCTTGAGGTGGACGTAGTCGTGGAGGATGTCGGCGAGGGGGAGGAGGCCCTTGGGGGGCACGGGAGCGGCTTTGGTGAAGAGGTGGGCGGCATCGGAGCGGAAGGCGGCGAGGGAGGCGGAGAAGCCGTTGTCGGCGAGGTAGCGGTCGACGAGGAAGGCCACCTGTGCGGGGGTCACCTTGTTGCTCTTGCTGTTGGAGGAGGAGGAGGAGGTAGGGGGAGAGGAGTTCATCCTGGGCGGCGCCATCCGCAGATCTCTCTCTTTGTGTGTCCGTGGATCTGCCACCGCCGGAGGAGGAGAGGAGAGGAGAGGAGATGTGGTTTGGTTATGTGAAAATAAATTGGGGGCGATGCGGACGCGAGGAGGAGGGAAAACCGAAATGAAAATGGAGCGCGAACTGGATTTGGCGGGAGCGCTTTCCATTTATTTGTGTCGCCCGCGCCCAGGAGGCCAGAAGAGTAGAGGAGAGAGATGGGGGTGGGAGCTGGGCTCTGTATACGATGGGCCAGCCGGGTTAGGGTCCATGAGGGAATTGCTTGCAAATAAAACAAAGATGAATTGGGTTGGGCCTGACCTGGCCTGTCCTGTCCGCGGTCAACTGCTGTCTCTATATTTAGACTTTTTAATACATTTTTAATTATTTATTTTATTAAATTTTTTTATAAAATATATAAAGCTATATATATAAAAATATATTTAACAATAAATAAAATGATATAAAAATAATTAATAATTATGTAAACTTTTTAAATAAAACGAGTAGAAAAAAATCAATGACGTCAGACTGTTAAACCACATAGAGAGAGCTGGCGTGCTTTTTTTTTTTTTTGCCTTTCCAGCACTCTTTGCCGCTCTTTACTAGGAAGGAGTATTAATAAAAAGAAGAAGAGGATGCTGTCAAAAAAATAATGAAAAAGAAGAGGAGCAAGATGAGAGAAAAAACAAAGAGGAGTGGAAAGGCGTGCAGAGCGATAGGGAGGGAGGGGAAAGCGAAAGTGTAGTGAGATGAGATGAGATGAGGTGAGATGAGAGCGCTATCCATCCATCTGATTCAGAGAGAGTGAGAGTGAGAGTGAGAGTGAGAGTGAGGAACAAGGAGGAGGAGGAGGATTCCATGCCCATGCCCATGCCGGAGATCTGATTGACACCAGGCAGGCAGCTACTGTAAGCTTCTTCTCATGGCGCCCGCCATCGGCATTGCTCTCCTGCTGCTGCTGCTGCCGCCGCCCGCCGCCCCCTTCTCCATCGACTTCTTCCCGGCATCCCCCTCTCCGCCGCGCCTCGCCCTCTCAGGCGCCGCCTCCCTGCGCCCCACCGCAGTCTCCATGGCCTCCCCCACCGCCCGCCTCCAGCTCACCGACCCCGTTGCCCTCGGTCCCGCATTCTCCACCTACTTCTCTTTCTCCCTCTCTCCCCCTCTTGGCCCTGGCTCCTTCGCCTTCTTCCTCACCCCCGCGGCCGTCCACCACCCCCTCCTCCTCGCCCTAGTCTACGATTCTGCCGGCCGCGTCCGCCTTGACCTCGCCGGCCACACGGTCGCCGCCTCCACTCAGGCCCACCCCTCTGCCCACCTACATTCCTGGATACACTACAATGCCACCTCCGCCACGCTCCAGCTCCGCCTCTCCGCTACCTCGCGCCGCCCCGCCCTACCGCTGCTCACCCTGCACCCGCTCCCTCCCTCCGCCCTCCTCCTCCTCCGGACCAAGCCCATGATCGCCGGCTTCACCTCCTCCGCCGCCAACTGCACCCTCTTCGCCTGGGCCTTCCGCGCCAACTCCTACCCAATCATGCACATGCACTCCCAGCCGCTCGATCCCGCCCACCTGCTCACCACGCCGCCCCCTCGCCGCACCCCTCGCCCGCAGCACTACCCTTACCCCTGGGGCGCTGCGCTCTCGCTGCTCTTCGCCGCCGCCTCTGGTGCCATGCTCACATTATTCCTGCTCTTCGTCTGGTACTCCCTGGTGGCGCGGCGCCGCCCCGTCGCGCCAGTCACCCCGTCCGACGTCGTCTATGAGAAGATTGTGCTTGTTGGGGTCAAGGATGACGACGCCGCTGCTCCGCCTCTGGCTCTTGCTGTACCTGGTAACAAGTAGAAGTAGCCATCTACCTCTAGCTCTAGCTCTAGCTGTGCTTATTAATCTTGGAGTATTTCCTCTATTTATGTTATGCCTTCTATCCGTTCAATATTGTGCGTGCAGTCTGTAAGTAAACTAGCAAGGGTGAAAGCGTGCTGTGGTGTGGTGGAAACTGCGGATTTTGCGGGCAAAGCTAACACCGCAAACTCTGCAGTTTCTCCTCACATTATTAGAGGATCACTGCTGTTTCTACCTACCTTGTAACTCCCAATCATGTTGTTCGCTCCGCACTGCTACTATTCTTCTGTTCTGATGCTAAGTGATGTGCATGCTTAATCTTTCGCTTCCCATCTCTAATTACTAATGGATTGCAATATAGCTTGATCTTTTTTTTCTCGGGCTGAATGCTTGCTTTTAGTTTTACTTCACAGCAAACAAATGCCAGTAAATTTCATGATCGATTGGTACAGCTGGTTATACATGATGTAAATGATTCCCAAAACATTGCTGTTGTTCCTCAGCTGCATCAAGCAAAGTACTTCACCTAGTTTCTGGTAATTTGGAGAAAGGTTCTCCCCTCCTGTTGCATACTGGATCCATGTCTTCTTTAGTTCCTCCTCTTCAACTCACATATCTATTATTTCTGCTTTGCAAAACCTGCTTTGCTATGGGTGTTTGATTTAAGCCTGCATAGGTAGCCCTTTCATAAAGCTCCAATTGCATAGGGACTCTTATTGCAGCTTTCTGATATCTCAAACTTGCATGACAAATTGCAACTAGGAGGAAGCTACTCAGCTTGCTGTTGTTGATTTTTCTCAGCCTGCTTTCAGTTAGCCAAAGCTACTATGTATTAACTCAATTCTAGCTCTCAGATGATGAACACGCTATGGCCTATATGGAAATACTCCATCCGTCCCAAAATATAAGCATTTCTATGGTTCAAATTTTGTACCATAATATAAACATTTATGCACTGATTCCCTTGATTTCAATCATTTTAATGTATTCAGAGCCAATCAGATTCTTAGAAAGGGAATATAATCAATTCGAAATTCAAAAATTGACCATTGTGGTGAGTATAAGTGAATCTTTTATCTTCTTAGTCTATGCTAAACAACCTGGATATGCTTATATTTTGAATGAGGTAGTACTATATATTCCCCCCTTGTTCATTTCAGTTAAGAACCGCTAGTTCTACTTGGAATTTAGAGTTGCTTTTTTTAGTTTAGCTATATTTTTGGAACTTGATGCTGCTAATTCTACGTAGCTAGTTGCCTTTTGGATAATTTTTGTGGCAACCATATGGCTTGAAATCACATATATATTACTCTCTCCATTCCATATTATAAGATGGTTTGGCCCTACCTAGATTCTTAGATCCATGAATATGTTTTACATATGTGTCTAGATTCATTAGCATCCATATGAATTTAGGGAGAGCCAAAACATCTTATAATTTATAACAAAGCAAATAGTATTATGAAATATGAATGCCTACATTTAGCCCTCATATGAGTTGTGTGCATCAGAATGCCAGGGCAGGGGTTGTAGTATCATCTTCCTTCTTATGTGAAAAAAAAAACTTCATGGATGTGCTACAGTAGCACACTTCTGACATCATGTGAGCAAAATAGTGCTCATCATCAACCATTGGCATGCCAAACGTGCTTTCATACCATTAGATATATCTCTATAGTCTGGAGAGTCTGTGTCAAAGAAAGTTCTCTTATTTCCTCCTAGGGTTGGCAGGCCTTTGATCCATGATTTTACATTGTAAGCCTTTTCTATAACAAAAGCAATACTTTTATTTAGCTGAATGCATGTCAACAAGAATTCCCACTTATGTTTTAGCTAATGTGCACTAAATTTAGCTTCTCTTCTAATGAGTAATAGCATAGAAACATCTGTTGGCTCTAGAATTTGAACAAAACTTGTCAGATGTGGTCTGGGAACATGTGTCCACACCCCAATCAACCATCAACTGAACTCAGCTTCTGCAATCGTAGTCAAGCAAGCATATGCCCGAATGCCTTTGTGTGAATATTATTGTTCTAATCTGAAGCATATCTGCAAGCATATGCCCGAATGCCTTTATGCATTAGGGCACTTAGGAAATTGTACCATTTTGATTGTTGTAGCCTGAAAAGTTCTGGTTTCATTGCAAACAATAATGCTTGAATCACCTTGTCATTCAGTGATTTCCATAATTCCATAACCAGGACGTTTCCATCGTGATCTTTGACTTAGTTTTTTTCTTAAAAGATAATTGATCTTTGGCTTAGCTGCTTCCGTGATCTGCTATGGAGTAAGTTTTGTATTGGTAAAATCTATCAAATCTGGCAAAATAAGAATCCAATTTTGGGGGGTTGCGGGTAAAAAACTGGAAGCCAATTAGCTCTGGAAGTGTTTTTACTTGCATGTACGTGATGCTTAACCATTTCTCTGCACAATCATGAATCATGCAAGATTGTGCGCTCATGATTTACCCCTGTGGTGTTAGTCTGTTAGAAGCTCCAATCTGCCTACATGATGTTCCCAGATACCTCTTGGGTATTAGTACTTATGTTTAGTAGGGAGGATTAGGATTGGCTTGTGGTAAAAAGAAGAAGCTGCTACAGAATCATCTGATGTTAGCATTGTTGGCTGTTGGGGACATCTGAAGTTTAAGTAAATGGAGCAGTGCGACGCTGGTGCAGGATGGGAGCGTTTGGCATCATCAAGCATGGAGTTCTCAAGTTGCTCATCTCATCTTCTGGAGAAGCCGAAAGGATTGCGTTGGATATAGGATTACCAGAAAACAGTTGTGGTCGGAAGGATATTGTTTTGTTGTGCCAGGCTATATCTCTGGCTTCTGGGAAGGAAGATATTTTTTGTTTGTTATGTACTCGAGCCTGTGCGCAGGGCCGAGGTCGGCCGCGGCGGCGGAGGGGCGCGACGTCGCGCCCAGGAGGAGCCCGGGGAAGGGAGGCGTGGGGAGGCGGCGGATCCAGCCGTCCCCAGTCTGAAGTGGGCATGGCGGCGGCGTGTTTCCGTGCGGGCAAGAGCGACCAGGCCTTGGCAGCTGGGCAACTACGTGGGGAGCGGCGGCCGGGCAACGGGAGCACCGACGGGTGGCGTCGGAGCCAGAGCGGCAACGAGTCGGGTGTCGGCATAGGCCCAGATGGTTGTGATAAGGGAGTTGGCGGCGGTGGGTCGTCTTTCTCATTGCCGGTTAGCATCCTCATCCTTTCTGGAGCCTCTCCTCTTCTCTGTGGGGAGTTTCTAGGCTGAATTGAGGCGGCAGTTTGTCAGTGGGGAAGCTCAGGCTGCTAAAGCAAAGTCATCCAATCCCGGGTTCTATATCGGCCAGATCTGGCGAGGAGGCTGGCAGGTGGTGGAACGGAGAGGTCTTGGGCCAGCTCTCAAGGACGGTGGTTGAATGAAGCTGACCGACGGAGGGGCGTCGGTCTGTGTGCGGTGGAAGCCATATGCCACCAATGTTTAGATGGTGGTTTTAGATTGAGTGACGTACCACGGTGGTAGTGGCTTGGCCTTCGGATGTAGTAACGGTTCTAAGGGCACTGTTGAGGTATCCCTGCTCCCTTGGCAAGGAGCTCTGGGTGAAAACCTTATTCGGTCTTTAGATAGATGACGACGATGTCTTTTGGCATCGCGACCCTCGTGAGGGCGTCGTTTTAGAGTCTTCGTGTCGTAGTGGTGTCGTTATCTCGGTGGTGATCGGTCTCGCATAGTGATAGCCGGTTTGGTGCCCGTCTTTCCTCTCTGTAGTGTGTATTTGGACGGTTGACACTTGTTTCGGGGCGTGTGTTTTGATACACATTTTTCCTTGACAACTAGCTGTCGATGTAAAATTTTTCTTGTAATTTTTTCTTCCTTTCTTAATTACATTGAATGATCACCTTCGGTCATTTCAACAAAATTGCTCCTTTTTTTTTCTAAACACAGTACAAACGGGGTGCTGTTTGTTTTTTTCTTGAGTTGTGCTGATGGCCATGGGTCGTGTGACGGTAGGAGAAACTGGAGTTTACAGTTGAGTGAACCGATGGAGATGGAAGCTGAGTCTTTCGCCACAGGTTTTTTTTTCTCCTTTTGGCACGCGCGCGCCTGCCAATGCAAATGCCCATGCCCAATGGCGAGCTTCTTCTTCCTTGGGCCCGCGCCAACAAGCATCGAGACCCAAGAGGGAATAAGTTCACATGTTGTTCCTCAACTTTACATTAAGTCTGCGAGACATTCCTAAACTCCAATACTAGAAATCTTAGCCCGTTCAAAACCGTAGAGAGAAAATAAAAAAAATATAGGATCCTCCTCTCTTTTCTTCTTTTTTTTTCCTCTTTATGTCTCTTCATTATCTCCCTCTTATCTCTCTTCTTCTTCTCTCATCTCCCATGCAGGTAGCTTGGAGCGCGGGCGACTGCGGCGATCAGCCGGCAGCGGACGAGTGGCGGGCGGCCGACAAGCTAGGGCAGTGCGACCGAGGCAGCTGGACAGCATAGCTGGGCGAGGGCGGCGGCGGCCGGTCTTGTGGCGGCCAAGGCGACGACCGGTCTCGGGGCGGTGAGTGCGCGGGCACGGCGGTGACGGTGACAAAGGGGACTGTTGGAAAGTGGACACAGATCGATCGAAGTATCGAACACCTTTCAGCCGCACTGTAGCAGTCCGGCACAGCAAGGAAAAGAACAGAGCAGAGCAGAGATGACAAAGAAAACTGAAGAAGCAAGAACGCAATTTCTGAACAGAGCTTTTGGGGCAATTTTCGTTATCTTTTCAACTGAAATAAAACTGAATGCACGAATACAAAATGATGCGACTACAACTACTTATAAGCTGTGAGTTAACAATCTGATCCTAATAAGAAGGAAGACTAAGCACGATCCCTGCCATGCATCCTGCATCACCACGTTGCAGACCGTTACGTCCCGCGTCGTCAGGATCAGCTAGGGCCGCGCCTGGAATAACTGTAACAGGGACGGTCATGCTGACGGTGGCGGCATAAGACGACTGAGGCAGCGCCATAGAGGGGACGGCACATCCAGGCGGGGGTCACGGTGAACGGGCTGGTGGCGGCGGCAGCTGCAGCTGCTTTAAACTTAGCATTGGAATTTAAACACACGAGTGCATGTGTCATGGCAATTTCATATCAAGCGACTACTACTTGAAGCCTTTCGTGAGTACAGAGCCGGAGGTGAGGGTGGTAGAGAGGATGAACAACTGAACAACGACGAGTTCCTGATCCTGGCAAGCGACGGGCTATGGGAGGTGGTCTGCAAGAGCGCCGGGAACTGCCTCAACGACAGCGCAACGGCCATGTGGCATGGAGACGGCGTTGCTGAAGCGGACGGAGAGCAACCACCCGCTCAGGCCACTGCAAGCCCCCGCCACCCCGACTCGCTCGGCTCTGCCACAAGCTGCCACCGACCCTGCTCGCTCCCTCTCGCCCGGCTCCGCTACCAACCATTTGCGTTCACGTTCGCGCCATCGCCCGCCACTCATCCGTAACCCGCCAACCGCCACAGCCGCCTGCGCCGCGAGCTACCCGCACCGCACGGGAGAGGAGAGAGGAAGAAGAGAGAGAAGAGGAAGGGAGATAGTGAAGAGAAAATAAGGAAATAGGAAAAAAAAGAACGAGAGTAGGAGACTTACTTGTGAGTCTTATATTTTTTTTATTTTTCTTCGTACTGACTAGGATGTCACATCAATGAAACCATATATACATATTGCCCTTAGACCTAATCTACACGGTTTTGAATATTTGAGGGAATAAGATTTCTAATATTAGAGTTTAGGGATATCTTGCAGACTCGATGTAACGTTGAGTGACGACAGATGAACTTATTTCACTCAACTCAAGAGAGCTTTCTTCCTCCTACTTGGCCCTTGTGCTTAGAATTGAATCAATCCCTGTCTACAATAAATAGTGCTCCTAGTATTGTGCTAGCAGGAATTTATTCAGCACAGCAGCGCTAGCCGAGACGACCTCCCGGCCTCTCCTTTTTCCCTCCCAAAACAAATTAGGATAGCCTGTGCTTGCTTTTACCATGTTTTTTTCCTTTCATTTATGCTTATAATAAATTAAAATTTAAACTTTTAATCTTAAATTTTATTTTTGAGTTTTTTTACCGTATTTTATTTTCTAAGCTTGGCTTTTAGATCAATAAAATATATATATATATATATAATAATTTTATCCATAAATTATTTTTCACGTTTACAAATATGCCGCCCTTTACCTCTCCTCTCGCCAAAAGCATCTCCACTGACGATGTCTAAGAATGTATCAGTGAGGCTTCTTCCGACTCCCCAATCCTCTCTTTCTTTTCCTCTACTAGTAGTGATATTATTCCTTTCTCGGCTTCTCTCTCACACGCTCTACAAGAGCATCAATGGTCAAGAAGCCATATGCCAGTGTTTTAATCTCCGTGGGATATGATGATACGGTTATTAGAATAGTACTGTACTCCAGTATGTGAATACAAGAAATGGGGATTCTATACACACGAAAAAGGAAAAAGAAAAAAGAAATCTAATTCCCTTTTACGTAGCGTAGGTAGTGTTTTTTAAATTACGAAGATAGTGTTGGTTGTTTTGGTGTACTCCAGTCCAGGCCAGGCCAATAACACAGGGAGGATATGAAAGGGAGAGGAAAGAAAGTAGGGAAATTCCATCGTCTTTCTTCCGCAATAATGTGCGATGTGGAGCGTAAACGAATGGATTTGATGCCTACTTTTGGGGACTTGAATTAATTTATTGATCTATTCCTGGTCCTGGTCCTCCTGAATTGAACCCGAAAAACAGCGGGCACCAGCTAGCAGGACGACGAGACGAGAGAGCCCGAGTCGCCCTCCTCCTCCTCCTTGCCATTGCTAGAGGGAGGGAGGAGGGGGTGACGGCGCCGCTGCTGCCAGGATCACAATCAACATGGGCGACTCCGATGACAAGGCTGACATGCTCCAGGTCTCCGAGGATACGGCGCACCAGATTAGCGTTGGTAGGTTTTCATCCACTCTTTTCGTTGCATGAACTCTACGGCTTCATTCTTTTCTTTTCTTATAATACTTGCCCTTATCATGACCGTGAGCTCTTTCCTTATCCCCCTGGTACATCATTCATGTTCATAATCGCGAGACCTCACTGAGCTGGAACACCAAGTTTTTTTTTCCTTAAAAAATCATTTCGTTTTCAGTGATGCATCCTTGTTACTGCTTACTCGAAATTAGAAACATGACGCAGACTCTGGATTATCACTTCGGCCTGAACCAACAATGGAAATACAGAACAACAACGGCCTATACTTATTATTCACAATCATAATCTTTCAAGTCAATCTGCATATCAGTCACCATGGCTTAATGTGTATTTCAATCTTAAATTATCATGTATGATCATTGATTAACTCCTGAAACTTTTCTTCCCACTTTCAGATCCTTGGTATCAAGTTGGATTCGTTCTGACTACTGGGGTGAATAGTGCATATGTTCTGGGATACTCTGCATCAATCATGGTCCCGTTAGGCTGGATTGGTGGGACATGCGGCTTGATCCTAGCTGCCGCAATATCCATGTATGCTAATGCTCTCCTTGCTCGCCTTCATGAAGTTGGAAGCAAACGCCATATCAGATACAGAGATCTTGCTGGGCACATTTACGGTAAATATTCACATGCTCAGTTCCTGCATATATACTTGATATTTTATATGACAGAGTTTCATTTCTTTTCTTTCTGTCTGTCTTTCTGTATGTGATGGCGAATTCGCAAATGAATTGTTTTTTTCTTAATTTATTCCCTTTGCATCATAATTTTTAAATTTCATACTAGTTGGATTGGGTTTCTAATGTGCGTGCTGTTGATTTTATTTATTACTGAAAAGGAAAATTTCCATTTGCATTGTGATTGAATTGCCTTTGTTTTGATGATTACAGGTAGAAAAATGTATTCGCTTACATGGGCTCTCCAATATATTAATCTTTTCATGATCAACACTGGATTTATAATATTAGCTGGTCAAGCCCTGAAGGTACATACTACAGAGTAACATGGTTATTATCAGCAACTTGTTGTTGGCGAAAACCAATCTGGTGAAAATCCCATGCTGTTGTCTCCATCTTTATTCCCTGCAGTAGCTGACCCTTCTTTTTTCAGTTTCAGTGTTAAGTTTAGAATTTTTTCCGTAATACATATGTTGAATTTCTTTCCAGGGAGAACAAATTAGTTGATGGCATACATTGGTGAAGATAATTTCACGAAATCCTTTTCCCTCCTGTGGACTGACATTGTGAACTTCATCTGTGCAGGCAACATATGTATTGTTTAGGGATGATGGAGTTCTAAAGCTACCTTACTGTATAGCATTGTCCGGGTTTGTCTGTGCTCTTTTTGCCTTTGGAATTCCGTATCTCTCTGCTCTCAGGATATGGTTGGGATTCTCAACATTTTTCAGCCTCATCTATATTGCGGTGGCATTTGTTCTGTCACTTAGAGATGGTATTATACTTGTTCTTTGTTCATCTGTCCTGCCAGCTTTACCCCATGATTCATATGCATTTCCATTTGTTGGCATAACTTGCTGCAAAATTTCCTTACTGATTTTTCTTTTCAAAGGGATAACCACACCTGCAAAGGATTATACTATTCCTCAATCACATTCAGCTAGAATCTTCACTACGATAGGTGCTGTAGCAAACCTCGTGTTTGCGTACAACACTGGAATGCTGCCAGAAATCCAAGTGAGACTGTTACACATATGGCCAGTGACTAGTTTATTTGCCATGATATTGCCTTATGTGTGTTATATATTGCAGGCAACCATAAGGCCTCCTGTGATCAAGAACATGGAGAAGGCTCTATGGTTCCAATTCGCTGTCGGTTCGTTACCTTTTTATGCTGTGACCTTTATGGGCTATTGGGCTTATGGATCCTCAACATCGAGTTTTCTACTAAATAGTGTGAAAGGACCAATTTGGATAAAATCCGTGGCAAATTTGTCAACGTTTCTTCAGACCGTCATAGCATTACATGTAGGTCCACCTCAGTACATCTCTAGTGCAAATTTTATAAACTTCATGGTTGATTTTTTTTTTTGAATTTATGTATAATCAAATTGCCCCTTAAAGAGTGTTTTCTTTTCTATAAATGTCAGATATTTGCAAGCCCAATGTATGAGTTCTTGGACACAAGGTACGGCAGCGGACATGGTGGCCCTTTTGCAATCCACAACATAATGTTCAGAGTGGGTGTCAGAGGAGGCTACCTGACTGTCAACACCTTGGTGGCTGCGATGCTCCCATTCCTTGGTGACTTCATGAGTTTGACAGGAGCTCTCAGCACCTTCCCCCTGACATTCGTTCTTGCAAATCACATGTACCTGATGGTGAAGAGGAACAAGCTGCCTACCTTCCAGAAATTCTGGCATTGGCTGAATGTTGTTGTGTTCAGCTTGTTGTCCATCATAGCTGCAGTTGCTGCGCTGAGGCTAATCATGGTCGATTCCAGTACTTACCATTTGTTTGCTGATTTGTGAGGCCCGAAATTTCAGTGCAGCCATGCGCCTGTAAATTAGTACCCTTTTGTTACTGTTCTTTAGGGAATGGAGTTTGGACGGCCTTTTGTTCTGTTCTTGTTCTTTACTTAGGGAAATGGAGTTTGGACGGTGGCCATTGCAATATAACCTTGGATGAAAATGTCCCCATTTTTCTTTTGTTTCAACTGCGAGATAGTAGTAGATTCATGCTACATGCTGTCAGTAGTGATACTTGTGCGAGCGACATGTCAGCAGTGATAATTGTGCAGGTTGACAGATTGCTGCCTGTAAACTACATATATCATGAAAGAAATTAGCAGAGCGTCAATTTGCCATTTGATCGATGTTTAACAGCCCACACAACACAAACAACAATATTAATACTGGTTCTGGCAAATCAAATTACAATCTGGCCATCAAGCGTTTTGGGCGTCTGCTTCATCACTAGCCGCGGTGGTGGTGGCGGCCGTCTTGCACCTGTACCACTTGGCGATCCATAGGTAGACGAGGAAGTTGACGGTACTGAGCACGGCGAGCAGCCAGAAGAAGTAGTCGAGGTGGCCGCGGTTGAGGTTGTCGGGGATCCAGCCGACGCCGCCACCCCTTGTGGAGACGGCCGTGACGATGACTAGGAGCAGCGTGCTGAGGTAGTTTCCGAGCGCCGACGAGGTGAGCGACAGGGCGGTGCACATGCTGCGCATGTCGTCCGGCGCCTGGTCGTAGAAGAAGTCGATCTGGCCGATGAAGGCGAACACCTCAGCGGCGCCGATGATGAAGTACTGCGGCACCTGCCAGAAGATGGAGATGGGCAGATAGTCTGTGGAGTCGAGCATGCCGTGGGCGGCGGCGACGCGGAGGCGCACCACCTCGAGCACCCCGGCGGCGACCATGGAGAAGACGGAGATGACGAGGCCGATGCCCATGCGCTGGAGCTGAGTGAAGCCGCGCGGGTGGCCGGTGAAGCGGCGGGCGGCGGGGACGATGAGGCGATCGTAGACGGGGACCCAGGCGATGACGCTGAGGGTGTCGAAGATGGAGAGCGAGGCGGAGGGGATCTTGAAGGAGGCGCCCATGCGAGGGTCCAGCGTGTTGCCCTGCAGCACGAACATGGTGCTCATCTGCCCGTACACCGCCGACATCACGATGCCGCTCGCCCACACCGGCAGCAGCCGCACCACCGTCTTGAGCTCCTCCACCTGCGTCACCGGGCACAGCCGCCAGGGGCCGCCGCCGTCCTCGGCCGTCACCACCGCCGCCCGGTCAAGCCACCTGAACTGGTCCGTGTGCGCCACCCGCCTCCGGCCGCTGCAGGAGGTCTTGTTGTCCCCCTCGCCCTCGTAGAGGAGGGCGGCGTCCGCGGGCAGCGCCACCACTCGTGACTTCCTGGCTGCGGCCACGACCACCTGCAGCATCCTGGTGAGCGGGCTGCCCCCCGGCTTCTGATGCCTGTAGAGCTTGCTTCCCAGGAGGAAGCTGGCGACGGCGACTGCCATGGCGATCGCTGGGATGCCGAAGCCCCATCCCCAGCCGATGTTCATCTGCACCCAGACGAGCATCGATGATGCGACCAGGGCGCCAGCGTTTATGGACATGTAGAACCAGTTGAAAAAGGAGGCCTTGCTCCGGTGCTCCCGCGGGTCGGCGTCGTCGAACTGGTCGGCGCCAAAGGAGGAGACGCAGGGCTTGATCCCGCCGGTGCCCAGGGCGATGAGGTAAAGCGCGACGAAGAAGGCGGCGGTCTGGGCGCCGGAGGGCCCGCACGGAGCGGAGGGTGCGACTGCGCCTCCGCAGTAGGGCGGCTTGATGCCGGGCACGGAGGCAGTGATGGTGAGGAGCGCGAGGCCGAGAATGTAGAGCGCCATGAATGCGGCGATGGTGCGGTAGCGACCGAGGTAGGCGTCGGCGACGAAGGCCCCGACGAGGGGCATGACGTAGCATGTGCCGGACCAGTTGTTGACGCTGGCGGCGGCGGCGGCGTTGCCCTGGCGGAGGCGGTCGACCATGTAGTTGACGAGGTTGGAGCTCATGCCGTAGTAGGCCAGGCGCTCGCAGCACTCGTTGCCCAGGATGAACGGGCACGCCCGCCACGTCCCAGTCTTGCTCCTTACCGCCGGTTTGCCGCCGTGGTCCGTCGTGCCGTCGGTCGTCGTCGCCGGCATCTTCGGAGGCCCCGGCCCTAATTATCTATCTCTAATCTAATCTATCTAATCTATCTTGTGCTGCTACAGCTACTATACTATACCTATATGCATGTATGTGTATATATAGCAATCTGCCGCACATATAAACCAATCAATGCAAAAAATTACAGTAAGCCAAATCAAATATGCAAACGCCCAACCCAGCCTGCTCATTCCTATCACATTCATTCACATCCGGGGATGGATTCCGATTCACAATGAATCGCACCCACCCGTAATCCATGCCAAGTACACTACACAGTCGTGACGCTTACATTGTTCCTCTGTTTGTTACTACCAGTACCATACTACCAGGATTCTGAACATGAATCACCAGAACCTCTTATATTTAACAGTACATAGCTAGTATTTAATTACTCATACTCCATCAGTCTTGTCGCTTATACTTGTAAGCCAAAAATTTAAATTATTAAACTTAAATTTTGAGTTTTGAGTTTTTTTATTAAAGTTATTTTTCAATTATGGTTTTTAGATCGATAAAAATATGTATATAAAAGTTTTATCAAATATGAAACAATCACCCCCTCCCTCCCTAAAAAGAGTAATTTATGAAGATAAATTTGCACATCCAATTATCTTTATTTACCTCAGAGATTTATTCTTTTAGGCCTAAAGGACTTGCTTTTCTACGTTCTTGAGTGATGCTGGTCTTTCAGAAGTTCTAATTCATTAGTAATTCTTCTAACGCAAAACACTGGTTATAATTTCTGTATTAGAAGAAATTGTCTCATACGAGACATGATCGCCTACTTTTCCTTATATTGCTTTCAAAAAGCAGGGCCTTCTGGCCTTTTATCTAAACCAAATTTCCTATTTTTTTCTTCATTTAATTATTTGTCACATTAACTTTTATTATATATATATGACAACTCATTTAATTATATGAATATTATTCTAGTCATTGCACTGTGAATGTAATAATATATGTAAACCACATGCTGTCAAATAGCTAGCACCCACACGAGAAAATTGCAGTTTTGACAATCAAACGATGCGTTTCATAGTGACACCAAAAGTTGTCTTCGTAAAAATAACCCTTAAAACGTTAGACTTAATTCTCATAACATTATGGGCTAATCTAATCCAAATACAACGTATTTCTCCCGCCGTATACCGTTTCCTCGTATCTGTCGTTCGGTCTGTTCGTCGGAGAACAACGAGGGCGGGGTGGACACCTCCGCCGCCGCAGCCATGTCCATGATCTCCGCCGCGCACCGCAGTGCGCACGCGTTGGACGAGGTCACCGCAACGCTGCCGCTGCCGCCGCCGCCGGTGTAACAGAACCTCGCGACGAGCTCGAATGCCTCGGCGTCGCCTGGGAACCCACGCAGCACCACCCTCCTACTCCCCTCGAAGGCGCCGCAGCTCCGACCACCCCCCTCACCGCCGCCGCCGGCCAAATTCTTGATCCTACCACAGAACGGTGCTAGAACGTCCTGCAAATTCACCAAACCAAGCAGAGAAAACATATTTGGATGATAACGCTTGAAGCAAAAATGCTGAGTTACGCACATGCATGACCATAGTCAGTCTTTTAAGACGCGTGAGTAACCAACCAAAATCAATAGATAGTACGCTGCTAGTTTCATGAATACACTACAGACAGCTAATTACATTGGCCAGCCAAATGAGGTGGTTTTCGGCTGGGCAGATAGATAATCACAGCAAATACGCACAGCGTCCCAAAAAGTAAACCCACAGCATATAGATACAGCTGCCTTTCAAAATGTACTCTGGACTGGACATAACCATATCAACAAGTTATCCTGTTGACAACTTGCAATTACATGCTCTGAAAGTGCTGCTTAAATGCTCTGAAAGTGCTGCGGATCTCCGATATCATCATATTCGGCAAGAGTTGCATGAGCGCCATCTCCAACAGATGTCTCGTCCTCCGTGACAGCAAGCCCATTGATACTACAAGATGAACTCAAGAGTCTGTCGCCTGGATGGACGCCAACATGCTTCTTCACCTACAAAAAGATCAAGTGCGGGTAAGCTAAATGAAAAGTTAAATTAAGGTGAACTATGGTGTTTGACTGCTTACATTCTTTTTGGACACATCAGTAAGGACTGCAGGGAGAATGTTCACCAGCTGGGAATTACTTGCAGATGGTGTTGAAGCCATAAGCCTCATTAGTGTTTCCCTGGCGCTTCTCTCAACTAAAGATTCTGTTTCTGGTATCAGGGGCTTCAGGCTAGGGAGCAGGGGAACAGTTGAAGACATAGAAGCCCCGCAACTCACCAGGTAAGCCTGACCAGAGGAGCACACATCAATAACTGGGACATGCACAATGGGGTCAGACATCAATGGTGTGAATGTTGGAACTTGCGAACCATGCAGGGAAACAAGTGGTGAAGTAGGAAGCGGCAGGTGAAGCAAAGGATCATGCAGTATTGATGGAAGATTAAGTGACGGCAGATCAGTTGTATCCATCTTGGCAGAAACTGTTGAACTGGGTGGCTGATCATTTGATAGCAGAGAACTCAAAGGCGGTAGGGGTAGTGGTTCTACAGATGTAACTGGTATATGCAGAGGGGTTACACTGTACTGCAGTGAAGGTGGGCATGGAGGGCACCAGCAATAGTAAGGCTTAAATGGTTGCTCTGAGGAAACCATAGGCAATGGATATTGAGTTGCAAGAGGAAACAGAGATGGCAACAAGGGAAATGAAAGAGGCAAGTCTAGAGGAGGTGAACTAGCACTGTTTTCTGAACAGTCCCCATCACACTTCTCACTGACGGAATCAGAGTTGTCAATCTTTGGCATCGAAAGATTTGCATCGACTGGACCAGTTGAGCTCAACCAGTCCCCCCGTCGCTTCAGCTTGTCTCTTCCAGCAATCTTTGCACAAGACATCCTTGGCACCCCATCTTTAAAAGCACCAGATCTGGGACTCAGACTAGCCTGATAGACAGAACTTGCTTTTCCTGCATTAGATGCAGAGGTACGAAACCGTGAAGACTTGGAAACAACTGATGAGGGCTGCAAATAGTGATCATGTGGGCTTGAAGCACTCAGGCAATCATTGAGCGACCCCGGCGACTTAACATCTCCAATACTTGATGCAAGAAGATAAGCGTGTAGATGAGTAGCAAAACCATCAAGTCGCGAATTTGAGATGCCTGTGAGATCAGAGAGTGTTGGCCTCCCCTGCAGTAGATTTTTCATCTGCACAAAGAACAATGTAGATAACTTCAATTGATATCAATTTCTAGTTAACATGATATCAATTTTCAGTATTCTCGGTATCATTGGCACATTTTCATAGAAAACTTCAATTGATATCAATTCTTAGTTAACATGAATATCTCAAGCTTTTGTAGTTACACATCTATGTAAAAAGTTGGTAGATGGTATAATACAAAATACAAACCTTCGCAAGAAGGTGCATCCCACTTTTCTTTGACTTCTCAGCACACCAATAGTAAAGAACTTTAGATTCTGAAATCCTGATGAGGAAAGAACGTCCTGTATTATCAGCTGAAATTTCTTCTATGCAAACTTCGGAAACTTCATGATCATTGTTCAGGAGAGCTAGCTGCTCTGAGTGACCATCATCACCAGCGAAGATAATGCGCATGCTCGATGAAGGCAGAAGACCAAGGCTCAGCTTTCCTCTGCACACAGGAATTGAGTGCACATGAGACCCTTGAATTCCTATTGTTAACGAAATAAGATACCTGATAAATAACTATATCTATTGAAAGTATTGCGGTGGCATCATTGTTTGCACTCAGAGGCAAAAGGATCAGCCCATGGGTACCCATTGGGCCACTTTAGTTCATTTGGTCTATAACTTTATACACAATATAAAGTAGAAAATAAGATAAAAGTGCACTATTAGTTGGATTGAGTGGGTCAGTGGTGATACACTTGAGTGGATAAACATGAACCCCTTTTTTGCACTATCAATAAGAAATGGAAAAAAATGAAACCAATTGGAAAAAGATCAGAAGAGAAATTTCAGAAGAAATATGATGGAAGATTCACCATAGACTATAGCATAAAACCTACCTAACATGGCACATAGCACTATTCGGCAGAACACACATTTCAAGATGCCTGTACGACTAAATAATGAGTAAAGAAATTCATACATTAACTAAGAAAATACAGTATTTGATGTTTTCCTTTTTCCAAAGAGAGAATAGCAACAACTCTGCTTTTCTTAGAAAGAAGACATAGGAGGAAATAGAGAAAGTACAGGGCCAATTCTTTGACTTGTTTCTTCCCTTGTTCAACATAAGCATATAAGAACCACAGCACATATCAACTAAAAATAATTACCTCGCAGGTAAAACCTTCTATAGCAATGACATTGATAGCAGAAATATTTTCCATGGAAAATAGTAGAAATGTTGATAGGTAACATCCATTTTAAGTGGAAGACAATGTTGCACAGAGTGCTTCATGGATAACTTGTCAAGTTAAGAGGGGAAACCAAAAACACAGCTGGCAAATACAAAAAGTCATAGACGGTGCAACTTGTCAGGCATTGTGACTGTGTGAACTAATGAACCAAATATTTGCATATTACAGCTTGTCCAGAGTGAACCAAATAATGTAGGAACACCAGATATGCCTGTGGTAATTAGCTGCACCCACAAGCATACTTTATAAAGTTATAGCTACAGAACAGAGAAATTAAGGGAAAAGTCCCTTTATAAAATTATAACTGCAGAACAGAGAAATCAAGGAAAAAGTCCACTTTAACCCCCTAAATTATTTTGCTGGAGCACTAAGCCCCCTGAACTACTAAACAGGCTCACTTCACCTCGTAATGAAATCTCTTTTTGTTTCTCTTTGTGCATGTCATGTTTTAAATTGAAATTGTTTTGCTCATAAATAGCATAATATAGCTAATGTTATGGATCTTTTTTGGAACTTTCAATCAACAAGTTGGGTGCAAATTTGTAACAAATATTGTGCCTATCATCTTAAAAAAAATTAAACTATAACAGAATTTGCACAGGTTAGCCTGATTAAGTAATTTCAGGGGATAAACAGAGCAAAAAAAGGCAGAGTTTCAGTGCAAAATACACTGAAATAGTTTAGCGAGTAAAGTATTTTTTTTTCGAAGTAATAGCAGAAAGTTAAACCAAAGACTAACAAAAAGGAGAGCACACTCTTCGCAGTTAAAGCATACCATCTAAAAGCATCAAATAATAAGGAACCTATTGATCAAATCTCATCTAAGAATGCAATTGTACGTATTAGCCATTTGATATGCAAGCAACATAATATCATAAAGCCATGAAAGAAACTACCTTCTCTTTCCTCATATATCAGAGATTATGACACACGCCCAAATTACCTACAAATGAAAAGACATATTTATTTGGTAGGATGAACAGTGCCATCACTAATAAGATGAAAGCATGTAATCCTGCAATCAACAATCTCTAGCACCATACTCTTTATTAGGTGAGAATTGCTGAAACAATATGCTCATGAGAAATTAATATATGATACAAAGTTAACACAAAAATCAACATGAATACATGATCGTGTCAGAATCAGAGTATCAGACGAAACACTTAAAATAGTAGTAGAGAATCTGAAGAACAATAAAGTTTTAGTATAATTCATGTCACAGTGACACAGGATAGTGACTCCATGAGCCACATCTACCTTGATTAGGGTACTGATATGAAACATGCAAAGGAAAAAAATAGGAGGCCCAGAAGGAATTATGCTGACCAGCGAAGTACAAGAATTTCAAGAATGTTAAATAATGTATGTGGAAAAATTGAAAAAATCTATTGAAGCACAAGCAGAACTTACGCATTCCCATGCAAACAATGGACAATACTTCATCACTGTTACTAAACTCATCCTCTGACTGGAGGAATGTAGCATGGAATTGGAAGTATGATGAAGTAACTCACACTAACATATTCCTAACAAAAGAAAATTCCACCAGGATAGAATGGTCACCACAAGCACATCACCAGAATAAAATAATCACTTCTACCAAATCAGATGGATATAAACAACTGTGCAACTATACATTTTTTTTTTCATTTCCCTCCGCTAGCTACATAAAACATTTATAAATAGGATTGAAGATACCAAAATTTTGGTGACAATATTAAGTGATCCCCATGCAAGTTTAGAAAACACAAGTTAGCAATGCAGCAAAAACATAACAAAAGTTTAGTGGCCCGGTGGAGAAAATCAATAGAGCACATAATTCCACACACAAGAAGGATGTTATCATATACATGCTTAATAGGCGCCAAACAGGCTATAATCCCTCAGTATGAGAGTCTGTCGAGCCAACTTAAGAAGTAGTAGGGTAAACATGCAAGAATTAATAGCTGATAAGCAAGTGATCCGCACACACTTGGATAAGAAATTAGGAACATGATCAAGCCAACCAATTGACCTCTTTTTGTGAAGAAAAAAGACGTACATGGAATGCAGAAGGCTGCCCACTAGCAGTGAGGTTGAAAGGAGGTTGTAATTGCATAATGTGAAGGGGGTCAGGAACCTCAGATACTGTAAAGGCTAATAGCAGTTGACAAGAGCAAAGAAGCTAAGAGTTATGCAGTATGAGTTATGAGGGATGGTAAACTATCACATGGGGAAGGAAGTCAGGCATCATGTAAACAAGATGAAGCAAAATGCAAACTAGCGATACCCTTTGTATTTCAACCATTTCATGCCCTTGTGTATTACATAGGTAAAGGTGACGGCGTAAAAGAAGAAGAAGGTGAAGTTTTCCGATCAATTGTTGGATACTCGGATATATATGTATAGATATACGAATAGAGATCTAGGTCCAGGAGCACGTAATCCTAATCCATCCATAAGTTGAGGGAGAAAGGTAAGAGAGCGCGGTGACTACCTGATGGCAGTTGGGCAGAGGAGTGGACCATGGCGGTCGACCTTGCCGACGCGCAGAGCGACGAGGGGAACGCAGAGGCACCTGGCGAGCAGGCCGACCTCCGACGCCTCGAAGTGCTGCAGGGAGGGGAGGGGAGGGGAGGGGAGAGGAGGGTAAAATAAAGGAAAATAGATCGGCTCGCTGGGGTGAAAGAGGAAAAGGGAAGGGTACCTGCGAGAGGTGGGAGATGAAGCGGTCCTCGGCGGCGCCGCATGAGAGGTTGAGGGTGAGGAGGGGTCTGAGGCGTTCGTCGGCGCGGCAGGCGCCGAGAAGCTGCTGGCGCAGAGGCCCCGGGCCCGGGCGGTGAGGAGCGTCCTGCGCCGTAGAGGCCTCAGCGTCCCCCTGTTCCCCCGATCGGGAATCGTCACCGCTGCTGGCTTCGGGGCGTTCTGGGGTCGGGGGCGAGCCCATCGTCGGCTATGGGTTGGATTGGAGAAGGATTTTGGCCGGCGGAGGAGGAGGATTTTGGCCGGCGGAGGAGGAGAAGACTTTGCTTTGGATTAGACAAAGAGGAAGGGAAGCCACCCCCGCCCCAATCGACTCCGACCAGATATTTTTCCTTCCTCCCTTCCTTTTTCACTCCCGGCTCACGTGAACCATCACCCTTTCGTTTCTCTAGGGTGGACGGACTTTACTGTTATTTCTCCACCACGTTTTTTTTTTCATATCCTTTCTCTATCACACTGTATGCAGTACTGTTATTTTAAATTCCTCTCAACTATTGCTCGCCCTTTCTCACAGCTATTTTTACTCATTCTTTATACTTTATACACTATTATACAAATTCAACGGCTAAAATTATCTTTGCAAAATTAGACCATCAAGACGAATCTCGTCTTCCTTATGTAGACTTTTATATATCTGAGACTTCCTAAATTAAAAATTATATTACCCACATCAGCACGATATGCGCAATAGCACAGGCTGGCAGATATGTCGCTAGAGCACTGACCATGAAGACACTAAAGTGTGTGTTCAGCACGCTCGATCAAGGCTCTAAACTATTATTGTTGGACATCGAAATAGCCAAATCACTAATAATAGCATTAGAGATAAAGCTCAGATAAATAGGATTGAATTTGGGGTTCTAAAAATATTTTGTTGGGACCATTTTTTATGTAAAATAAGTAAATTTCTGGATATATCAAGTGATGCATTAGCGCATAATATTTGTTTAATCATTGAAAGATATGTTCACCTCCTAATAGTAACGAACATGAAACACAGCCAATGAAAATATCACCAGTAATTTCACTCTGTTAAAAGTTGTCATGTATTTTTTAAAACTATAAAGAACTCATACAATAAATATTTGGTAGGTATTATATGATCACTTAATACTTGATTTAAATAACATTTTATGTAATATAAGAAGACAAAACTATTTATTTTTGAACTCATAAAAAATTAGATTTTGAATTACGTCTTACATGAGAAGAGTTGCATAGTTATTTTGTTCACTTGATATATGCAAACATGAACGAATTTTCATTTACTGTAAGAAGATGGATAGTTGTATTGGATGCAACATATATTCGCATGAATTACCTTTCATTAATTTTAGCTTTATATGGTTACTTAATTAAAATTATCCTTGCAGTGTGTGAACTTTATCTTGCAGTGATTTTGACATTAGTGTATCAGTATATTATTATAATATTTCTTAAATTAGTCTATAAACTTGACTTTGCAAGTTCATGAGTTACCATCCAAATTTGAAAACTTATAATTACAACACATGCCAACTATATTAGTTATGCAAAGCTAGTAGTTAGTTGTTATTTTGTTAGAGTTTATTTAAATAATAATAATAATATCAATAAAATATTTGAAAGAGAAACAGTTTTGACAGTTTGGTTTATATAATTGCATTTGAAAGAGTTTATGATATTTTATTTATATTAAATTAAGTTATAGCATTGGACAATTATACTGATGGTGAATACTAATAGACGGAGATAAGCCATGGTTGTCACTTGTGCCGATCAAGTGTTCCAACAGCTCAACGTAGCACCACCACCGAAGACAACTCAACAATGTTTAACTTGTAGCTTTTTAAAAAACTTTAATCATAAATATAACTTTAAAAAGCTTCAATCAAAAATGGACATTTTTGCTCGGCGCCATCGTTATTGGCGTCGAAGTCAAATGTCTCGGTGCCAAAGATGATGGCGCTAACAACCTTGGGCCCGGGGATGGCTAAGTCATTGATATGAAGAAGTAAACCTATTTATAAAAAAATCTAGAAAACGATTTATACATAACAAAAAATAGGTCTTTTTTTAGATTTTTTCTTTTTGGCAAACAAGTCATCGGCACCAATGTCATTGACCTCATCCTCTATCTACTGGCTACTAGGGGAAGAGTCTCAACGCCAATGGCTGTGGTGCCAAAACGTCGGAAGCAAAGTCATTGGCGCCGAGAAAAGGTCCATTTTTGATTTAAAGTGTTTTTAGAACTCTACTTATAAAATATTTTTTCTAAAAAGACTAGAATGTAAAAAATAGCTGGAAGAGAACTAGCGTATTATGGGTAATCGTGTTACAAGTATCTATTATTGGACATCAGACTCAGATATGTATGTGTGCTTATCTCATGAGGTTTAGTGTGCAACAACTCTTTTTCTTTGATTGATTCTAAGATGTGAAACATGAACTCAGTGGGAAATTATGTCGCTGAAAAGTAAGATATGGTTTGGGACCATGTCATCTAAGATATGCGCAAGGTCATGAAACGCACACTAGAAATATACGACTAGCAGCAATTGAGCGAATCTCAAACCAAGGTGAGGTATTTGTTACAAATTGCGTTATACGGGGTGGTCTCAAATTTAGGACGTTTTGGGGATTTTTGCAATGTCGCAAAGGAAAAAAACTGACGGAGGTAAAGTGTAAATTTCTGATTTCGCCGTAATATTAGAATTGCACGTGTCTATGCAGTAGCATCTGTGATTATCATGATTTAAACCTGACGAGTCAACGTGCTTTCCCTCGTTCTATTTCATTTCCCTGCAACTTGGATCATATGATTTCTGCCCCGTTAAAAAAATGCTGACTTTAATATTTCCTGTGATGCGATTATTTTGAAATTTCAATTTTGAACTGCGGGGACTAAGATATATTTAGTTCTGTTTGATTGCAGCCTACGAAAATTCAATGCGTCATACTTCAGACTTGCTTGTTGGCCGCGTTCGTCTCAAGGCTGGTAATACCCGGCGCGAAATCTATTAATTAATTATTTAAAAATATAAAATAGATTAATATGATTTTTTAAAAAACAACTTTTCTATAGAAAATTTTATAAAAATTTTGAAAAGCGTGCACACGGAAAATGAGAGAGCTAAGTAACTTACCATGCTAGCCGAGCTAGCCGAACTCGCCCTAAGTGATTTGACTTTAAAGTTTCATTTTTTAAGATTTATTTTTTTGTCGAGTTAGCAACCATGAAAAGAGAACTGGGGCACAAAAGGTGATAAAAGGACCCTTAGAATTAATTCTAGCATAAAAAAATATAAAATTCAAACCAAAATTTAGATTTTAATCAAACCATCTAAATAATTATCCTAAGTAAGCTGTTCTGACGACCATGTCAGGCGTGTTCACAAGGCCCTACAGGGGCTAATTTTTAGCTTTTTTCACGTGCATTTCCAAACCGCTAAATGATACATATTTTTGCTAAAAAAAGTTTACATTGGAGTTGCTTAAAAATCACATTAATTTATTTTTCAAATTTGTAATAGTTAAAACTTAATTAATCATATGCTAAGAGCATCTCCAACAAATGCCTAAAAATTAGTCCCCAATAATCCTAGATTGGGGTCATCCCAAAAGATTTTAGCCCCCAAAACATGTCCCAACTCCAACGATTGCCTCTATAATTGGTTCCTAAAATTTGTTAGCGGCCACGTAGGAAATTACTGTTATATAGGCCAAAGTGTTGCATCTGTGAAAATCGGATTAACACATATATACAAAGTAGGATATATGGGCAACTGAATCAAATAAGTTAAGTTCATGATCCACTAGAATGATCAGAAGGTGATATCAATGCATATGTATCTTCAGATAAGTTTAAAATGTCAGAAATACGATCTAATTTTAGTTCAGTGTCCAACAATAAATATCATGGATTTCTATATATTTACAAGATAAAAACTAATAATTATTTAGATTTGCTGATCATATGTCATTCTCCCGTAACAGAGAAACTATATCTTTTTTTTATAACTTGTGATAGATAAATAATCATAGATAGGACATGAGCATATAAAAAGTGACGCTGGTGGTGCCGAGGTGGTGCCGAGGTGGACAGAAAAATGACGCCAGGTGAAAGGAATTAGCATGAATCATGAGATTGAGAGACCACCTAAATTTGGCTCAAAGAATACGGGTGTTTGGGGATGCTAAAATTGGAAGTTTTTTTGGATAACTGTTGGATATGTTTTTAGCTTTTAATACCATATTAGATTTTTGGGTTCATATTAGAGTGTTGTTGAAGATGCTCTAATGATATTACTCGTTTAGTAACTCCTACGTCATGTTGCGCACGCGCCCTTAACTACTGGCAATCATACACTGACATTAGACCATTCATCTTTGTTTTTTTTACATAAACAAATGGTAAGAAGGAATATGAAACTAATATTCACATATAGAGAATCCAATGTTCAGAGAGTGGACGCAAAGGTTATGACAATAAATAGAAGAATTCAATAGAACTAGCAATAGCCACGCACTAAGCTGCGTGTGAACAAAGAAATGATGGATCCAAAATAGATCCGAAGGATTTAAATGAACTAACATATATGAAGATTTTATTGAGGCTAACATCATTTTCTAAGTAACAATTTGAAGTGTAAAATTATAACAGTTGATGAAAAAAAAGACCAGTTCGATACAATATGATTGAAAATTTTAAATCATAACCTGATTATTTTTGTGTACTGACATAATGATAACTTGAAAAGAGAATTGGATCGTGATGGATCAAACAATCCAGATTTTTGGCAAATACACAAATGTATATTCTCTAGTGTTAAGAAAAGACACCAAAAGAAAACTAAAACCGATACTAAAGCAATTAACTTGTAGATAAACTTCATATATGCTTGAGAAATTGTACGTATTCTGAAATAGTGATATAACCTGAAGGCAAATCAAGTAAATATAAATGAAAACAGAATTGTTTCAGTCATTTCCATAGAAGTGCTTCCAATTTTGCGGCAGCATATGACAACCACAGAAATGGCTCCACAACACAAACAACGACTTGTAAGAATATATCAAGAAATTTTGTACATGATGGCAAAACTTTGTTTCATAGGACTAACTTGAAACCCAAAAGAACTCCAAGCAAAATTACATGCTCAACAGCGCCATATAAATTCATAGGCGAACAGAATAAGGTTTAGATAATTCTCGGTTACCAACATGTAGTACTAACACCTAAGACATTTGATACTTAGGACACCAGATGATACAGTTAGCGTAGAGGAGAAAATATAGTTGAACTCTCTCGTATAAATGTAGACAAATCAAATACATTCTTTTTCCAAAAGAAGTAATATGAGTTAGCCTTTATTGTCTTTTTGATGGATCTGTAAAAACAAAATATCAATTAATTTATAGCATATGTATTTTTTCTGTATTGTTTGCAGGACCTACTTTTTATCAACTCTATCACACACAAACATTTTCAGCTTTTAACAGTATTGGCAGAAAAAGATAGAAACTTAAAAAATTACAGCATTGATGACCTTAGGTGTTAGTAGGATGCAGGGATGCACAAAAGATTTGATGTTAAGACCCTAATTGTGAATACATGTTTACGAAGCCAACTACATTAAAATGAGAGTCCTTGTCCAAAGAAAAATGTATACAATTAATTGTGTTGTGCATTCATATTGCTATAGTAAAATTAAAGCATAATTGTATAAGATCATTAGAATGTAATTGTGCTTCTGAATTTTTGGCAACAGTACCTTTGCAAAGAAAATAACAGGTTTCATTCAAGAGAAATCCTGCTCCTGATGCAGGTATTATGTACCTCTTTCTGAAAACCAAGATGATAAATTCATTCAGTAATTAGCACACAACACAACTCCAATACAGTTTTGTATAAGATTTATCTTTCAGCCTATAACATTTCCCTAAACAACATCCCAAACAAATGAGTTAGCTGTGAGAAGAAGAACATCAATTAGTTCTTGCTAAATGGTACACACAGAATAGGAAAATAAATAAAAGTTTGTTTGTGCATTCTAAAATCTGAATTAACAAAACTGTGCACGAATATGTAAGTTCAATTTATACAGTTGAAGGATGGAACAAAAGGAAGCTTGATCAAATGTATGCAGGAATATGGTGTGGTTGTTAATCATGGAGGTAAGACATCCAGAGAAGAAAAAAAAACTAACCTCGTGCTTATTATATATTACAGAAACATCAAGAATAACCGAAATGTACTAACCTAACAATAACAAAGCAAAATGTACAAACTTGATCATAGCAGAGCAAGGAGCATGCTTCCATGCTATACTACACGTAACCTCATTCGTGTGCTGCATCAATGGAGAAGAAGTTAATATATAAAAGAAATGAATGGAGCAAAAGTTCATCTCATCATTGATGGTAAATTTAGGAAAGAGAATGTTGAGTGAATATTTCAATAGAGCTAAATGGTCGGCTTGGCCCAGTGGCAGATGCAACAGAATGCAAGCACGAAGAACACATCGTATGGCATTACCCAGTGGCATATGGGTAATGGAGGACTGTAAAGCATATTTTTGCTATCAAACGTATTTTATCATCTCCATAAAAATATTACAGATGCATTTTTATTTAGCTGCTGGAAATGAAAAGCATAACATGGTTGTGCCATAAAAAGATTTTATTCCCTGAAACATATAAGATAATTGTATAGTTAAGTACCGTAAAAGAAGATAATATATCAATTTGTAGTGATCCTAGAAATGTTACTGTCCTTAAACATATAACTGGGTATTTCTTAGTAAATATAAGAGTTAATAATGGAAAACCAAATCACATAACAAAGCCATTTACAAAGCTAGTGTATGTTGGGTTGGTTGAACGGTTGCAGTATTTGTCAATTATAAAAGAAATTGATTCATATCAGTCTAGACTGAATAAAACTACTAAGATATGCATGGTCCTGATGAATGGTTCGTAGAACCAAAAAGAAGCCTTCGTACATAGAAATTTCATAAGCGTTGAAAAATTTTAGAACAAACTGACACTGTAATTAGATGTAATTAGAGAAGAGGTAAGATGGATGAGTACAACTATACCTTCTTGTTGACATTCGGTGAGGATTTGATTATTTCTAAGGCCACATGGAAAAGCAAGCTTGATCATTCCATAATCAGGGTAGTAAATGAAAGAAAAAGAAAATGAATAACAAACTTCAAGCTGCAAGATGAAAGCCAAAAATAATTGGAATAATTGGCATTAAACAAAATTCAATCACTAACATAATATGAAGAGGCCTATCATATACGTGGACCGCTGCATGTTTTAGCATATGAAAATTGTGAATGGGTTTGTTATATTCTGCAATGCAGTGTAGAAGCTTAGTCAAACATGTAGAGGGATCATGAGCAATTAATGAGTTGCATACATCTAAAGTCAAAACTGACACTCATCTCTTCATATTGTTAAGAATCATGAACAATCCAGAAAATAACCAGTCATCGTTCCTGAAGGATTCATAAAGATGGAAAAAGCATTAGTTAGTTCATAATGATCCATGCAAGTTCTCCTATTAAGCAAGCAATATAGAAATGTAATCGTTGGTGGATTGCCTCACCATAAGAAAAAATAAGACAAAAATATCAGGAAAAAGGAGATAACGATCGACCGAGCTTCTGTTGCAGTCATCATTGAGACGCTCCATCCTTGTCGTTGTGGCTTGCCATCGTTGTCACCGAGGCGTGTTCGTCATTGTCGCTATCCTGACTGAGTTGCCACACTCGCCCTCCCTTCCTATCCCTGACCTCCTAACCAACAGTCCGCCCTACCTCTCCTATATCCCAGATCTGGCACCAAGCAGGGAGGAGAGGGAGAGCAAGAGGATAGAGAAGGCAGTGGTGAGAAGAGGAATGGAAGAGGACAATGGTGGGCGCTTGCACTCATCGCTTCTGATGGACCAAATCCATCAGCGAGGAGACCGAAGGTCACCAGATCTGACCACCCCCTACCAGATCTAGCACCGCATGGACGGGGGAAGATGGAGAGGGGAAGGGTGGTGACACAGAGATGAAAGGGGAGAAGGTGGAGGCGGCTGACGTCAATCACCCCGGCTTCCTCGTTGGCAAATGCGGCGATCTCGAGGAGAGCGGCGACGACCTCACCGCAATAGAGCAGCAACGACGGCATAGAGATGATAAAAAGTGAAGCACAGGGTCGTGGTGACCGGCCGGTGCGCGCACGGAGGAAGGGCGAGGGGCGGTGGTGGTGACCGGCCTGGATGGGGGAGGAGGAGGGCGAGGCGCGGCGGCGTCAGCGGAGGGGGTGAGGTCTTTTGCGCTCGCATGAGGCTAGGGTTTGACGTGGGGTCATGAAATCTGCGCCATTCATTCCCTATCTGACGATTCCAGGGGTGTGGAAGGGGCACCACGCTGGGACACGTGGATGGCTAGAACGCCCCTAACGTGGAATCGAACGATGGAGGCTAGTGGGGATCAATACGTAATTAACAAAAAGCGTAGGGCTTTTCTGCAAAACTCGATGATGTGGACGCTCCGAGATCGCAACGATCCCACGGGGCTTAGAGATTTTATATTCCATGAGTTCTGTCTATTCCATAGGGAATTAGGGACGCATACAAATTTCCCCCTATTTTAGATAACTAGTACTCATGCATGTGCAAAGCACGTTTGAATATATGTTAGTTAAGTCGTTAATTATATCCAAATAAATCTTAGAAACCACATGGCAAAGCTATATTAGTTTATTTTGTTTTCACCTAAAATAATACTAAAAATACAAAGCATTATTTTTATTTTTATTTCACGTCACAAATATAAAAACTTATAATTATTGTTTCTTCGATGCATGTTAAAAGTGAACATAACAGGTTAAATGTACACATGACATTATATTTAGATACCATTACAATGAATGCTTTTATGAGCGTAAAATTAGTAAGGACAAGCATATATGCTTTATCATAGTTGTCGAAGAGTGGCCTTTAAAATAAATTTTCTCTCCTCCCAAAAGAAAAAAAAAGAGAGTAAATTTGTTCTCCATCATAAAAAGATGGTTTGTCTAGTTAACGGAGAAGTACTATTTGAATGAGTCAAAATCTTTCAAAGATTAACCCAACCATCTGCATCTCTCATCCCAGTCATCGCTGCATTATCATAGACGATTGATGCTCTTGTGAAAATTATCTTCATCCATTATCGTAGCTATCCTTGCCGTATCAAATTAATGACAATGATGCCCTTGTGCAAATTACCTTCCGTTTTACCATATAAAGCATAGATCAAGGTAAAACTATGTATTGTCATAAGAGTGTAAAGAGGAAGACAAACCATGTAACTTCTTGCTAATTTCTCACTATAGGTAGGTAGCAGTTACTTTCAAGTACAAATTTGTATGCACCTTACATAGGAATGTTCTCATCGGCCGAACAAAGATAATAAGCATTGAATATTTCACCCATGAGAATGAAGAGAATGGAGTGATTAACTACGGTAAATACTTCATGTTGCTATCTCTAGCAGTTTTAGTTGTTAATTTGAATGCATGGGTAGCAATGGCTAGCTAGCCTTCTGACCTATATTTTTTGCTGATGGAAAGGTTCACAGCATGCATAGTAGTGTTTACTGGTTTCCAAAGCTCCCTTTTTTGTACCCTATAGAAGATCTTTCGTAAACATACAGGCAGTTAGTAATTGTGCATCAAAGAGAAGTAAGCATATTATGATTTATTTATAAGAGTGAAGTGCACCGGCGGTTCTTAAACTTGTGTGCATGTGTCATCTATGTCCCTAAAATCTCAAAATACATTTTTGGTCCCCGAACTTGTCCGAGGATGTCATATAGGTCCAATCGGCTCCGGCCTGCTCCATCGGCTGACGTCGCATGCCACGGTGGCGCCTACATGTTGGTGAGGCCATGTGGGTCCCAGATGTCAGTATCTCTCTTCCTTATTCTTTTCTCTCCCTTCTTGTAGGCGTCACTGTGGCATGCCACGTCAGCGGATGGAGCGGGTCAGAACCCGTTTGGATCTATATGACACCCCCAAATAAGTTCGGGGACCCAAAAATGCATTTTGAGAGTTCAAGGACCTAGATGACACATGCACACAAGTTTAGGGACCGCTGGTGCACTTCACTCTATTTATAATGTATCTTTGCAGGCAAAGGACATAATGACCTTTGTCAAATATATATCCATAAATTCTGCACCTAGCCATTCTCTAGTCTCTCTCTACAAATGAAATTAACCAGAAACAACATGCACGCGTAGATAGAAGCATACTGAACAACCAATTCTCTTTCTGGATAAAAGAAAATTTTAGAGAAGGATTATTGGCTCTTCTGAAAAATCATTGGTTGCATCGAAAAGAGCTTCTCTTCCTGCAACTCAATCGAAGATCACCACAATTTCAGTCAGCTCAGAAACTTTGGAAAGGAAATTGTCTCAAGATTTCTAAGTACAGCTTTCAAAGAAAAAAATAGTCCAAACAATTTTTTGACAGTCGCCACTGACTACCTCCCTACATAATCACCTGATTTTTATAAATCCACATAATCATATTCATGTTCAGAACATATATTTTTAGACATAGCCACAACCGATTAACTCCCTACATAATCACATCCATGCAAGGCCTTACAATAGTTTCACCTGCTCTCTCTTGCATATGGAACTGCATCAAATTATTTACACTACATCAACTAATGGGGTGTTTTACCGTGCTTAGAGAGTACTCCCTCCGGTTGCAAATGTTTGACGTTGAACTAACCAACGTCAAGCAAAAAAGATTAGAGGGAGTAGTATAGATGTACTTTCACTTTAGAAGAGATATTAGCAGTTGACCATGTTTAAGAGAATTCATAGTTTGGTAAAACATACCTACAAAAGCCACGATCTTTTCAGTATAAGTGTTCCCCATCAACCTGCAAAGCACCAACATCTCATCAGCAACCCAATCACCAGATCTTTTAGATGGAATCCACAAGCTAAGGAAATGTTGCCGGTTGGCCAGGGTCACATCATCGCTGCCTGCGTTATATGTTGTGGTGAAATTGCTGCATTGAAAGTGTGCCAAAGGAAGTTTGACGATGATGACAAACGGAGGGCGAGCCGGCAGAGCATAGCGCACCAAAGGAAGAGATCACAGAGAGAAGTGCCTCAGTGGAGGGAGAGAATCGTGCAAACCTTACATGTAATCGTATGGAGTTGAGGTGAGCATCGTGCATTTTCCATCAAATTCAACAGGAGAAAAGTAGAGCAACAAAGGATTTTCCTTGGAGTTGAGGGCTATGGCGTGGATGTGCTCGGCAGCGGTACAGCAATAGCCCACATCGAGTGGGACGTGGAGATGACCAGCGGTGGAGAAGATTTGGGGACGGCAGCCGGCGACGGGCGGCTTCATGGGGGTGGTCGGCAGCTGGTGTTGGCGTGGCGGCGGCTGGTGGCGTGGGGGTGTGGCCGGCGGAGCCGTGGGGGCGGCCGGTGATGGGGAAGAGACGGGGTGGAGGGCGACAGAGGTTGGGATTGGTTGACTGCGTGATAGGCGCGTAGATAGATTGGTTAGAGGGGTGTGTCCTGGGTAGGATTGCAAGAGAGAGATATTTTAGATCATTTGAGGCCATTGGATGTTTACATCTAATGGTGAAAAATCGATTGCGCCAATTCTGTGTATATTTGTTAGGGTGGCCATAGAAAAATTCCAACTCCTTTTTTTTATATTAGTATAGATATAGATGGAATTCATTCATGCATACAAATTTCATGTAGGACTCAATAATTACAAAGTTCATCCCTTTCAAACATCCCCTAAAGGGTGTTGAACATCGGAATCAGATGTAACCGGACTATCCCTAAAAACAACAATCAAAAAGGAAGTAAGCATGGTAGGAAACAGCTAAGATTTACAATATATCACCGAAGGCTCAGATGCCGACTGAAAACCTAGATCCACAAATTGTCACTTGATATTTCAGTTAATAAAGTAGAAACAATCTTGAGTAGAAGGCAACGCAAAGAAAGCATATTGAAAGATGTCTTGCGTTATGTTCAAAAACTGGCGGGCATCAGCTTCCTTCCATCCAATATGCTTCAGCATGCATATTCTCATTCATATCATTCATATCACAATGACTGATTCACAAGTATAGGTATCTGACTAAAATTTGATTCATCTGCTTCCAACTGATGGAATCGAGCATCATGAATATGATGAATTTATGATTGATTGGTGGTGGAAGGAGCAGGTGTAGGCCTGAACAGCCTCCGGGCCACCCACTGGATGGGTCTCAATACCTGTGCCCTCTTCTTCCGCCAAAACCAAATTGCAGCAGTGTACTGCTCATTCCGAATTTTCCTCGTCGCTGCTCTCCAATCAAACTTCTCCATTTCCTTTCTAGCAGCCTTCCGCATTGTCTCTCTCAACTCTTCACAGGTCAAGAGACGTTCAATCTTGCTAACACAGTCATCAACATCCCCTGGTGTGTAAAGAAAGCTAGTCTTACCCTCCTGATCCTCTGGTATAATATCAGGTATTCCTCCAGCACGAGCAGCAACTACAGGAACTCCTGATGACATAGCCTCCAACACAACAAAGCCAAGCGTTTCTGATTCAGAAGGCATCACAAACACATCTCCACTGGCATAAGCCTGTGACAGCTCTTCTCCTTGTAATGTACCAGTGAACACCACAGGCATTCCTGTGAACATCAGTTCAAGTTCAGCCCTGCACAGAAATAACCAAGACCAACTCACATATTCAGTACACAGAAAAAACAACGATATGCAAGTACAGTTCACATTCTGCAGTTCATTTGCTAGTTTAAATCAGGGGCGAAGCTAGAGTCAGTTGTCGGGGTCAGCCGACCCTAATGATCTCTGACGAAATCCATTGTTATATTGTTTAGGCAGTTAAGATGATACTAAGAATTAAGCAAGATTAGTGTATTTTGACCTTGGTGACCCCGATGAAATAAATTTCTAGCTTCGCCCCTGGTTTAAATCCATATTTCCTACTTGTGGATGATATATGACCCGCCAACTCCTAGATCTTTCCCCTAAAAAAGACAAGGATAGCATTTGGAACCTCAAAAGAACGTTTCCTCAAGTGAGTGTCATGTTTGCTTGCGTTTTTTTACCTTGTTGGGGCTAAACTATGGCAAGACAACTTTTTTTGTTGTGGAGACATGACAAGCAGAACCGTGCTAGAATTGAGCAACAATACGAGTACATGAAAGGTGTGGCCATGTATTGGAAAGGCACACAACAGCTGTAGCAAGAATCAAACTGTAGCCACAAGAGATCATATTACCCCACCTTGAGTGCTGCAATGAAACAATAAATTGAAGGAACAGGTCATAGCAACGTTCACCTGAATGGCCCATCGCCAACAAACGCAATCCTTGACCCTGGAAGTCGGTCCATGACCCTAAGAAAGAAAAAAAGAATGAACAGTGAACGATGCTTAACAGATACTCCCTCCATATTTTAATAAATAACACTGTTGACTTTTTTGCACACATTTGAAACTTACGTAATTATCATTTATTTTGCTGTGATTGGATTTATCGCTAAATGTTTTAATTATAACTTGCATTTTCGAATATTTGCGCAAAGTTTTTGAATAAGATGAATGTTCAGACATATGCCAACAAATCAACAATACCATCTATTAAAATACGAGGGGTGTAGATGATGTAGCTCAAGAGAAGAAACAACGACATATGTCAACAGAAAGCAAATGTATGCCAACAAAACATTGAGGCAAAAAATAAAAGAGGGACCATGAGAAGCTAGTGAATGTTTCCATAGAAACACCTCAGCGTTCACTGAAGCACTCTAAAATATCAGACAATTCACAACATGGGCTCACCTCTTAAGAAAATCTAAGCTTTTCTCAACTCCCAAACGTCCAACATACAGTATAAGTGGTTTTTCTGGTTCACCATTGCTGATAGAAGAAAAGGGAAAGTATAAGCATGCTGTTAGACAGGCAAAATAATAATTGCTCACTTAAACCCATTCGGTAGTATTCTCTACATAGTGAATGAGGCAATAGCCAGTAGCAAATTTAGCACCATTACATCTGCACTGAAAAAGGACAAATGACCAAAAAGAAGAGATTACATACGTTAGCCTTGCACGCATTTCTTCATTACGAAAACGGGGATGAAAGCTTTCTGAGTCAACACCCTTGTTCCAAAGGCGTATCTTATTGGCTGAAAATATGCCCATCAGAAATAAAATGGTAAAATTAAAATAAGGAACACCATCATAATAAAATTGTGAATGTAAAATACAAATAAAAAACTATGTATAGCTTTCACAACCTGCCGTAACACGAGCAGCTTGAAGATCCCTGCCGATAGCAACTGATGGTACCAGTGTGAGATCCGCAGCTCGGTGCAAGAATTCTTTGGTGAGTGAGAAATGCATTGGTTATTCAATTGGCTAGTATATTTTACTGTTAAGGTTGTGTATGCATAGTAAATGACTGGAAGCTTACTTATAATCAACCACATGGGCTTTACAAGCCAGCTGAATGTATATCTCGGTATATAACTGCCATGGGTTATGAACAATCAGTTGCGGTATGCATAAAAGCGGGATTCCTAGGATGTGAACCAAATAGACAAATCCATCAACGCATTTTATTCTTATGAGCTCAGGATCGTGTTGCAGTGTTGTCAGCGAAGGTAAAAATTACTCTTTTTTGTTTAATTTCATGAAGCACTTCTATTTGTTTTCCTTATCACCTTTCAAATTGGTGCTTTGGTGGTAGTGAGTAAAAGAGTCGGGTACAATTTAGAAGCCTTGTACAGAATTGCCACTTGAAAGGGAGAAGCAAGCCTGTCATGGTCTAGTAGGAGTAAACTAATAACAGTGAGTTGGCTGTAACCCTTCATTATCGTACCAAAAGTGGTAAAGCTCAGGAAACTCACATTGGAACATGGGTGTGGTAAGACATTACTAGAGGGACACAAAGCAACTTTGCAATTATTAGGGCGCCGAACACCTGTTTTGGAGAAACAGAAACTGTTAGCGGCACATCAAGAGGCCGGCTGGGGATGCATTATGTATGGTAGCAATAATGTACCATTATCCCAGGGGAAGAGGCGTGAATGATGTCAGGCTTAAATCTAGCAACTTCTCCAATAATCCGAGGACTTAGTGCTAGTGAAAGTGGAACCTTCTGATACCATGGGCAGGGGAAGCTGGAAGCAATTAAGACAAGTCTGAGAATGTAGTAGAATGCAACTAGGAGAGGAGAGGGCGTGGCGTCATATAGAACTATTACTACCTCCATGATCCAATGAGCTTTGCTCCGTAGAATTCTTGAGGTACGCCCTCATGCGTGGTAATCACAATCACCTGCAGCAATTACCAGAATGCTTAATTTTTTTAGAAAAATAAGTAGAATGAATGAATGAATGACTGGGGGGAAAAGAAAGATTTAAGACAGGCGAGGCGAGCATACCTCGTCGCCCATCTCCCGAAGGTACTTGATGAAGTTCTGGAAGCGGTTCTTGTAGCCCGAGACGTAGGCGAAGGGGGAGGGCTCCACGAAGAGGGCGATGCGGCGGGGCCTCGAGTCCAGAGGGGAAGCGGCGGTGTCGGTATCCGAGGAGAAGGGCGGGGCGCATGGAAGGCAGAGGGGCTTTCTGGGGTGGTTGCTGCGGTGCAGGCGGAGAGGGGACGGCTTCAGCGCAGGCGGTGAGACCAGCGCCGGCGGAGGGAGCCCCGAGTTCCATGCCGCCATGACTCTTCTGTCTCTACTCGACGAGTACGGGAGCATATTAGTATTAATTTTAGGGAGCAAACTGAAAAATGTCAGAATCATTCTTCCCCCCCTCCAAACTGTTACACGCAGAATCACTTGATACCACCGGCATATTCCGTCGACACTACTCCAGGTAGTATATACTCGATACTCATGTTCACTACTTGCCTGTTGATCTTCTCAATTGTTCCCATTTAAAAAACAAAGAAATTTGCTTTCTTGGAGTATATTATCCTACAACAACTGGACCAAAATGTAACTAATCATATATTTTAACATGCTCGTTTGATCGATGATATTTCTAAATAAGTTTTTTTTCTTAAGAAAATAGTTGCATATTCTAATAGTTTATTTAATGGTAACATAATTCTTACATTATTGTTCTTTTATTAATAGTCAAATTTCAAAAATATTTAACTCATCACTATTATAAAAGTATTTATATTCTGGGAATCTCATCTCTTTTTCTTTGGCCTTGATATGAAGAATAATGATATTGGGATCAGGTACCAGTATAGGGACCAAGATTTGAAAATTGGGTAATCAAAATGGAAGTGGCATAATTTTTTCTGTGACTACAAAGCCTAATATTTAGTATCTGCAGCACATAATTGATGGTAGGTTCATATATTCGTAGAGTTGAGCATAAATTGAAATTGTTTAGATAGTTAATTCCTTCATTTCATATAAATCACAGCAAATTTAGGACATATATACACCTTACATGCACCTCAATGAATAAATCTAAATAAGGTCAGAAAGACTTATAATATGAAACGGATATAGTAAGGGCTAACTAATAATCATTCAAATCATTAAATATATAGAGCATAGAAAATAGACAATAAGCAAAATGATCGGGAATATTACAATTTAGAGAAGAACCTTGATCTATATGAATTTCCTTCATGTTTATTCAACTACAAATTTCAGCCATCACTGCATGTTAATTAATTCACGAAAATAGGTAGCCATGCGCTACAAGTATAATATTAATTTCAAATTTGCTACGGAGTAGGCAATAAATTGGGTTGAAATTCGGTAATTGATTGGGAATGAGGACGGGAGATTGAACCAGGTGCTACACTCAGTAGTGGCCAACAGACTCCTCTTTCCGTTTTAATTCATGTTTATATAAGATGAATTAAAGTTGATTTTAAGATTTTTTAATTATAGTTTATTATTTAATTTATTTAGATAGTTAAGAACTATATATATATATTCATATTTTTTAGAAAAAATTAAGTAGGCCCCGTTCGTTTGGTTGGTTGATAAGTTAACTTATCCGGCGCGGAAAACGTAGCAATAGATTAGTACATGATTAATTAGTTATTAATTATTAAAAAATATGAAATAGACTAATATGATTTTTAGAGTAACTTTTCTATAAAAAAAATTTTACAAAAAATACGCGGTTTAACGGTTTGGGAAGCGTGCGCGTGAAAAACGAGTGAGATAACGCGGCCGTAGTTCCACATTTTACTACCAGCGGCCGAAAAAATGACCACCCAGGTCGGCCGAGATGCGGGGGGCCGGGGGCAATGGCTGTCGCCTGTCGGGCTCTAAAGTGGGCGAGACTGAGATTTTGGACTTTTCTGGGGTCCTACTCCACCTGCGTTAGCGGGTAATGGACGTATACGATCACATATTTAAAATATTAAATGTAGTCTTATTATAAAAAATCACGAGATAAATTTTTTGAGTCTAATTAGACCGCATTCGGCAGCCGGATAAGATATCTTATCCCTCACGTTTTCCGCGCGCACGCTCTCCGAACTGTTACACGGTGCATTTTTGCAAAAAAATTTAGGAAAGTTGTTTTAAAAAATCATATTAGTCTATTTCATATTTTTTAATGATTAATAATTAATTAATCATGTGCTAATCTATTGCTACGTTTTCCGCGCCGGATAAGTTACCTTATTTCTCTCCCTAACAAACACGGCCTTAATCTGTCATTAACACACGTTGGTTCCCGTAGCACTTATGGCTAATCATATACTAATTAGACTTAAAAGGTTCGAATTTTTGAACATCTAAATAAAGTATTAAATATACATAAACATCAAAACTAATTAAAGTTGATTTTAAGATTTTTTAATTATAGTTTATTATTTAATTTATTTAGATAGTTAAGAAATATATATATTCATATTTTTTAGAAAAAATTAAGTAGGCCCCATTCGTTAGGTTGATGGATAAGCTAACTTATCCGGCGCGGAAAACGTAGCAATAGATTAGTACATGATTAATTAGTTATTAATTATTAAAAAATATGAAATAGACTAATATGATTTTTTAGAGTAACTTTTCTGTAAAAATTTTTTATAAAAAATACACAGTTTAACAGTTTAGAAAGTGTGCGCGTGGAAAACGAGTGAGATAACGCAGCCGTAATAGTTCCACATTTTACTACCAGCGGCCGAAAAAATGACCACCCAGATCGGCCGAGATGCGGGAGGCCGGGGGCAATGGCTGTCGCCTGTCGGGCTCTTGAGTGGGCGAGACTGAGATTTTGGACTTTTCTGGGGTCCTACTCCTACTGCGTTAGCGGGTCATCGAGTATTAACGTAGTCTGATTATAAAAAATTTTTAGTTTTCGTCTGAAAACCACGAGATAAATCTTTTGAGTCTAATTAGACTGCGTTCGGCAGCCGGATAAGATATCTTATCCCTCACGTTTTCCGCGCGCACGCTTCCCGAACTGCTACACGGTGTATTTTTTCAAAAAAAATTAGGAAAGTTGTTTTAAAAAATCATATTAGTCTATTTCATATTTTTTTAATAATTAATAATTAATTAATCATGTACTAATCTATTGCTACGTTTTCCGCGCCGGATAAGTTACCTTATTTCTCCCCCTAACGAACACAGCCTTAATCTGTCATTAACACACGTTGGTTACTGTAGCACTTATGGCTAATCATATAGTAATTAGACTTAAAAGATTTGTCTCACGATTTTTCCCTAACTGTGTAATTAGTTTTGATGTTTATGTATATTTAATATTTTATTTAGATGTTTAAAAATTTGATGTGATGTTTTTGGAAAAGTTTTTCGGGGAAGAGCAGTAGAAGAGGAAAATATTACTCCGCTATAGTTTATGGAGAGCGAAGGAATCGTCGTTGTGTTACTAATATCGGAGTACTATCATCTCGTTATCCGGTTGTAGCCAATGAACGAGCACCCAGAGTAGAGACCCAAGCCAACGTGAGCCACCCGCTAATCTTTTCTATCGCTGTCCTCTCTTGCCTCCTCACAAACGCTACGGTTTTTCGTTTTACGAAAGATAAAAAATATCTGATTTTTCATAACTTTTAATAGTGTAAATAATGATATTAGCTATTACAAAATTGAAATTTTAGATGATAAATTTGTATATATAAACTTTTTACAAAATACACCTCGTTTAACGGTTCAAGAATGTGCACATAAAAATCAATGAAAAAGCTGAGAGTAATCTATCAAAAAAGGTAACCTACTTACTGTGTATTGATTGGATTACTAAATATACATATTGATAGAATATGATCGAGCATAGAATATATCTATTAACTATGGACTGAGTTTAACTCACTCCCACCCAACTATTAAAACGATATGTTTTAGCCACCCATAATTGTTTTGTGTTTATGTGGTATTATCGGTACGAAAAAAATAAAAATTATAGCGCAATCCTCATCTCAGCAGATCTTTCATTCTCCACCTTTCTCTTCTCCTATATCTCTGCTCTGCCACTGTGGCTTCTTTGCCATGGAGCAGAGCTTATGTGAGGGTTGTCAACGCCACACTCTTGTCTTAGAGCATGCTCAAAGAAGTGGTATTATTGAGTGGTCTCGAGTGCCATGTGGTTACCACCTAAACTTACGACCACATGCCTAAAAAGTATCCTTACCATAAATTAATATAATATCAGTACACACACCCATTCAAATAATGGGCACAACCTCTCCTCCTCTGGTTCTCCATCCACACCATCATCCAGGAGGCGGATATGACATGAGCGTGGCACAAATTGGGGCTGTGGCAGTTAGCAGGGCTTGGGAGTAGCGGATCAATGCGGAGACCGTCAACGGAGTTCGGGGCAGCGCAGATCAACGCTGTGGCCACTGACAACGCTTGGTGTGGCGCAGATTGACGCAGGGAACATCGGAGGTTCTTTGGGTCAGATCGATGTGACGGCAATGCCGGAGCTTGGGGTGGTGCGGATCGACACTACGGAGGCCAACTGAGCTCAGGACGACGTGTATCGACATAGTGGCATCTGACGAAGCTCGGGGTGATGAGGCGGCGACTAGTGGAGTTTAGGATAACGGATCGACGCGGTGGCTTCCAGTGGAGCTCGCATGGACCTAGTTCGACACAACGGTAGCCGATGGCGATCGGGAGGGATGGATCAAGATTTTTGGTAAACTAGTTTGCAAAAAAAAATTGCTTAAACAGAAGACAGATGCATGCTTGGGTTAGAGGAGCGCGTGAAAGTTGCCTTTTTTTGGTTGAGGCTACTCGTGCACGCGGGGCTAGTCGAAGACACACTCTTCGCCTCCATCTCTCCTCCACACTCTTCGCCTCCATCTCTCCTCCACAGAAGCAGTTGTCTAAAATGACATGGTGAGATCACTCACCACGTCCTCCCGTTGAGCATGTCCTTAGTAGCCTCCTCTAAGCTCTTCAGTGCTGCTACTTTTTTCAGCCGCTTATCAACTATGATGTAGATAGAGATGGCGAGCTCATGCACAATTAGTTGGACGGGCGAGGAAGGGGATGGTGGCTTGGTGCAGTCGAGTGACAGCAAGGAGGCGGACGACCTTCACGTCCAGCTTGAGAGCATATGCGGTAGCTGCGTCTCGACATCACCATCCTTATCATCCTTTTACCTTGTCAGAGGGCCATGGTAGAAGAACCTTGTCTAGGCCATTGGATCTAGAGGAAAATAATATGTCCAAGAAGGTAAATTGGTCCGTTTTAAGCTTCTCTAAACCCTCGACTCAAAACCAAAAGTTACAAAATAAATTATGATGAATAAATTATAAAATTAAGTTTAAATTTAATTTTAGCTTATAAGTAGTGTAACGGTTGGAGGCGCAGTTTTGCGATTGAAGGTCATGAATTAACTCAGGCATAAGTGAGGCCGTGAGGGATAGAAAATTGGGTTTTGCACACCAAGTCCCAAAATGGATGGACCGAGGCTAGGCCGAAAGGCCTTTGGGCAAGTGAGGGTCTCTGGTCTGGTGGACGGAGCGGAGCCAAGCGCGGAGCAACGGCGAGGCTGCGCCGACGGTGGAGCACCACGAGATTGGGAGCGGACGTAGCCGTCGTCCTAGTCACTCACGCTTTCGATCTGCATCCACCTTACCTTTTCTTTTCTTTTTCCTACTACTACTCCAGCATTTGCTTTATCTATTCTATTTTCCTCAATGCGCACGCCTTTCCACGCGATGTTAGCTGTAGCCAGTAGCAGTATGTGACTGTGAGCAAACCAAGGTAAATTTGGATTTGTCGTCTGTTATGAGTATTTTCTCGCCTGCGCCCTCTTCCATAGCTATTTTATTAATCCCTCTCTAATTTTTTTTCAATCATCACGCCCACATATACAAATATAGCTATCAATATCTATTCTCAATATATTTATTCATTTGATTTCACAAAAAATAATGCAATAATCACTCAAAAATAAACTTATCTTTGAAAAAAAACTAGAAATAATACTTTTATTAGTTGTACTAACTTTTAATCATCCTATATACTGTCCTATAATAAAATGTATTTCTACCATTTAAATTAATCCTATAAAAATTGTATTTGTAGAGTGCTATTTGTCTCATTAATCACCTCATATTGAAATCTCTATTTGTTTTTGCCTTTACATACATCTCACTCCATACAACCTCTTTATTTAAAAAAGATAATTTATGTAACTAATTTAGTTCTACAACGTTAGAAATATATTTATATTAAATGAAGTGAGTATTTGAAATGTACATACCATAGCATGATCAATTGTTAAAGAGCGCTCCAAATCGTTAAATATGTTCCGCTCTCCCTTCCTCAGCCATCCTTTTTCCTTTTTATAAACTTCTGTTTATTTATTTGCCACGTCCCCTCTAGACAGTCAGCCAGTCAGTTGTGTATGGTTCCAAGAGCAAGCAGTGACACCGGTAGGCCAGTGACTAGGAGAAGAGAAGGCGAAATTGTCCTTGTAGGCGAGAGAGAGAGAGAGAGAGAGATGGGGGTGCATCTGGAGCGTTGGTGCCGCACCATCCATTCCCATCCATGGGTATAAGAAGCAGAGAAGGGGAGGGAGAGGCATCCATCCAGTCCTCTCCGCCGCCACCCCTGCCTCTGCCTCTCCTTCCCCATCCCAAATTCCCATACCTAGAGACATGGCCACCGACGGCAGCGGCGTCGTCACGGTCTATGGCTCCGGCACCAACGGCGCCGCTCTTCTCGAGCCCTCCAACCACAAGTCCGCCACCTTCTCCGTCAAGGTCGGCCTCGCCCAGATGCTTCGCGGGGGCGTCATCATGGACGTCGTCACCCCCGACCAGGCTCGCATCGCCGAGGAGGCCGGCGCCTGCGCCGTCATGGCCCTCGAGCGCGTCCCCGCCGACATCCGCGCTCAGGGCGGCGTCGCCCGCATGTCCGACCCTGGCCTCATCCGCGACATCAAGCGCGCCGTCACCATCCCCGTCATGGCCAAGGCCCGCATCGGCCACTTCGTCGAGGCCCAGATCCTGGAAGCCATCGGCGTCGACTACGTCGACGAGAGCGAGGTGCTCACCCTCGCCGACGACTCCCACCACATCAACAAGCACAACTTCCGCGTGCCCTTCGTCTGCGGCTGCCGCGACCTCGGCGAGGCTCTCCGCCGCATCCGCGAGGGCGCCGCCATGATCCGCACCAAGGGCGAGGCCGGCACCGGCAACGTCGTCGAGGCCGTCCGCCACGTGCGCTCCGTCATGGGCGACATCCGGGCGCTCCGCAACATGGACGACGACGAGGTCTTCTCCTACGCCAAGCGCATCGCCGCGCCCTACGACCTCGTCATGCAGACCAAGCAGCTGGGCCGCCTCCCCGTCGTGCAGTTCGCGGCGGGCGGGGTGGCCACCCCTGCCGACGCCGCCCTCATGATGCAGCTTGGCTGCGACGGCGTCTTCGTCGGCTCCGGCATCTTCAAGAGCGGGGACCCCGCCAGGCGTGCCCGCGCCATCGTGCAAGCCGTCACCCACTACAGCGACCCCAAGATACTGGCGGAGGTCAGCAGCGGGCTCGGCGAGGCCATGGTTGGCATCAATCTCTCTGACCCCAAGGTGGAGCGCTTCGCCGCCCGCTCCGAGTAGCGCATATCCTATCCTATACAATGCCTGTCCAGCTTTCCTTGCGACTCCACTCTTTGATGTTACTGTACTTGAGTAATAAGGCTCATCATCTTGTCTCGTGATATAACAAGAAGAAAGAAATTAAAATAGACTCCTACCAACGTAGAATCAATTCCATGCTCTCCCTTCTTCTGTTCTTGGTGATGTAGTAACAAGGAAGCAGATAACGATCAGAATTCAGAAGCCTGCAGCACTACAGTTAAGGCACTTCCGCAATGGAATGTTTCTGCGTTTGAATTGCCATGTATTGTTTTGTTTGGTCATTGCTTAGGCCCCGTTTAGTTCACAAAATTTTTTTGGGATGAGACAAAAAATTTGGGGTTTTGGCAACTTTTTGCACTTTGTGAACTAAGACCTTGTTTAGTTTCTAAATTTTTTTTCTGAAAATATTACATCGAATTTTTGGACACCTAAATAAAACATTAAACATAGATGAATTAAAAAAACTATCCGTGTGAACGGAAAACTTTTTCTCCACCGTTCAGTTCGCAAATAGCAAAAAGGGCCCCAAACCAAAAGTTTTTGCATTCACCCTAAAAATTTTGGGAACTAAACAGGGCCTTAGCCTACTAGTTGCAATGGATCGATTTCTATGGATACTGTAGTGCTCATTTTAAAAGAGATTACTTAAACTAAACTAGTTATATATATCATGTTAACGCTAGTGTCGTAATATTTGTTTAATAAGTTATTTCCTCCATTAAGGTCTTGTTCAGCACTTGATTTATTAACGAGCACAAAAAGCGTAAACGTAGCAATAGATTAGTATATGATTCATTAATTATTAACTATAAAAAATTAAAAAAATGTGTTGATATGGATTTTTAAAGCAACTTTCATATATATTTTTTTATAAAAAATATATCCTGCTAGCGTACACGCAAAAAATGTAGGTTGGTAGTACTCGGCATAAAAGTTGGCAACTCAGTTCATCTGGGTAGATATTTGCAGGTTTCTCTCCAAGAACCAAGTTGACAGCGTCTGCACCCATCAGTGGAATAGTAGCGCAAACTACAAATTAAACACCCAATGGTTACATTTCAATACACCGTACGTTTTCAGTCTAAAAGGATGCAAACAACACCACAAGCTCATATAACACGAAGATTTCATCTGCACAGACAAAGGAAGAATCTCTACTAATTCAACACAATCTTAGAAAGAACTAACAATTCTAATGAACTTGTTTATTAATGCAACAATGATCAACTAACATAGACTATAAAATTATAAATAAGCACCTAGCAAATAGTGATAATTTTACTCTAGCCTATAGTTACATTTCGAACACAATTCATGCCAAATTTTCTACATCTAAACTCTGTTGGAGATAGAAACTAACATTCTCATAATTTCAGAGAGAACCTTAAGAGTCAATTTGTTGAGAAGTTCATGAGCAATGATCATAATGTCATCTTTTCAATACAAAAGATGATATATTATCTCATAATCAACCCAGGTAGTTCAGTAAGTGTTAGAACTGAAAAAATGCAATATCGAAATTTGGCAACTAAATAAACGTTTCAGTCATGACCACTAACTAAAGATGATCAAATATTGCATTTTTTTGCATCCACATAGTATCAACTTCCATGCAATAAAATGAGTCACCATTTGTCTATAAAATACTCTATCGAAGTCTGAAGTGATCACATGTACCCCTACAAATGTAGGGTTCTAGCAATAGAACTTTTATCATTAATTAAAAGGAGAAAAAAATGTACCCCTGCTATTGCCAATATCATTTTCTTTCTGTAACTAATTTTAGTTTTCAATTTGTGCCACCCTGCTATTTCTGTTGTTTAACTGCTCATTATCCTTTTAAGTTTACTCCAATATGCTATCGTATTTGAAAAAAAAAAGAACAATTACTAACCTAAGAAAGACCTAGATCCAATAATTACTAACTAAGAAAGACCTAGATCCAACCAGTGAGGACGTGTTAGGTTATTCACCAGCTCATAGATAAAGTCCCCTGATATCTTTGTTTGTCTTTCAAATGAAAAAAAAATCTTAGGTCCTACACAGCAATAGATATATCATTTTGTAGGATCTTGACAAATTTGACAATAGCATTCTTTGTAAATCAATTGATAAAATGATCCAAATTCACATGCACTATATTAGTGGATCTAGACAAATTTGACTATAGCATACTTTGTAAATTAACTGATAAAATGGTCCAAATTCACATGCACTATATTACTGGATCTTGACAAATTTGACTATAACATACTTTGTAGATCAACTGATTAAATGGTCCAATATTAGTGGATCTCTAACTACCGCCTCTACCAAATAGTCCAATTCCTTGTGTAAAAATGGAGGGTTATCAGGAGAAGATGATAATAAAATATGCCAGTGTGTGATCCCACTTCGATGTGATAAGCTGAATATTGCATTTGACTGTTGTTGATCATAAATTAGGTACACAAAGTAATTGTAAATGGCAGTTCAGATCCACTCAGCAAAATACAGAGTAAGGCACACTTTACAATAGCAAAATGCGTATTGTACCAAATGGCAGATATGATCCCATTGACGAATGAAAGCACTTTTTGTACTGTCAAAGAAGCAATCGCCCTTCAAGTGGCCAAGACTGGTACAATCAAGAGATGCCTACATGTAAACAGGGTAATCTTAGTAACAACAGAAGAACAGTAAATGTAATCTAATTCCTTTATCAGTAACATGACAACTTAATTAACATTTGGAATATAAAATTGTAAAGTGGGTATTCATACTAACATCACAAAGATTGCCCAACAAACTGGAAGCAACATAATCAATCTAGTTTCTTCAACAAAATCATTTATTCTGTATTGGTCTAAGCAGTACATTGTCAATTATATTGATCATTTTTTTTCTATATTGGCATGTGCAGTCTATTATCAGTTATATGGACATGTTGTAATGCACGGGTATATTACTAGTATACATAACAGCAGTATATGTTATATTGTGATACTTCTGAATTGTGCTGGTGAAACACATCTTGTACTTCAAGCTGTGATATAGCATCTACAATTTCTTGTAGAGTTGTAGGTCATGCGTATTAGATCATGTCAACTGTATATAATTTCTAATTTTTAAGTCTTTTGCTCCTCACCTATCTAGCTCTACACAATATTTAGGCTCCAGTCCACTTGTAAATAGACGACTGACCCGACCTAGATAGGGTTGAGCTTTATGTTCCTACCTATATGATTTAACCTCTTTATACAAGAGTTACTGCAAGATACAGGTTGCTCTGTGGTGTCTTTTATCTTGGTTGTCATTTGTCGTAGTGTCTAGAGTTATGTACACAGTATGGTAGATCTTTTTGAATGATCAAAGCATTATTTAGGTACTTTTATTTGTAGGAATAGGATTAGAATGTTGGTTGATCTCTGGCCCATAGGCCACCCTAGGCCCATTAGCTCATAACGGAAATGAACAAGTCTGCCGGACTCTATGTACGTACGTGAAGAACAAGTATGCAGGACCTCGTCCCCGATGACAAGTCGCTACTTATGCAACAAGATATTTCGCTACCTTAGGACAGTTAGAGTTACTGCCGCCGTTTACCGGGGCTTCCATTCAAAGCTTATCACACTTCTCCTTCTGACCTTCCGGCACCGGGCAGGTGTCCGACTCTATACATCGTGTTACCACTTAGCAGAGTCATGTGTCTTTGATAAAAAAAGTAATGTGTTGCTTTCCTAATCAAAAGATAGAAAGGCTAAAAAAGTAATATGTCCCTTTCCTAATCAAAAGATAGGAGAGCACCCCTTCAACCAAAGTTACAGTGTCATTTTGCCAATAATGTGACTAACCTACAGTAAAACTTCCAAACTAGTGATCTCAGAGGTGTGGCTTTGGAGTGAATTCCATTCCCAATCATCCCCACTTAAAGATCATAGATTACATAAACATCATTTAATCTATATAATGGCTTCATCGAGTTCCACTAGTCATTTTCATTTAATTCCGCATTAGATTAAGTGATCATGCATAGCCTAAGATTAGATTAGGTATTATTTTAGAGTTATTTCCTACATTGTGGTATCCTAAGAACATTGTGGTATCAGAGCCTTCTTAGGGCTTTGCATGTTCCCATCACAAGCCGTATTATAGATTAATCTGGCCTCAGCTTGTGTTCAAGTTTTAGGGTTTATGTTTCTGTTTATTAGGATAAGACTCAAAATTACGTTCAAGCTGGGCGAGTTAGTTTGACTCATGGTTTCATCCAAATTTAAGAGAAGAGATTCACAGATTAAGGACTTAAGAAACCCTAATTTTATATAGATTAAATGGACTTAAGAAACCCTAATGTTATACATACATTTCCTTCCAAGTCAATATTTGGATGGTATACCTAAATGCAAGTTACAATGCATAGAAATTAGTTAAGAGGCAGCAACACACAATTCACTGGGAAGAAAATATAGCGTAGATAGTTATATCTTATACCTTTGTCTTGCACTTGACCTTTGGAGGCTCATGAGGATAAGAGGGGGATACTTGAAAAGTAAAGACGAAAGTGCCACCTCTAAAAAGAAAAAAAAATCAGTATTGATAGAACAGTAGTAGGACTATGGTATGTAGAATTGACATTTCTCTCACACACAAAAAAAAATCACAAATGCATTATCAGTGCAAGCCTAGACAAGGATAGTCAGCCATCAGGATGAGTCAGCAAGGCTAGAAGGTGCTACCAGCCTAGGTGGCTGGCTTTTTAAAGGCTTACACAAGTCGGTTGTAAAATGTGATTAAGCTTATGTCAAGGCAAAAGTATCCACACGAAGTGGTGGCATGCCTATCACTAGCCAACAGACAGTGGGAAAATGGATATCCATTCTAGCTTATGGTTATGTTAACGTCCTTTTGCCATAAACAGTTCTGAAAAAACTATAATTTTTTTAACATGACATATTATCTTTCAAAACTACCAATAGTAATGAACATAAACCTGTGTGGTAGTGTAGAAAACATAAAAAATACAAAGTATACATTAATCTACTTACAGGTAATATCCTTCATCAGGTCGGACAATGATCTCAAAATTCATCAGATCATCCTTGCCGTTGGGAAAAGAAATTGATGTGCTCTTGGGTAGGTTTAGCTCACTAATATCTGCACAGTATCATATAGAAGTCAGAAATAATTTATGGCATGATAAAGTTGTAATAAGGAGAAATTTATGATAGTCAAAATACAAGACTGGATTATCAAAATCTAAATTTATTTACATCAAAAACCCAATCCAACTCGATCATGTGGATAAATGATACAAGCTTGATGGTACAAAAATAAAGAAAGAAGAGAACTTCACAAGTCCAATTTGGCCCAACTAGTTACATACAAAAACAGCAACCCTTGTAATTTTCTTGCACAGATCCCTATAAATCACTACTTGTACATATCAGACATGAAAACCTTTTGTGCTCAGATTCTGTCTTGTTCTTTGAAATAGAAGCTGCGATGGTCAAGAGACTTGTGATAATTCTTAGCGTATATTTCAGCCCTAACTTTTTAAAGTCTGACCGGCACCTTGACCATTCCTCTTGCTTTTGCTTAAGCCTAGTTAAAATAACTGGAAGTGCCATGCTAGCATTTTTGCGAAGAACATCCATGACATCAAGGCCATGGTCACCATATAACCGACCAATACACCTCAGATTCAATGCTGTGAGCAGAGTTTAATGACAGACATATTGTTCAATCATAAGGGAATTTTTATTGAAACACACACACACACACACCACGAGGATATTATATTTGCCACTTCACATTTGTGGGAACTTACGAGTCAAGTGCTCATCTATGCATATAGGGCTGTCTGGTTTGATTGAGTTGTCCTGCATCTTATCCATCTGCTCCTCAACAAGCTTAATTGCCACAAGCATGTCCAACTCAAATCTGAAAAAATAATTTCATAGAAAGTAACCATTATCCTAAGAGATACCACAATAAAATGGCAAAATACGATGTTACTAGATGCAGCTATGGTTACGAATGATACAGTGTGGTGAACAACGCACCCAATAGTATAGCATGCCTAAAGGCAAGATTATTAGATTAGCCAAACATCTTTCAACAAAAGCCTACGTGATTTTTCTCTATGGCTTGTGCAATACTTTACCTAACCATCAATCACTGGGGCATTTCATCAAACAGATGGCGCGCTCAGCACACTGACCTTCGAAGTGGTAGGCGTTCCGGACGCGCGCAACCACCTCAGAACGCGGCGGCGCAGTGTCGCCCTTGGGCTTGGAGAGGCGGAGCACCAGACTAGGTGGCAGTAGGGATCCTCGGGGCGGAAGCGGAGCTCGAGGCAGGCCCCAAGACCGGCGGCGGGGGCGGGGGTGGGGGCGAGCAGCGGCGGCGGCGAGATGCGACGTGAGGGGCGAGATGCAGAGCGCCATCGGCGAGAGGCATCGTGAGCAGCGGCGGGGGCGAGACGTCCGGCGAGGGGGGCCGCGAGGTGACGCCAGTGAGGGGCGCAGCGGCGGCGAGGCCGTCGTGAGGCAGCGGCGGAGAGAAAACGTGAGGCGACTGCGTTTGAGATTTTTCATCGTTTATCACTAAATTCGCATGCCTTTTATATTTTACCGTCTAATTCGCGCGCCTTCACACTGTATCATATGGAGCACGAATTTTTTTTATTTCATCCCACTTTCTCATCTTTTCTTCTATTTTCTTTTTTTCATTCATATTTTCTCTTTCTTTCCGGATGAGTGGACTGTTTTGCCCTTGGTCCACTGCCAGGATACAGATACTGATACTGAAAAACTCGATCGGATCGGAGAAGGGGATTCGTTTATCGTCGCCTGCTTGAGGGAGACGACGACAGCACGCCGTGGCCGCGGCTGCCCGCCGCCGCCGCCGCCCTGCACCATCTAGCACGGGCTGCCACCGTCCGTCGCCTCTGCACCCTCCACCACACCCCTCGGTCTTCCTCCGGCGCCTGCTCGAGGGAGACGACGATAGCACGCCGTGGCTGCTGCCGCCGCCGCCCGCCGCCACCCTTGCACCATCCAGCCCGGGCTGCCGCCGTCCGTCGCCCCTGCCCCCTCCACACGGCCAGCTCCGGCAAGCCTTGCGATAGCCTTTCGGTGTCAATACCTGGACACTGAAGTGATTTCTCGGAAGTGTACATTGCGATAGCCTACTGAAGTTTCTTTATGTATATGTGTATAGCATTGGTTGTGATATGTAAACTGAGAGATGGATTGCTCTTTGTGATTTCTCAGAAGTGTACATTGCCATTTTTTTTGTGATGAGAGATGAATTAGTGCCACAATGTTCTGTACATGTATATTTTGTCAGGAAGAAAATTTTGATAGTGTGTGAAAATGGCTAGTACTGAGATGGATTGCTCTTTGTGATGAAAGATGAATTAGTGCCTCAATGTTATGTCCATGTACATTTTGTCAGGAATAAAATTTTGACTGTGTGAAGATGGCTAGTACTGAGATGAATTGATCTTTGTTCCGTGTATGAAAATTTTGACAGCAAGACATTATCAAGCACAAGAAAATATACTCCAAAACCTGACTCAGTTTTTATGTTTGTTCACTATGAACTCCATTGTGCTAGTTCACACTGAAATTATGGAAGCATCCTTGCTCTCCAATAACAGCACTACATGAAAAAAAATTGACATGGTACACCCATTGTACAAGTAATATTGGGAGCATGTTCCCATAATTTTCAGCATGAAAGCACAGCACATGATCAAGCAGATATGTACCATATATCCCCATGGTCGATAAAAAAATTCAAGTTGTAGCAACCATCTGTCATTACAAAAACATCCAGCACCATGGTTTTCTGGATTTGCACAAAAGACTAATGCTTTCTATTACATAGCAGCCATTCATTTTTGCCCTTTCCTAGATGTGATCTTCCCTGCAGCTCCCTTCAACGGTGATATAGTATGCCTTGGCGGGGTGGACATAATTTTTAGGGTTAATTGGATACGTGCCATTATAAATTTCATGGTTTTAAAAAATACCATTACTATTTGTAAAATTGTAAAATCCTGTACGTACCACTGAAATTTTGTTAAATTGCAACCATGCCACTTCCGTCGTTTTTTCCATCCAGCTGCTCCGTTTCCATCGTCTTCCTAGGGCCCTAATGCTCTTAGCCTGGCGGTGGCTTGCGCATGGATTAATACAACTTAGAAGATCACAAAAGCAGCATCAGCACGCTCTACTGTGTCCTACCGCAGTGCTCATCTCAACTCTTACATGCGTCTTGTCACGCCCTGGCTTTTTCTGCAAGGGAAAGGGGAAAATTAAATTTGGATCGCGATGAAAGATCCAGAGCAGAGCTATATCCAATGGGCTAACGATGCATCGAGTGGTTTACCTCGACGATGAGCTCGATATCGGCGTCAATGTGGAGCTGATCCAGGTTGCCGTCGAAGTGGAAGACATGGACGCCGCTCCCGGAGCTCCCGGCGATGAATATGACGGCGTACTTGGTAGGCCTGGGCGAGGTGTCGACGGGGCCGCACCTCCTACTCCCGCGGGCGAGCGCGGCATGAGGAGGAACACGGGGGAGACGAGGGCGAGCGGCACGAGGATGACGAGGAGCATGCCGCGGTAGCGGTGGACGCGGTCGGCAAGCGTGTCGGGGCGGCCGGGGGGCAGCACGGAGTAGCGGCGCACTTGGACACCGCGTCGGCTTCTGGGGACCGGTAGATGGAACAAGGAAGAAGAAGACGGAAATGCACCAGGTGGATTGAAAAAGTGACGAAGTGACGAAGTGGCATGGTTGTAATTTGATATAATGGCACGTACACGATTTCACGAATTATAATGGTATTTTTCAAAACCGTCAAATTTATAATGGCACGTATTTAATTAACCCTAATTTTTAACACCAAAATTTAGTAAATTTTCGTATTGGATTCGGATAAGGAAATGTGCAATCGCCGATAGATATTTTATTCGAAAGAGTTCAAATTCAATAGGGAATCGTGAAGACCAAGGCTTGGTGGCGTAAATTTATCTATTAATTAGAGTTAGTTGGGATTTTTGCTTTATCTCTAAGAGAGTTAGAGTCCGATCGGAACTTGTTTGTTTTCTTTTATCTATTAAAACGTGTCGTGTTAGAGATATAGTTTGTTATTTCTTTTTATCTATTAGGAGTCGTGTCCGATATTGACTAGCGTCCACCCGAGGGTATAAATATGTATGTCCGGGGTCATTGTAAACCATCTACATATGAATTAGATCAGCTACTTTCGGCGCATCGTCCCCCTCTTCCGAGGTTTCAACTCCGGCGAAACTTGGCACCTGACGCGGGGTTGCATCGTTTCGATCTCCGGCAGAGGGGTAAGTCGTACGTTTTGCCGGGCCATGGTAATTGCATCGGCTAGATTAGAACTGTCTCGGTTAAGTCCGATCTTCTAATCTAGTTATGTGATTGCTAGTTATCGTATCAGTTTCAGCTTAGATCACTTTCATGTTTTGAGTTGATCTGGTCGACCACTTTGGGTGATCTATGTTGGTTTCATATTTGCTATTTGACATATTCAATATATTACTGTCTCGGTTCGGTCCGATCTAGTAAATTGCATTTATCAGATAATTTATATCAGATCAATGTATTTTGCTCACTGTTTTATTGGAGTACCAGCCGATAAATTATCAGTCATCGGCTCATTAACCAATAGGATAAACGATCGGCTGTAAGAAGCTCGGTTCGGCTAGAAACTTGATAGAAATAGAGTTAAATTAAATATTAGACCAACGTAATCCGACAAGTTACTTCTTAATCTTAGTTGATCGGACGAGCCCCTATAACCAGATCGAACTAGACGTACAGAGATTGGACTTAACCAAGACAATATGCACTCGAGCATGATATGATTATAGGAAACATGAAGATCGATAAGGCTAATAAATAAACAGACGAATTACTTGGAATAAACAATGAATCATGTGTTACGATCGCTAAACCCAATTTGCATTTAATTCCCATAAGCCGATGCAACATAAATAACTGCCGATCTAACTAAATCAAGCCGATTGGTATAAAAATAACATAGTAAGGCAATCTGCTACTCTATTGATGTAAATATGATAAATACGTAGATCAGCAAAAATCATCGGCTATAGACGGCAAACAAATAACCAAGATCTATAAAATATCTAGCCCAGATTGCTAAAAATAATCATAGAAGATCGGACCCAACCGAGACAGTTCAAGATTACGCCTAGCAATGTTAGGCTAGATACTAAATAGAGCTAGATTGCTATCAAGCCAATGAGCCGATGACTGATAATTTATCGGCTGGTACTCCAATAAAACAGTGAGCAAAATACATTGATCTGATATAAATTATCTGATAAATGCAATTTACTAGATCGGACCGAACCGAGACAGTAATATATTGAATATGTCAAATAGCAAATATGAAACCAACATAGATCACCCAAAGTGGTCGACCAGATCAACTCAAAACATGAAAGTGATCTAAGCTGAAACTGATACGATAACTAGCAATCACATAACTAGATTAGAAGATCGGACTTAACCGAGACAGTTCTAATCTAGCCGATGCAATTACCATGGCCCGGCAAAACGTACGACTTACCCCTCTGCCGGAGATCGAAACGATGCAACCCCGCGTCAGGTGCCAAGTTTCGCCGGAGTTGAAACCTCGGAAGAGGGGGACGATGCGCCGAAAGTAGCTGATCTAATTCATATGTAGATGGTTTACAATGACCCCGGACATACATATTTATACCCTCGGGTGGACGCTAGTCAATATCGGACACGACTCCTAATAGATAAAAAGAAATAACAAACTATATCTCTAACACGACACGTTTTAATAGATAAAAGAAAACAAACAAGTTCCGATCGGACTCTAACTCTCTTAGAGATAAAGCAAAAATCCCAACTAACTCTAATTAATAGATAAATTTACGCCACCAAGCCTTGGTCTTCACGATTCCCTATTGAATTTGAACTCTTTCGAATAAAATATCTATCGGCGATTGCACATTTCCTTATCCGAATCCAATACGAAAATTTACTAAATTTTGGTGTTAAAAATTAGGGTTAATTAAATACGTGCCATTATAAATTTGACGGTTTTGAAAAATACCATTATAATTCGTGAAATCGTGTACGTGCCATTATATCAAATTACAACCATGCCACTTCGTCACTTCGTCACTTTTTCAATCCACCTGGTGCATTTCCGTCTTCTTCTTCCTTGTTCCATCTACCGGTCCCCAGAAGCCGACGCGGTGTCCAAGTGCGCCGCTACTCCGTGCTGCCCCCCGGCCGCCCCGACACGCTTGCCGACCGCGTCCACCGCTACCGCGGCATGCTCCTCGTCATCCTCGTGCCGCTCGCCCTCGTCTCCCCCGTGTTCCTCCTCATGCCGCGCTCGCCCGCGGGAGTAGGAGGTGCGGCCCCGTCGACACCTCGCCCAGGCCTACCAAGTACGCCGTCATATTCATCGCCGGGAGCTCCGGGAGCGGCGTCCATGTCTTCCACTTCGACGGCAACCTGGATCAGCTCCACATTGACGCCGATATCGAGCTCATCGTCGAGGTAAACCACTCGATGCATCGTTAGCCCATTGGATATAGCTCTGCTCTGGATCTTTCATCGCGATCCAAATTTAATTTTCCCCTTTCCCTTGCAGAAAAAGCCAGGGCGTGACAAGACGCATGTAAGAGTTGAGATGAGCACTGCGGTAGGACACAGTAGAGCGTGCTGATGCTGCTTTTGTGATCTTCTAAGTTGTATTAATCCATGCGCAAGCCACCGCCAGGCTAAGAGCATTAGGGCCCTAGGAAGACGATGGAAACGGAGCAGCTGGATGGAAAAAACGACGGAAGTGGCATGGTTGCAATTTAACAAAATTTCAGTGGTACGTACAGGATTTTACAATTTTACAAATAGTAATGGTATTTTTTAAAACCATGAAATTTATAATGGCACGTATCCAATTAACCCTAAAAATTATGTCCACCCCGCCAAGGCATACTATATCACCGTTGAAGGGAGCTGCAGGGAAGATCACATCTAGGAAAGGGCAAAAATGAATGGCTGCTATGTAATAGAAAGCATTAGTCTTTTGTGCAAATCCAGAAAACCATGGTGCTGGATGTTTTTGTAATGACAGATGGTTGCTACAACTTGAATTTTTTTATCGACCATGGGGATATATGGTACATATCTGCTTGATCATGTGCTGTGCTTTCATGCTGAAAATTATGGGAACATGCTCCCAATATTACTTGTACAATGGGTGTACCATGTCAATTTTTTTTCATGTAGTGCTGTTATTGGAGAGCAAGGATGCTTCCATAATTTCAGTGTGAACTAGCACAATGGAGTTCATAGTGAACAAACATAAAAACTGAGTCAGGTTTTGGAGTATATTTTCTTGTGCTTGATAATGTCTTGCTGTCAAAATTTTCATACACGGAACAAAGATCAATTCATCTCAGTACTAGCCATCTTCACACAGTCAAAATTTTATTCCTGACAAAATGTACATGGACATAACATTGAGGCACTAATTCATCTTTCATCACAAAGAGCAATCCATCTCAGTACTAGCCATTTTCACACACTATCAAAATTTTCTTCCTGACAAAATATACATGTACAGAACATTGTGGCACTAATTCATCTCTCATCACAAAAAAAATGGCAATGTACACTTCTGAGAAATCACAAAGAGCAATCCATCTCTCAGTTTACATATCACAACCAATGCTATACACATATACATAAAGAAACTTCAGTAGGCTATCGCAATGTACACTTCCGAGAAATCACTTCAGTGTCCAGGTATTGACACCGAAAGGCTATCGCAAGGCTTGCCGGAGCTGGCCGTGTGGAGGGGGCAGGGGCGACGGACGGCGGCAGCCCGGGCTGGATGGTGCAAGGGTGGCGGCGGGCGGCGGCGGCAGCAGCCACGGCGTGCTATCGTCGTCTCCCTCGAGCAGGCGCCGGAGGAAGACCGAGGGGTGTGGTGGAGGGTGCAGAGGCGACGGACGGTGGCAGCCCGTGCTAGATGGTGCAGGGCGGCGGCGGCGGCGGGCAGCCGCGGCCACGGCGTGCTGTCGTCGTCTCCCTCAAGCAGGCGACGATAAACGAATCCCCTTCTCCGATCCGATCGAGTTTTTCAGTATCAGTATCTGTATCCTGGCAGTGGACCAAGGGCAAAACAGTCCACTCATCCGGAAAGAAAGAGAAAATATGAATGAAAAAAAGAAAATAGAAGAAAAGATGAGAAAGTGGGATGAAATAAAAAAAATTCGTGCTCCATATGATACAGTGTGAAGGCGCGCGAATTAGACGGTAAAATATAAAAGGCATGCGAATTTAGTGATAAACGATGAAAAATCTCAAACGCAGTCGCCTCACGTTTTCTCTCCGCCGCTGCCTCACGACGGCCTCGCCGCCGCTGCGCCCCTCACTGGCGTCACCTCGCGGCCCCCCTCGCCGGACGTCTCGCCCCCGCCGCTGCTCACGATGCCTCTCGCCGATGGCGCTCTGCATCTCGCCCCTCACGTCGCATCTCGCCGCCGCCGCTGCTCGCCCCCACCCCCGCCCCCGCCGCCGGTCTTGGGGCCTGCCTCGAGCTCCGCTTCCGCCCCGAGGATCCCTACTGCCACCTAGTCTGGTGCTCCGCCTCTCCAAGCCCAAGGGCGACACTGCGCCGCCGCGTTCTGAGGTGGTTGCGCGCGTCCGGAACGCCTACCACTTCGAAGGTCAGTGTGCTGAGCGCGCCATCTGTTTGATGAAATGCCCCAGTGATTGATGGTTAGGTAAAGTATTGCACAAGCCATAGAGAAAAATCACGTAGGCTTTTGTTGAAAGATGTTTGGCTAATCTAATAATCTTGCCTTTAGGCATGCTATACTATTGGGTGCGTTGTTCACCACACTGTATCATTCGTAACCATAGCTGCATCTAGTAACATCGTATTTTGCCATTTTATTGTGGTATCTCTTAGGATAATGGTTACTTTCTATGAAATTATTTTTTCAGATTTGAGTTGGACATGCTTGTGGCAATTAAGCTTGTTGAGGAGCAGATGGATAAGATGCAGGACAACTCAATCAAACCAGACAGCCCTATATGCATAGATGAGCACTTGACTCGTAAGTTCCCACAAATGTGAAGTGGCAAATATAATATCCTCGTGGTGTGTGTGTGTGTGTGTTTCAATAAAAATTCCCTTATGATTGAACAATATGTCTGTCATTAAACTCTGCTCACAGCATTGAATCTGAGGTGTATTGGTCGGTTATATGGTGACCATGGCCTTGATGTCATGGATGTTCTTCGCAAAAATGCTAGCATGGCACTTCCAGTTATTTTAACTAGGCTTAAGCAAAAGCAAGAGGAATGGTCAAGGTGCCGGTCAGACTTTAAAAAGTTAGGGCTGAAATATACGCTAAGAATTATCACAAGTCTCTTGACCATCGCAGCTTCTATTTCAAAGAACAAGACAGAATCTGAGCACAAAAGGTTTTCATGTCTGATATGTACAAGTAGTGATTTATAGGGATCTGTGCAAGAAAATTACAAGGGTTGCTGTTTTTGTATGTAACTAGTTGGGCCAAATTGGACTTGTGAAGTTCTCTTCTTTCTTTATTTTTGTACCATCAAGCTTGTATCATTTATCCACATGATCGAGTTGGATTGGGTTTTTGATGTAAATAAATTTAGATTTTGATAATCCAGTCTTGTATTTTGACTATCATAAATTTCTCCTTATTACAACTTTATCATGCCATAAATTATTTCTGACTTCTATATGATACTGTGCAGATATTAGTGAGCTAAACCTACCCAAGAGCACATCAATTTCTTTTCCCAACGGCAAGGATGATCTGATGAATTTTGAGATCATTGTCCGACCTGATGAAGGATATTACCTGTAAGTAGATTAATGTATACTTTGTATTTTTTATGTTTTCTACACTACCACACAGGTTTATGTTCATTACTATTGGTAGTTTTGAAAGATAATATGTCATGTTAAAAAAATTATAGTTTTTTCAGAACTGTTTATGGCAAAAGGACGTTAACATAACCATAAGCTAGAATGGATATCCATTTTCCCACTGTCTGTTGGCTAGTGATAGGCATGCCACCACTTCGTGTGGATACTTTTGCCTTGACATAAGCTTAATCACATTTTACAACCGACTTGTGTAAGCCTTTAAAAAGCCAGCCACCTAGGCTGGTAGCACCTTCTAGCCTTGCTGACTCATCCTGATGGCTGACTATCCTTGTCTAGGCTTGCACTGATAATGCATTTGTGATTTTTTTTTGTGTGTGAGAGAAATGTCAATTCTACATACCATAGTCCTACTACTGTTCTATCAATACTGATTTTTTTTTCTTTTTAGAGGTGGCACTTTCGTCTTTACTTTTCAAGTATCCCCCTCTTATCCTCATGAGCCTCCAAAGGTCAAGTGCAAGACAAAGGTATAAGATATAACTATCTACGCTATATTTTCTTCCCAGTGAATTGTGTGTTGCTGCCTCTTAACTAATTTCTATGCATTGTAACTTGCATTTAGGTATACCATCCAAATATTGACTTGGAAGGAAATGTATGTATAACATTAGGGTTTCTTAAGTCCATTTAATCTATATAAAATTAGGGTTTCTTAAGTCCTTAATCTGTGAATCTCTTCTCTTAAATTTGGATGAAACCATGAGTCAAACTAACTCGCCCAGCTTGAACGTAATTTTGAGTCTTATCCTAATAAACAGAAACATAAACCCTAAAACTTGAACACAAGCTGAGGCCAGATTAATCTATAATACGGCTTGTGATGGGAACATGCAAAGCCCTAAGAAGGCTCTGATACCACAATGTTCTTAGGATACCACAATGTAGGAAATAACTCTAAAATAATACCTAATCTAATCTTAGGCTATGCATGATCACTTAATCTAATGCGGAATTAAATGAAAATGACTAGTGGAACTCGATGAAGCCATTATATAGATTAAATGATGTTTATGTAATCTATGATCTTTAAGTGGGGATGATTGGGAATGGAATTCACTCCAAAGCCACACCTCTGAGATCACTAGTTTGGAAGTTTTACTGTAGGTTAGTCACATTATTGGCAAAATGACACTGTAACTTTGGTTGAAGGGGTGCTCTCCTATCTTTTGATTAGGAAAGGGACATATTACTTTTTTAGCCTTTCTATCTTTTGATTAGGAAAGCAACACATTACTTTTTTTATCAAAGACACATGACTCTGCTAAGTGGTAACACGATGTATAGAGTCGGACACCTGCCCGGTGCCGGAAGGTCAGAAGGAGAAGTGTGATAAGCTTTGAATGGAAGCCCCGGTAAACGGCGGCAGTAACTCTAACTGTCCTAAGGTAGCGAAATATCTTGTTGCATAAGTAGCGACTTGTCATCGGGGACGAGGTCCTGCATACTTGTTCTTCACGTACGTACATAGAGTCCGGCAGACTTGTTCATTTCCGTTATGAGCTAATGGGCCTAGGGTGGCCTATGGGCCAGAGATCAACCAACATTCTAATCCTATTCCTACAAATAAAAGTACCTAAATAATGCTTTGATCATTCAAAAAGATCTACCATACTGTGTACATAACTCTAGACACTACGACAAATGACAACCAAGATAAAAGACACCACAGAGCAACCTGTATCTTGCAGTAACTCTTGTATAAAGAGGTTAAATCATATAGGTAGGAACATAAAGCTCAACCCTATCTAGGTCGGGTCAGTCGTCTATTTACAAGTGGACTGGAGCCTAAATATTGTGTAGAGCTAGATAGGTGAGGAGCAAAAGACTTAAAAATTAGAAATTATATACAGTTGACATGATCTAATACGCATGACCTACAACTCTACAAGAAATTGTAGATGCTATATCACAGCTTGAAGTACAAGATGTGTTTCACCAGCACAATTCAGAAGTATCACAATATAACATATACTGCTGTTATGTATACTAGTAATATACCCGTGCATTACAACATGTCCATATAACTGATAATAGACTGCACATGCCAATATAGAAAAAAAATGATCAATATAATTGACAATGTACTGCTTAGACCAATACAGAATAAATGATTTTGTTGAAGAAACTAGATTGATTATGTTGCTTCCAGTTTGTTGGGCAATCTTTGTGATGTTAGTATGAATACCCACTTTACAATTTTATATTCCAAATGTTAATTAAGTTGTCATGTTACTGATAAAGGAATTAGATTACATTTACTGTTCTTCTGTTGTTACTAAGATTACCCTGTTTACATGTAGGCATCTCTTGATTGTACCAGTCTTGGCCACTTGAAGGGCGATTGCTTCTTTGACAGTACAAAAAGTGCTTTCATTCGTCAATGGGATCATATCTGCCATTTGGTACAATACGCATTTTGCTATTGTAAAGTGTGCCTTACTCTGTATTTTGCTGAGTGGATCTGAACTGCCATTTACAATTACTTTGTGTACCTAATTTATGATCAACAACAGTCAAATGCAATATTCAGCTTATCACATCGAAGTGGGATCACACACTGGCATATTTTATTATCATCTTCTCCTGATAACCCTCCATTTTTACACAAGGAATTGGACTATTTGGTAGAGGCGGTAGTTAGAGATCCACTAATATTGGACCATTTAATCAGTTGATCTACAAAGTATGTTATAGTCAAATTTGTCAAGATCCAGTAATATAGTGCATGTGAATTTGGACCATTTTATCAGTTAATTTACAAAGTATGCTATAGTCAAATTTGTCTAGATCCACTAATATAGTGCATGTGAATTTGGATCATTTTATCAATTGATTTACAAAGAATGCTATTGTCAAATTTGTCAAGATCCTACAAAATGATATATCTATTGCTGTGTAGGACCTAAGATTTTTTTTTCATTTGAAAGACAAACAAAGATATCAGGGGACTTTATCTATGAGCTGGTGAATAACCTAACACGTCCTCACTGGTTGGATCTAGGTCTTTCTTAGTTAGTAATTATTGGATCTAGGTCTTTCTTAGGTTAGTAATTGTTCTTTTTTTTTTCAAATACGATAGCATATTGGAGTAAACTTAAAAGGATAATGAGCAGTTAAACAACAGAAATAGCAGGGTGGCACAAATTGAAAACTAAAATTAGTTACAGAAAGAAAATGATATTGGCAATAGCAGGGGTACATTTTTTTCTCCTTTTAATTAATGATAAAAGTTCTATTGCTAGAACCCTACATTTGTAGGGGTACATGTGATCACTTCAGACTTCGATAGAGTATTTTATAGACAAATGGTGACTCATTTTATTGCATGGAAGTTGATACTATGTGGATGCAAAAAAATGCAATATTTGATCATCTTTAGTTAGTGGTCATGACTGAAACGTTTATTTAGTTGCCAAATTTCGATATTGCATTTTTTCAGTTCTAACACTTACTGAACTACCTGGGTTGATTATGAGATAATATATCATCTTTTGTATTGAAAAGATGACATTATGATCATTGCTCATGAACTTCTCAACAAATTGACTCTTAAGGTTCTCTCTGAAATTATGAGAATGTTAGTTTCTATCTCCAACAGAGTTTAGATGTAGAAAATTTGGCATGAATTGTGTTCGAAATGTAACTATAGGCTAGAGTAAAATTATCACTATTTGCTAGGTGCTTATTTATAATTTTATAGTCTATGTTAGTTGATCATTGTTGCATTAATAAACAAGTTCATTAGAATTGTTAGTTCTTTCTAAGATTGTGTTGAATTAGTAGAGATTCTTCCTTTGTCTGTGCAGATGAAATCTTCGTGTTATATGAGCTTGTGGTGTTGTTTGCATCCTTTTAGACTGAAAACGTACGGTGTATTGAAATGTAACCATTGGGTGTTTAATTTGTAGTTTGCGCTACTATTCCACTGATGGGTGCAGACGCTGTCAACTTGGTTCTTGGAGAGAAACCTGCAAATATCTACCCAGATGAACTGAGTTGCCAACTTTTATGCCGAGTACTACCAACCTACATTTTTTGCGTGTACGCTAGCAGGATATATTTTTTATAAAAAAATATATATGAAAGTTGCTTTAAAAATCCATATCAACACATTTTTTTAATTTTTTATAGTTAATAATTAATGAATCATATACTAATCTATTGCTACGTTTACGCTTTTTGTGCTCGTTAATAAATCAAGTGCTGAACAAGACCTTAATGGAGGAAATAACTTATTAAACAAATATTACGACACTAGCGTTAACATGATATATATAACTAGTTTAGTTTAAGTAATCTCTTTTAAAATGAGCACTACAGTATCCATAGAAATCGATCCATTGCAACTAGTAGGCTAAGGCCCTGTTTAGTTCCCAAAATTTTTAGGGTGAATGCAAAAACTTTTGGTTTGGGGCCCTTTTTGCTATTTGCGAACTGAACGGTGGAGAAAAAGTTTTCCGTTCACACGGATAGTTTTTTTAATTCATCTATGTTTAATGTTTTATTTAGGTGTCCAAAAATTCGATGTAATATTTTCAGAAAAAAAATTTAGAAACTAAACAAGGTCTTAGTTCACAAAGTGCAAAAAGTTGCCAAAACCCCAAATTTTTTGTCTCATCCCAAAAAAATTTTGTGAACTAAACGGGGCCTAAGCAATGACCAAACAAAACAATACATGGCAATTCAAACGCAGAAACATTCCATTGCGGAAGTGCCTTAACTGTAGTGCTGCAGGCTTCTGAATTCTGATCGTTATCTGCTTCCTTGTTACTACATCACCAAGAACAGAAGAAGGGAGAGCATGGAATTGATTCTACGTTGGTAGGAGTCTATTTTAATTTCTTTCTTCTTGTTATATCACGAGACAAGATGATGAGCCTTATTACTCAAGTACAGTAACATCAAAGAGTGGAGTCGCAAGGAAAGCTGGACAGGCATTGTATAGGATAGGATATGCGCTACTCGGAGCGGGCGGCGAAGCGCTCCACCTTGGGGGTCAGAGAGATTGATGCCAACCATGGCCTCGCCGAGCCCGCTGCTGACCTCCGCCAGTATCTTGGGGTCGCTGTAGTGGGTGACGGCTTGCACGATGGCGCGGGCACGCCTGGCGGGGTCCCCGCTCTTGAAGATGCCGGAGCCGACGAAGACGCCGTCGCAGCCAAGCTGCATCATGAGGGCGGCGTCGGCAGGGGTGGCCACCCCGCCCGCCGCGAACTGCACGACGGGGAGGCGGCCCAGCTGCTTGGTCTGCATGACGAGGTCGTAGGGCGCGGCGATGCGCTTGGCGTAGGAGAAGACCTCGTCGTCGTCCATGTTGCGGAGCGCCCGGATGTCGCCCATGACGGAGCGCACGTGGCGGACGGCCTCGACGACGTTGCCGGTGCCGGCCTCGCCCTTGGTGCGGATCATGGCGGCGCCCTCGCGGATGCGGCGGAGAGCCTCGCCGAGGTCGCGGCAGCCGCAGACGAAGGGCACGCGGAAGTTGTGCTTGTTGATGTGGTGGGAGTCGTCGGCGAGGGTGAGCACCTCGCTCTCGTCGACGTAGTCGACGCCGATGGCTTCCAGGATCTGGGCCTCGACGAAGTGGCCGATGCGGGCCTTGGCCATGACGGGGATGGTGACGGCGCGCTTGATGTCGCGGATGAGGCCAGGGTCGGACATGCGGGCGACGCCGCCCTGAGCGCGGATGTCGGCGGGGACGCGCTCGAGGGCCATGACGGCGCAGGCGCCGGCCTCCTCGGCGATGCGAGCCTGGTCGGGGGTGACGACGTCCATGATGACGCCCCCGCGAAGCATCTGGGCGAGGCCGACCTTGACGGAGAAGGTGGCGGACTTGTGGTTGGAGGGCTCGAGAAGAGCGGCGCCGTTGGTGCCGGAGCCATAGACCGTGACGACGCCGCTGCCGTCGGTGGCCATGTCTCTAGGTATGGGAATTTGGGATGGGGAAGGAGAGGCAGAGGCAGGGGTGGCGGCGGAGAGGACTGGATGGATGCCTCTCCCTCCCCTTCTCTGCTTCTTATACCCATGGATGGGAATGGATGGTGCGGCACCAACGCTCCAGATGCACCCCCATCTCTCTCTCTCTCTCTCTCTCGCCTACAAGGACAATTTCGCCTTCTCTTCTCCTAGTCACTGGCCTACCGGTGTCACTGCTTGCTCTTGGAACCATACACAACTGACTGGCTGACTGTCTAGAGGGGACGTGGCAAATAAATAAACAGAAGTTTATAAAAAGGAAAAAGGATGGCTGAGGAAGGGAGAGCGGAACATATTTAACGATTTGGAGCGCTCTTTAACAATTGATCATGCTATGGTATGTACATTTCAAATACTCACTTCATTTAATATAAATATATTTCTAACGTTGTAGAACTAAATTAGTTACATAAATTATCTTTTTTAAATAAAGAGGTTGTATGGAGTGAGATGTATGTAAAGGCAAAAACAAATAGAGATTTCAATATGAGGTGATTAATGAGACAAATAGCACTCTACAAATACAATTTTTATAGGATTAATTTAAATGGTAGAAATACATTTTATTATAGGACAGTATATAGGATGATTAGTTT